>NC_059076.1:89429826-90058595 GCF_020497125.1 Mauremys mutica
GATTAGAAACAAAAGGTGAAAAATAAAGCTCAACTTCCTGTTCCTGGGATGTTTGCTTCTATGGCCTCCTCCCTATGCGAGCCTGACTTCCTGTATTTGTGAAGGAGAGATGGGGTCTCCTATACTCTTTTACAGCAACATATCAAATAAACTAGTATGATTATGAACTGCATATAAACATGTATTAGGTGATAAAATAAGGAAGCAATATTGCATTTCTTTAGCACTAGTGAGATCACAACAAATATTACTGTGATCAGTACCGCTGTGCTACAAAGATGGTAATACATTGTATGAGAATTTGAAGAAAAAGACTAAGAAAACTGAAGTGATGGGCTAGGGAAATTGTGAGGTTAAGAACCACAACCATTTAAATAAAGGAAGATTTCAAGGTATTCCAAAATGGTGTTAAAGGGCAACCTGTACATATCCTGTACACAACCACTAGCAAGTTCTAAAGGTTGGAGAACAGCCTCACTGAGAATGATGGAAACCTCATTACTTCAGCAATCAAAACAGACTACACAAGACACTAGAGAAAATAGTGTTCCGAACAAGTCTGCATTGGGAAGGAAGTTAGACTCCATCTCTACGTTATAGGATTCCTTAATGTGACCAAAGTAGAGCCACTTAGTATTCTAGCTCTTCCATACAATAATTAATTCAGCATGATAGAAGTACTAATGTGTTAATGTATTTGTTTGGGTATAGCAAACTTTCTATATGGTGGTAATAGCATGCACAAATATGACTTCATCCACTTCAAATTCTGCTTTGAGGACCACTGTTCACAGGGTAAGTCCAAATGTAATTTAATACTTAACTTCACCATGGCATCTCATCACTGTAAAATTTCAGCATGAAAAAAACAAAGATTAAATTCACTATATGTTACAGAAGGCAGAAAACCAATTAACTGTACATAAAGATAAAAGTCTAATCTCCTCATGCCTACCTAAATTCTTAGATCTCAGTAAAGTGGTCCACAAAGCATACAGTTAAACTAGTTACCAAAATAAAATGTTACTTTACCCAATGAAATGCAACCTTCATACAAATAAATAGTTCTGTTCAAATGATATTATTCAGTCTGAAGCCTCTAAGCAATAAGTCATCCAACAACATACACGTTTTCCCTATGGCTATGCAATCTAATCCATCTAAATAAGATTTATCCATAGCATTTAGTACTAGAGCAGATACAATCCATATTTTTCATGCACGTACATAGGAAGTGCTGCATAAATGGTTGTAGAACAGAGTGGTAGGAAAGATCAATTAAGTTGCTGATCTGTCTATGGCATGATGCTGCCAAATGGAAACATCCGGGACAGAAACAAAGTTTCAGCAATCTAATTACGAGTGCTATCAGGCTGCTCTAAGCATTCTTTACTTCATATCCTGTACACAACAAATAAGACGGCTTTACATTTTTCTGAAATGATTTATTTAGACAAGAACTGCCCAATTATATATGCCACACTTTTACAACATCTCCATTACAGACGTTTAAGTGGGGTTGTGCTGCACCCATGAATAAGGGGAAAAAGGAATTATTCTAGCAGGCATGTTTATTTGTTTTTCTCCTTTGTTTTGATGGGCTAGAGAGCAACATTTAGAATAATTTTACTGTGCATTTTCAGACATAGCATATTTTGGTTAATTCCCGCAAAATTTCAAGACAGCAAACTTCAAGCTTTGAGTCTTGATTTGAAAACAGTGTCTTCCTTCCAATGTAAAATAAAATAAAAGCCAAGTTACACAAATTAATATATTCCTCCACTTTGCAGTCAAGACCCTGAGCGTCTTTTCACAAAGGTTCAAGATTTCCCACATCTTAGGTTGTAAAAAACGGTTCCCTAACTTTTCATAACTGTTGTTCTTCGAGAGGTGTTGCTCATGTCCATTCCATTTTAGGTGTGTGCGCACCCATGTGCACAGCTGTTGGAGATTTCTGCCTTCACTCTATCTGTAGGGCCAACTGTGGCACCATCTGGAATGCCCCTCTCATGTGATGGTATATCAGGCGCCACCGACCATGTGCCCTCTCAGTTCCTTGTTGCCGGCAACTCCAAGAGGGGTAGGATGGCAGGAAATGGAATGTGTGACAGGTTGGGTCACAGAAACCCCCTTAGGACTGCCACTTGATGTGCTGAGACTACCTCTGAGCCAGTTTTCTCTGCCAGCTTGGAACTTCAGTGCCCTGTCTTGTTGAAACAGACACACTAGCCTGCTGCAAATACAGACCCAGGTCTGAACCACGTTCCCCAAAAGCTGCAGACTTAACTGAAAACAGCTTAAGAAGTGCTCCTGTCTCCAGCACCCAGATTACCAGCTCCCAATGGCCCCCTTTTGCCTTCAGAACTAGCAGGAGTAGAATCCTCTTCCTTCCACATTCTGAGGAACCTCATCCACTGCCCCCCAGGCACAGGAGGTTTTTGAATTCCTGAACGAGGAGTTGCTCATGAGAAGGATCCCTGAAGAGGGACAGTCAGCTATAAATTGCAGGGTATAGCCCAAAGAAACTGTATCAAGCACCCAGCGGTCTGAGGTGATACGAGACCAGGCCAACTGGAAAGGGCGGAGGCAGTTGAGGAAGGAGGTGAGTGGATACAGTACCTTGCTGGGGCATTGTACTTGAGCACACTCTCAAAATGACTGCTTCTGGCCTCCCTGCCTTCTGGTGGGGGGGGGGGTCAGGTTGGGCAGCCGAGCAGGAAGAGGACGGAGCAGCGTTAGATCTCCAAGAGCAAATGGAATTCATCCCAGCTGTTTAGAGAATTAAACTAAAAATGGCTCAGTCACTATCTTTTTTTTTTTTTTAAATAAAAAAGCTCATGAAAGATAGGAAGGGTTTCAAAAGTTTTGAAGGCCAATGAAGTACCTATATCTATCAATGCAGGGAGATTCTGGCAGCTGTAAAGCTGTTTAATTTTCTTGTGTGCAGTTAGCTTCAATACCAGAGAAAAATTAGATTTCTTCATAAAAGGGTGAAATTTGCTAGCAACTTAAAAACATCAGGAACTATGTAATTACTAAGATGGCTTTATGAAAAACAGCTGTTTAACATGCAAAGCCAAGGTTTTGTCAGAGGACAGGTTTTTCCGGGAAGGATAGAGGGAAGCAATGGCTGTGATTCCTATTTTTTTCCAGCTCATAATTTAAATCACAAGTTTCACAATATTTGTTGTTTTTCTTAAAGCCCCAGCTCCTGGATTTCTGCAATTAGAGAATCTTAGCTTCCTTTTTTTTTTTTTAAAAGTCTAGCTCTCAAGAGAAAAATCTGGAGAAAAGGAAGAAAACATAACTCAAATGTACTCTAAAGGCTCAAAGGCAAATAAAAGCCAAATCAAGCAATCAATAAATAGAATCTCATGATTTAACCCAATCTTTTGATTTTTTAGGGACCTGACTCAAGACATTTGAGCATCTGGAATTGGTAGAACTGGATGCCCACCCCCCACCTGCTGGGTTAACAAAGCCATATGAAATCAAAAAGTTTCATAGATGTTAAAGCTAGATTCAAATACTGGACAGAAAGCTGGGTGGAAGGGACTATAACACACTGAAAAGAGCCCTTCCCCATCACATTTCCAACAGCAACTTATATCCTGTACTTAAATGGCAACTCTTTCCATAAAAATATGTAAACAGCTCTTCATATCCAGCACACCCCTCCTTCCTATCTCACTTCTTCCATCTTATCCACAGCTTTAGCTCTCCACTGTTGGTAGTCTGTTTCCACAGTTGGTTGCTAGCAGAAGAGAAGGGACATACACTGAAATTACCACACTTGTTGAAGCATTCGAGGGTATACACCATTTTCAGGCTACTTCTTGTTCTTTTTATCTCCTAGTACTTACCTTAATTTTTCATATAAGCCTATAGAGTGTTCGACTGAAAAGCTTGACAAACACAAGCAAAGTCCATTAAGTCACACCATGTACTCCACAAAGCACTCGAATTATTTCTACAGTTGTAAAGAAAACACATAAAATCGAATGCCATAGCCTCCAATATTGTATAGCTACAGGAATCCAACACTGCAACTTTGACACTGTAAACACCATGCATAGAACAAGAATGCAATACTTGAGGATCATCATTAATTCTACTTCACACTGAGTAGTAGTATTACAGTACCGCTGAGAGCCCTTAGTACACATTATGGCATTATTGTGGTGGGCACTATATGACCACATTAAGAGACAATCCCAGCCCTGAAAAGTCTATACTCTAAACCAGTGGTCTCCCGACCCCCAGTTTGAGAACCCCTGGGCTAAACGTTTGTCTAACTTTGTCCATTTCAAGCAAAAGATTTCTTAAAGAAAGATTGAAAGAAAAAAAAGCATTTTGATAAGCTTAAAATGGAATGTTTTGACTTTGGAAACGTAACATTTCAATTATCTCTGTCAAATGTCAGTAAATATAATATTATATATTATAAAATAAAATCAGATTAAAACATTTAGATTGACCAGAAGTGACTCTTTTAAAAAAAAATCTCATTTCAGTTCTTGCTTTTGTTCCATTTCAGAAAAGAAGGAAAAATCAGATTCACAACATTCCCCTTGAAATGAAAAATTCAGTTTCCACCCAGCTCTAATGTATCTATTTTCATTAAAGTACATGACAGTAAAAGTAGTGTAAAGTAAGCAATTCTCAACTATAATAAAAGTTATGGTAATGAGAACCCTAATGCTAACCTATCTAGTTCACGGTGCCTAGTAGCAAGAAGAGTTGAGCAGCACTGACAAAAACCCAGAGATTGTGTCATGAGCTGTATAATAGCGTTCTATAGCTGCAAAGCGAAGTAGGCTCCAAATATGAACACCCAGTCCTGAAGTAACAATATAAACAACCAAAGATAAACATACAGTTAGAGAACGCAGCTTATGTACCACTTTTAATCAGACGTTTCTTGGCTGCAACAGAGAGGTGTTGAAGTAAATTACTGCATTCCCATTGCAGTTCTGCAAATAACTCCAGTATTAGATTTAAATGATTGCGATAAGGACCAATCCCCCTACTTCTAGCACAAGAGAATATGCAATGAATAGAAAAGCATGTTCCTCAACAGAATATTGAAGTAAAAGCCTCCCTATGGAGGCTGATGAGTTACTACCCCTTGGGCAGGCGTAGCATGCAAGAAGCACACTATGGCTCTCAAACACTAAATGTATGCTTACTGAGTAATGGTGACTGAAGAAAAGGACAACATGGTCAAAAAGCAAGATATTTTGTCCCTCAAGATTTAGCAATTTATAAAGACTTTATACTATTTGTGTTTAGACTAATAAATGTTGAGACTATATGCATAGAGATTGATGTACGAAAACCGAGGTATCTCACATTTTAGACAGTTGTCTTGCATTAAAATTTTTCAGCAACTCTGAAATCAGCATATTACTACCACCATTTAGCCAACATCTGTTCAAATGTAAAGTAACAAACATGAGAAAATATCTTTGAGTTTTCATTCAGTATATAAAAAAATCCAGCTAATACATTTAAAATGAATGTGAGTGAAATCCTGAGCCCAATGAAGTCAATGGCAAAATCCCCATTGACTTCAAAAGAGCAGGTTTTCCACCTTGTATGATTTATTACAGATACATTTTTCTATGTATCTAGGCATAACAACCAAAAATAAGTGTACAATACCATGTGAGTCACATTATCTATGTCTACTATACAAGTTCCTTCACAAAGAATAGGCAAAAGTAAATTGTACCTGAAATAAAATGGTATTGTATCAACTTCCATTGCTTCCTGAACTATGAGTCTGTATACAATTTCTCACTGGAAAACTCCCATTATGAACCAACCAAGTTAAAATATACATCAAGCATTAAAACACTTAGTTTGTGGAGACTAAGATTTGCTTGCTGGGATGAAGTATTTTATTACTGACCAAGATACAGATTGTAGGAATAGTAACTTTAAAAAAAATCATTTTATTTATGGGCCTCATTTTCCAAAGCATTGTATCTTGTGCAGTCAATTGCTCATGTGCAAAGTGAAAGGAAAGTAGATCTAAAAATACCTGCCATTCATATTTAATAATATTTACACCCACTTTACTCTCACTTTGCACAGAGCAGACAACTGCACATAGTGGAAGGTGGCAGAAAATGAGACATTCATCTTTAATCTTAAGTGATAGGGAAGATTGTTAGGTGTTCAGAGATTCTTCCCTCCCAAATATAGCATTCTTCCCATTCTGTGTCTATTTTCCATGCAGTATCAGCTAATGAATCTCAAGACAGATAGGAATCATTAACAGAAAATGCTTAGGATGATGTCAAATTCAACAAGCTTACAGGCCATCACATAGAATTCAAATGCATTTTACTCAAAGTTCAGGTCATTACAGACTAGACAAACTAAATCTGCTAGCTTTCCACATCATTATTTATTGTAAACTATCAAAGTGCAGAAAATATTTGCAGTGAATACAATCATAAATGCTTTTCTAGAGATACCTCACGTTTTTTAACCAGCATCGCTATTTAATATGATTTGGTTTTCAAGACAGCTATTTTAATGACTACTGCAAAGCAAAGCAAACCAAATATGACCGTAATTATATTTACAGTATTCAGATGATTCTTTAATCCAAGACCAGCAAATCAGGCTAATAATTTACATTTGGAGGAAGTGTGGTTTGAGGTAAAAGTACTGTATAACATGTGGGAATCAAGCCCCAAAAGAAGTTTCTCCCAACTAAATTAATTCTCATATGTGAGCCAGCATAGGAAGTTTCTATCTTGTTCTCCACTCTAGTCACTTTCTAAGAAGTTCTCTTCTTATCCCTTATTACTTATTGGATTTTGTGCATGTGTACAGAGGAGAGCCTCCACCTTTCTAATTGTCTCCTCAGTTACAGATAGTCATGATGTACATAATACAGAACAGCACACAGATTATTAGTAATGAGCTCAATGCAGCAAAGGAATAAGAATGTACTTATAGAAATATGCAACCGCTGCAAAAACATACCATTTATAAAACTCAGCAATAAGGGTTATATTGGCTGGCAAGTTAACACAAATTCTTTCCCCCATTGTTAGAATTTAAGAACTCAAATATTCAACTTTAAAACATTTGCATGCCAGCTTAAAAACTGCATATAATTTATGTAGGAAAAGATTAAATTGCTGGATTCTGATGTACTAAAATAGCAAAAATATTTTATAATTCCTTTCGCAATAACTTTAGGCAATGATTCTTCGCCAATAAGTTATTAGACCATCAGCATCTTAGTCTTCTCTATTTTCCTCCACTCACACTTTCCCTCAATAGCTGCCCTCTCTTCAGATGATCATATGATTCACACGTATAACTCTACCGTCCTCTTCTTACCTCCTGCATTGCCATTCCTCTTCCTACCAGTCTCCAATCATGACTGATGCTTTGCATCTACTTCCTGTGTGAACTCTAACCCCCTATGAAATCTATTTTCATACTCTTCATGTAAATTGTCTTCCCTGTCAATACTTCTAATTCTTTTACTTCATGGAGCCCTTTTCCTAACATCCCACAAGCCCCGCTCCAACCAAGGTTTTACTGATTTTGCAAGTTAAAAACAAGTAATGCAACCCAGAGTAAATTGCTTCCTTTTACTCCTCCACCCTCTCTCTCTTCAGCTGAGAACCTGTGAAGTGCCTAAAGCAGTCTCATGTTCTCTTCCACTAGTCCCTAACCACTCAGCTTGACCTTCCTCGTGTTTATCCCACCTCTCCCCCCAAAAAACACAAAAAAATTCTTCTGATCCCATTTCTCCCCTTGTGTTTTCAAACTCCTTGAGTACATATTTTATTTTTATTACTTCAATTTCCTCTCTACCAGTATCTACCCCCACTGAAATGGCTCTCAATCACCAACAACTTTTTCCTGACCAAATCACGAAGTTTATTTTCTCCATTATCCTCCTCCTTGATCACTCTGTCCTCATGGAGGCACAGTCCTCTTCATATATTTCCCCTTAAGGACACTCCTTCAGCATATCATTTGTTAGCTCCTTTCTTTACAGGCTCCATTTTTAGAACATACATGCTCTAATTGCACTGTATCTGGACAAATAACTACATGGTTTCAATTCATGAGATTTGGTGCTGGATGAGGGGTGTTAAACTCTCAGTATATGTTTACGGTAAATGCAGAACACAAAGTTAACACACAATTAACAAAATGATGTCTTATAAATTTATATTACAAATAAAAACATCTATATGGTTATGCTAGATTCTGGAAGTATGTACATTGTTGGGACAAATTCAACTCCAGTATAGGAGAAATTTGGAAGAAGAAGGAAGAGGTAGCAATTACAACAGTAGACAGATCTTGTAAAGAATGAGAGCACCATTGGCTAGAAGCAAGAAGGCTGAGTAGAAGCTTTTGAGAGGAAAAGAGCAATAGCAACTTGTACTGCAGTACAAAATGGCTAACCAAGAAAGACTATCCGTTTGGATCCTGTTACTTGCCATCTCTGTGGTAAAATGGAGATGCACACGTATGTTACCAAAAGTGTTTCTCAAAGGCCACTTTGCTTTGAGTTACCATCATTTTCTTATGAGGAAAATAACCCATTTAACCCATTAAAAAAAGTATGTTTTCATCCATCTTGCATGCGGTGTGGCAGCTGTGCTACAAGTGTCAAAACATTAGTTGCAATGTTAGTATTTTACGGAGACACAGAAACAAACAAGTCCTAAAAACATATTTACTGTCTGAAAAAGACAAGCAAATATTTAAATCCAGAAAACATGGCTAATTGTAGCATCAGAAAGTTGAACCTACTCTATATTATTTGTTTCCTTTTCTCATGCTGGAAAGACCAACACTTTCCCAAAAAAAGTGCCTAGAGTTCAGCTGCTAAATCGCTATTTAGATGTCTACGTATTTTTCAGATTTCAGTGACTTCTGAGGAACTGTTGGGTGCCCAACACTTTGGAAATCGTTAACTTGATTTTGGTTTTAGTATTTTGTTTTTTAATCTCCTACCTCTCCCCCTCCCCCCAAGTCTTTTATATATTTAGAAGTATTTCTTTGATCTTTAGAACTGAGATTCAATGTACACACAAGCACACTGTGATTATTTCTGTGTTTGTCTGTTGGCATTACTTTCAGTTGAACAACAAACATATCCCATTCAATTTCATTATTCATACAACTAGGTCTAGTCAATTTCACAGTAGGGTCTCATGCAATAGCCCAAACAAACAGTGTAAAGCCAGCCCTCTTCCTCTGTTTTTAAAAGCGATTTAATTGGGGAAAAGGCATATAGTACTATGCCTATTGACTTTATATTATTTATTCAAAAACTACACATAGGGCCAAATTCAAAAGGAGAGAACTTCTTTTGAGGCAAACACAGGATGAAAAGGTGTAACAAGATAAAACTTCAACATTGTGAATGTAAACTAAAATCAAAATTATCCAACATTCTGTTGTAATTAGTCTGGAGATGTGTCAGTTATCGATTTGCACACAATTAAGTCTTTTTAGAGAGGCCTGTTTTGCCAGTATATTAACAGAGAAGTGTAAGGTGGCATTGCCATAGCTAGAACGAGTGCTGTGGATCAGCAATGTGCATGTTCCTACAGAGTGGGGAGAGGAAGCCCCCCAGGCGATGGGTAGCGGGCTGGGGAGCAATCCACGCCATGGTGGCAGCGCCTCGAGCAAAGTGGGAAGGAGTGGGGGGCTCACCCACGCAAGTGTTTCCGGGCTGCGGGCCCAGGCGGCGACGGGGCACGAATGGCAGCGTGCACAGACCCCGGCGATGTGGGGGGAAGGTGGCGGGGCAGAGGGAGCCCCCGGAGCCCGGGGGAGGGAACAGCCCATCCCGCAACGCGAGTCCGGGAGGGGAGAGCGCGGCTGAGTCACGTGAACGACCCCCGCCGTCCCCGCATTCCGCGGCTGGGCCGCGCCTGGGCCCGGGGCTCATAGGGCCGGGAGCGGGGAGCCTGCGGGGCAGCCCCAGCCTGCTCCCCGCCCGGGCCGGGGCTCGCCGGAGAGGAGCGAACGGTTCTACCTCCTTCTTCTTCTGTCCGCCCCCGAGCTGCACGCAGAGCAACAGCAGCACCAGGAGGCGGCAACTCCCGGCCGGCAGGTGCAGCAGCCACCGCGATGCCCTGGTACCCAGCGCCATGTTCCCTCCTCCCGCAGCCCAGCCTCCTACGGGGCGCACCTGCCGCACCGTTATCCACCTCCTCCTCGCTGATTGGACGCAGACCCTGGCCAATCACAAGCGGCCTGCCACACAAAGGCGATTGGGAAATGTAGTTCTTTCTCCCCCTGCCCTTCTCCTGCTTGGGGCACGGCTCAGGCGCTCACGAGGGTGTCACCTAAACTCTTCGAGGCCACTCCCGAAGGTTACACTGGATAGGGCCTGATCCTGCCTAATGCTGAACACCCTCAAGCACCATTCATTATGCAAATACACAGCTCCAACCAGAGGCAGCAGAGGCTGAAGCTTAATATAGGTGTCAAGTATCAGAGGGGTAGCCCTGTAAGCCTGGATCTGTAAAAGCAGCAGAGAGTCTTGTGGCACCTTATAGAGTAACAGATGTTTGTGAGCATGAGCTTGTGCGTGAAAGCTCATGCTCCCAAACGTCTGTTAGTCTATAAGGTGCCACAAGACTCTTTGCTGCTTAATATAGGGGTGCTGGAACAATTTGTATAGTGGGGGTGCTGAGAGCCATAGAACCAAACTAAAATCTATATATAATGGAAATCACTTCAAGCCAGGGGGTGGAGCAGCACCCCCAATAACCCCAGTTCCAGCACCTATGTCTTAATATATGATTAATTTCACACCTGTCAAAAGGTCAAGCATCGCACTTGACACTCAAGCAACCTCCTGACCAAGCCAAGAGGGTAAAAACCAACCTGGTTACTACTTTAATACGGTCATCTAACAGCTGGTCTAAAGTCATCCATGAGTTGCAAACACTGGTGATTAAATGGCTGATGCACTCCCACAGTGAAAAGAACTAATATTGTTCTGTCATCTCCTCCAACTTATTCTCCCAGGTCATCCTCATCACCCCAGTCTTGTCTAGTTTGACCTACAAGCAACTATCTTTCATCCGTAGATGACCTATTGACATTGTCTGAGGCAATGGATGACATTGTTGTACTAGTCAAACAAGACAAATACACAATTTGGTGTAATCAGCATATTGAAAATGCCATACTACCCTAACTCCCCTTTTTAACTTTCCTGATTGCCCCATGTACACATTGAAGAGCTGGGGTGACAAAATGTCACCCTGGGTCACTCCACACTTGAGAGTCCTTCAAGAAGAGGTGTAATTGCCCATGACTATCCACTGAGATCTCTCAGAGAAAAGAACAAAGCCACTGCCAGGGAGCCTCATCCATTCTCACCAAGCTCCAGAGGCAAGTCAGCAACACCCCATGATCAACAGTATTGAAGACAATTAGTGAAGATAATTAGATCTTATAATATCAGAATGGAAGAGATAATTGACCAATGTAACAAATGCTGTTTTTGAGCCAAAGTCACGTCTTCACCCAACTTGACAAGGGTCAAGAAGATCAAAAGTATCTAGATACTGTGAAAGCGTCTCACTACAACTTTCCCCACAATCTTACTAAAAATAAGAGAAGTTACTAGATGAGAGTTGGCCATACGGTATATGTCAAGGAAAGCTTCTCTGAGAGAATTGACAATTTCTACAAGCAAAGGACTTAACAATGGATCCAGTATTTAGGACTGCTTGTTAGTGTAATTTACATTCTTTTTACTTCTTCAACCACATCATTTCTGGACAAATTAAGTAAAACCAAGTTTAACACAAATCTCCCTAAGGGGCAGTTCCTTACAACTCAACATTTTGCTAACTATCTTCATTTTTTCTTTTTTTAAAAACAACTTTTTCAGGTAGTTTTAAGTCTGGGTGCCAGTGTTGCATCAGAGCCCATTTTAATGAAGTGCACCTATGTTTTCATGAAATGTTATATAAAATGTTACTAAATGGGATTGAGGAACCAAATAATTTATATCTACACCATTATTTAATACATTAGACACTGTTTTGTGCTCAAATAATATTTTTTGCATTGTTCAGAAGTTAACATTTTACTGTTATGCTGTATGTTATTTTAGACAGATAGTATTAAACATATTAATCCATGTATCTGGGATGACTAGGAAAGCACCTGGTATAACCAAGAATTCTCTTTTTTTTTTAATTAGCTATGCGGTTCTCTATATTTGAGAGAGATACTAACTTAGGCTCTCCAATGTGTCTGATTCTGCAAAGATATTGCTCAGATAGGAGTGCCTCTTCTCAGGGAGATGCCAGGATTTTTTAGTCTTGTGGACAACTTTCAGTCTGTTATAAACAGAGCTATGAAAAAGAAAGAGACAAGGACATGAGCAGTGTGGAGAAGGGATTACTTCAAGCAACTAGTGTGAGTTTTGTGAAATAGGAAGTGTGATTATGTATTATGTAATTATGTGCATATAATTTGCAGATGGATTCCAGCAATTTCTGGCTGAATGATGCTTCTCTTTTGCCAATGAGGGCAAGTGAAGTTGAAGCACACCTTCCATTTATTGTGATGTGTAACATTAAAAAAATCAATCAGGTATCATGTTCTGAGCATTAATCAATAACCGTACTGTCATGGGAGGGACGCAATTTAACTTTGAGGGCTACATGTTTGAGATGCCCATATTAAAGTATAATTAAAAACATTGATTTTTAAGTATTTTCTCAAATATATATTTACATACTTTATCTTGGCTCATCATGTTTGGTACTATTGTGTTTGTGGGAGAAAGAGCTATTGAACATCCAACTCCACTTTCCAATGACATAGTATCAAATTTTGCACCAACCAGAGGACATGGAAAGGGGAGCTGTGGGGAGGCAGGCAGAAAGTCCCCTGCCATGATGCAGAGGGTGACACCATTTAAGTTATGATTCTACAGATTCTTACGAATCAAATGACCCCTCCCTTGCCTTTCTATCATTAACTTGTCCATGGAATTACACATGCTCCCAGACTAAGGGATTCTTCTGCTGTAGTGCCCCCTGTTGTCTGTCATCTAATGCTGTAGTGGTCTGTAGTTTCTGTGGCCTGGTCCACTGGCCAGCTCACTTTTCAGTGCTATCCCATTCCAGAATAACAGAAAAGTCCAAACAGAAAAAAACTAAAATCTAATGGTCTTTATCCCAGATCTTCTAACTGCATCTGAGACCTCTCTCCTCCTCTTTTAGTCCTTAGGCACCTAAGGATTGTTTTGCAATCCTGTGCCACTTCCCTGGGCTGCTCTGTTTGTTAGCGTCTTTCACAGGGATACAGACTCCACTTCTTCCACCCTGGACTCTGTCTTCTTGTATGGCTTCTTCCCAACCAGCTATTGAGGAGCTTCCTCAAGGCCACTCTCAGCACCTCTGGCAGCAGCCCTCCTTTGCCTGAGCTGCAGACTTTTATTCCAGCTTTTGCTAACTGAACTCTTAGTCACAGCTAGAGGAGTAATTAGCCCAACTATTAACTCTTTTCTGTCTATATACCCTATCACACATGTATAATGCATAAAATTTAAGTTGCGGTCACCTCAGTATTTCCGGCATATATTACCATACAAGAACATTGGAATTAAAGAAAAAATTGAAGTTCCAAAATTCAAAGTTAATGTTGTGATTCCACAGTGAGCCACAGAGTCACAGTTTAACTCTGCCTGAGATTATACAATTGTCAGATTAGTTTAGATATATCTTACAGTTTGTTTTCAGGAGGTCTGTGTGTACAGTTGGACATTTTTCTATGCAAGAAGTTAGTTAAAAGAATGATGATGAAGCTGTTGACCTGATTTATGGACTGTCCAACTCTTTTTCCTGAACAGCTGGCCTGGAAGGCTGACTTTTTTTCTGTTGGTAAATAACAGCATAATAAAAGTGACAGCATATGACTCTGGACATCTGTCATTTTTAAAATGTATTCAGAGGAATGGAACTATAATCCATTTCTATCCTGATGTATGAGTTAGCCACACATTTATATAGCCAAACATTGTGTTTCCAAACTTACTTTAATAATGTAGGAAATCTTAAGAAAATACACAATTTGTAAGACTGCACAATTGCTTTCACATTTTAAGTTACAACTCTAAGAAAAAAAAAAAGGAGTAAAGCAAAAGTCTGCTTTGAATATGAAAGTGACCTTCCCTGTGTTCATGTTAACACAATGTATAAACATAGTATTTTGGATGCATGCATGAAAATTGAGTCTGCAATGGGATGCATTTTGAATATGTTTATTATAGCTATTCAGGAAACCCTGTATTATTACCACTTTACTTGCACCTCCTGCTAACTGGTTAGTGTAATGGAATGCTATTTTCTCTTCCCAAATATGAATTTTGGCTTTTCTTGCTACAGAGGCAGAGTTACATTTGCAGTGGTTATGGGAGAGAAAGGGCTGTTTTAAGGTGTTGGGTGCCAAGTAGTTTTACATGCCCCCCCAAAGAAAAACAAAAAAACATTAAAATGTATAGCCTAGAAAAATGAGAAATAGTAGGCCAAATCTTGATAACTGTCACTCATAGGGCAAATCCATGGATGTCACCCTCACGTATTTTAATCACCTGAAGTTCTGACCAGGTCATGATTAAAGAAAAGCAAGTAGTCTAAATTATTAATTATGAATATTTTATTAGGAAAAAAAGAAAAAAGCAAGCAGTAAATTATGGTTACTTCAGTCACCATCTCTTCTGTCTATCTCTTGGTAGAGCACTTTCAACAAAGATTACATCTTTGAGAGTGGGTCCTCTCTGGTAGAGACACTTTGTTAGATAAGAGAAGAAAAAATATATTTTTCCCCAAGTCCTGCCTGAGTTTAATCATAGATAACTAAAATAAGTTAAATTGCTTTGGCCATCTATAAACTAAGAGTCAGTGAATCTTGTTTGTCTTATCATGGACAAACCGTTTATAAATGGCAGAGGTAAGTGATTAACTCTTGAAACTGAAGAAGGAATTTAACTCAGTTACTTAAAAACAAGCCATTCAAGTGTTACTCAATTAAAATAGTTTGTTTTTATAAACTCACCAGCTCACTGAATGGTCCTGAGACAGGCAGATTAATGATTATTGCAAATCTGACATTCAAATTAAATTCCACTATTTCTTGGTTTATAACATTTTGCTTATGACCCCTCTCCAAGAGTACAGCATCTGAACAATCTGTCGATTAAGAGAAGTTGTTAATTACAAAACCATTTCAATACTCCATTAAAATTACCAGACCAATTTAAACCTAATCTCTTGGCAATGATTTAGCAAACATCATCTCACCAATGATGCTCAAGTCTCAGTGATGTTGTCATACTGCAGAAGCAGTGGTGGACTGGAAGGTTACTTCTTTTGAATGCTGTGTTGTGGCTTCTTTGTTTTCTTACTGTACTTTACTTGTTTGAAAGATGAGATTAACAGACTCAGTTGAGATGAGAGTACTGAGAGCTGGTATCTCAGTTAAGAGATATTTATACCCATCTCATCCTCTATTCTCGGTGAAGATGAAAGACACTCTTTTCAGGGTCTTTGCTGGATCCAAATATCAGCCAATGTCACCTTTATGGATTGGTCTTTGTTGCATTTTCAGCTCAAGAATATGGTTGCTGATAATACTTACACAGCTGGAATGTAAACCTTCAACTGTATTGCTTTTTATCCTTGTGGCTGGAAAATCTCAAAACATCTTTATTCTTCTAACTCCTCCTTTATTGAGTTCTTTTTTGATAATCCTGATAAAACTAAAAGACTATAAAAGAGATGAGATTCTGTTTTAAAAGAGTCCATATATGCCTTTTTTATACACAAGTCTTTCAGTTTTAACAATAGACTTTTTACTTAAGTGATTCTTAAAGAGACTCTTTAAAATTAAGTGGTCAAAGAAGGTATTTCTTTCCTTCTTATCATTCCTTGTAGAGGTGCTTCTTTTCTTTCTGAGTTTAGTAAGGAAGTTGATTAAGCACTGACAGACTGCATTCCCCAGCTAGTATAAATTCTTTATACTTAAATGGTTTCTTATGTTGCTAGCATGTTATAGCAAAATCATTTGATTCCACATTGGAATATCTTAACTTCATGATACAGTTAATAGTATTACATTAGATGTTTGCATTTATATACAAAATATTTGAAAATGGACATCACAAAAGAAACCTATACCCTTTGTGATAGTGTGTTCATCCCAGACTGGAAAGGAGGGGGTTAAAAGCAGCCTAGGGAGGCAGTGCAGGGAGCCATTAGAGAGTGGCTGCATGGAGCAGCCAATCAGGGCCCAGTGACTTACCTAAAAGGAGCTGCAGGGCCGGTGACAGTCAGTTGCTGCAGGGAGCCCAAGGAGAGAGGACTGTTCTTAGTGGGCTGCAGGAAGGTAGCACCTTGGACAACACAGGTGCTGGCAGGGACTGGAGGAGCAAAAGGGAGCTCCAGGCTGGCAACTGAGAAGAGGGTGCTTGGGTTGCGGGAAGTGGCCTGAGAATTGAAGTAACAGTGGAGGAGAAGTTGAGGGGCAGCAGGAGGCTGCTATCTACAGGGTCCCTGGGCTGGGACCTGGCATAGTGGGTGGGCCTGGGTTTCCCCCACTTGCCACTCAGGAAGTGGCTGGACTATAGACCTGGAAGATACTTCTCCTCTGGAAGGGAAACATGGATGCTGGCATAAGCAGAGGGCTGAGTCATTAAGAGGATGCTGTGATTCCTGGACTGAGGCAGGTCTGCAGGTACAGAAGGCAGGAGGAGAAGCACAACCAGGAGAGGGTGTGCTGGCTGAGAGAGCTAATCCCCAAGATGGTCAGCAGGAGGTGCTGCTCAGTGAGTGAACTCCATCACACCCTCTTAATCATTTAAGGAATAAATGAAAGTTTTCACCTTTAAGTGAAAACATAGGATTAGAAGTCATCAAAATATTTCCTAACTACATGTTTCCTTAAATTTAAAGGAATCAAGTCTTTAGAGCGCTTATAAAAAAAACCCTATTTTTTGCTTCAAATATTTCTAGATTTGTGTAAAATTGAGGTTTTAAAGAGGGGATGGGGTTCTGGCCTTTGATTCAGCTTTTATGGCATTGGTAGGCTCCTGGCTATTCAACATTTCTCTTTCATGTCCTAGAAAAGACTATCTTGACATCCCTTATCAAAGTGGAGGTGTCCTACTCTTTGAGAAGACACTCCTATTGGTGGTTAGCCTTTTTAACCAAACAGTTAAAAATATTATCTACAGTTCCTTCTCCTAAAACTTACAATTAAAGTTTTATCCCAAATACTATTAGGGCATCTTTACCCTGCCCTGAAGTTTGAACTACAGGGGTGGAATAGCAGTGTGTACCAAAGTGCTATGCTATAACTCCTGTGTGCAGGCTGTGGGTATGAACTAAAAGGTTCCTATTTGGCATTAGCATAGCCCGCTTGAAACAGGATTGTTTGTGCCCATGGCATCCACATGATGGAGTTATAGTGCAGCACTTTGGTAACCATCACCATTCTACCCCCATAGACAGAACTACTGGGCAGTGTAGACATGGTCTAAGCAAGGTAACCACAATCACATTTGGATATAATTTTCAAACATGATATAAACAGAACAATATTAAAGCCAAATATAAGTTATAAAGCTGCATTCCAGAGTCTACACAATCAGGCCTGGAAGTGTTAAGTACAGTTTTATGGCCAAGAGGAGATTTTCTCCTTGAAGCTTTCCATGCCTATTACTTACTGGGAGAAAATAGATTTCCCAGGAGTATTAGCCAGCCTGAACATTTCATTTAATAAAACAAGCAACCAAAACACAAGCATGTGAATTATATTCTACAAGCCTCACGCACGTGAAAGTAATTGTGAACATCTCCTAAAATTCAGTAAGAGTAAAGAAAAGCATGTAATAACTTAAAATTAGCATAGTATATTACTATACTTTTATTAATATTCATTTTTCTATCAATATTAAAGCCTATACCCCACAGACCGTAATTCTAGCTCATTGTAGAAGTGTAGCTTAAGACAGAATTTCCTGGATTTTAACTTTTTGTATAATTTTAAAGTTAACATCTTCAAAATATTGAGATGTCTGAAACTTTAACTTTAGTGTAGCAAAGGTTTTGTTTGTTTTTTAAATTTACTCACTTTTAAAGCAAATCTAAGGTCCACTGGAACAGATCCTGCTCTAGGAGCCCCTCAAGAGAGGATCTCCAAACCATATTAAAGAGATTATATGGACAGAACACCAGCTTCATTGGAAAGCTTTAAAAGTCTCCTGCTAACCACACTCCAGATTCAATATCCTGTAGGGGGCAATGCTGATGCTTCACTCATGTAAATGTGTGCCTCGTAAGTTGGGCATCTGTCATGAAAAGTATAGGAGATGTGTAAGAATGCAACATTTCTCCTGTCTATGTTCTAATGTCTGCAGACAGGGCTGTCCTCCACAGCGCTGCAGAAATAGAAGATATGTAGCTGTCAGGAGGGTTGCAACTTAATAGAGCTAGGGGAAGGAGCTTTCTTCCATTTTCTCCTACTCCCCAGTACACATAGAGGCTACAGAATGATGAGTACCTTCCCTTTTACTACCTCCTTCTGCTCCCTTGTCCCTGAGTATCCTAGGAAGTAACAGCTATAACGTTATAGCCACCACTACCCTGATCTATCCTGACAGCCTCAGAAAACGCTTCAGCCATTGTGACCAGGGCCGGCTCTGGCTTTTTTGCCACCCCAAGCAAAAAGGGGGTGAGGGGGAAGCGGAGCGGCAAAGCAGGAGGGGAAAAAAACCAACCAAACAAAAAACCCTGCAGCGCGGCTGGAGCAGCGTGGGGGAGGGACCTGCAGCATGGCCGGAGTGGCAAAGTAGGGAAAGAAAACAAAAGAAAAAAACCTGGGGCATGGCCAGAGCGGCAAATCAGGGGGGGGAAAAAAAACAAAAACAAACCAACAAACCAACAAAAAAAACCCTGCCGGGCAGCCGGAACCAGGGTGCAGGGGGACTCCCTGTGCTGCAGATGTGCAGCGGAGTGCGCACCCAGTCTAGCGGGGAGGAAGGGGAGGAAGCGGGGGAGAGAGAAAGCAGGGGGGCGGTCAGGGCTTCAGCGGGGCGCTTGTCCCGCGGTCCCAACCACTTTGCCACATGCCGGGAGGGCTCCGCGCTGCTCCAGTCAGCGGAGAGGGAAGAACAGGTGCTGCCCTGCCCAGTTTGCTGCAGGGCGCTCCCCTCCTCTGCACTGCTGCCCCCTACAGAGCGGCAAACCAAAAAAAAACAAAACAAAAACAAAAAAACAGCCATGCTGCCCTAGGATTGGGCAAAATGCTGCCCCAAGCACCAGCTTGCTCAGCTGGTGCCTGGAGCCGGCCCTGATTGAGACCCTCCAATCTGCAGTCCTATGAGCTTTATGAGGCTTGTCAAGGGCCCACCTCCCCCTGCACCTTTTAGAAGGCCATGTGTGCCTCAGCCCATATTGTCAGCTGTATTAGGCTCTTGGGGGAGCCCTAAGGCTTCAGCTTTAGGAGGGGCAGGTCAGTGCTCCACCATCACCACACCACCTCAGTAGGTCCTCTAAGCCATTAACTAAGCAAATCTTGAATAATCCATAATATGGAAGATGCTGACACAATTAACTTCATATCTGGTAGAAAAATTCTACCTTTGCTCCAAATATAATCCTCCAATGCTGTGGCCAATATAGCATTTTTGTGAATCTTAGATGACAGCCAAAACTGGGCTCAGATATTAGGATCATATATAAGTGAATTAATAGTTAGGGCTTATAATAGAAAATCAGTTGCAACCTTAGCTATTGAGTAGCTACTGCCACTCCATAGGACCAGTTTGATCATATGAAATGAAATCCTGGCTGCACTGAAATGAAAGGGAGTTCTCATCAACTTTAGTGAGGCCATGATTTCACCCATGATTTATTTTATCTCTTGTTTCCAAAAGAAGTCCATTACATTAAAATAGTAATATACATATTCACTTGTGTAAAATGGGTTTTAAAACAACCAAATGAAAGTTTATACATCTAGGAACAAAGAATGGAGACTATATTGTGGAAAACAGTGTTTCTGAAAGGGATTTAGGGGTCATGCTAGTAAACAGTTGAACATGAGCCCCCAGAGTAATGCAGTGGCTAAGAGAACTAACACGGATGTTGAAGTAGGAAGGTGTTATTGCGTGGTATATGGAATGAGTAGGACTATTATTGTAATACTGTGTGCAGTTGTGGTGTCTGCACTTCAAAAAAAAGTGTTGAAAAATTGGAAAGGTTTCAGAAAAGAGCTACAAGAATAATTTGAAGTCTTGAAAACCTGCTTTAGAGTGAGAGATTAAAGAATCTCAATTTGTTTACCCAAGAGAAGGTTACAAAGCAACTTGTCAGTTTCCAACATGGATTGGCAACCTTTGGCACACAGCCCCTCATTGGCCTGAAATGGCGAACCACAGCCAGTGAAAGCTGTGATCGGCTGAACCTGCGGACGCTGCAGGTAAACAAACCGTCCCGGCCCGCCAGTAGATTTCCCAGGTGGGCCGTGTGCCAAAGTTTGTCGATACCTGGTTTACAAGTACAAATATGGGCAAGAAGATTTCTGATAGAAAGCTCTTTAGTCTACAAGACAAAGGCATAACAAAGCCAATCAGTGGAAGGTGAAGCTAGACAAGTTCAGTCTAGAAATAAGGGGCAATTTTTTAACAAAGAGGGTAATCATCTAGGGATGTGGTGAATTTTCCATCACTTGAAGTCTTTAAATAAAACTGGATGTCTTAGAAGATATGCTATCGCTCAGCCATAAATTGCCAGCTTGATGCAGGATTGACTAGGTGAAATTCCATTATCTGTGCTAGGCAGTGGTCAGACTTGATGCTCATAATGGTTCCTTCTGACCTTAAAAATCTATGAATATTAAGGCTAAGGCTTAACATTTATTTACAAAACTGGGTACCTATAACCTGTTTAGGCTCAAAGCATTCAGCTTCCAGTCATTGAAAACACAGCAGTTTCAATAAAAGCAATAAGTGGAGAACCTGAAAGGTTGGTTTCCTTTCAGTTCAAGGACTTTAGATTTTTCTGATAGAAATTAAAATAATTTATTAGGTTTAATTTGCAAAAAGCTGTCTGAAATATTATGCCAAATCAAATAATTTGAGGCAGAATTTCAAGTGCACTTTCACATATTGCTAATTAAGAAAGATGTCAGTTTTTTCCTGTTCCTTTGCACGGTATCATTGAGCCTAATTTTTATCAAGTAATCTATGAAATTTTGTTTCTTGGTGTACACGTGTACAGCAGCACCATCTAAAAATTGTCCACATGGGCATGTCTATACAACAAAACAGCAGTACACAAAGTGAAACTTTTAGTGTACAGTAGCAGGATCCACATGGACAGTTAGCACACAGCATACTGAAACAGTGCTGATTTACACCCCAGTGTGCCACTCACTAACTCGTCATATAGACAAGCCCTTAGCTACTGCAGTTTGTATATTGCTGTGGTAGCCATGCAACAGTACTTCCCACTCTAAGTATAAGAAATACTATGGTAAAGGAAAATACTACAATGCATGTTCTATTATAAATAGTGATTGAAAAATAATATATAGTACACAGAAGCTAGTGTGTAGCCCAGTGGATAAAACCTTAGAAGAGAAGAACAAAATAAGCAAGAAAATATATCTGCTCATCAGATGCCCGATCTACAGCTCATTGAAGTCACTGAAAAGACTCCCATTGATTTGAATGGATCAGACCCTAGGATCTGGTCCTACAAACACTAAGTCCTGATTCTGCAAAAAGTTATGCATGTGCTTAGCTTCATGAGGTCAGTGGGGATTATTCACATACATAAAGTTAAGCATGGCAAAAGAGCAGAAATGGACAGATATTGCATAGTCTGATCAATTAAATTTACTTTATTACATATCAAGTAACTTTAATGGGAGCATTAGGCCTGGCAGTGTTTGCGGGATTGTGCCCAAGCAAGCATGTCTTTTAGTTGCTAATCTCTGTCTATATGTAAAAAGTAAGTGCAGGGTTTAGTGGCCATCTAACAAAAAAGAAAAATCTGATTATGCACAAAAAAAAAAAAAAGAGTTCTGGAATTAAAACCAGAAGAGATATTACATTAAATGTAACTTCATAGGCTTCAAATCAGGTTTTATCTCCAAGTAGTTTTTAAAGTAGACCAAAATTAGCAAAATAAAAGGATTAAAATACAATCAGTATTCTCACAATCAAGGGTCCTCCATCATGCTTCAACAATTTAATTAAAGGATGGCAATGATTCTTATGTCAGCAGAAGTGTGTATCTCTGTAAACTGTGAGCCAAATCAATGAGCAAAAATACAGCATTGCAGACTGGTGTTGCAATAAACTCCTGTTGTATAAGCAAATACCATAGTCAAAATTATTTTCAAACACATGGTAAACATTTCACTTCTTGACCGATGTTTGCATTAGCTTTGTGGTGTTGTGTACATGGTCCAATAAGCATTTTCAAGTGGCAAATGAAAAATATTAATTTTACACTGAACCTTTGCTAGGTGCCTTAAAAGTGAGTGCAAAATTGAATTGTCCCCCCCCCCAGATTGAGGAAATTTGAAAAAAACGTAACTTCTGATTTATCTTCAGACCTGTGAAATGAGACACAGGTGACATTGCAGCATTCTAAGCCCCCACAAGCAAGTACAATTTGGAAATGAAGCCCAGTACCCCAATAATTGCACCACGTTATATTATATTTTCCCCCACTGTAAACATTTTTTCCCACTGCTTATGATGAAGCACAAAAGGAATCAGTCAGTCATTCTTCCCCTCCCCCCACCCCATCTCAAAGAGCTAGTCTGCTCACCAAATTAACAAAAATGGAGATCCACAATACTCCCTTGTTGCAAGACTTGGTACGATGAGATATATTGGCAGAAATTATTATCTGTATGTGTATGTCTGCAAAAGGTTTTTTGGTCAGATTGTCCTTGAAATGTGCTGATGTCACAGTTCCTATTATCCCAAATCACAGGCCCAATGGGAGGTTTGCTTAAGTAATTGAGGCCTGTGACTTTGAATAGTAAAGGCTATTACTCTGAGGTAAGCACATTTCAACCCAATACAACTAAGGAAAAACTCTCTTGCAGAGATATAGATGTACATTAGTCAGTGAGAGCTTTGCCTAAGGGAGGACAGAATAAGGACTTCAGTGATAGTATATATTTTATAAAGCTATTAGGCCTAAGTCCACTATTTTACCAAGACATACAAAAATATTTCTTCACATCATCATGCTTACGATTATTACAACATTACTGGCTTATAATAAAGTTATGACAATATGGAAGACTAAAATAATAATAATTTAGGGTAAATGCTAAACACATTACCAACATTTCTAATCACCAAAAAATTCACAAAAAAAGCAGCATTAGTAATCTGTTTTGTAGTTTTCACCTCCTTTGGATAACGTTAACTACAAATAACTGGTTACAACCACCAGCCTGATTCTTGTTGCCCAAATAGCATCCTTGGGCCCAATCCTTACATTTGGCCAACTCAGACTTAAATGCAGGGGGCGGTAGCATTACCAACTTTGATTGGATGAATTCTTGGAGGGTTCATCACATGACATTATCTTTAATTAAAGATTAATCTTTAATTCCTGGAGACTCCAGGGCAATCCTGGAGGGTTGGCAACCCTGAAGCGCAGTGAGGGTGAGGGTGTCTGTCTTCAAGCCTCGTTTGAAGCCCTCTGATCCCAGGGTATGGACGGAAGTAGTTCTTCCCCCAAAGTACATTAGATCAGGCCAAAAGGCTGTTAAGATTGCTAGGGTCACTTGAGCACAGCAATGTCCTTGCTATACCCTGGTGGCAGGGCCTGCTCACTTCTGCTTCTGCTCAAGTCCACAAGCTGCTCAGAGACCTTTATGCTAGTAAAACGCACAGTGCAGTTTATTTACAATGTTGGTTCCCAACACCCTTGTCCACTATAGAGCCTTACACTTACAGCCTTGGGGAACCGTCCACTCCTGGGGCAAGCAGGGAAGAGCAAGCAGTCAGTCAGACATGCCTTCTTTCCTGTGCCCTTTGTACCCTCAGCCCATCAGTTAGGCACAGCTCTTCTCAATAAGGTCTGTTCTGCTATAACTAGAGCTGCAGTAACCAAAGGGCTAGTTCCACTGTCGTTGCCCAGGCTGTCACAGCCCAACCAGGCTAGGACTGCTCTTGCTGCCTCGCTGGCTGCTGCTGCCTGGGACCCTGCTGGCCTTCCTCCCAGAGGCAGTGTGTGACTGGGGTCTCTTCTGGCTGGGTATCCGTTGCTGTTGCTGGAGTTGCTGTTGCTGGAGGAGGCAGTCGTGGAGGTACTGCTGTTGCTGTGATGGGACTATTGCTGTTACCTGGACTGAGTTTTTGTTTCCATTGTTGTCTCTGCCAGTACTGCAGTGGTTGTCGTTGCCGCTGCGGATGGAGAATGGGAGGGGTGTGGACCCCTCCCCCATCATTACCATCATCCCCTCCATGACTCCTACAGACCATCTGAAACTGCCTCCATTTACCAGCCCAGCCATTTGCTTCCACCCTGATTGCCACCTGGGACCCTGACAGCAGCTGGACATTGCTCACAAGCACATGTGGGTGCACATGTCCTCCCCCTCCCTTAATGTTGCTGTGCACTAAAAGTTGCCTATTTCACTTTGTGCACTGCTGTTTTGTTTTATAGACATGTCCTATGTGGACAATTTTAGATGGTGCCACTGTATACGTGTACACCAAGAAGCAAAATTTCATAGATTGAGCCTAAATTTTTATCAAGTAATGATACAGCGCAAAGGAACAGGAGACAACTGACATTCTTAGTCATTCAATAACATGATCTAATAGTTTTTTCCTTCAAAACTCTATGAGTTAACCAGTTAAATAGCTAACCCTCTTCAGATATAGTGGTTATGATAGATATATCTTTACCTACTTCATTTAAGTCATAGCCTTTAAGGGCAGAAGGCATCACATCATCCTGTAGTGTAGCTGAATTGCTCTTTCTAAATTGTCTTTTTTGCACATTAAATATTTTGGATGCAGTCATATGTTTTACATATGCTTTGTACCTCAAAAAAGTGAGGCTGGGAGTCTGATTTCCCATTGTCCTGCACCTTCTGTAGTCATGTAAACCTGTACAAAGTGTAAATCTCTACTATTCTTAGTTGGTAGTGTTATGCCACAATTAGACTCATGTAAATATTTATTTGAAAAGATCTATTCTCATCTTTAGTTGGAATGCTACACTGATGACATTTTCTAATTTACTTAAATGGACATAACATAAGTAACAAGCATTACACACTTCTCCACATTCTCAACCCATTTGAGAGTGAAGGCAGCATCATTATTGCTCCTGCATTAAGCAGAAGAGTTTGTTTATAATGGCAAACTTGCACTGTGAAGGTTAATGAGGACAAGTCACTGTCTGCCAGATAAATCTATCTTCCTGACACACTTAAGGGTGGCTAACCTGTCACGGACTAGTGTGCTTTAAAATATTGCTCAGAGATTCTCTCTTATGCTTATTGGAAGTCACTCACACAGAACAGTATTTGTAACTGTTGACTTACACTTTTACAAAGATTCCATTGGGAGAATAAAACTGTTGATTAGAAATAAAAGCCAGGGATTTCCAAAAGTACCCCAAGGGAGTGAGGAGCCCAATTCCTAATGAAGTTCAATGGTATCTGGGCACCTAACTCCTCTGCATTCCATTGAAAAAAAATCTCAGCCTAAATCTTTCTCCAAGAAGATCTGTGAAAGTATAATTTCAGACTAATGGCAGGTGTTTCCCAATGATTAGAGTACCCATTTATCTGCAGCTCTGATGTATCCACTCTATACTATATCATAACCATACAATTTAACTTTGTCTTTGAGTTTTTTGACAATAGAAAGCGGCAGGTCCTAGCTTCAGCGTTATTTAAGAGAAATCTCAAAACTCATTTTTTTTTAATTCCCTTGGCAAACGGTGAGTGAAGGAATGAGATTCTATTTTCAGTATTTGAGATTCTCCTATGAAGTGCTGGATGCCCTCAGCTTCCACTGCTTGGCACGTTGCAGTATTGGACTTTGATTGCTCAAAGCCTTCCACTCTGTCTTGGGGTGGAGTGCATGACTGAGCCCAATATGTGCTGCAGATGATCTGTCTACCCAAATATTTTTACTACGCTCATCATCATGGTGCCTCAAGAAGATCATGGTGTAACATGAAGATAAACCATAGCTTGTTAAGATGACATACTAGGCTTTGCATATGTGTATTGCTTCCTTGATTTCTGAGGTGCAGTTGGATTCCCAGGCAGCTATGAGGGAACCGTAAAGGATAATACACCCCACATGGATTAGATTTCTTTTTGACAGTAGTCAGCTAGAAAATACAATAGGGCCATTGGGCCTATTGAATATCACAATCTTGCAAAGCAGGTATGGCTCCCCTCCTCCTACATTAGGTCCAGCATATTGAGGTCTGGTCAGACCACTACAGAATGAGAATATGCAGCAGTAAGGAGATTTCTCTACAGATTAAGCATTACCTAGAATGTGGTCTAAAGAATTACTGAGAAATCGCAATTTGAGGACAGACATACATCTTTGACACAGTCCCAACTGACATTTTCACAAGCAAATGAGGGAAATGTGGTTGAGATGAAGTTATTGTAAGGTAGGTGCACAACTTGTTAAAAGATTGTACTCAGAGTAGTTATCAATGGTTTGCTGTGAAGCTGGGAGGATGTGTGCAGTGGGATCTCACCAGGGTCAGTTCTGAGTCCAGTAAAAGTCAATATTTTCATTAGTGACTTAGCCAATAGAGTGAAAATGTGCAAATAAAAGTCTGCAGATAATACCAAACTGAGAGGGGTTGCAAGGACTCTGGAGGACAAGATTAGATTTCAAAATGACCTCAACAAATCGGAGAATGGTCTGAATTCAACAAGATGAAATTTAATAAAGACAAGTGCAAAGTACCTCACTTAGGAAGGGGAAAAAAATGCACATATACAAAATGGGGAATAAGTGGCTAGGCAGTAGTACTGCTGAAAAGGATCTGGGGTTACAGTGTATCACAAACTGAATATGAGTCAGCAATGTGATGCAATTGGGGAAAAGGCTTTTATGACTTTGGGGTGTATTAACAGAAGTGTTGTATGTATGAGGAAAGAGTAAAAAACTGGGTTTTTAAGAACAGGTTGGACAAACACCTGATAGGGATGGTGTATATTTACATAGGTCTGCCCTAGCTCAATGGGCTGGTATTTACTTCTCTATCAATCTATGATCATTGAGAGAAAACAACAGACTTAAAACATATGGCAATAAAACTCATTTTAAAATATAAAAATATGAATAAAATGACAATGATATAATAGTGGATGTATGTTTTGCATGATATTATAAACTTGCAAATGTGCCAGAAACCAGAAGACGGGAGACCATTTTGTGCCTGGATATCCAACTGTGCAAAAAATTTAATTGGGTTCTTCTTTTTGCTCCAACAGCTCTTATTTGTTGGGGCTGACAGTGTAAAGATCACACAGTTGACAGTAATTCTGGACGATATTTGCTCAGCATCAATATAAACTGTCAAACTATAGCTATTCAATCATATAATATCATATGACTGAGATCAATAGTCCACTGGTATCTCCCATTACCTGCGATTATAACAAAGGACATGACCGCTGAAAGAATTCTGTTCCTGTTTCATCAGTACAGTATTTTTGATGATGTAAGTAAACACTTGGAGAGAATCAAACTCATATGGCAGGGAACTTAAAACAATCTTATTTCAAATACTTGAAACAGATTGTGTCCAATCTGAAACACCCCTGCAATTGTAGGAAGTTCAGATATGGATCTGAACAGTGTGGGAAGCCCCCTTAACTATAATAAACTCAATTAAACCCAGGATTAGAATTTTGAGAAAGTTCTCATCTGGATGTTGTGACAAAGTTCCTCCTCTACCTTGGTGGGTCCTGCACTTATTGGCAGATTTTCTCACCTGAGTGATCTTCCCCACAGTCTGGATCAACTCCTCCTGTGTCTGATCAGGAGTTGGGAGGTTTGGGGGGAACCCAGGCCCATCCTCTACTCCGGGTTCCAGCCCAGGGCCCTGTGGATTGCAGCTGTCTATAGTGCCTCTTGTAACAACTGCATGACAACTACAACTCCCTGGGCTACTTCCCCATGGCCTCCTCCAAACACCTTCTTTATCCTCACCACAGGACCTTCCTCCTGGTGTCTGATAACGCTTGTACTCCTTAGTCCTGCAGCAGCACACCCTCTCAGCTCCTTGCGCCTCTTGCTCCCAGATCCTCACATGCCCTTCCTCTCCTCTGGCTCCTCCTCGCCTGACTGGAGTGAGCTCCTTTTTAAACCCAGGTGCCCTGATTAGCCTGCCTTGATTGGCTGCAGGTGATCTAATCAGCCTGTCTGCCTTAATTGGTTCTAGCAGGTTCCTGATTACTCTAGTGGAGCCCCTGCTCTGGTCACTCAGGGAACAGAAAACTACTCATCCAGTGACCAGTATATTTGCCCTCTACCAGACTCCTGTACCACACTGGTCTGGGTCTGTCACATAATCTATTTGAATCTTGTGGCATGGGCTGATGTCAAGTTCAAACTTCAATACTCATGTACAGAATTTGCACTGAAATGAAAAAAAGTGTGTTTTTGAAGTAATTGTTTTTGGTGCTTTTGTAACTGAAAAATGGCAAAGTGATTTATAAAGGAAGTAGGTAGTAGCAACCGAAGGCAACCCATGTGTAAGATGGACATTTTCAAAACCATAATAATAGGCTCTTTTAAAAAATTAACTAAATGGCCTCGCCAAACAGGTTGTGTAATTTTGATTAATGCATCTGTCTGAATCCATCCTCACTCAGCAACATAAAGGAAGGGGAATATTTGTAAAGGCTACCTGTCTGGCTTATTAACACTTGAATAAACCTAGTGGCTTTTCCCTTCCACAGAAAACTTACACTTTGAATCACATCTGCACATTGCCTTCGCCATAGATTAGGAATGAGACATAATCCTACTTATGACTGTGGAAACAGACATCAAACTACAGAACATCTCATCATTGTCCCAAGTGATATCATATCCTGGTAGTATCTCTGCCATCCACTATCACGTGAAGCAATTAATTGGATTGCCAACCCAGACTTGGACATATAACATTGCTGATTCTAAGCCATACAAAAGAAGAACACTGCTGATAATACTTTCAGCTGTAAAAATCAACAGCACTGCGTCACTGGTGTTTGGTGAGAAAAAAAATCCACGGAAAACTAGAGCTGATGAAAAGTTTTGATTGAACTTTTGTTCAAAAAAAAAAAAAAAGCAGTTTTGGCAAGAAAGCTTCTCAGGTCTAGAGACACCCCCTGCAGAATAGACAATAGCCCAGTGGTTAATACACTTACATATGAGCCCAGGTTCAAGTCCCTGCTCTGAATCAGGCACAGGGGAGACTTGCACGTGGTTTCTCAGATCCCAAGTGGGTGCCCGAACTACTGGGCAATCTTTTTCTCATGAAAAGATTTGAAAAAAAGTCTTTAGTTCATTCCAATGATGAATGAAAAGTTTCAAAATCTCAATCTTTTCCTACAAAACAGAATATTTGTTTTCTACCAGACTGCCTGAAAACCAGAACACACAGGAAGAACCATAAACAGTTCCCCAAACCATGTAGAAAATGAGAGATTTGAATATGCAAAATGTCTGTTTCCTTCACTGCAGACCCCTCATTCATTTGCTGTCAATCTGCACACCGAATGAGACAGGTTTCAGAAAGAGTGTCTTTGATCATTTCTTGTTAGTGTTTCCTGACACTTGCATGCTTCTCTTTGCAGCATGAATGTTCATTTGGCATATTTTGACTGAATAAATTATAGGAAGATAAATAAATATGGAAGGATTTCCAGTTACTTTCTAAAACTAGACAGGTCTTTCTTGACGGGATGGTTCCCTGAGAAAAGTTATAATTTAATTATACACACACACATTTTGTTTTAGTGAAGGTCCCGTCCTCCCTCTTTTTCTGAGACAGCTGGGCTTTGAGCTTTTCTGGTTTCATCTAAAGTGACTATTGCAGCAAATAGAATAGCACAACAGAAACAGCGCAGCACTGTGCCCTGTGTCTGTAGATAATCCTGAGCATAAGAAAGAAACATCGACAGTTTTCATCCCACAGCAAGATATGGGATGATAACTATCACCTTAAAAGTGTCTTAGGCCACGTTTACACTTACCGGGACGGTCGACGCGGCGAGTTCGACTGCTCGGAGTTCGAACTATCGCGTCTGATCTAGACGCGATAGTTCGAACCCCGGAAGCGCTAGTTCGAACTCCGGTACTCCACCGCGGCAGGAGGAGTTGCCGGAGTCGACCTTCGAGCCGCGGAGTTCGCTTCCGCGGCGTCTGGACGGGTAAGTAAGTCGAACTAGGGTAGTTCGAATTCAGCTACGTTATTCACGTAGCTGAATTCGCGTACCCTAGTTCGACCCCCGAGCTTAGTGTAGACCAGGGCTTAGTGAAATTGGGACTGGTGGCAACCACAGCTGTGTCAAAGCCCCTCAAAATGCATACACCTTTTGGATTATATTACACACCCTATACTTGGATTACATTCATTCGTTGAGGTTACAAATTTGGTTGGTAAAGCTAACTATGTAGAAGTAATATACCTACTTTTATACACGTCCTCTTCCCCCACCCCAGGTATAGCTTCAGCTTCCTCCCTTTTCTTTCTCTGGTGTTTGCTATCACTAATATCAGGAGCAGCTTCTCCTCTCTCCCCACATGGATCTGGTTCCATGGTCTTTTCTGGCACCTGATGGCTCTACCCAAGGTGACTTTTCTCTATGCCATACATGCAGGGGTATCATCCCTTGAGAAAGGTAATAATTCTTTTAGTTGGCAAGGAGTATAAATTTAGTACACAAGGGACAATAAAATAAACCCAGCAAAGGAATGACATTCCCATTTGTTATATTGGCATTTTGGGTAGTTTATTGGGTACAAGAAAATTGGATCTGGGGAAGGAAAGGGTTAAGCTTAACTAATACTGACAAATAAACAAACTCCTCCAAACCTAGGGTGATCACCCATCCCTAATTAGCCAGCACAGTCCCAAAATGTGCATTTCAAGTCCTGAATAACTGCAGGACAGCATTTGTCCCGGATTCTGTTCAGCGCTGCTCTGCACCTGCCTGAGGCTCAGGGATGGTGCCAGCCTCTTCCCAGTGGGGGGTTGAGGTAGGCCTCAGCCCCCCATTGCCATGCAACCCCACCCCCTGCTCCTCCTCTTCCCCCAAGGTACCATCTCTGGCCAGCCCAGAAGCTGGAGCTAGGTAGTAGTAAGAACCGCCCAGGGAGCCTGGGCCACTTTGGGGAGCCCTGGACCTTCTATCTGCCCTGGGGGGTTAGGGTCACAAGCCAGGGCTGCTCTTGGGCCTATTTTTGCATTTTGAAATGCATTCCATTCCAAACCCCTAACTCCCTACATATCACCTTCCCAAGGCAGATAGTAGGCTGAGATTAGGTGTCCAGAGATGGTGTGATGTAGCACTGTGATAGTTCCTAGTTTAAATAAAAGTCACCTACTTTTTCACTCATCACCCTAGATGAGACAAGGTCCTCTCCTGCCTCCAAACATGCTCACTGGTTCCCGGTCTGAAATCCTCCTGTGATTATGGGTGACTATTGGTAGCTGGTGCCAGGTCAGATCTCTTTGCTGGAGGCTGGTCACTGCCAGATCCATGCAGCTAAGGTCTCACAGCAGTGCAAGTGAGGGGGATGGGGAGAGTGAGTTTAGCAGGAACTCCCTGAGCTGTGCTGTTTCTCTCTCAGCTTCCAAGCCAAAATGTGAAATTAAATCTCTTTCTGCATAAGATCATGATGTCCCCTCATTGGAAGCTAAGCAGCTCTGGCTTGTCACTGCTACAGTGACTGCTTGTTTAGATTATCCAACTCAGAAATCTCTGTATTTGCTCCAGCAATTCCTTCTTTCCCCACCCCACAACTTCAAGCAGGCTGAGAAATGGGGCAGAGGGCTCCAGTAGCCATAATAATTGTAGTCCTTTGGTAGGTTTAGTCTGCAGCTCCAAGAGCTGGCAAACTCCAAGTGGGAGTTACTTTTGTAAGGTATTTGAATTAATACCATGTCATGTGGTACTCACTCACCACAGGTGGTGCCTCCTGCAGGCTGCTCTGGGGAATGACTCTCTTCAGGTCCAATGCTGCTCCATGCAGTCTCCTCTACCCTTTTGGGAATGCCCTTCTCTCAGGGTCAGGGTTCCCTTCTTCCCTCACTAATGCACGGAGGGTGGATGCAGACTTCCTCAGTGCATCCCTTCCTGGCTTTATACTAGCCCAACCCACACCTGCTCAGGTGAGCTTCAACCTCCAATCAGGGGGGTGCTTCTCCAGCCTAATCCCCTTGTGTCACACTACTTGACCCTTTCAGAGTTGGTTTGTGGTGAACACCCCATCACATGCCGTATGACATTCTGATTTTCAAAATAGCATTATGGAATATTAGCAAATGCATTAAGAATTGGCTACCTGACAGATTTCAAAAAGTAATTAGTAAAAGTGGGGAATCATCATTAAAATGACAATGTTTCTAATCAGGTTCTGCAGGTATTGGTACTAGGCTTGACACTATTGAACATTTTCATCAGTGATTTAGAAGTAAGTATAGTATCACTGCTGATAAAACTTTCAGATGACTCAAATATTAGGAGAGTGGTAAATAATGATGAGGCTAGGGCACTCATACAAAGTGATCTGGTTCACTTGGTAAACTAGAAATATTAAAAGAAGATGTGTTTTATACAGCCAAATGCAGAGTTATACATCTTGGAACAAGGACTGCAGACCACTCCAACAGAATGAGGGGCTGTATCCTGGGAGCCAGTGACTCTGAAAAGGATTTAGGTCAGAGAAGATAAGTAACTGAAAGTGAGTTCCCAGTGTGATTTTGTGGGGAAAAGGGCTTATGGAATCCTTGAATGTATAAAGCAGGGGAAGCAGAGACCACGCAAATGGAAGTGATTAGGATTTACCTCCGTATACAGCACTGGTGAGACCAATACTGGAATAGCGTGTACATTCTGTATCCACATTTTAAAAGGACATTGACAAATTGTAGTGGTGCAGAAAAGAGCTAGAAAAATTATTTGAGGGCTGGAGAAAATGCCTTACAATGAGAGATTTAAAGAGCTTAATCTGTTTACCTTATCAAAAACAAGATTGAGAGGTGACTTGATTACAGTGTATAACTACTTTCATGGAGAGAAAATAGCAGGTACTAAATTGCTCTTTAATTTAGCAGAGAAAGGCATCACTAGAACCAATTGGCTGAAAGCAGAAGCCTGACAAATTCAAATTAGAAATTAGGCACATATTTTGAATAGTGAGGGTGATTCACTCTTGGAACAAACTACCAGGTGCAGTGGTGGATTTCCCATCTCTTGGAGTTTTCAATCCAAGTCTTGGGTCCAGACGTTGAAATGTATTTAGGCACCTAACTCCCATTGATTTAACGGGAGTATGCATGAGCTCAGACTAGATGATCTTATGGTCCCTTATGGCCTTACCTTCTAAGAATATCAAGCCTAACTTAAGTTAAATGATGCCTAAATCACCCTGAATCATTTATTTATGCTATACATTTACCTCCCTGTGTTCTGAACTCTACATCCCCAAAGTTGGTTAGCATATCATAGCTAACACAAAGCAGAGCTTACTTTAGTATAATTAACTCTAAATAGTGTGAGTTTATATAGGGGTTGAGTTTTGATGTGGGAGACAAACTATCAAAGGTAATGATCCTGTGCTAAAATACTTCTTGTGTATCTGGGATTTGATAGCTGCTTTCAACTACCTGAAAGAGGGTTCCAAAGAGGATGGATATAGACTGTTCTCAGTGGTAGCAGATGACAGAACAGGGAGTGCTGGTCTCAAGTTGCAGTGAAGGAGGTTTAGGTTGGATATTAGGAAAAACTTTTTCACAAGGAGAGTGGTGAAGCACTGGAATGGGTTACCTAGGGAGGTGGTTGAATCTCCTTCCTTAGATGTTTTTAAGATGAGACCTGACAAAGCCCTGGTTGGGATGATTTAGTTTGGGATTGGTCCTGCTTTGAGCAGGGGACTAGATGGACTAGATGACCTCCTGAGGTCCCTTCCAACCCTGATATTCTATGACAAGAGCAAGTCATTTTTGTGCTGCTTCAAGTGAGCTAACAGACAGCAGATCAGTAATCACACCTGCTGTATTGGCTTGCACATGACTTGCTGCTTCTCCACTATGCAGCCGTCACCTATTATAAGCTGCAGAGTGAAAAAGGGATTTATTTGAAGCAGAGGGCATAGCTATGCTCTACATGATGCACTTTGAAACTCACTTTTACACAGCCATGTGAGAATCCAGCAGTTACGAATGGTTTGTTAAGTAACGATACTGTATGTACAGGTACAGTAACTCCTCACTTAAAATCATCCCGATTAACGTTGTTTCATTGTTATGTTGCTCATCAGTTAGGGAACACACTCTTTTAAAGTTGCGCAAAGCTCCCTTATAATGTTGTTTGGCAGCCGCCTGCTTTGTCCACTGCTTGCAGAAAGAGCAGCCCTTTGCAGCTAGCTAGTGGGGGCTTGGAACCAGGGTGGATCAGCATCCCCCACATCAGTTCCCCAGTTCCCTGTGCGGCAGCCACACAGCAGGCTATCAGTTGCTGGCAGTTCAGCTGTCCCTCCCCGCACTGTCCTGTGCTGCTCCTGCCATCTGCCTTGGAGCTGCTCCCGGGAGCCTCCTGCTTGCTGGAGGTGTGTGTGGAGAGAGTGGCTAATATCAGGGTGTCCCCCTCCCCCCTCTGCTCCTGCCACCCACTTACCCCTTCTCCATAGAGCAGTGAGGGACATGACAGGGCTCAAGACAGAGGGAGCTGTCAGGTAGCAGCTGCTGTCTCAGCTTTCTGATCTAAAAAGGCAATGTACTTAGAGTGGGGTCAGCATACTTAAAGGGGCAATGCTCATCTGTCTCATAAACACACAGGACATGTGTCTCTGTCTGCTATGCTGTCTCCTCTCCCTCCATTTCTGCTGCCTTGTAGAGTCTGAGGCTACATTAACAACCTGTTAACCCTTGAGGGCTCAGCTGAATGCTAGTTCATCATTTAGCAGTAAGGCATTCCCTGGGAAATATCCCGCCCTCTGACTCCACCACCTCAACCAAGCTTCACAATCATCATTGCTGTGTACAGTATTAAGTTGTTTGTTTAAAACCTTATATTGTGTAAACAGATATATAATATAGTCTTTTGTCTGGTGAAAAAATTTCCCTGGAACCTAACCCCCCCACTATTTACATGAATTGTTACGGGGAAATTGGATTTGCTTAACATCGTTTCGCTTAAAGTCACATTTTTCAGGACCATAACTACACCATTAAGTGAGGAGTTACTGTACATGACATTTCTTACATCAGGAGGTTTGCACCAATAAATCCATAGTTCCATGTAATCCATTAGACTGTGTTCCATGGTGCCGCATAACACACACTGGCAGGCTGGGAATGATAGAGAAATAGACATTTATCTATCCCAGTCAGCCTAATTATTTTAAGCTTCTCTTTTCAATTTTTGTTCATTACAATTGGCCCTAGAGGCCTTTACGTTTTTTTAAAAGTTTAAACGAACCCGAGTACTTTTGCAGTGGCACTGAGTGATTGCTTGCCGTCATCATCACAGGGGGGCCACTCTGCCTCACGACAATGTTGCAGCCAGCGGCGTATTATCGCCTAGGCCAACAAGGCCTAGGCCTAGGGTGGCAAATTTGCAGGGGCGGCAAATTTGCTCATGCCCCCTCCCCAACTCCACCCCTTCCCCAAATCCCTGGCCTGCTTCCTCCCCCAGGAGCGCTGCGTTTCCCTCCTTCCAGCTCCCTCCCAGGCTTGCTGCGCGAAAGCGCTGGGAGGGAGGGAGAAGCGAGTAGTGGCACTTTTGTGGCGGAGCAGAGGTGAGCTGGGGCCCGCGGGCACGGGGAGTAACTGGGGGGCAGGAACCGCTCCCAGCCCCAGCTCACCTCCACTCCACCGCTGCCATCTCCCAAGTGCACCACAACTCCCCTTCTCCTCCCTCCCAGGCTTGACGTGCGAAAGCGCTGGGAGGGAGGGAGAAGCGAGTAGCGGCACGCTCAGGGAATAGCGGAGGTGACCTGTGGCCAGCAAGCGTGGGGAGTAACTCTTTGGGTGGGGTGCAGGGAACCACTCCCTGCCCCAGCTCACCATCACTCCACCTCCGCCATCCCCCGAGCACGCCACAACTCCCCTTCTCCCCCCTACCTCCCAGGCTTGCCACGGGGGAGCGGAGGTGAGCTGGCGCGGGGAGGTAGGAGAGGGGCAGAAATTTTTGGGGGGCCTGGGGTGGCAAATTTGTTAATCCGCCACTGGTTGCAGCAGCAATTGCTAAATGTATCAGCATAGAAAACTCAAAATTGCAATGTGATATTTGTCATTATCTGCAACTTTGTCATTTACTGTAATCCACAGACTTGAGACAAGCAGCCAAACGAACTAAACTTCTGGAGATGAAGATAAAGAATAAGGACTGTGTATAACAATGTAAGCTTATGCAAAGGCGAAGGGGAAGAAGTGATTGAGTATTTTCATCACAGGATGGCACTACTGCTTAAAACTCATTTATTAAGAAAATAATCTTATTTCAGAGAGGATGGGTGAAAGTGTAGTTAAGGCAATTGATTGGAACTCAGAAGAACTGGGTTCAGTTCCTGACACTCCCACAGATTATTGAATGATCTTGGGCAAGTCAATCAGTTACATTGTGGATCAGTTCCTCACATCTAAAATGGGGATAATAATTCCTTGTCTCGCCTTCCATTTTGTTTATTTATATGCTCTTCAGGGCATGTGTTTGCACAATGGGTAGATGGTACTGTAATACAAATAATAAGAAAAATATTCTTTGTATGAAAGCAGAGGGAAAAAAGTGATTATAAATTAAGCTCCCAAATTCAGTCTATTTTCTTCTAATGGAATTTAGCTACAAAGAAGAAAAAAGATTCTGTGGATCCTGAAGTGGAGTCACTCTGCTGATGTTGGCAAACCTGGGGCCAAATACTGTGAAGAGCTAAGCACCTTACTGACTTAGATATAATGGAAAGGGCTCAGAAGTCAAGAATGAGTTGGAAAACATAAAGGCAAAAACACACAGATAGAGCTTGAGATTTAAATCTATGTAAAACACAATTTGAAAAAACCCAAAGATAATCCTGTTCCTTTTTGTTTTTATGAATCTCCTTTGAGATAGATTATTCCAGAAGCCTTGCACTACTGAGCTCTAAATGCTCATCATGCTGAGTTATCCTTGTTAGAACAATTTAATTAGAGAACATCTTATTCTGGAATCACTTGTAATCTACTAGGGGATGGGAATAAATGCAATTATATTATCTCAATGTTCAAAGAGCATGCATCCCTATTAATGATAATTCCATTTATAAAATGCAAATAACTTACTTTTCTTTACCTTGTGCATTTATGTTAATGTGCACAGTTTCAATGAAGGGGGAAAGACATGCTTAAGCAGATCATCTTCATATGCAGCTAAAAATAATTAGTTATAAAAATGATCTATTGTATTAACAAGTCCATCTGCTTAGCCTAAACATGTATATTAAGTAATAATACTTTGCACTTATAAAGTGCTTTTTTGATCCATAGATCTCAAAATACTTTATAAACTTAGCATGGAGTAATGAAGTAGTTTCCCCAAGGTTAGGTTGGGTGTGATCCAAAGCCCTTTGAAGTTATTAGGAATCTATCAATTGGACGAGTGCCTGAGCAGCGGAGCTTGTAAGGTGCCTCCTTACCCCACCCTTCCACCCAGCATGGGAGGTGAACTCTATGGATGAACCTCTGAACTCTAGGGCTGCACTGGCCAAGGACAGCAACTGTGAGTGGGCTGCAGAGAAGAGACAGGCACATTAAAGGGACTTTTGGGGTGCTGGACTTAAGAACCTGAGAGGAAAAGGACTCTGCACACTTACTTGGGGGTTAGTCTTTTGCTCATGGTTTATGTTTATGATCCAAAGTTGTGGTGTTTTCCCAAATTAATGCTGAGTTGCTTCCCTCCTTTTATTAAAAGTTTTTGCTACACTCAGCCTCTGTGCTTGTGAGAGGGGAAGTATTGCCTCTTAGAGGCACCCAGGGAGTGATGGGTAATTGTCCCAGGTCACTGGGTGGGGGCTCAAGCTGGTTTTGTGTTGTATTGTTGAAATGGAACCCCTAGATACTGAATCTGACCCTTGTTGGTGCTGGCTCCACGTGGCAGAAGGGTTACACTAATAATGAGACAAAACAAACACATGTCAGAAAGCTTAAGAATAGATTTTTAAATATGCAGTGAATCCAAGTATAAGAATTATTGCTATAAGACTTCAGTGCAGCTTTGGTGAAGTTACATTCAAAAGATGTAAAGAAAATTTTAGACAAAGTCCTGATTCAACAGTGTTATCTATAAACAAATGCCACCACCTAGCAAGCATGAGTGAGAGAGACCTTCATAAGACAAAGTCAGTCAAAGGCAAACACTTATCTACTTTATTTGCATGTGAAACACTGCAAGAAAGTGTGCAGTCAATACAATGAGGAGGCATTCCTCACATAACTCCACCCAAAAATGTGTACTTCAGGGAAACCAGTGGAAGACAGACACAATAAGTCTCTTGCATCTGCAGACTGAACTGCAGCTGTCATCCATCAGCATTCTCCAACTACTGAAGGAGGAGTCTTATTAAAGTTCATACATCAACTTCAGTGCGTAACCAGCCCTGAAGAAACAAGGGATTCACAGTCTAGAGCTAAATTGTGTTAATTATTTTAAAATACTGAACGCAAAGCTGCAACTGTACCTGGATCTACATACACAGTCTACACAAGCTGGGACAAAGAGCGGGAAAGAATCCTTGGGCACCCTCTGCACTTTCACCTGCATAAGTTCTAGGCACAATCTGACTCATTGTGATATAACATACATGTGTACTGTAAGAAAAGCATCTCTTCTGGCACTGCAAAATCTGCAGTGGCAATTAGTGTCAAATATGTTTGTACCTCCTAAGGAAAGGCCACCTAGATTACCAAAAAGAATAAACATGCCAGAATCCTAGACAGGTTGATTTATTCTCATATATTGCCAAACCCTTACTTTAAGGTTTCATAAAACCTCTGACAGATTAATGGAGATATTGTTGAGTCCAGCTTGTGCAACACTGCAAAGCAAAACAAACTGCATAGGTTTAATCTTTGCCCTGTTATAGGGCTATAGTTACTAGAACTGTATTTTTCCTCTCTGTCACTAGCAGGCTAACTGCTTCCAAAAACAGAGTTTGAATTGTCAGAGAAAAAATATCTTTTTACCATAAATCCTCTGTAAAGTAATTTAAAAATATACTTCTTTTCCTTCAGAGAATTCTGATACTTTCAAGAGTGTCTGATCTTTAATATTGCATTGAATGTCCTCTTTATAGTGATATAGCAAAGATAATTGTTTGTAACTGTAGCCTAATAAAAAAGGAAATAGTCTCCATGAAATTAAATAAGTCTTTGTGCAGCTGCTTGCTTTTATGGTTACCGTGGAAGACACTGGTAATTGCCTTATGGAATTTTTTTTTCTAGCATTGATCACTAATAAAGGAATTCAACTTTTGCTGCTCTACTGTTCATATAGCTATTTTGTTAATTTGAACTTCAGATTTTTTAAGCCTTATTCATGAAGGCTCCTCTAGTTTTCTACAACAGCCTAAAAGATGTATTCAGCTCATAAGTCTAAGTAGATGATGCCAGTTCTCTCAGAAATACATGAATACATTTACTACTACAAGGAGGCACTGTTGCTGAACTTTCAGCATTTTTCAATACTTATTAACAGATTTTCAGAGTACCTTTGTTTTGAGGAGAGAAACAAATATTTCCACATATGCGCTCTAGGAGTAAGTGCCCTATTGACAGTATCCAGAAAAGTAGGCTTTCAGTGGGGAAGGGTATGAAAATTGTTTTTTTATGGGTATTATTTGGACAGGTTACTTTGACAACCTCTCTAAGCATTCTTCAGTATGTTTCAATAGCTCCATGGAGCCTTCACATTCTTGTTGGCAATTTTGTCAAGAGCTTCTCTATAGCTCTGACAATTCTTGCCCCAGTGATTGAACATAAGAACGGCCATACTAGGTCAGACCAAAGGTCCATCTAGCCCCGTATCCTGTCTTCCGACAGTGGCCAATGCCCCAGAGGAAATGAACGGAACAGTAATCAAGTGATCCATCCCCTGTCACCCATTCCCAACTTCTGGCAAACAAAGGCTGAGGACACCATCCCTGTCTCATAGACTCATAGACTTTAAGGTCAGAAGGGACCATTATGATCATCTAGTCTGACCTCCTGCACAATGCAGGCCACAGAATCTCACCCATCCACTTCAATAACAAACCCCTAACCTATGTCTGAGTTATTAAAGTCCTCAAATTGTGGTTTGAAGCCATTGATGGACCTATCCTTCATGAACTTATCTAGTTCTTTTTAGAACCTTGTTAGAACCTTGGCCTTCACAACATCCTCTGGCAAGGAGTGCCACAGGTTGACTGTGTGCTGTGTGAAAAAATACTTCCTTTTGTTTGTTTTAAATCTGCTGCCTATTAATTTCATTTGGTGACTCCTAGTTCTTGTGTTATGAGAAGGAGTAAATAACACTTCCTTATTTACTTTCTCCACACCAATCATGATTTTATAGACCTCTATCATATCCCCTCTTAGTCATCTCTTTTCCAAGCTGAAAAGTCCCAGTCTTCTTAATCTCTTCTCATATGGCAGCCGTTCCATACCCCTAATCATTTTTGTTGCCCTTTTCTGAACCTTTTCCAATTCCAATATATCTTTTTGGAGATGGGGCGACCACATCTGCACACGGTATTCAAGATGTGGGCATACCATGGATTTATATGAAGGCAATATGATATTTTATGTCTTATTATCTATCCGTTTCTTAATGATTCCCAACATTCTGTTCACTTTTTTGACAGCTGCTGCAAATTGAGTGGATGTTTTCAGAGAACTATCCACAATGACTCCAAGATCGCTTTCTTGAGTGGTAACAGCTAATTTAGACCCCATCATTTTATGTGTAGTTGGGATTATGTATTCCAATGTGCATGACTTTGCATTTATGAACATTGGCGCCTTTTCCACCTAAAGATGGCTGTTTGGGTTTCTCCACCAGAAGGCAAGCAAAAAGATTAGCTGCGTGTTTCTTCATCTCTCTCCTCACTCTCTGGTTATGGCTTCTATCCTTCACCCCGAGAAGTACTGGGTTTGTGGCAACAATAAGAAAGGATCTTCCACGCAAATTATTACAGGGCTTCTGTCTGTGATCCATGTATCAGGACAGTGTCTATTGCTTCCATACCTGCTTACAATGTGAAGTTGAAAAGTTTGAGATTTTTTCTCTCAGATGATCCTGGCACTACCACCTCAGATTTCTCATCATATCCCATGTTGTTCTTTTCTAATTAGGAAACATACTGTATCTTCTACTTTAGATGAATCACAAGATTGGTGGGACTCAAGGACTAACTTATTTCCCCTTCTGTTGTAAGTAGCTGTCAGATCACTTTGTAGCCACAGTGCCAGTGATCATTAATTATTATTGTTTACTGTTCATTAGAACTGGTTGAAATTTTTTGGAAAAAAAAGTTTGTCAAAACAAGAAAGCCGCTTCAAAAGAATTTTTTAAAGATTGCCACCTGTTTAGATAGAACCATGTAGCAAGGTTAACACCTTCTGAGTACATCATGGGCAGAGAGCATTCTGCAGCATCCTGTCTCTATTTCCCCTCTTCATGGCTCCTTAAGAATTGCACCCAGGCTTCTCTGTGTTAACACCACAACTATCTGGAGCTAGTTTAATAACAGAAACAGTTCAAAACAATAATCAGGGACCCAAAATAATCTCCATCACCAAAACAAGAATATTCATGCTTCATGTTCTGGCATCTTCTATCCTAACCAGAACTCTTTATCCCCGTCTGTTCTCCCAGTCAGACCACCCAGTTCTTCCTAGCTGGAGCTCAGCCTTCTGGCTCTGGCCTCCAGTCCCAGTCAGATTTCCCACAGGAGCCTCTTGCTTTCTGGGCTCTGGTCTCCAAATTCTCCTGATGTCAGGATCTTTCCTATAGAAACCTTTCTCATTCCCTACAGTTTCCAGATCTTCCCTGCAGGTTCCTGTTGCTCATTGTAGGCAATCACTCAAAGTTTTTCAGGCTAGCCCCAGGCCCTCCAGTTGTTGGGGGCAGGGGCAAGCCACCCTGCTACAGGCCCAAAAACATGTAGGCTTTTTAATTTTATAGGGTACACTTTTAAATGTGTTCTGCATTCCCCAGATTGTAAGTCTTTGGTATTGTTTTCTCTTTTATAATCATTGTAATGATAAAAGAATACAACAAATGTTTACAGGTTTCCAAGGATATATGGCTTGTATCCCCTGGCTTGTATCCCCTGTATGGTTAGAGTATTTGGATACTCAGTTAAATATGTTGCTAACCTCTTCCTTTAGTGATTCGTTTCTCATTCAAATTTAAAATGTAACAAAAATGAGTATTACTTGTTATGAGATCTACCCTTATATAATATCAAAGAACTAAGAAAATATGATCTAGATGAAATTACTGTTAGGTGAGTGAACAATTCGTTGAAAGATTTGTACTTAAAGGGCAGTTATCAATGGTTCACGCCTAAACTGGGAGGGTATATCTACTGGGATCCCACAGGGATCAGTCCTGGGTCTGAAACTATTCAGCATTTTCATTAATGACTTGAACACTGGAATGGAGAGTATGCATATACAATTTGCAGATGACACCCAGCTGGAAGGGGTTGCATACACATTGGAGGGCAGAATTAGAATTCAAAACCACCTTAACAAATTGGAGAATTGGTATGAATTCAACAAGATGAAATTCAATGAAGATAAGTGGAAAAAGTCCTACATTTAAAAAGGAAAAATCAAATGCACAAATACAAAATGGGGAATGGCTGTCTAGACTGTAGTACTGCTGAAAAGGATCTGAGATTATAGTGGATTACAAACTGAATATGAGTCATCCATGTGATACAGTTGAGAAGACTAGTATCATTCTGGGATATATTAACAGAAGTTTCATATGTAAGACATGGAGAGGTAATTGTCCCTCTCTACACCACACTTGTGGAGCCTCAGCTAGAGTACTGTGTCCAATTCTGGATGCTACACTTTAGGAAAGATGTGAACAAATTGGAGAGTTGAGAGGAAAGCAACAAAAATGATAAAAGATTTAGAAAACTTGACCTATTAGGAAAGGTTAAAAAAAAACCACCTGGGTATGTTTTGTTTTGAGAAAAGAAGACGGAAGCGGGGAGCTGATAATCTTCAATATATTAAGGGCTATTATAAGAAGACAGTGATCAGTTGTACTCCATGTCCACTGAAGGTAGTACATGAAATAATGGGCTTAATCTATGGCAAGGGAGATTTAGGTTACATATTAGGAAAACATTTCTAACTACAAGGGTAGTTAAGCTCTGGAATAGGCTTCCAAGGAAGATTGCAGAATCCTCTGTTTCTAAGAACAGGTTGGGCAAACACCTGTCAAAGATGGTCTAAGTTTACTTGGTACTGCCACAGTGCAGGCAGCTGGAATTGACGATTTCTCGAGGTTCCTTCCAGCCCTGTATTTCTATGAATCTAAGACTGTGGAAAAATTACTGTTAAACAGATAAACCACTGGTTCTCTCTGAGGTTTCAAATTGCTACCAGTTTTCAACAGAAATTTATAACTTCAAACTTCAGTTCTAAATCCTTCAAACTATCCTAGTGAGCAATAGAAAGGGACTATAAATAAAGACACAAAACCTTTTTGCTAAAGAAGAATTTCTTTAGGTAAAATCCCTACAACTATAAATCACTCAGAACATTTCACTTTTCAAAGAACAATTTAATTCTGGATCTATAATGATATGTATCAATATAATTTTCAACTCTTATATAGGCTACTTAAAATGAACTTATCAAAATGTTCGGTTAACCAAATAACCCATGTCACATTAGTCCCCCTTTTCACATGATAGCAAGTACTTAACTCATAATGTGTTTTCTAAGGGGTTAAATACTGAATTTAAGTATTGAATTCATTATGTTACTGTGGTCCTTGCAGCAGACATCCATCCCATATCTTTTTCAGCTATAGCTAGATAACATCCAGTGCTAAGTTTGGAGACCACCCAGAAGCTTCTGCTACTACCAATGGTAGTTTATCCCTTTCTAAGTAATGTTGCTTGCTAAAGCAATATGTCATTGTGCTGAACACTCCAGACTGGCTTCCTAGTCATTCTGAGTGCAATCTAAGATGTTGGTTATAATTTTTAAATCTCTGATTAGTCTTGTAGGGAGTTGTCTGAGAGATCACCTCTAACCAAGTACCCCACTGTGACATTCCTCAGGGTGCAATCTGGATTGTTGAACACCTGTTTCTCTTCAATTCTCCTTCCTGGGGTGCCTTTTACAGTGCTTTGCTTTGAGAACAACCACTCCTAGCCTGCTCGCACACAGCCACTAACATGTAAATTACTCCCAAATGAGCTATGAGTACTCTTTAGCCAGCCACTCCTGAATTACATTACAGAGTGACACTAGAAAACTACCAGTCCCAGATTTGTCCCTAGAAATGTTCATCTTGTTCAGCCCAGCACCCTCTTGGACAATACAAGCTCACAGAAAGTCTGCCTTTTCTTTAAACAATATGCACAAATCCTGTTTTCCCAAATGGAGGTTCCCAAACACTTCAATCCAAAAATACACTGGTTTAGATAAAACAATAAAACAAGTTTATTCACTACAGAAAGACAGATTTTAAGTGATTACAAGTAATGAGGCATAAAAGTCAGAATTAGTTACAAAGAAATAGAAGAAAACACAAACTAATGCCTAACTAATTAAGCCAAGTAAATTCAGAGCAAAGATTTCACTTACCAAATGCTTGTAGCAGTCTAGCTGGATCTTTCAGCCAGGACCACTCCCCCAGTTCAGTAATGCTGTCTTTGTCTTTCAAACTTTCTTGATGCAGCGAGTAGAGATGAGGGGAGAGAGGTGATTTGTGTCCTCTGTTTCTCTCTTCTTATAACATTTTTCTCCTTTGAGAATCATCTCTAGCTGGGGTTCAGGCGACAGCAAGTCTGTTTGCCAAGATGGAAATTTCTCACTCACACCCCTCTTTCTGCCAAAGAATGGCTGTTTACCTAGGTGATTGTCCATTTAATTTTGTTGACACCTGGCTGAGACATCCATTTGCCTTCTTTGTCTGAAGAACTGGTTTGGACTGTTTCCCCAGATTTGGAATATGCCTTAGTAACATCATACAGTAGAATCTTATAACTTTAAGTGCAATGTTGCTGCACATATTTTAACAAGACAATAATGATCAGCAAATTATAAGTTTTCAAATGATACCTCACAAAGCATACTTTGTACAAGATTTAGCATAGTCCTGTAATAGTGGTGAACATAGGGTACCCAGCACACTAGTTGAGTGTCTGGAATGCCTGGCTTTGAATTTCCAGGACTAGCAGCAAAACTTTATTAGCAGAGAGAGCTAACTTTTAGCATTTGCTCCTATTAACAGTCAACCAAATCCCAAATATAGCAGCCTTCAGAGCACAATACAATGTTTTATTTGTTTTTTGCTTCATGGTTGTTTTTCCCCCTCTTTTGCTGTTTTATTCTATTTTTAGTCCTGACAACAATGCTGCTGACATCCCTGGAAGCAACAATAATAGGTCTTAAATGCTTCCAACAGTGGTTAATTTTATGCCATTTGTGTTCCCCTTTTGTACACAAGCACCAATCTGTCATTACAACAGACATTTTATAAACTAGGTAGTATCCTCTGTCTAAGCTATGGGGAAAATTGTGTTTATAAATAAGAATGAACAGTGTTGTCTACAAGAAATCTTTGATCCTGGTGTCACCTTTTGAACTGTGAGCACATTTTAAGTGGCATTAATCTTAAAATAATACAGGGAAGATGTGAGGGAAACAGTTGTAGTGGCCAACAGGGGCGGCTCTAGGAATTTTGCCGCCCCAAGCACGGCAGGCAGGCTGCTTTCTGCGGCTTGCCTGCGGACGGTCCGCTGGTCCCGTGGCTTCAGAGGACCTTCTGCAGGCACGCCTGCGGGAGGTCCACTGAAGCTGCGGGACCAGCGGACCCTCCGCAGGCAAGCCGCCGAGGGCAGCCTGCCTGCCGCCCTCGTGGCGCCGGCAGAGCACCCCCTGCGGCTTGGCGTGCTGGGGCCTGGAGCCGCCCCTGGTGGCCAAGTTCTCTTGTGATTTAAGTCCATCAGTGCAGTCACACCAGTTGTAAATTTTAGCCCCTATGAAAACAATGCAATGTGCAAATAATGTACATCATCTTGGGTGTGTGTAACCTCACCAATCCACATTAAGGATCAGTTATGTGTCATGCACTCATCTGATGCACATTCTGTCATTGTTACATGACCGGAACTTGCAATGACAACCTTATTATCAAGATCAAGCTCTTTGTTGACAGCAAATAAATCAATAAAAATCCATTTTACTCTGCACACCCAATTACCTAAAGGTAGCTAAATATTGGTGGAATCATTGTTGGATGATTTCCATATGTAATACATTCCTCATAGTGACTGATTGTCATTTTCACAAAGGCCATTTTATGTCACTTTGGCCATGTAAAGGGTCTTAAAGTGGGAGTATTTTTTATTGCTAGAGCAGTGTAAAGTGGCCTTAGCATAAAAGGGAATCAGACCCTAATGGAGATCTATATGACATCTTGTGGAGAAACAATATCTAAGTCTCTAGATGCCTTGTCTGATGACCTATTAGAGGAGAGGTAACTAGAGATTTTTAGATCATTATTTTCCTAAGCAGCCATCCTTAGCCAAGCTCTGGAGTAAGGAACCGATATAACAACAAGCATCTTCAAATGTGGTAGCTCTTGCTCATATCTGAGGGGAGGGAAGAAAGAGGAGGCTGATGCTTCTGGCACTGATGAATCAGAGCCTTGGCGCTAATGTTAGGCTTCTGAATCCCTGCCTCCTCTCCTGTTGATGTTTTACAGGAACCTAATTTGGATCCCTAAGTCTGAATTCATACCCTGGCTCCCAGTGGGTTGTTTTGGGTGATGCTGCTACTGTTCTAATGTCTTTGGGGCTTTGAAGCTCAAGATGTTGTTCCTGCTACTATTGGATCTGAGGAAATATTGCCATTCTAAATATAAAATCAATTCCATGTATGTGTAAAACTGATATATACAATACTTTAGTGCTTAAGGCTTTATGGAAGAAAACTGGACTGAGCAGTGAAAGTAGACTACTGGACTAGAGTCAGTGCATATATGGCTGATAATTCCTGCCTAGAATTTGAAGTAGTGGATGAAGACTCTCTGATGGTTTTAAGTGGGGAGCTGGCCAGGCAATAGGGCTAGGGAAAGTAGGCAGTTAGAAAAACAATCATATCTGCTCTGTTTAAAACTTTATACTTTATTGGCATCAATGGAGCTAAAACAATTTACACAAGCTGAAGATCTGCTCCCATAAGTTAATACAACATTCACACTCAACATGCATCTGAAGAAGTGGGGTTTTTACCCAGGAAAGCTTATGCCCAAATAAATGTGTTAGTCTTTAAGGTACCACTGGACTCCTCATTGCTTTTACCTCAACACAATATCAGTCTTTAGAAAGCTTTAACTGATTCTCAAGCTTCCTTGCCCAGCCCTCCAAACTTTTCAGACTGCCAGGTTCCTGCTGCTTCATGTGAAATATCTTAAGTGGCAGATGGAAGAATCTGGAGTACTGATTTAAACTTTCTCCTCAGGTCTGAAAAGTCTTTAATGAAGGAGATAAGAGCATTTGTCTGGTCCAGCAATCCAAATTAGTCCCTTTCTTCATCCCCCCCAGCAATCTCCAGCCCTGGGCCTTGGCCTCAGCAGTGGCTCCAGGCACCAGGGCTCCAAGTGCGTGCCTGGGGTGGCAAGCTCCAGGCGGCGCCCTGCCGGTCCCTGCGAGGGTGGCAGTCAGGCAGCCTTTGGCAGCTTGCCTGCAGGAGGTCAGCTGGTTCCATGGATTCAGCGGCAATTTGGTGGCGGGTACGCTGAAGCCGCTGGACTGGCTGACCTCCCGCAGGCAAGCTGCTGAATCCGTGGGACCTGACCGGGGACCTCCCACAGGCGCATCGCCGAAGGCAGCCTGCCTGCCGTGCTTGGGGCGACAAAAGAGCTAGAGCTGCTCCTGCTTGGCCTCTCTCTATAAAACTAGAAAATTTTCACAAAAAAAAAAAAACTTAGTTATCTTCGGTTAAGGATGCTTAAGTGTATTTTCTGACAAGTGGAAACACTCAAACACCGGGGGGAAAATTACACATTAGTGTAAATTGGCATCAATTGTATTACAATTTACACCAGCTGAAGATCTGCTTCCATGTGTTAAAGCAACACTCATACCCCACACAATATCAGTCTCCAAAATTTGCATCCTTACCAGCATGATACTTATTCACACAAACACATGAATACTCTCTTCCAAACACTTTCAGTTTAATAAAATGATTCCTTCAATACACATACCAAAGAACTGAAAGTAAAAAAGCTCTCTCCTCATCCTTTATGTTGAGCAACTGAAAATATTAGGACTGCTTGTTTAAAGAGGAGGTAAACAAGATTAGGGTAAATGAAAAAAAAAACCCACAATAAAAATATCTTCTCTGGAAGGTAAAATGAATGCTTCTATTTAATACAAGAACAAAGTGTGAACAATCACGTGCCTTGAACCTGGACCCCCAGGCAGTGCCCAGGTCACAACCACCACCCAGCAGCTCACCTGAGTAATCAGGGAAGGGTTCAGTGAAAGGTCACTTGATGTTATTTCTGGCTTTGACCCTTGGCTCTGACTGTTAGGCCTGACCACCCATTCTCTGGTCATTGCACAATTAAACTGAAAGTGAAAATATTTAAAATTAATAAAAGGGAATACTTTTTAAAAACAGTGCATAATTAAACCTGTAGAACCCATATGTAAAAATGAGTTTATGATTCACAAAAAGAGATTCCCATTTATTTGGATAATGAGAACTTCCAAAGTTACATTAGGAATGGTAAAATGAAATAATGGATAAACATTTTCTTGCTTTAGGGCATAAGCAACCACTACCTGACTGGAAGTAGGAAGAAACTTCCTCTCTGAATAGGCTGTTCCCCAATTCTTTCATTTTTCTCTGAAGCATCTCGTAATGATCACTTCCAGGGATGGGACACCAGATTACACTGACCAATTGTCTCATGTAGTATGGCTATTCCTGTATGTAGTATTGCTTTATACTGAATGGAGTCAGAACCACTCAATTATGTAATAGTCCCAATGCTACAAACAACTAATAGAGATTCTCTCTAGACTAAGTGGTAGAAGTGTCTGTGTTATAGTAATAGGATCAGAAATCTAGCTCCACTCCACTGACTTTCTGGTGATGTGCAATTTATCATTGTCACTTGGGGCCCAACTGACTTCATTGTGAGTGTTTTCAAGGATTCCAGTATGAACTGGCACCAACTGATCATGGATTTGTTACAGTAAGTTGGAAGTTTTCTTCAACATTTTATTAATTATGTTTATTATTATTTAAAACATGGATAATTCTCTCCATTTTGGCTTCAGATTGGGAACATTATAAATATCAAGAAAGTCTGAAGGAGTTTGCAAGGCAGCATGTCATTTGGTTGGTTTCTATAGCCTATCTTGGATTATCTTTGGGGCTGGCAAAATTTGATTTTTATTGTTTTATAATTTTAACAGATATCCATGTTTATATTTAGGCATTTTTTTAATAATAAAGTAGGCTGCTGGTTGGCAATAGGACACAGTCCTGCTAAAACATACATATTTTTCAATGACACTTTTGTTTTCTTCATCTAAAAAAAATATTTGGAAATACTATAAAACAGGTCAAAAAAGATTCTCATTCTTACATAAATGCATGTTACATATTTATTACCAAATGTTCTTATTGTATCTATTTTAATTCTATCCAGCATGATCAAGTAGTCTAAGTCTTAGACAGGTAGCACCAAATTTGCACAGCAGGAATTATATTCTGAGTGGGACTCATTGTTTTTATATCATCTATATGAATACAAAGGTAACATAATTTTGCACAATGTAATAATAATAATAATAATGGGGGAAAGAAACTAGCATTCTGAGATGCTCAGGAATGCTTCTGAGTGTTTTCAGATTTAGGTCACTTAGCTCTGAAATTTCTCTTACTGTAGCAGCTTTTAACTTTGCACTGTCTTGTCCAGTATGTTTTCAGTAATGGGTAGTCTCTGACTGCAGCGGCAGATTTTCCTTTTAACATGCACCTCCTTTGAAGAGTTCAGTTTGTTTGAAGGGTTTGACTTTGGATGCTGTGTGACTCAGTTTCACAGTTTAGTTATTACAAGTTACTGCCAATTACATTAGGATTGCAGGTTGCAGTTTCAAAAAGTTAGGTCACATTCTTTAGTATTTAATGCAATTCAGATACAATTATGGCTTTGTTCTTTGACTTTTTTTTTAAGGATAAAGAAATGCCTTGACTCACTGTCTTAAACAGAGTGGTTGACTCATACAAGTATTAAATGATAGTATGGTTGCTTTCTAAGCCCTGATGATCCTATATATGCTTATGTACATGCTTAACTTTACACACATCCCATTGACTACTACTCACATGAGTAAAGCTGTGCATGTGCTAGGTGTTTGCAGGGCCTAAGGGCTGAAGAGTCTATTCATACCAGGTTCTGAGCACCCATGCAAAGTGCTTAACGTCTTCAACTCCACCTAATTTAAATTGAAGTGGAGACTGCTCGGATCTAAGCCGGAAGTGCTGAATGTCTTTCGGTTTCTAATCCTGCATTGGTCTTAAATAAATTTTTCTAGGGTGTGAAAGTCTGGACACTCAGAGCCCCACCTAGGAGTAGCAGGCTGTCTACACTAATCTTTCTTCTGAAAAATTTGCCCAATTTTTACCCCGGATAGCACTCCACAGTAGCAATGTTCTGAATAATCATGTAGATGGTGTTGTAGGCAGACACTAGTTTTTCAGCACCATATTGTCTAAATCTGTTCACAGAAGGTCTACGAAAATCTGGTAAAATTATTGGTGGCCATTGGCTCCTTGCCTGCACACATACTCCCACTGTTGCTATCCCTAGTGGAACTGCACCAATGTTAGCAACCGTAGTTTTTTTTCCTAGTATACCCTAGACTTTAAAGGAGTAAGAACCTTACATATGGCTTCAAAATAACATGTGTTATTTGTATTTTCTTTCATCTACAATTAAATAATGTGTCCTGTAAAAGGAATTCTTTTCAATCACTGAAAAATCTCAGAGATCAGTAGACTAGGAGCAATAATATGCTCTATCAAGAAGTTCTCTTCTTGGTATCACAATTAAATTTCTCTGTACCAAACAAACTGAAATCGAAAAGACTCCTTTACCTTGGTAAAATGGTAGAACCATAAATCCATTAATGAATTGCTTGTCTCAATCCAGATCCTTATGACAGCAGTGTAGCAGTAATTAGCATTCCTGTAACCCCAATGGAAAGGTCAATATTGCATGAGCAAAGACACTGAACCAAATTTTTAACCCTAGACCCCAAATTTTTAAATGATCCTTGCAAAACAAGATTAATGTAGATGGGTGAGACACATGCATTGCTGCTGTCCATGCTTCACCTATTCTCTGTAAACAGAGGACATTCCTAATCAAAATAGTAACATCTAGAGAGCATTGATTATTACAAAGAGCCTCTCAAAAGGAAATGGAATTTGTTAGACTATCCTTGGAACCTCATAATAAACATCAGCAGTTATTGGAGTGGTTTACCACAGGAGTGTGAAATATCCTGAAATAGAAAATACCTGAAAGCAGCATGGCATTATCCCACCACATTTGCTATTTCCCAAATTAAGGCAGCATAGTTTCAAAAAGTCAACACCAAAGCTCTAGGTTTGTGAGGCAGCAAATAAAACAACATATGTTTAATATGTTCTGTGCAGTATGCAAGCTATGAGCTCATTGCTGAAAATGTATCTCTAGTACTAGCATGGTGTGTTTCACTAGATAATACACACTGGAGTCATTTGATACTCCTAGTCTAATATATACAGAGGAAAGATGTTGATCCCCTGTTATGAGCATGTTGAGAACTTCCCTTTCAAATATCTTGCTTACCATTTCCTTTTCTCAACCAATGCCAGCCTTAACTACTGACTCATTCATTCATTCATTCTCTAATTTTTTTCTATGCTGCTCCTTATGAGCTCCAAGGAATGCTCTTCCAGGGAGGATACATCAATTTACTACCCTCTCTTCAAACAAATCCAGCCTTAGGAAACACTTCTGCCATGACACTTATGACAAATAACTATTAACAATAGAACTGATAAGACATGTCCATATAATCACTTTGATCATCTTGCTGGTCTGCTGTATTCCATGCCATTCCACTCACCACTACTTGTCCCCACCCACACTCTCTTTCATATGGGTTTCGTTTGTCTTTTCAGACTGTAAATTGTTCAGGGACTTTCTCTTCCTATAGGTGAATACAGTGATTAGCATGTTTTGGGCACATGTTCTGTTACAACTATCACAGACAATAAAACAGTGCTAATAACTTTTCATTAGTATCTTAAGGTGGAAAACAGTCACATGACCATTCGGGAGAAACACAAAAGAACAATGAAAAGAAAATGTATCCTGTAAACGTTTATTACTTGGAAAGATTTTTGTACAAGGCAGATCTTGTCTCACCATCAAATGTTTTGTTTAATTTGATTTGATTTCCCTGTATATACTCTAGTCTCACAAGAACTGATTTGCACTTTCTCCCATGCTGAAAAAATTCTTAAAGTTTTGGTTGTATTGAAAACCATAAACTCAAAATGTTAGGCCTTAGGAGTCTCCTGTAGCTCTGGATTGTCTTTTAAATGGTTAAAGTACCTTCTGTTTCTGTTGAGTCTGATTTCTTTCTATGTGTCTGCATTAACATTTTCTACTTCAGTCTGCTAACTGGCTATAAGTGGAGAAAAAGGGGGCAGGCCTGAGAAACCAATAAGGAGCTCAGCAGTTACAAGGGAGTCTGGCGAGATGGTTTAAATTGCTATTGTGTTTCAGTAGCTGGGAGAAGGTCTGATTGCTGTTCTTAGATGGATTTACAGTTTAACAGCCTCCTGTGTGGTACTTCCTACAGAACGGGTAGGAGGGAATCCAGCTGCAGGGAGCAAATTAGGGTCAACCCAGCTGACCAGGCCGTTAAAAGTCCAATCAGCGGCAGCAGGGCTAAGGCAGGCTCCCTGCCTGCCGTGGCTCCTGGAAGTGGCCGGCATTTTCCTCCAGCAACTAGCGGAGTGCCTCCCTGAATGCCGGCTCTGCAGCTCCCATTGGCCGGGAACCTCTTCTCCCGGCCTAGGACCCGGCGGGAAATGGCAGCTGCTTCTGGGAGCCACCTGAGGTACGCGCCACCCAGAGTCCACACCCTTCCTACACTCCAACCCCCCTGCCACAGCCCTGAGCCCCCTCCTCCACCAAACTTCCTCCCAGAGCCCGCAGCCCGTCCCACGCTCCAAACCCCTCAGCCGCATGCCCGATCCCACACACCCAGCCCAGAGCTCACATCCCCTCACACATCCTATCCTCCTGCCACAGCCCATAGTCCCCTCCCACACTCCAAACCCCTCATTTCTGGCCCCATCCCAGAGCCCTGATCCCCTCCTGCCCCCAATCACCCTGGCCAGCCTGGTGAAAATGAGTGAGTGAGCCAGGCTGGGGGAGAGTGAGTGATGGAGAGAGGTGGGGATGGAGTCAGTGGGGGTGGGGTCTTGGAGAAGGGGACAGGGAAAGGGTGTTCAATTTTTTTGAAATCAGAAAGTTGGCAACCCTAGAGCAAGTGGAACACAGGACAGCTATTTTTCTCTTCCTGCTCCAGTTTTCACTACACAAAAAGTCTCTTGCTCATGGTTTTAGCCTTTTTTCACTAGCTGAACACGACCCAGTACCTCCCATCCTCTTGACAGGTAGTGCATAGAAGAAATACATTGTTTGCATTTCCCCCGCCTCCCATTTTCAGTCAGGAAACACAAGAAGAATGAAAGGAATCCTCCCAACTTTTTTTTTGCTTGTTTCCTCCTCATTTTTTAACATAACCCAGGGATAATAGTGCATTGGGAGGACAGTGTTCTGCATAGGGAGCCCAGTTCTGCTCTAAATGACATGGGATTTGCATCTGTGTAGCAGAGAATAATTATGCCTATGGTTTTCTATTTCTGTCCAATACTAGTACTGCCATTTTCTAAGAGCAAAGACCAACAGGCAATCATGGAGATCAAATACTAAAGTTTCAGAGTGGTTCATGGGAAGTTAGATTGGAACATACTTTCTGCACATAATTCCTCCCCCATGTGTTTTAAACATATAGCCCTTGTTCTTTGCTCTGGTCCTTTAATCACAGCTGTTAATACAGAATTCACTCTTCCGCAGTAATAACAATGAGAGACTTATTCTATACTCTCCTCTGTTCAGACTCTTTTACCACTCTCATCACTGTAGTATCTGAGCATCTATAATACCTCAGATACTAAGAACTGTGTATTTGAGGCCCTAAACATCAACAGTTGTGGCAAACTATTTAATTGATTTCAGAATCGCCTTCAATTCCCCTGAATTGGACAGTCTATATGTAGCCTCAAAAGTAGATGTGGCAAGCTACTATGGAGAAAGATCTTCATCTCATAGTGAGAAGAAATGAGTCAGGCAGCAATATCTGCTAATTGATATAACAGCCACCATCCTCCCTTTTGTATCCACCAAAATTGAGGAGGGGAAGTAATTAAAATCTGGTCTGAGCTAGTTTTTCACAGTAGCAGAGGAGAAACCAAGCCAGAAGACCTGATTAGTTCCCTTTCTTTGACAGTCTAGGTGAAAGCCAAGCTCCTAGATAGAGTGACTAATTTGTTGACTTAAATAAGGCCAGATATTTAGATCCCAGCCCTGTCAAAAAGGCTTGTTTCCTCATAGCATTATTCTATGGCTCCCAGCATGGCTAGGTCATTTCAGAGATATAATCCTCCAGCTAAATCCAAAAATCCATCCTGTCCAGGGTTCCACTCAAAATTCAGCATACACCAACACCCAATCCTTCCACCTGTGATGGGGTGGGACTCACCATGCTAGCACCTTCTGCTGGTCATCTTGCAGATCAGCTCCACAGGTTAGTATGCTAACTCTTGGTGGTGTCTCACCCACCATCCCTTCTGCTCCTGGAAGCGTATTGCTCCCAGAACTGTGGCAATCTCTTCAGGATGCAGCCCTTCATCTGTGCCACATTCTGTGCTCACCCTTTCTGGGGAACAGTACCACAGTAAGTTCCTCAGTGGAACTGAGGTGGGTAGGACCTGGGCCTGCCCACTACTCTGGGTCCTGGTCCAGGGTCCCTATAGATGGCAGCCATGTGCTGCATCTCCTCCAACCCAGTCTATTCCCCTGGGCCCCTTCCCTGCAGCCCCAGTACCTTCTTTGCCCTTGTCTCAAGACCTCAGCCTGCAACTCCCAGCTGCCAGTCAGGAGTTCTTCCCTAGCTCCCCTGGTCCCTGCTAGCAAAACTGCTCTGTCTAGGGTGCTGACTTTCTTCCACCTGCAAGGCAGCCAATTCTCCCTCCTTATGCTTCAGGTAGCAACTCAACCTGTTCTGCCCTGCAGTTCTTCTTATATGGGCCTGCCCAGCCCTGATTGGCTGCTCCTTGCAGCCCCCTCCTATTGGATGCTTTCTGTGCAGCTTTCCTAGGGCTCCTTTAACCCCTTACACGCCAGTGTGGGATGGACACCCCATCACACACACCTAGAATCTTCTACTGGGCATAGCTCTCCCCCTGTTCTTTTTCTATGTGTCTTCAGCTCCATTCTCCTGGACTCTCATCAGTGTCTTCTCCTACTGCTATATTGGAGTCATTACATCCCCTCAGAGGGTGGGCAGTATAGGGGAAACCACTCCCACCCTCTATGGATTCCAAACTTCAAGAACCCTAAACCATCAGATTGTCTGTCTCATAATTTCCCTGCCTCACTTCCCCAGGGCCTCTTCCTATATTCTTCCAGCTCAGTCTTCTCACTGGCCCTTTCTGGATGGACTTCTCTTAATAGAATACTGACTCTCACATATTTGCCTTCCTATGCTGAGTTACAAGCTGCTACTATCGCCAACCAGGCTTTGTTTAGTCATGTGACCCTTGTCACATGACTACCTATAATTCTGTTCAATTTAGGAAGCAAGGTGAGCCTGACATACGTGCAGCTGAGACCTAGACACCTTAAACGACCTTCTTGCCTTCTGGTATACTAATAAAAACATAAGATAATATGCCAAAATTTCCCCAAAGAGAAAATATGACAATAACAAGAGAAGAGATTACTTAGAGATTAGAATTTCATGATTTCAGCCAGTCACGATTTCATAGACCTCAATCATATCCTCCCTTAGATGTCTTTTTTCCAAGCTGAAAATTCCCAGTTTTCTTAATCTCTTCTCCTATGACAGCCGTTCCATACCCCTAATCATTTTTGTTGCCCTTTTCTAATTCCAATATATCTTTTTGGAGATGGGGCGACCACATCTGCACACATCTTCAAGATGTGGGCATACCATGGATTTATATACAGGCAATATGATATTTTCTGTTTTATTATCTATCCCTTTCTTAATGATTCCCAGCATTCTGTTAACTTTTTTTTACTGTCGCTGCACATTGAGTGAATGTTTTCAGAAAACTATCTACAATGACTCCAAGATCACTTTCTTGAGTGGTAACAGCTAATTTAGACCCCATAATTTTATATGTATAGTTGGGATTATGTTTTCCAATGTGCATTACTTTGCATTTATTAACATTGAATTTCATCTGTCATTTTTTTGCCCAGTCACCCAGTTTTGAGAGATCCTTTTGTACCTCTTCGCAGTCTGCCTGAGATTAACTATCTTGACTAGTTTTGTATCATCTGCAGATTTTGACACCTCACTGTTTACCTCTTTTTCCAGATCATTTATGAATATGTTGAATAGGACTGAGCCCAGTACAGACCCCTGGGGAACACCACCATTTACCTATCTCTATTCTGAAAACTGACCATTAATTCCTACTCTTTGTTTCCTATCTTTTAACCAGTTATCAATCCATGAGAGGACCTTCCCTCTTATCCCATGACTGCTTACCTTGCTTATTTTTCTTGACTACTAAACAAAAAGTATGAGCTACTATCAGATCCCTCTTGTGCCAGACCTTATTACAATCTATACCCATTACACACGAGGAAGGACCTGAGTAGTTGCAATGAAAATAGCATGATATTTTCAGTAATTAGTAGACAACATTTATGAATTTGAGGCCCAAAATCATGAATCATGGATGCTTATGTAAAAGTCTTTGGGAATTCATTAGAAAATAAGAACCATCCTATAGGTTTTCTGAAACATTCTGTATAATTTAGTAGAGAACTATATCACTATTATATAGATCTGTACTATGATTTTAAAAAAATCTGAGAAAGGATACAATTCTCCATTAAAGTCTATAGTTCTTCAGAAAAAATTCTATAGAATCCTTTTGATAAAACTTCTGTTCTCTAGGACTTTTTCCTATGCAGAGAAATCTTCAAAACAGTGAAGAATGTTCCTTTAGGAGAATGACAATTGGGAAATTTTTGGGAGAACTCCATCCAGTTTTTATTTTCAGTATTGGCAGATAATATATGTATGTAATGTAATGTATGTAATGTGCAGTACTGATATCAGGGTATTTTGTTGCACATTTAGAGATTTTAAAAACTAAGCAGAGCAGCGTTCCTATAATCCTATCCCATTTGTGTACAGTAATATGCTATTTGTCATCAAAAGTTGACCTCAGGAAAATCCAGAATTCATTGTTAATGTTCTTCCATCTCTTGTTGTTGAAAGGACAGTAGAGTGCTGGCTAGTGCATAATGTACATAGAAAATGTCATAGAGCTGAAGAAAAAATGTCAGCAATCAAGAGTTTATATTTAAATTATTCAAAGTTGTCTTTGAAGCAACCTGCTATTATTTGGAGCACTTTGGCTATTCACTCTCTGAAACATGTATGGTTTCAGGATTATTTCATCTTGGGTCACACTGCTCTGGGTTTTTTTTTTCTATCACCATGTGCCAAATTCTTTTAGGAGTGCATGGCTCAGAGGATTGATACAAATGGATACAGAGCCTTTCATACAAAATGGAGGCACATATGGGGGACAATGTTGGAGAGCATGCACAGTTTTGAATACTTCTTATATTGTTGGCTTGTCTATTCTGAAAGCCCAAGTACATATAGTGTCTGAAATTGGGGATATCATCATTGTATCCCTAAATGGTGCTGAGGCTGCTGAAGTTGCCTATGACAAGGCATGGTTTTTCTGGCAAGGAAAAGTTTGTTGGCCATAGAAACTATGCAGCTGGTGGTTTGTAAACAGAAACTACTGCTATCAGATGAAGTTCAACCATGATAAGTTCCATTGTACCATACGGTTTCACAACAGTATTTTTCACTAGTCTTTTGTCACGTACACGTATCATGCTGCCACAGATGTGACTTTTGATGTTCACCGCAATATGCATGCCAGGGGTGTGTAGTGCTGTTGTCTCTTCATGTGTCTCTTACAAGCACATGATGTCTGCTTCTGTGCCAGATAGAATGCAGAGAATCCCGCCACATTGAAACTGGTGATTTGTGAGTGCTTTCTTTTGTTGAGGTCGTGAAAGGGTCCATTTATGTCAATATCTATATCTATTGTTATTGCAATCTCTGTATATATTGTCAGATTTGGTCTTTACCATGGATAGTTGCAATGAGAGATTCATTAACAGGGATCATGATGTGAACATACCAGAGAAAACCCCTTATAATGCAGTATTTACACTGTATCAGATTAACTGGACTTTCTGTTACAGTAAATGATGGAAGTATAATACACTAGAAACTTCCTTAAGGAATAAGGTCATCTTTAGGCTTGTTTTGTATTAGTTTAGAACACCCCTTTTAGCATTATATTAAGTAACAGAAAAGCCATTCCTGCCAGTTCCAACTCATTTTCCTCTTCCTTTGAGGCACAAAACAAGAACATGGCATATATCTTCATCACTAATCATATGAGGAACTAATACTTGGGAAAACATGCAGAGTGAATCACATTACAGTAGGCGCCATGCTGTCCGTTATAACATGGAACAATGGGAAAAGCCTCCAGAACACTGATAAAAATGCAGTAACTATTCTGCTGCATTCCCTTTACCTCACAGACACTGTGGAGTTCTGCCTGTCAGGTCTCTGCTACACTGGTCAGAGGGTGAGGGTGTGAGTGGCTTTTGAAGCATAAATCTGCACAGGCGTTATGGCTAGTTTGACCCAGAGTGATTCCTCATTCACAGCTACATCTTTCCTCACCCTACCTACCAGGGATGATTCTAGAACAGCCCCTGGAAGGTTCCTGACTTCTTATGAGCATCCTAAGATCTGTATGGATCTAAGAACATTCAGGGATTTAAGCCCCTAAATCACCCTATGAATAGAAACTCAGAATTCTAGTTCCTACGTGCAAAAAACTATTAAAATGTTAAGGTGGACTCTTTATTTAAACATATGCCAACACCTATTTATTTCCCCTTTTAGAATGGCAAGAATGCCGAGCTGTAATTTTCCTAAATTACATAACAAAATACTTTGACTCTTTCAGGTTGTAGTTTTAGAGAACCCATGTAACATAATTGTGCTTATTTTTTTGTGAAGTGCTAATTATTAGCAGCATAATACCTGTCAGCCTAACTAGTCATCTCATGAATTTTGCAAATTTTGTAAGACTAACAGACATACAGTAACTCAGTTTCTCTGCTTGCCCCAGGCCTTATAGCTTCATGCTGAAGAATTTATAAATGACAAGAATGTCATCCGATCCACTCAGCTATTTTGTTCTTAGAAATAGTCTAAATATCTCAGGTATTTTAAGCTACTGTATCCTTCCCAATAAGCAAACAGCAATTACACTGTCATCAGCATTACTTAATGAAACCAACAATGTGGTGATCTTGTGATCTCAGCAGATACGTTAGCAAATGTTAAGAAACACCTATCAGTGGACAGATGCATTTCTAGGCATCATTACTCCAAGAAATGTTTCATACTGATGCAAAGACATCTAGAGGACCTTAGGGTTTTTCTCATTTAAAATAAAAGTTAGAGAAATAGAGCATGATGGCTTATAATCCCTGATGTGCAAAAGCAGCAATATTATTCTGGATGATGAGCAAACAGTGGGTGATTTACTGAAAAGTAACGGAGGCACAAATGAATGAAAGGAAATGTCAGCAGCAGCAGTAGCTATGGTTTCAGCTGAGTGAGTAGAGGCTAATACTGCAATAGCTTGCTCAGCTTGCTTCCTTCAGCTTTAATGATGACTGAGCCTTACAGTTTCTTAACCAGAAGCAAAATTCTGCTAAAGTAACACAAGGATGTTTGCAGGGACTGGACACAGCTTAATCAGAATCTTTTTCTTCCTTTTGATTTTCACACCTGTTTATTTGATAATATAAGTAGTTGATGATACAAATCCTATTTGCTACACTTTAATGTGCTTTCTGAAATGTTGGCGAACCCCCAAGGATGGACACAAGACCGCTTTGGGATTTAATACCATTTTAATTAGGAAAACTGGTCTTGTAAGAACAGAAAAGACTGACAGGGAGCTAAACATAAATTCCCTGCCCAGACATAACAATAATGTTCTGAAATGGGATCTTTCTACATGTTTCTTCTGTGCTCATCACCATAAAACCGAGGTGCCAAATTCAACAATTAAAATTCCATCAGCAGTGGACCATCCTCTCTGCACCTTCCAGGGTTAGATTTATTTCTACGGATCATTTAAAAAGGATTATATCTAAAAGAGAAAAATCCTTGAAAAGCATTTTGTATCCTCCATTAGCAACAGAAAATCTGCCCCTTTACGAATGCACATTGGATGAATAAATCTAATACTATCTAAAGTTTTATGTACAACTTATTTTTATACTAACTCTAAAAGCTACATCAGCAAAAGGCACATTCGGGTACAGCCAGCAGTTATGTTGTGTAACAAGTTAACACACTGCTTTGGTCCATCAAAAAATATTGCTTTACCCATCTTGGTCCCTTGTGTCCCTAAATTTAAAATCCCTAAATTTACTTTGATGCTGCCACCTCGTGGTTGTTTATAGTAAACACACTGTTACTAGGTAATGTTCTTACTCAAGTGAACAAATAAAGTTGTTGTAATTCTCCCCTCTCAGTATTAGAGTGGATGGCTCTCATCCTTTTAATGTCATTTTTGCATTACATAAATGTTATCTTCACATTATACAAACAAAAGTTAAATAAAAACACAGGTTCTCTTGCTTGAATGTTGCAATGTAACATTACTTTATTTCATAGAATTCAGAATAACACACAAGAACCCCAAAAAACCAGAGAGACAAAACATGCTGCTCCCTAAAACAGAGAAGTACAACTCACCTCATCTTACTCTAGGCTGTCTGTCTGCTGACTGACTCAGACTGCATGCTTTCCTACAGATCCCCCTAGCATGCAAGCAGTATCAGGAAACACCTTATAATTTAAAGTATCAGCCTACAATTCCAGCAAGTTTTCAAATAAACCATGCTAAACTTCTCACCCGCTTGAATTTATGTTGCTTAAGCAGCATGAGGAATCAAAGAAAACATCCACACTACCATGAAGCTGTAACATAGGACAATAATTTCAGCACTTCCCTCCTCATTTTGTAACTTTATGCTTCACAAAATGACTGGATTATTCCTATCAGTCTGAAACACTTTTAAATCAAGAAGTCTTGTTTCTCAAATGAAGGCTAAACACATTCCCAAACATCATCTCCCTCTGTGACAACCTTTTTCTTGATTGTTATCCATAGGATCACTTACACCTGAACCCAGCACTGATGATTGCTGATGTGTGGACAAGTCTGCCTTAGGTTCACCGTCATGCAGCTCTTTGTAATTTGTTTAGTTGGTGAGCCTCTCTTTGATTTGGTCCATTTCAGCTAATCCTTTAAGAAATCTTCCATGAAGTCTTATGCTTCAGTGTCCAGTTCCTCTCAAAATGACTTTTGCTCTCTGCTCTACAATACAGTTTTCTCTTTAGTTTGTTCCTTTGGATCCATTCTTATATGGCAGTGATTACATCTCTAAAATATGCCATAGCAAGGGATACACATTTAGATTTCTCTAAAATAAAATTAAACTTTCATGAAGTTACAGGAGTTCTGTGTCTTCAGTATTGCCAAATATTAAAAAATCATGAGATTTAAAAAAAAAACAAAAAACTTTGGGTGCTTTTTATTTACTTTCAGGTTTTTGAGCCTTTGGAGTTCACATTTAAAAGCTTTTCTCTGCATCCAAGAGAACTACAGTTTCACTATTTCTAAAAATAAAAATAAAAATTTGCATGTAATCACAGGACTCCAGAAACTGGGACTTTAAGAAAAACACATAATATTGCAAGACTTGCAATAACATTGCAGGAGTTGCCAACACTGTATTCCACTCTGAGTCCCTGTAATACTATTCTTGCAGCTTCATAGAGAATATTATATTACTGCTAGGCTGCTTACAAATATGTTCCTTTTATATAACTTTTAAGCTGAATATTTTAGCAAAGGTTGAATGTTTACTAACAAAGAATTACCCAGGTTTCATAGAACTTTTTTTCTTGTAGTTCAGCCGATAAGTATTCCTCCTCCTCCCTCCAAAACTCCAACACCTTCAGCAATTTTTGTTTTCCTTCTTTGTACAATTTTTGATAATGAACAAATTATCTTACCTCTAATATAGTTTCTTCTTTCATGGTAGCAGAGCAGTCTCTTCAGCTTTCCATGTTCTACAGCTACATTCTCCTAAGACTGCAGACTATGTTCAGATTCCTACTTCAGTGGTAAGTTTACAATGAACCCCTCTCTCAGAAAATAATTGGTAAAGTGGCAGTGTTCATTAGGTTAGCCAATCATGAAATGACGATGCAATACCCAGGGCACATGAGGAGGAGGAAGACAACAGTGATTCTAGCCCCACTTTCTCTCCTTGGCCATAGATATTACTAGAAATCCATGTAAATGTCCTTGAAGAGATGATGGCTCGGCTTCCAGAGTGGGCCTGGTTGTGGAGGAGGCACAGTGAGAAGATGGTGGCCTAGGGTTGTAGGAAGTGGGGAGCTGAGTATGTGGGATCCTGGGGTCTGGAGCCCCAGGAGGAGCTGCTCTCCCCATTCCCAGTCACTCACTAGGGCTTCAAGCACCACTTCTTCCCCTATCCAAGTGTAGGCCATGCCTGACTGGTGTGGCACTTTGTCCCCCACTACTGGTGACTAGGCCAGCTAGAGATTGAGGAGCCTGTTATAACACCAGCTAAAGGAGATGCTTCATTTAGATTAGGCAGAAGAGGCTCATTCATTAAGCTCAAGAGGTCCCAGGTTTGATCCCCACTGCCAATGACCCAACAAGGTGGTGTTACACAAGGGACTGGTCAAGGGTAAGAGAAACTGGCTGGGACATCTTTCCCTCCTCCTCTTTTCTCCCTCCCACCAGAGAGATCAGGACTGCCTGTGACCTTTCCCTACCACAAAGACCCTCAGACCCGGCTCCTCACTTCCCAAAACCCTGGGCCATCATCTTCTCATGCTTTTTCCTCCACCTTTTTTATGCACCCAGCCCATTCCAGAAGGAGAGATAGCAGCTCAACGAGGACATAAGTATGCTGTGTGACAACACAAAGCCGTGGAACCCCCATCCACACATACCTCTTGGAACATGACCTCTGCTACTTGATAGGTAACCTGAGCCTCCTCTTTAGGAAAATTCTGGTTGCATCTCTGCTTATGGTGTAGTAGTTCAGATGTAGGACTTGGGAACCTCCAGTAGACAAAGACAGTGCATACTTGCTGGTCAGAGAAACTTATTATACATTACAGTGAAAACCCTACTTGGGCTACTATGCTTTAAGCACCATTGTCTTTGCTCTAGATGCAATGAAATGAAATGTTAAATGAAATATGCAAGTTAATATGAGAGTAGAACATTACTCATTTTGCAAATGTAGACCAATCCTACAAGAAAACTTACAGATCTTTGATATCTTTTACTGTATCTTGGGACTAGATTAATTTCACTATATTTACGACACATTTGATAAATATATACAATATAAAAGGATATTTCTGCTATATAACAAAACAAGGTGGCAAAGTTCAGGTTGGAGGAGTGGTATAAATCAGCTGTTGGAATAGTGAAAAATGAATATATGGCAGTGGACATTGGCTGGATCACTTATCTATTCACTTTCAGATTTTCTAATGTTTGGGGTATTTCAAGGGTATAGAACGTGTCTAACAAAAGTTAGTTTTAATTTGGGTGCAGGAGGCTTTAGATGGAGTCTGCTGAAACACACTTTCATCGTAAACTCTTTTTTTTTTAAAGTAGGACTTTTGTTTATATATTTATATTGTTAGAACCAATCATTGACAATGAAGATGGCAGTGGATTGTATACAATGAGTGGCAAACAAAAGAGAAACCAGTTTGGGCATCTGCTGAAGAACACCAGAAATATAAGAGAATAAGAATTAAAAATTCTTGGACAAGCTCTCAAGGGAAACAAAGTTGTTGGATATTTGTTGGGTAACAAATACAGACAAACATGCATCAAAGAGGCTTCTAGGTTACACTCGGAACTTTATAATTCAGTGAGCTGACAATGTAGTTAGAGACATGATCATAAATACATAGATTCCATTCAAAAACTATTAAGAGAACATTAAGGATGCATAACTGAGCACTTCCTTCAGGAAATAACAAAGTTGAAGCTGCATGTATAACCTTAATCCTGTCCCCAGTTGCTTATATATTACAAAATGTAGTTTCTGCCTTGTTTATCATTCTTTGCTGCAAAAACTGGGTATTTTTGGCCTGGCTAAAATTAGGGCCAGATTTTGTGATTAAGGCAACTGCCTGTGTTAGAGGCTGTGCAGAGCATCACTGCCACAGGAGAGCTTTAGGAGGCATAATTCCCCCGGAATCGTCTTGATATGTAGGGGGAATATGTTAATCATACTAGTCCTTAGGAGGGCATAAAGTGTAATGCTTTCTGTGGCCAGCTAAATCTACTTTCATGGCCTTGACTTTTCCTTCCTATTGGGCATGACTAATGCCCCAGGAGAATGCCAGCAAACAGTCCCTGCACTCAAGAGTTCAAATGGGTTGGGGATTTGTATAGCAGGAGAGCAAAAAGGATAGGAAAACTATATATGGGCAACACAGGTGTCAGTCCAAATGAAGATTCTATTTGTACAAATTTCTGTTTTTTGTTGAAAATATTTATGAAAAAATCATATTTTTATAATTAGGCTTTGGGGAGGTTTTATTTTTAAGAAAACAAACAAAAAATCCCTATGAAAACGAAAACAATACATTCTTTTTGACAAAATATTTCATTAGAAAAAGATTTAAATTCCCAACCAACTCTCAATGTCAGTCTTACAATAGCATTCATTTCGACAACTGTGGCAGGAGCTGCTTGTGAAAATAGTCTCTTTGGAGTAACCATGGCTCCTGGTGCCCTTCCCTGTCAGACTCCTGCAGTGAAGTGGCAAGTTTCCATCAAACTTTTAAATGTTGTCAACATGTTCTGGGTTGATTCTGTTCCTATGCTGAATTTAGCAAATCCTTCTCTTTGTATCTGCTTGCAATTTCATTAACAATGACTGCTACTGTTTTCACATGCATAAATGTATGGACTTCTTTGAATAGCCCAGAACTAAGAGAGACAGGACAAAGAAATATGCATACTGAGTTCTGCTTGTGGGTCATCACTTGGAATTACATACAAATTGCACGGAGATGAAACAGAAAAAGGAACAAGTTTGTTTACAACTGACTAGAAAGTAAGATAGAGAGGGAGACTTCATCTAAGGGCTAGTCTACACTTACCAGCCTGGTCGACGCGGTGAGTTCGACTTCTCGGAGGTCGAACTATCGCGTCTAATCTGGACGCGATAGTTCGAACTCCGGAAGCGCCGCGGTCGACTCCGGTACTCCACCACTGCAAAAGGCGGTGGCGGAGTCGACCTTGGAGCCGCGGACTTCGATTCCGCGGCGTCTGGACGGGTGAGTAGTTCGAACTAGGGTACTTCGAATTCAGCTACGCTATTCATGTAGCTGAACTTGCGTACCCTAGTTCGACCCCCGTCCTTAGTGTAGACCTGCCCTAACTTTTAGGCTCCCTGCCACCAAGTGGAATTCAGAGCACCTAGTAAGGTGCCAACGTTCCCTATACAATGCATGTGAAGTGTTAGACACCTGAAAAGGAATTCATGCAAGCTAGCACACTGAATGGGAGTCATCTAAGCAAGCTAGGCAATTCAGGGAGAGATGTGGCCTAAGCCATGCCCCACAAAGAGATTTAGGTGCCTAGGTCCAGGCCATAGTGAGGGCCTCCCCCCACTTGGGATTTACAACCATAAACCTTCTCTTGGAATTAGGCACTTTTTGATATTCAGTCATCCTTCATCACTCTTCCCCTGTGGGTTAATGAGGGGACAGGTCTGACCTAGGAAAGAAAGACCTAAAAGCCAGATGCTAAGTATCCAAGGGGAGCTAGTGAACAGGAGGCAGCAAACAGGGGAGATCTCGAGTGAGATTGTAGGACAGAGAGACTAAAGTCAGGATGCTTCAAAAAGGCTGCCTCACCAGTGCCAATGCTGCTTGCAGCTCTTCCATCTGTATCTGCGTCCACACAGAGAACCTGACTATGGATGCCTCTACCCAGGTCCTGAGGTGGATTTGCAGACTGTGGCCTGCATTTTCCCATCACGGAAAGCCAAGCTGGGGAGACCATTCCGTGTGAGTGGTGCCTACTGGTAGAATCTCAGGAAGCAGGTGGGAGAGCTACAAGAGGAGGTGGCCAGGGTGAGGAGCACCAATGTACATGTACAATGTCCAAATATGCATATGGAGACCTCCAAGGTTGAGGAAGCAAGCCAGCTGGAGAAAACTGCAGTGGCACCCCCAGCGGGTGGAGGAGACAGCTCCTTCACAGGGAGGAAGCTGGTAATTGGCATATTCTGGCAGCAGGCAATGCTCTACTCCTGCTCCCAACCCACCATCCACCTAGATAATAAAACACTGTGTACCCTGGAAATAAAGGATGAGGAATTTTCCTCAAAGGTAGAAGACTAGAAGCCATGTACCCCCAAGGTTTGGAGGATTATCAACATTACTCCTAACAGTAAATGAAAGGTGCTGGTGGTCAGTGACTCCCTTCTAAGGGGGACAGAGGAAACCATCTGCTGTCTTGATCTGCATCCTGGACAGTGGTCTGGCAGGGACAGTATCTGAGACATTACAGTAGGATTGCTGAGGTTCATCTGGCTCTCTGACCACTACCCCTTGCTGCTCATCCATGTGGGCACCAATGATACTAAAAGGTCTCACCCTGAGCACATCGTAAGTGACCATAGGGTTCAGAAAGTGAGGGTGAGGGTGCTGGGGGAGGGCAGGTGGTGTTCTCAGAGATCCTTCCAGGCAAGGGTAAGGCCCACAGCAGAGACAGACACATCTGGGAGATGAATGCCTGGCTGCGCAGATGGTATTGCCAGGAGATCGTCATCTTCCTCGACTATGGGATGCTGTTTCAAGAAGGACTACTTAGCAGAGATTGGGTCTACCTCTCAAGGAAGGGGAAGAATATCTTCAGATACAGACTGGCTAATCTACTGAGGTGGGTTTTAAACTAGGTTTAATAGGGCCAGGAGACAAAAATTCACACAATACGGAAAATGGAGCCCTGGGTGAAGGGTTGAAATCTGGGGAAACATGGACGATCAGAGGAGGGACAAAAGAGAGACAAGGAGGAATATAAAGGGACAATTTAATGAACATCTCTGATGTCTGTATATTAATGCAAGAAATATGGGGGATAAACAGGAAGAACTAGAAATACTAGTGAATATTCACAATTATGACATAAATTGGAATTACAAAGTCTTGGTGGGATAATTCACATGAAATGAATGTTGGTATAGAAAGGTACAACATGTTCAGTAAGGACAAGTAGTGGGGAAAGGTGGGGAGGTGTTGCCTTGCATATCAAAGGTGTATACACTTGACTTGAGGTGGAGATAGAAGTGGGAGACAGACCTGTTAAAAGTCTCTGGGTAAGGATAAAAAGAGTTAAAAAACAAGGGTGATGTCATGGTAGGGGTCTACTATAGACTACCTAGCCAGCAAGAAGAGGTGGATGAGGCTTTTTAAACAACTAACAAAATCATCTAAAGCACAGGACTTGGTGGTGATGGGGGACATCACTTACCTAGACATCTGTTGGGAAAATAATACAGATTATCCAACAAGTTCTTGGAATGCACTGGAGACAACTTTTTATTACAGATGCTGGAGAAAGCGACTGTCCTAGATTTGATTCTGAAAAATAGGGAGCAACTGCTTAAGAATTTGAAAGTGGAAGACAGCTTGGGTGAACGTGATCATGAAACAATAGAGTCCATGATTCTAAGGAATAGTAGGAGGGAAAACAAAAGAATAAAGACAATGAATTTCAAAGAGGTAGACTTTAGCAAACTCAGAGAATCCTGCAGGTTATAGGTATTTGCTATATAAGGTGCTGGTATAAATTAAGGCAGTAAAGTAATGAGCCTATAAGGCCTCTAAAGCAATAGCTTAGATAAACAAGGCATAAAGCCCAAAAGCCTTGTTATAAGCAGGTGCAACCTAGAACCTAGATCATAAGATATCACAAGAGCGAATGCAGTAATGACTAAACTGCTGACAGGTAATCACAAGATGCTAGTTTATATCAGTTTTGGATATTTTAAATTAGGAACTTCAGCAGATATCTGGCCACAAGAGTGCCATGGTAACTAACTGACATATAAGCCAATAAGGTAAAAGACATAGTAACCTCTGGGAGCAGGGCACCCCAACATTAGTAGAGTAAGGAAATACAGAAAGGAAAATGGGATGAAACACTTACTGAATATGAATTAGGCATAATAGCATCAGTGTAACCCATTATAAAGTTGTATCCCAACCAACTTGTGTTGGAAGATGTAACTCTTGGAATATGCCAGGATGATGACAATTTGTGGTGGTGATGATGATGAGGATAACTAAGGGATGGTGGGAGTATATGAATGCTCAGATGCAGATTTTCTTTTATTTCTATCTTCCTTGCTGGCTTCGAGTGTTTGTAATTTTGCTAACTGTGTTAATAAAACTAATACAAATACACAAGGTTTTTTCTAAGTGTGAGCATTGCAACTGTGCACATTGGGGTTCCCAACTAAACTTTAATATTAATAATTCTGGGCTTGAACTTGGGACATGTACCTACTAAACCTCAGAGTGTTAACTGAGAAATCTTCAGTAATCAATGTAATTAATACATAATCAATAGATCAGGTGACAATTGGTAGATAAGAGCCCATGGGAAGCAAGTCTAAAGGAAAAAAGAGTTCAGGAGAGTTGGCATTTAAAAAAAAAACATTAATAAGGGTACAAGAGCAAGCTATCACAAAGCATTGGAAAGAGAGGAAATATGGGACGAGACCACTTTGGCTTAGCCAGGAGATCTTCAACTATGTGAAACTCAAAAGAGAGTCATACAAAAAATGTAAAGTAGGTCAAATTATGAAGGATCAATATAAAAAAAACAGCACAAGCATGTAAGGACAAAATTAGAAAGGCCAAGGCACAAAACCAGATTGAATTAGCAAAGAGCATAAAGGGTAAATAGAAAACATTTTATAAATACATGAGAATCAAGAATAAGACCAAGGACAGAGTTGGCATGTTACTTAATGAGAAAGGAAAGACAACAATAGAAAACACAGAAATGGATGGAGTTTTAAATGCCTTTCTTGTTTGTTTTCACCAAAAAGATTAGCAGTGATTAGATGACTAACATAGTAAACATCAGTGTAAATGGGGTAGGATCTGAGGCTAAAATAGGGAAAGAAAAAGTTTAGAATTATGTAGACAAGTTAGATGTCTTCTATATCCTAGACTACTTAAGGAACTGGCTGAAGAGATCTCTGAGCCATTAGCAGTTATCTTTGAGACTTCACAGAGGACAGGAGAGATCCCAGAGGACCGGAAAAGGGAAAATGTAGTACCTATCTGTAAAAAGGGGAGTAAGGACAACTGAGGGAATTACACCAGTCACCTTAATTTAGGTATCTGGAAAGATAATGGAGCAAATAATAAATTTGTAAGCAACTAGAAAATAATGAGGTGATATGTAACAGTCAACATGGATTTATCAATTTGATTCTGACCTGCACATGGGGACTTCCTCCCCCCCAGCATCCTCCTTTACTTCTCCCTACCTTATAACAAGCTCTTTTCCTTGCTTATACTTTCTGCAACACCAGCTTTGTGGCAGTGGTATCTGTGTCCTAGGAAATAATGGCTTTGGCCTTGCTTTTGTAAAGAACTCCCTGTAAACAGTCCCCTCCAGCCATGCAAAGCTTCACTGAAGTCCTGGGGCCTCTGTGTGGGCATAAATGTCTGCAAGTGTGAAGTGTGGAGCTTTTTAGAATATTAGGGCCATGTTCTGAATGGATTGAACAACTGAAGCTGTCTTTATAAGGTGCATGCCCAATGTTTAGCCTTAAATTAGGTAAAATGTGTGTGGTTAGGATTCATGTTATGACTGTGAAAGGTTAAATGAACTGAAAACAATCCTGCATTGTTTAGTTCATGAGTGACATTTTGAGCTTGGTATACAAACTTTGTTGTGCATAAATAAAAAATAAATGAAGATGTTTTGTGCTGAGCTGACTAGTGGTCTCCAGAGTGACAATGCAGGATTATGTTAGTACAAGGTGTTCTATAAAGCTTTAATTTCCTTGAGAAAATAGTAATTTTTTCATGGTGATTTCTTTTTTGCTGAGCAAGTAGCTGTGTTTCCTCAAAGGTAAAATAAACCAGCTGAGGTTTTAATGTAAGGAGTAACTCAGAACTGCAAAATACTGTGCATGCAAAAAGATTTGCTGTTTAACTCAGAGGTCAAAAGACATGTTTCTTCAAATAATATTGAAGAAATAGCTTGGAATAATTCCCCTTTCTTAATCCTGAGCAGTAAAGAACAGACAAATTAAAGTGTCAGCATACAGAATTGAAAACTATTTTATGATAAGACACTTGAGCCAACAACCAACTTTCCAAATACCCCATGGTAGTAGATTTACAATTCTTGCTGGAAGTACTAGTCCTAATTTTCAGCTTTCACCGTATCAGTGAGGTAATGCTAGAATTCAATGCAGTATTAAAATACCACACTTCCTTTGAAACCTAAACAACATAAATCAAGCTGTAGTTACACTGCAATAACTTTCAGACAACAGGGTCCATTTTAATTGGAGTACGCTGGATTATGAATTATTTAGGAATTGTTTTAGCTCATTACAATCGTTGCTATTTGGAGCTTCACCAAGTGAAATATAAAGTAAGGCCATATCAGTTTATACAACACATTAGTAAATTATTTCCATTTAGAAAGCAATCCTGAAATCAAAGAGGTACAACCTTCTTCAAGGCATAAAATGATTATGAAACAAATAACAGAATTTCAGTAATCCTGCTGCAAATTTATAAATCCAGTACTTATGTATGCCAGTAGCCAAGAATTCAGGAAGCTCTTTGCTAAATACCAGGTGATTTTGAAGTATATCTGGAGTGTAAAATCTAAAAGTGATACCTCAGTCAATATTTCCTTTGGCTAAAATCATCATCTGATTCTTAATGTTCCCTCCTACTTCTTAGGACAAATTTTCTTATCTCAAGAGAGTGCTTGAGTAGCATGGCAATGGGATAAAAATACCTTGACCCAAAGAGAAACAGTGGGTGAGGTAATATTTTTATTGGACCAACTTCTGTTGGTGGGAGAGACAAGGTTTCATGCTTACACAAAGCTTGTCTTTCTCAGCAACAGAAATGGTCCAATCAAAGATATTATCGCACCCACTTTGTCTATCTAATATCCTGGGACCAACATGACTACAACAACACTGCATTGATGCAAAGACTAAATTAAATCTTGCAAATGATTCTTAACTTTCTTTGTAAGTGCAAGCAGTTGGAGTTCCCATCCTTTCCAAATCAGTATATGCACCGATTTCTGGGGTTTAGCTTTATCAACCATTCAAATAACAAAACATAAACTAAACTACACAAACTGCAAGGGGAGAAGACTTCTGACAGTAGAACGCTCTCTAGTTTAGCAGAAAAAGATATAAAAAGATCCAGTGACTACAAGATAGAACTAGACAAATTCAGACTAGAAATAGGGTGCAAATTTGTAATGATGAGACTAATTAACCCTTGGAATAACTTATTTACATATATGGTGCTGTTTCTGTCACTTGAAAACTTTACATCAAAATTGGATGTCTTTCTAAAAGATATTCTGTAGTTCAACCAGAAGTTATTGTCTCGATGAAGGAATTATTGGGTGACATTCTCTGGCTTATGTTATGGGAGTGTTCAGACCAAATGATCGTAATGGTCCAATCCAGTCTTAAAATCTATGAGTGAATTTATGAATCACCATGTGAAGAATGGAGTGATCTATAAAGTTTGAATCTGAAACTGATCTTTGCAAAAGCATGGTGGTTCTCAGATCCAGTATTTTGGTTCTGGCCTGTCTGTAGTGAAGAGCTAAAGGTTACCAGGTCCAGACAAATACACTGATTGTTGGAGCCTTAGGCACATGGGACCACAGTAACAAGTGAGTGCTGAGAGAATGCGGAATTGGTCAATGCTATGCTCGGCTGATGTGGCAACTCATGGGGTCGAACGCCATCAGGTGATCGAGGGACATCTACATAGAACATATCACTGGACATAGGCAATACCAGGAGGGATGAGATGGAGTGCCGAGGAGAAGCACAGTCAGGAAAGTAATTGAAATATTTTCCTCATAGATTGTATTTTCTAAATGGACAACCTACCTTATTCTTACTTACTGAGGGACGGTCTCCACTCATTGATATATTTTGCTTTTCACAACAAATTTCTGTACAACTGTTCATGAGTGATATACCAGAATATTCAGATTCTAATATCTAAACTGTATTGTGAAATCTATTCACCTAAATTTTGATTATTGCTGATTATGTACTCTATGTATCATATGACTTTTAAAAAGAAACTTTGTAGTTGTGGCTAATCTAAGCACTATTCCCAGATGCACAGACATGCTTTTCTCAACCTATGTATTCTATAATTTTTTTTAACATTAGCTTAAAAAAATATTAAAATGGTATAGGTTTTACTGTTGCACTCCCTAAATCTCAATTGACAGAGACAATGTTGAAGAAGGGTAGTGTAACTCAAGGTAATTTGGTAAGACAAGATGTCTTAGACGTGCTCAGATATGTGTTTGATGAAGGTGGTACTGGCTTTTTAAAATCAGGTATATTTTACAGTGTGTAGGTCTGGTTTAGGAAATAGCATTACAGCTTTCTATTGACATTGTTGAATGCATATGGCTTAATCCTTGTGAAGATAGTCTTGAAATGTAAACTGATATCATCTCACGTAATAAGATCTTTACAGACTATTCAGAGTTCCCCTACAGCTTCCCAGGCTTTTGGAATTTACATACTCCATGGACAATAGGTCTCTCAGTTTTTAAGAGGACCCCAGACCAATACATGAATGGGTATGGGGAGTAGTGGCATTGATGCTTAGGCTACAACTCTTGCACTAGAATTTTGCAAGCTGCCTCCCAACTAGCTGCGTGCAGAACAGTCCGTGTGACCTCTGACCAAAAGAAGATGTAGACTAGCCCTGTAGACTCAGAGCATGGAACAGAGAACAAAAGACACTCTGATCTCAGTTGGCACTGATTCCCTTGGAGGTTTTGATCAATGGGTTCTCTTAATTTCCCTCTTCTGTAAAAGTAGGATAATAACTTATCTTGTATGAGGGGAGGGAAGTGTGACAATTTACTGGACTAAAATTCACCAGAAGACACATACAATGCCCCAGCAACTATTTGGAACAATGTCCTGCTCAAAACTATATTGACAACTATGCACAAATGACTAGGATCCACTTCTACAATCCTCTTATATAACAGTTTGTATAAAATGACTCAGTGAGGGTTTGAGGTATGTCCCCCAGAATTAGCGTGCAAACCCTCCTCAAAATCCTCAGCGGAGTGTCCCGTGCACAGTGGATTGATCACAGTGAACAGAAATTGTTTAGACTTGTGGTAAAAGTAGTTGCACACTTTTTGCAACCCCCCTGGAAAATGCAAAGGACTGCATTTTAGGGAAGAGTAACCCTCTTTGGCTAAGGCTAGTATAGGAGAATTCAGAAAATAAAGATTTCCCTATTTTTATTCCAAAATCTATTTTTCACTAGTCTGTACAAGAAAGCTTTTAAAAAGAAGAGATTCTTCAGCTCAATTCTTTTAACCTGAATTTAAATATCTGAGTATTGTAAGGCATCTGAGTAGTATTCTGGTTGCACCTAAAGTCTCCAAATCAGGATTTGGGCTCCATGTGTGCCCTACCAATATATAGTCCCTGCCTTGAGGAGCTTACAGTCTAAGTTAGATCTATGGAGTGAGGCCCCTGAGTCCTTGCAGATCTGCATGTAGGATAAAGCCTAACATAAGACAAGGTGCAAGTAGTGTGTTAAACAAATAGACAAATGGGGGAACGAAGATGAAGTCAGCAGGGAAGTGTGGTTACATGGACTAACAATGAGTACAAATTGATGGTTCCTAGTCAATTAAAGATCATGGGCCAGACCCTTAGCTAGTATAAATCAGTGTAGCGTCATTGAAATCAGTGGAGCTACACTGATTTAAACAGCTATCTGGACTTTTATATTTAATTGTAAAAGGTAAATAAATAAAATAGATATAAATAATCCCTGCTGATAAAAATGTTTGATTTCCCTAGGATTAGAATTGGAAATAATTGTGACATCTCAGGGTATGTCTACACTACAAGACTATTTCGAATCAACTTAATTTGAATTTGTGGAATCGACCTTATGAAGTCGAAGTTGTGTATCCACACTAAATACACTAATTCGACTGTGTGAGTCCACAGTAACGGGGCCAGCGTCGACTTTTGAAGCGGTGCACTGTGGGAGCTGTGTGGGAAGCTATCCCACAGTTCCCGCACTCCCCGCTGCCCATTGGAATTCTGGGATTTCCCCCCAATGCATGCTGGGGGAAAAATGTGTCGAGGGTGGTTTTGGGTAACTGTCATCATTGAACCGTCAATCACGCCCTCCCTCCCTCCCTCCCTCCCTCCCCGAAAGCGCCTGCGGGCAATCTGTTCGTGCACTTTTCTGCTCAGTGACAGCGCGGGCGCCACAGCACTGCGAGCACGGAGCCCGCTGCAGTTATGGCCGTTGTCAACTCCTCGCACCTTATCGGCCACCTCTTCCACAGTCAGCTGCTGAGAAATAGGGCTACTTTTCAATGGTGCTGAGAGCACTGGTGGACCATGGGGGACGTTTTACCAAAATCAACGTCGGGTAGCCAGGCAAAGTTCATGACGCGCGTGTTTTCAGGAACTCTGCTCTGTTTAGATGCCTGCAGGAAGTTAGTTTCTTCCCGGACCACAAAATAACTCTTGGGGATGTGCAGATGCCTATAGTGATCATCGGGGACCCAGCCTACCCGCTAATGCCCTGGCTCGTGAAGCCCTATGCAGGCGCCTTGCACAGCGACAAGGAACTCTTCAAGTACCAGCGAGCAGCGAGACCTGTGACTGTTCAATTTCTTTACAGAGAAGCTGAACCTGCCCCTGTTTCTTTACCAAGTTACTGTTGACTAGCATCTGCAGTTACATACCCCGTCCACCCCGCTTCCCCCACTTCCAACACACGTTTAAAAATAAAATACATGTTCCACTGTAACTTTACAAAGGTTTCTTTATTGATGACTTTGCGTTAAAGGGTTGGAACTGGGACACGGACTGTGCTGGGTAGGGTGTGCGGTGATGTAAAGACCGCCTCTAAACTCGAGGAATGACAGCCTCCTGCTCCCAGAGCGGTCTGCAGTGCCGGACTGGTTGTTTCAACGGAGCCTGCCATCCCTCCTTTTTGAGACTCTGTGTGCGGGGGCTATGTGGCCTTTTGGCGGGGGAGGACGGATACAGATTTCTCTGCTGTGTGGCTCTGTGGTCCAGGACAGGGACCGTTGCATGAGATCTGTAACCACCCTGCCCCGCTACAAAGTCACGTACCCCCCCCACCCACACAGAACCTGCAAACCACCTCCCATACCGACCAGAGTGCCTACTGACTGCACTGTGTGTGTGACCTGCTGCTGATCCTGCCCCCGTGTCTGTACCCTGGTAAAGGTGATTGTCCTGTCCAATTACCAACCCCCTTCCCCCCCTTCAAACACAGTCTCCTCTAAAAGAACATGACGGAAACAGTAATTAACAGAAAAGTATTTTTTATTATCAACTAGACAGTTAGGGGATGAAACTGGGACGGGGGCTTGGGTGAGGCGGGAAGGAAAGGACTTCTCAAAATTTAGGGTATGAGAGCTTTTGGGTACTTGAGCACTCTGCTGGGGTGCAGTGACAGATTTCATGGCCCCTGGTGCCCCTCCTTCTGGTTATTTTGGGTGAGGGGGGTATGGGACTTTGTGGCGGGGGAGGGCGGTTGCAGATACACTGCAGGGGGGCTCTGTCCTCCTGCCTGCGGTCCTGCAGAACATGCACAAGGCGCCGGAGCGTGTCCGTTTGCTCCCTCATTAGTCCAAGCAGCGTTTGAGTCGCCTGCTTGTCTTCCTCACACCACCTCTCCTACCGTTCACTGTGTGAGCGCTGGTACAGAGAGAGGGTCTCCCTCCACTGGCTCTGCTGGTCCGCTTCGGCTCGGGAGCGCCCCATAAGTTCAGCGAACATCTCGTCCCGTGTCTTTTTCTTTCGCCGCCTAATCTTTGCCAGCCTCTGTGAGGGGGATGCTGTGGCAGGTCTGGAGACAGTCGAAGCTGTGTGATGGGAAAAAGGGAGTGAATTCCTTGCAAAGATACATTTTTGCGAACAATGAACACAGTCTAGTCTGTCTCTGTGAATTCTGGGTTGAGATCCCAGTGTCTGCTGGGGCAAAAACCATTTTCGCGGGTGGTTCTGGGTAAATGTCGTCAGTCATCCCTTCCTCAGGGAAAGCAACGGCAGACGATCATTTCGAGCCCGTTTTCCCTGGATTGCCCTGGCAGACGCCACAGCGTGGCAACCATGGAGCCTGTTTTGCCTTTTGTGCCTGTCACCGTATGTGTACTAGATGCCGCTGACAGAGGCGGTCCAGTAGCGCTACACAGCAGCATGCTTTTGCTTTTGCATGACAGCAGAGATGGTTACCAGCCATACTGTACCATCTACCATACCATAAATTGGTAATAAGATGATCATGGTTACCAGTCCTTTTGCACTGCACCATTTGCTGCTGTCATAAGTGCCCCTGGCTGAGATCAGCCAGGGGCGCAAAAGCCAAAATTGGGAATGACTCCCTGAGTCAATCCCTCCTTTTTGGTATCTAAAAATAGAATCAGTCCTGCCTAGAATATGGGCAAGTGTACTAGAGAACCACTGTATCAGAGAACCAGAGAGCACAGCTGCTCTGTGTCAGATCCTGCATAAATTATGAGCTGTATGCTATTCACAGGGGGTGCTCCTGCAACAACCCCACCTGTTCATTCCGTTCTTCCCCCAGCCTTCCTGGGCTACCATAGCATTGTCCCCCCACTTGTGTGATGAAGTAATAAAGAATGCAGGAATAAGACACAATAACTTATTAGTGAGAAATGAGTGGAAGGCAGCCTCCAGCTGCTATGATAGTCCAGACAGGACATTAAGGAGTGTGGAGGAGAGGAGCCCAGCATCCCTCTGCTAGTCCAGGGGCAATTGAATCTTTTCTTTACACATGAAGGGTGGGGGCTGATGGAGCTCAGCCCCCTGTTGCTATGATGAGGACAGTTACCAGCCATACTGCACCATCTACCAGGAAAAATTAGGAGCAGGCGCCCTTGATCGACCTCACTGATGCTAGTCGGCATGGTTACCAGTCCTTTTGCACTGCCCCATGTGCCAATAGGCTGATGATGACGATGGGTATCAGTCATACTGTACCGTCAGCCACCCATGGCGGGGGGCGGGGAAGCAAGGATATTGGTGTTGAGTGCTGCAGCATCGCATCTATCTGCAGCATTCAGTAAAGATAGGGTGACATGTAAAAGAGTCAAGAGAGGATTGTTTTCCCTTTCACTTCTGGGGGTGGGTGGGTGGGGGTGCGTAAATTGCCGAGCTATGCCCTGACCCACCGCGGACACTGTGTTTGACCCTAGAAGCATTTGGAGCTCAGCCAAGAATGCAAATGCTTTTCGGAGACAGCAGGAACTGTGGGATACCTTGCATCCTCAGTCCCCCCTCCCTCCATGAGCGTCCATTTGATTCTTTGGCTTTCAGTTACGCTTGTCACGCAGCAGTGTGCTGAGTCTCTGCTACGCCGTCTGTCTGGAGATTTTTTAAAAATACTTTGGACCAGGCGTAACATTACAGTAATTCCCCTAATTAGATGCAGGAGTCTCCGAGCGAGATCACCCTGAGGACGGTCACTGAAGGAGATAGAGAGCGCATGCTGCGTGAAAGCCAGCACAAACCAGGGGCCTATGCAGCCGTGCTCGGGGAGGCAATGCTCCCTGAGTACCTCATGAAAGCCTGGCGCGGAAAAGTGTGCTACCACGGAGCACCCAATAAGGCAGCTCTCCCCAGGAACCTCCTGTGGAGGCTTTTCGATTTCCTCCTGGAGAGCTTCGTGGAGATCTCCCAGGAGGATTTCTGTTCTATCCCCATATATATAGACCTCCTTTTCACATACTTCAGATTCCTGTAATATTAAGAATAAAAGTTTACATGTTTAAAGCACTTACCGACTGCTCCTTCCCCTGATTCAGGGTCCGGGTTAACGGCCGGGGAGGGTTGGTAGGGGATCTCCGTGAGGGTGATGAAGAGATCCTGGCTGTCGGGGAAACCAGCGTTGTAAGTGCTGTCACCTGCCTTGTCCTCCACAAACCCTTCCTCATCTTCCCTGTCCGCGAACATCGCCGAGGAACTGGCCGTCGACACTGTCCCATCGTCAGAGTCCACGGTCACTGGTGGGGCAGTGGTGGCAGGCTCCGTAACGGCCGTTTGCCGCTTTGATTTTTTGGTAGCCTTGTCTGGGGTCCTTGATTTTCATGCGGTGCTGCGTTGCATCCCGCCTGTATCCTCTGTCTCTCATGGCTTTGGAGACCTTCTCGTAGGTCTTTGCATTCCGTTTTTTGGAGCGCACCTCCGAAAGCACAGACTCCTCGCCCCACACACTGATCAGATCCAAGACTTCCCGGTCAGTCTATGCTGGGTCCTTCTTTCTATTCAGAGATTCCATGAACTCCTCTGCTGGAAAGCTCTGCATTGCTGCCGGTGCTGCTGAGCTCGCCATGATGTCCAACCACGAAATGAGATTCAAACTGTCCGGACAGGAAAAGGAATTCAAATTTTCCCGGGGCTTTTCCTGTGTGGCTGGTCAGAACATCCAAGCTTGGACTGCTGTCCAGAGCGTCAACAGAGTGGTGCACTGTGGGATAGCTCCCGGAGCTACTAAGTTCGATTTGCATCCACACCTAGCCTAATTCGACATAGCCATGTCGAATTTAGCGCTACTCCCCTCGTCGGGGAGGAGTACAGAATTTGAACTAAAGAGCCCTCTATGTCGAATTAAATGGCTTCCTGGTGTGGACGGGTGCACGGTTAATTCGAATTAACGCTGCTAAATTCGAATTAAAGTCCTAGTGTAGACCAGGCCTCAGATTTTTCTCTTTGGAAACTGCTGGCAATTGCTGACTTTAATAGCAACCCCAGCACCTGAAATTAGGTCAGCTATTTGTGGGGTCCCCATGGGAACTGTGGCCAATCAGGTATTCCACTATCTTATCTTGCTATCACTGTTACCCACTCAGAATGATTTATCTGTGCTATAGAATACTATGTCATTTAAGTTTTTTTTTCCTTTCCCTCTGTCTGTTCTACAATTCCTCATGGTAGTTTTCTGCCTAGCTAAATGCTAATATAGCCTTTGGTTCAATCCCTCAGTGGCTCTATATGTGTGGGGAAGGTAGAGGCATTGATGTTTTAAAAGCCATAAAAATTCATAACTGTCTTAATACATAATAACTGACAGGTGTTCCAAGGCTAGGAATATAACTATCACCCCAAATTTGTAAGGCTCCCTTTAGATACTCTTGACAGTATAGATTACTGTACAAATTCTTCTTCCATTTGTAACATGTTTGTGTTCTGTTGGGGAAATAGCCTTAGGTGGTAGACACAAATTACTAAATGTAGTTTGTATTAATTAATGTTCTTTTCCACTGGGTCTATGTTTAAATATGTTTTAATGGAGCTTTTGGTACAGGAACAATATTAGCTCCCCTTAGCAGATGACTTCCACCATTCTTTGACATTTCAAGAAAGTAGCACAATATTCTAACATCTTGTTTCAAATCCCTGCTCGGTGCAACAGGCATACCATTAGAACCATCTTATTCTCCAGAGTCAGAAGCTTGTTGTTTAATCATTGTCAATTTCACAGGTTCATATTTTGCTTTCTAAAAGTATTGTGTTAAAGACCAAGGTGATGTGATTTGTACTTTTCTCCTTTTTGTTAAAATAAACTTTCAAATGCTACATTGTGTAACACTTTTCTAGCATTAGTTGCTTTTCCTTTTAGACCATAACATTTGCATTGTAAAGTTCCTTACTCTTTTTTTTTCCCCTTATAGAGAGAAATTTCTGATGTAAACACTATGGTGCACACAGATTCTTCATTGTGAATTATCTATGGTATATTTTCTTGTGACTTGGAGCTAGAAATGAAGCAATGGTGCAAAGTTAGGATCCAGTTCTAAATATTAATAAGTTCAGGGATACCCAGATCTGGGTTTTAGTTCGTATCTTTACTTAGAGCAGAATAAATCTTTCTTTTCAACATCCTCTTTGTAGAGATATGGTTGTGGAAGATTATAATTTAGAGATGCTCCTTCACAAGGTACAGTAATATGAACATAGGAATTTGGAGATGTGCCCTAGAGGCAGAGGTTGGAAACATTGCAGGACTGTGTCCAACAGTTCACCAGAGACACTCTTCCAGTTTGTTTTATTAACGTTTTATTCCTTTCTCATTCACTGGTTTGTTATTTAATCAACCCCAAGATCATTATACACTTACCATTGTGTCCTTAGAAAGGGGAGAACTCCAAAATCTTGCTTTGTGGTTACCAACACTGGATGTATCAGTATTTCAATTAAAATTCAGTAAAAGTGATAGAAAAAAATTAAGTAACAAAAATAATAATAAAAAAACCTACCAGAAATTCTGGAAAAAAGTTGGAAAAGAACTAGGGATGGGCTAGCTATTTGGGAACCAAGCCGAATCTACATGTCACCCCACCACCCAAAACAAACAAAAACCAAAAAAAACCACCTTTACTCAGGTTTGAAAAAAAATCAGATCTTTCATTTTCTCACATTTTTTCCACAATAAGAGTGGTGGGAGAGAGAGAGGGAGTGTGACATATGGCTAGGAAGGGTTAAACATCCTACAAAATAAATAACCCTAAAAAGACATGTGGGGAGATAATATTTGTGTTTTTGTATATTTGCATATGTATGAGTAGGGTCCACAATGTAATCAACAGTCCCTGTGTATGCTGTATTCTGATACTTCAGAGGTCAAAAGAACATCCTAGCATTTAAATGAATTGTAAACATGGGCTATCTCAGTATTCATCTCTCTTTGAAATGCACTGTGAATGATGGAGGAACAAGCAAATAGCCTTATGTTAATTCGTATAGCTAAGTACCGGTGATGGACCACCTTCAAAGTCATCGTAATTACCTTTTGTTCTCTGAGGAACTCCAACTTGTCGAAAGACATGAAATTGGATAAAAGATCCTTGGGTCCTGATTCTGTCATCTCAAATCTGCTTAGGCTTCATCAGGGGAAGTTTGAGTCACAAGACTGAGGTCCAGTTATGCTGTTACGCCCTGAGTATGAGATTTGGACATTGGACTACAAACTATGAACTATTTCTGAAAGAACTCCTTGCAACTACAAAGCTCACCATCTCTGCTATGAATCTGAACCTCAATGAATTGAACTCATGTCTGTATGTATATTGATCTTTTTACCATAATCTCTCTCTTTTGTGTTTTAATAAATTTTAGTTCAGTTAATAAGAATTGGCTGTAGCATGTATTTGGGTAAGATCTGAGAGGTAATGTGTCTGATCATTTGGGACTGGTAGAAACTTTTATATAATGAAATAAGATTTACAGAAATGTTCATCATATTTGACGTGGGTACATGGATGGAGGCCTGAGGCTAGATCATTTTAAGGAAACTGTGTTGTTTGGACTTCTGAGTAACCAGTAAGATTATAAAGAAGTTGTTTTATGCTGGCTTGGTGAATCTAAGTATTGGAATATCCACCAGCTTTATGGGGATTGTCTGCCCCATTCTTTGCAGTTCACCTTAATTGAGTGTCCATAGCTGGCTTCCCACTAGGACCCCGGACACAGGAGGGTTTAAGAAGAAGGACTTAGTGGACAATTGAAAATAAGGCTGGGCAATAACATGGGCTAGTGTGGGAGAAAACTGAAGCAGTTGGAGGTGGGTGCTGGGCTGTGGAGGCCCATGAACAAATCCTGGGAGATACTGCTGCTCTCAATAACCACTAGCCACACCCTCACTATGCTTCCTTTCCTCCCCTACCCTAAAAATCCCCCCACCCAACTGTCCTTTCACACTCCTTGTGGTGTCTCTCAAGACACTTTCACACCTTACTCACACTCTCCACACTTTCCTTGTTGATCTGGTGTGGAAAGGCCTGCATCTTTAGATGTCTAAATACCATTAAAATCTGGCCCTCAGTGACTTATCTGAGGTCACACAGACTATGATTTGCACGACTGAGAATAGGACTTGAGTCCTCCTCTTCCAGTCTTGTATGCTGTCTACTATATTGCCATGCTTGATGAAGTAACAATTTGAGAACCTTATTATGTTTCCTGTACATCTCTCTATGTAATATGCCACATTCTTTCAAGGTAGACTTATTATTCAGCTGGGGGTACGCACATAGAACCTCTTTCTTCTTGTTCTTCTTCTTACATGACATCTCCATTACTGGAGGTCTGCCCATTCTGTACAATCCTTTGCTAATCTCTTGGTGGATGAATAGTTCTTTTGATCTACTCAGAATACCACATCATCCACTCAAGATTTTTTTTCTAACTCATGTTCTTCTGCCATCAACTTTTACTTGCAGTGCCCATACACATGCATCACTTGCTGACCCTCTTAAAATATGCCTTGCAAATCAAATCTTTCTTTTTATAGGACCATTTTAAACAAGTATAAATATGGAATGAGGTGCTACTAAATCAAAGTATGGTGATCCAAAGGTAGCCCTTGCACAGGCCATCTTAAAAAAGCCAACATTTATAATATAGGTGTAGCAGAGATTTCATAGTTACATGCTGTTCTAGGAAATAACTAGTTACTCAATATGTAAAACACCTGGAGAGTTTCATATGGCAGATGCTAGAGAAGTGGAAAGAACAACAACTTATTTTCAAGTGTTATACCTTCCCTATCACCATTTTTTCCCTTAAACTATTATTCCATTTTAAAAAAAAATTTGCAGAGGCATATTATTGCTATATGGCAATTGATTTTCCTTGCTGAATAATAACGATATGACTAATATATTCACATTACTTCACTTTTCTTTGTTAAAGGTTTTTCTCTCAATTCTGTCTTCCAGAACCACCTGAATAGCTCTAGACAGAAGATTCCAGTCATGTGAATTTTTCTACTAACATCTATCTGAATGGTTTATCTTGGTTGGTAATGTTGTTGGTGCTTGGATGCCTGATTAAGAACCAGTCAGACAAGGGGATATCAGCCCCATGCTTACAGATGTAGGACCCCATACCTCCTATGGAATTCTGTTGATACCAGTAGGATGCCAAATGGGCACAGGGTTTCACATATGTGTTTCTATTTGTAGGATGATGGGCATCTTCTACTTATAGTGATGCACAAACCCCTCATCCCTACTCTCATGTCCTATCTTTTATGGCAGTAATAGTGTCCAGATTTCCCCACATCATAGGCACTGTATTCCAGAGTTCCTGTAAAGAGAGATCTAGTTCTTTTAGAGCCTAATCCTACAAGGTATTGAGTGTGCTCAATTCCCATTAAAGGCAAGCTTGCAGGATCAGCCCTTATGCTCTCCATGCTATTTATTGCATGGTAGAGCTGATCTGAATCTGAAATTGCTTTTCTGTGGGATATTCTAACATTTTGAAACTTTTTTGTTGCTAATAGGAAAGAAAAGCAAAAATGTTGAAGACTCCTGTGAAGTTTCATTTTGATAAAGCATTTTGTTTTGACTTTCTTCTTTCAATTCATTTTGTTTAGACATTCCTTTTTAAAATATTAAATATAATACAGTATATATATATACACCGTATAAATAAATAAATAAACAAACCAAACTGCGTAAAACTTGGCTGCTCCATGGCCCCCGTGTCCCTGTATATATATATATACTGTATTATATTTAATATTTTAAAAAGGAATGTCTAAACAAAATGAATTGAAAGAAGAAAGTCAAAACAAAACTATATATATATATAGTTACAATATTGATATTTTAATGTAAGACAAAATTAATTGAAGGATAAAGTCAAAATGAAATCTATGTGCCTTATCAACATGAAATGTTTTGACATAAAATAAATTAACAAGTCAGAATGATTCATCTTGACTTTTCCCATTGGAAGTGTCATAGAAATCAATACAATCTTGGAAAACAGTTACATTTGGATGAAACCGCATTTTTCGACCAAAAACTGTTCTACTGAATTTTTTTTTGGACTCTCTCTCTATTGTACAGCTACCATCGAAAGATGGTCCCACTACTTGTCATGATGCAGCAATGTAGGTATAGTAAAAGTTAAAGGCTCATAAAGGAATAAAAGTTTTAATTGTTGTTAGCAGCTGGTCTTAGAGGAAAAAAAACAATATTTTCTTTCTATATTCTGTTATGATAAGGAGGCTGTTCATGGAATGCTGTGTTTATTCTTGTTTTTTTTATTATGATTTGTGAAGTATCTAAAGTCCAAAATGGAACAATATATCTTTGTCGTAGAACTGGAATCTGGATATTGTTGGGAATACAGTTGGCTGTTAAAAAAAATGTTATGCCTCATGATATAAAAGGAGTGGGCACTAACTTTGGTTGCTGAGTGAGAGCATTCCATGATGAGGATTTCACCAACTGACCCTAGTTTGGGGGCTTTGGAGCAGACTCTCTACCCCAATCAGTTCCCTTTGTATCAGTTTGTGGAAACATCCTGTATTTCCCCTGCTGAGGATATCCCCAGCAAGAGTACAGCTGGCAGAGGGTGTGTCAGGGCAGGGATAGGGAGTGGCCAGAGCACTGCACTCCAGCCAGTTCCCCTAAGAGACCAGAAACCATCTGGCACTAGTTAAAATTATTCCTTACTTGGGCCAGAGCAGAGAATCAGGGAGCCAGAATAGACTTCCTGACAACTGTCCAAATCTGCTGTATGCAGCTTAAAGAGGGTTGGAAAGGAGAGGGCTTTCAATTTGCATAAAGAGTTGTGTGTTAACAATGGCCAAATCCTGAAGCCCTTTCACAGACAAAACTCTCACTGAAGTCAATAGGAGACTTTCCTGAATAAAAGCTGAGTAAGGAATTCGCTCCTTACTAAAGCAATAAATATGAAGTAGTTACATTGTAATGAAGCTTGTCTTTTATGTTGTTTTAACTTGCCCACACTCAATTAATTAATAATTTGGACAATTCATACAGTGATTATACCAATAATGTTCCATTTTTGTCTTCATATCTGGTATTCATAGTATTCACTCTACTTCCTTATACTTTAGTATACAAAATACTGTAGCAATATTATTTAGTTACACCAGCAGAAGTCCGCCCCTCCCACCAACAGACAAACACAACAACAAAAAACATGCTAAGCGTCCCAAAAGTATTTTTATGACCTTTAAAGTAAGTATGACCTCACTTTCATGTGGTTTCTGTGTTTGGAATCTTAGGAAAAGCTATGTACTAAATTTTAGAAAAAAAAATCCATTTTGTTTGAAATTTCTTCTCATTCCTTTCTCTCAGCAGGTTGCAGTGATGGAGCTATGAACAATATATCAGTTCTAAGGTAGCAGTCCATGGTGCTCAAACAATCCTTCTCCAAGGTCCTGTCACACTGAATGGTATTACAGTTGGCAGAAATAGTCCACTTAACAGGAGATTAGAGTTCTGTATTGTACCTACGGAAGTTATTCATCTGCATTGGGGATCATGTTTAAAATCAAAACCATTTAAAAGTTTAAAAAATTAAATGCTAGCTGCAAATATCATTACAATGACTACATGATCAATATTATATTAAATATAGACATTTTGAGTCATATAATGTGACAGAATGCACCCTGTATTCACACCCTACACAGTACTGTAATAATCTTTGTATAAAGTACGCCTTGTAAGGTATCATTTGAGACCTCATAATTTGCTGGTCAGTATTGTCTTGATAAAATATGTGTAGCAACATTGCATGTGAAGTTGTAAGACTCCCCTGGTGTTATTAACACATAATCCAAACCCTACAGCTCTTCCCAAGTAGAAGTCAGGTCTGTCCTAAACCAGAAAGGAATGTGTGCTTGCCTTAATTTGCATTTAAGCAGTAAACAGAATCATCAAGAACAAAGGTGAGACAAAGAAAGTTCAAACAGGTGGAAAAAAACCAGCAGGAACTATCCTTTCATATAGACTCTTTGCCTCCTGGGTCTCAGCTAGAAATGTTTTTCAAGAGGTGGACTGAAACTATAAAAAGAGGGACAAACACTCCAAGGAAATCCCCCCTCTTTCCCTGTCCACCTCATATCCGCTGAAGACGATACAAGGAAACAGCCATTGGACTCTGAGGGAGGGATCCTGACCTTAAATTTTGGAAGTAATTTGCTGGAGCATGTGGTAAGAAAGTGTGCTTTGCAGCTAAGCTTGTTTCTTTAGTAGATACCAGTAAGCATTTTATCTACTTTTCTTGCAGCCATTTCTGACTCATACTCCCTTAAAATCTCTCTCTCTCTCTGTAGTTAATCAGCTTGTTTTACTGTTTCATCTAATCAATTGTGTTTAAATTGGAGTGTATGGGTAACTACCAATTTATTACCTAAAAGGAATAATGAACTTAATATATATGTACTTCCCAGGAGAGGGCTGGACAGTAGAGGACATGCATTTCTGGGGGAAGATCTGGGAATGGGGTGTGGTGGGTTCACCCTGCAGTATATCCTAGGCTGGGGAGAGCCAGGATATAGCTGGCAGGCTGTAGTTGCACACAGACACCCAGGGTGTGGCTTGTATGTTGGAAGGTTGTTTGTGAGCAGTCCCAGTGAGAGTGACTACAGCAAGGCATTGTAAGGCATCCAAGGTCACAGGGCAGGGGTGACATAACCGCCCCTAGTCTGGATTTTGACCCAGTATGCCTAACATAAATTATATTTATACTGTTTTATATTCAGACATTGTATTGGAGCAGTAGAACAGAAGACCAAATACTATTCTCACTTAAATTGTTGTAAATCCAGAATAGCTCCATTGGTTTCAAAAGTTACTCTGCCTTTACACCCATGTAAGTAAAAGGAGAATTTGGCATAGAATCTCTTCCATTTTTGTTGGTGGGGTTAGCTTAGTCATTTATTGGGAACAGCTAATGGACAGCTAGGTACAGGATCTCATTTGGCAAGCATCTGAAAATCCCCCACTCTTTCTTTTACACTACAGCCAAATCCCAAAGTCTTTATGGACATCAGTGAGAATTTGGTTGACTAAGGAGTCGGTAAAAACTGAGTACATTTGATTTGGCTCTTAATGATGATGTTCCTTTTCTGCAGTGACAAGATATCTGTCCTAATTGGCAAGATTGCATTAGGGCAGGACTGAGGTGCCATCTGCTGTGCAGAGATGAGGGAAGCTTAATGATCACTAATAACAAAACTCATCTGCAATCCTTTCCACACAGAGGTTTGGGAGGTTAGTACCATTTTTCCAATATGGTACTTAGAATAGGTTCTCTTTGGTAACTGTGTGCTAATGTCTGGCAAATGTTGGATTTGTAACATTCTACAGAATGTCAATCTATAAATGCTTGAGAATGGCTGATTCACTGGTGTGAGGGTAAGTGGGTTGTTATGTTGCCAGTCTCAGGAAGGGAGATATTTTGTGTTAGAGTAGCACTGGAAGCAGTGTGATAGGACACTGGATAGTACCCCTTGCCAGAAAATGAAGACCAATCTCTTACCAGTTGAATTATTTCTTTAGTATGCTTTGGTGAGTGTAAATGTGTACTTTTGGGACTCAATGTGGCAGGAAATTATATATAATGACCTATTTCTGGTTTCTCTTCTCTGTCCTGGTTTTCTAGAAGCAACAGTTACAGTAACAGTCATTAAATCAACATCTATTAATAGGTACCCCATAATTTCTATACAGAGAATAGGAAATAACCAGTGTCTCTCATATAGCACACACTGTCCAGACTTATGGTGGTCACTATTTGTATGGAAGACTGGTTGCTGCGAAAGTTATTTTATTTGTTAATTAGAAATTATGTTTTTCTTTCTTTTGCAAAGGTTATGCCTGAGTCAATACAGATTTTTCAGGTTTTTGGTTGTACTCCTTGGATAAGTTCTTCTGTTTGTTGACAGAGTGAAACCAGGTGTTGATCAATTATATCTTTATCACCTCATTTTCAATGTGATGTAATTGAACTAGCAGCCCTCTGTATTTGTGGATAAGCACTTCACACATTAGTTGTGAGACAGCTTTTTCTACTGGTGCTATAACATTTTTTCTTGTTATACTCCTTCCCCAAAGCCTGAGAGTCACCTTGTAAACTCATTTTCTTACTACTAACTGAAGGTGAACCTGTGGTCTTATGAGGTCTTTGTCCTATGCACACCTCTCCCAGTCCTGTTACCTAGCATTTCTGAAAGAACTTTCTGACTTGTTTAGTAGGAAAACCAATCTGATTGTTACAATATATATTTACATACACAGTATATGTGGTAACTGAAATCTCTCGCAAACACTCAAGAAGCATACAGTGCCATTTGTTTTGAGACAGTAGGTTTTCTGGAACAATTCTGGCCAAATAAACTTTGGCAAGTTCAAAAATCAGAGTTTGAGACTAATTTAAGGGATGCACATTCACCTCTGCAATCTCTGCAAGTGAGTTCTGAACTTCCTCATCAAGTTGATTGCAAGCCTAATGCTCTGCTTATCCCCTCATTGTATTTCTTCAGTAACTTGGTACACTTTCATTTTGTTGGAGCTGAAAAGTTAAGCAAACATTTCCCATGCTATGAAGGATAGTTTTAGTGCCTTGTGTACCACTTTCTAGAAACCACAAGAATGTCTTTACCTTTGAGGAGAAGGAGAACCCATCTTCACTATAGCTCTGAATGTGACAATAGCCCGTCAAACACAGTTGCTGGACCCCAACTGCTTTCAGTTCCACTGCAATTACTTTGGATTTACAGATGTGGATATAAAAGCAGCACTTGGCAAACAGCACATAGCTGTGACAATCTTTCCTTTTATACTCAGTTCGAGACTTGTTTAAGACTTTTGACTAGATCCTCTCCAAGCTGCTGAAAGCTGCTTTGTACAAACCTTTTATGTTCTTAACCCTATTTATATGCTTCAGATTTGCTGGAAGATACTTGACCAAGATAGCTACATGTCTGGTTATGAGTAATGAGAGAAAGAGGAATCCTACTCTGAGTCATCATTGCTAAAAAGTTTGAGGGAAATCTGAATAACCAGTGCCAGCCTTTCGAAACACCTCTTCTAAGCCCTATGGGACAATTTAGTGAACAGCGAGCTCTGGGGAAATGCACAAGGTGAATTCATGCAGAAGAACAGCTCAGCATTTCCTGTTTTTTAGTTTGTCTGTTTTATGAGGTCATTAAAACTGAAATAAAAACAATCAGCGGAATAACCATAATATAGCTGGATACCCATTGAAAATGTTCAATAGGAGTAACTTTCCAGAAGCTGGGAATGGGTGACAGGGATGGATCATTTGATGATTCCCTGTTCTGTTCGTTCCCTTTTGGGCACCTGGCATTGGCCACTGTCAGAAGACAGGATACTGGGCTAGATGGGCCTTTGGTCTGACCCTGTATGGCCGTTCTTATGTTCTTATGACACTGAATTGAGTTCCAAGAAATGGCATGGGGAAGCATCCCGGAGTAATCTTCCACTAAGGATAAGAGACTCTAAGGGTGTAGAACTATTAAAGGTGTATTATGGAAAGGGATTGTGTCTTTACTTCTTACACAATATTCTGAGTATGAGGAAACCACACAAACACAGGTTCCAAGTAACCAAGTTTACTTACTATACACAAGCATACATCTCTCTCTCTCTCTCCACACACACACCCCTCTGCTCGCCAGAGGGCTCTCAAGTACCTACAGGGATATATCCCAATTCCTGTAATATTCCTATTATAAAAGGTACCCACATGTTACTAAAACTCTTCACTGAACCTATTTGACAAAACCCACATTTGGAAGCATACTGAAAAACTGGTTTCTTCCTTTCTCATGCCCTTTATATTGCAAAACAAACAAAAACAAAAAACTGGGCTCCCTTTTTAGATTAAAAAATACTCTATTTCTTTTTACCATCTTGGGATTCCTTGGGATTTTAGCCAACAGGAGTACTTGCTGGTAGGCACCATTCCAGAACTGATTTGTTGCCTGACATATGGAGGCAACTTGGCACCTTCCTACTGAGCTGAGTGAGAAAACAGTGAAATATGAATCTGTTTTGTTTTATTGTTTGTTCCCTCATTTATTGCCCTTGTCCTTCATGGGTGGTTGTGGTCCCTTATTGCCTCCTGGCCAAGAGTGGCCAAGGTGGCAAACTGTTTTTGGTAGTTAAAAAAAGGAAACTTTTTGGGGCAAGGATTATCTTTTCATGGTGCATACGGAACAATGGGGCCCTAATTGGGGTCTCTAAGTGCTACTTCAATAATAATAATTGTGGGGGAGGGGCAGGGGAACAGGGAACACTCTTGCAGGAAAGGTGGAAAGGAGCTGGCTGCAACTCAAAGTGGGGGGAGCAATAGCACCATAAATTGGTCTCCACATAATGGCAAATCATTTTAGGTTAAGGCTAAATTCAGGTCAGCTTTTAGTTCAGGCAGATAGGTAGAGCAACCTGGCACACTCAATTGGCTGTTACAAGTTAAATACTGGCTTCAGACTGATGAAAAGGTGAGAGATGTAATATTTATGGATAAAGCATTTATTCTAAAAATGAGCCCAAGCTGCAAAACTCAGATAGTAGAGGCTGTATGTCAGGAACCTGGGCCTGTAGCAAAGCCAATCTCCGAGACACCTCATGAGGGCAGCTGGTTTATAGTAGGCTGCCTTTGTGGCTATACTTCCTGATTGGATGGGGGGGGGGGGGAATTCACCTTCCTCCTTTCTCAAATACACTTAAACTAACAGCACACTGACTGGAGGGAAAAGGCCACACCTTTATTTACATGTACAACAATAAGACAACACACATCAGGAATCATAACCCTCATATATTAGTGTTGGCCTTACCAAAGGGTACCTTGTTGAGTGAGAATAGTATCTTATTCAAGTAAGAGGGAACAATCCTACTCTAACGGAATAGGGTGTCATGCATGCCACTCATTATATGATGAAAATGTTGCTAATTTCCTCTTACCGCTCTCCCCTGCAGCAGTTTCCTCAGGACCCTCTCTTGTTCCTAGAATCCAGCCGCTTTAGTAGTAGTAGTAGTAAAATCTTCCATTTACACTGTGCCTTTCATACACAAAGATCCCAAATGCTTGTTGATATGCATCTTGTATTTAAGATTTACAAATGGGGGGGGGGGAGAGTGCACACACACACAGAGAAAGTGGCTTAGAACAGCCAGAGCTGGTTGATTAGCTAAATATTTCTAGGATGAGATGGAAAGGCATTGTTGTTTTTCCAGCTGTTAAAACAGGTGGCTGTGTAATGCAGTGCAATTAACAGGGAGGAGCAGTTGTGAGGACTGACATTTTATTGGATGTTAATACAAATAACTATGGTTAACAGGTGACCATTAGCACAGATTTCAGTGTAAACTATATTTATATGAAATGCATCCACCAGTAGGTTGGAATGTAGCAGATGTGTTTGTAGGGAGAAAAAAAATAGCACTGTAGCTAGATAAAACTGAAGGGGGAATTATCATCTGACCACAAAACTAGAATAATTTCTTCCTCTCACAGATTATATGGGATCTTTAATTACCTCAAGTTGTTAAAACCTATATTCTGTATCCCATCTGAAAGACTCCTGCTCCTTCCTAGCTCACTGGTCACCCTAAATATCTATATAGCCAAGAATCTCTTTGAGCTACTCAAATTAATTGTTAGGAAGTAAAATAATGCTTGTCAAGTCATAGGAATTGCTGTAGATATTTTCTACTGGGCTGATCAAAGGATTTACCTATTTGGGTAAATGCTGTGCTTATTTGAATAAGCCACAGTTGGTTTATGAAATTAGATCATGCATTCCCTGTTTCCTTTAATTTGTCAGGTGCAGATAAGATGAAAAATAGAGTTGGTAGCTAATATACTATTAGTCACTGTTATAGGTAGAAAAAGAATACTAAAAAATGAGGCAACATTTTGGATAACTCATGAGCCCAAATAAAATATTTCTTGAGAAAGAAATAAACAAGGCTATCTCAATAAAAATGTAATCCATAACCTGCAATTTGGTTAATTTTGATATGCAATATATAAAGGTGGGGTTATTTTGTATAATATAACATAGCAAGAAATTCAGAATTGTTCAGTAATCAGGGTATGTTGAGCATACTAAAGATAATCTAGGCATGGCCCAATACCTAAACGAATACTTGACTTCAGTTTTTAATAAGGGTAATGAAGAACTTAGGGGTAGTGGCAGAGTGGATAATGGAAATGAGAATATGGAAGTAGAAATTACCACATCTAAAGTGGAAGTCAAACTCAAACATCTTAATGGGAGCAAACTGGGGACCCCAGATAATCTCAATCTCAAAACCAATAGCAAGAATTTTTAATGAATCCATAAACTCAGGTGTCATAGCCTAAGTCTGGAGAATTGCTAATATGGTACCTATTTTTAAGAAAGGGAGAAAATGATCCAGGAAACAGACCCATTAATTTGACTTCAATTGTATTCAAGGTCTTGGAACAAATTGTGAAAGTAGTTACGGACATAAAGGTAAATGGTAATTGAGATAAAAATACAAACATATGTTTTGCAAAAGGTAGATCTTGCCAGACCTGTCTAATCTCTTTCTTTGAGAAGATAACAGATATTTTAGAGAAAGGAAATCTAATTAGTAGATCTAATACATGTGGATTTCAAGAAGGCAGTTGATATAATGCCATATGAGAAATTATTAATTAAATTGGAGAAGATGGGGATTAATATGAGAATCAAAAGATGGATAAGGAACTGGTTAAAGGGGACACTACAATGGGTCATATTGAAAGGTGAACTGTCAGGCTGGAGAGGGAAAAGTAGTGATGTTCCTTAGGGCTCAGTCTTGGGACCAATCTTATTTAACATTTTCATTACTGACCCTGGCACAAAAAGAGTGTGCCAATAAAATTTGTGAATGTCACAAAGTTGGGAGGTATTGCCAATATGGAGAAGGGCTGCAATATGCTACAAAAAGATCTGGATGACCTTGAAAACTGGAGTACCAGAAATGGGATGAAATTTAATAGTGCAAGGTCGAGCACTTAGGGAATAACAATGAGAATTTTTGCTATAAGATTGGGACATATCAGTTGGAAGTGACAGAGGAGGAGAAATATCTGAGTGTATTGGTCGATCACAGGACTATGATGAAACACTAATGTGATGCAGCAGTGAAAAAGGCTAATGCAATCCCAGGATGCATCAGGCAAGGTATTTTCAGTAGAGATTGGCAAGTATTAGTACCATTATACAAAGCACTGGTGAGACCTCACCTGGAACATGGAGTGCAATTCTGGTCTTCCATGTTTAAGAAAGATGAATTGTAACTGGAACAGGTGTACAGAAGGGTTACTAGGATGATCAGAAGAATGGAGAACCTACCTTACCAGAAGAGACTTAAGGAGCTTGGTTTAGTTTAGCTTAACCAAATGGAGGCTGAAGGAAATAGGATTTCTCTCTATAAATACATCATAGGGATAAACACCAGGGGAGAGGAGTTATTTAACTTAAAGGGCAATGTTGGCACAAGAACAAATGGCTAGAAAATGGAAAGTTTAGGCTTGAAATTTGATAAAGGCTTCTAACCATCAGAGGAGTGAAGTGCTGGAACAGCCTCCTGAGGGGAGCAGTGGGGACAGAAAACCTAACTAGTTTCAAGATTGAGCTTGGTCAGTTTATGGAGTGGATGGTATGATGAGATTGACTGCAATGGCATGTGGCCTATCTGTGATAGCTAATAGCAAATATCACCAATGGCTGGAGATGGAACACTAAATGGGGAGGACTTTGAGCTTCAATCTCAATGAGAATGAGAAATGTTGAGTAGTTGGGTGAATAAGTGATATTTTGGAGTGGTGACCATTCCGGAAAAAAATGGTTCAGGTCAAACAAAATCCTGAAGCTTTCAGGATTTTTTGGTGAGTCAAAAAAATTCATTTGCGGTCTGTTCCAGAGCAGGGATTTGATCTTGGGTCTTCCAAATCCCAGCTGCATGTCCTGATGACTGGGCTGAAGGTTACATAGAGCAGGCAGGAGGGAGGAGAGGCACCTCAGCCACCATCTCCTCCTTCTTCAGGCTTTTGTAACCAACCAAAACTATTCATGTAAAGTTTGTGAATAGCTGCAGGTTGACCAAAACTGTATTTTTCATTGAATAAATTCAGTCTAAATTTTTTTACTGAGCCCTAGTGTAACCGGTTCAGACTCACCCCTGCGGCGCCTCCTGCTGGTGACTCCGGGAATTAGCTCTGTTCCAGCGTTCGGAGCGCCCTCTGCAGGCCAGTGATCCACCTGTCTTCTGGCCCCCCCCGTGTCCCTCCCTGGACCCGGTGCCCTTTTACATGGGGGTGCTGCCCCCTGGCAGTAACCCCTGTTCTCTTAGGGTCTCCCCTCCTTAGGGAACCCTCACCCTCTATCCCCACCTTGCCTCAGTATTGGCTACTGACAGTCATTGTCTAGCCCCACACTCTGGGGCAGACTGCAGTATCAGCCTATTCATCACAGGCAAAGGGGTTTGCCCCTGCTGCCTTGGCCTACCCCTAGGTTGCCCTCTGCAACCCCCAATACCTTTGGCCCTTTGCTAGGCCGCAGCCTGGGGCTTTCCAGGCTGGAGCTCCCCAGCTCCTCAGCCTTTTCCCCAGCCCTGCTTCACTCAGGTACCTATCCTCAAGCTAAGCAGCCAGGCCCATCCCTCTCTGAAGGCAGAGAGAGAGACTGTCTGGGCTTCTGGCTTCCCTGGCCTTTTTATAAGGCCTGTGGCTCAGTTGGGGCGTGGCCTCAGCTGCAGCCACTTCCCCAATCAGCCGCCCAGGCTAAAGGCTGTCTTCTCCTGCCAGAGCCCTATCCCAGGGCTGTTTTTAACCCCTTCAGGGCAGGAGCAGGGTCCACCCTGCTACACCTAGTTATGCATGAGTGAAACAGGATTATAAAGTTGCTGCTCAAATTTCATTAACTAAAGATTTGGTTACTGTGACAAAAAAAATAACAGTAAATTGTGTTTTTATAGAGTTTGTTTTTTCACGGAATCCCAGGGAGCTTTACATCTCAAACAGGTAAAAATAATATTGAACAACTGGACAATTCTGCCTTAAAAGCCAACCCAGTTCCAGCTTTCCAAATATAAATAGGAAGTTGATTTCAGAATGGTGAGATACGCACACTTAAAGCTTGAAGACCCTCAGTCTCCGAATTACACTGAGGACAATCCAATTTCTCAGCAGACTCTGATCACACACACACACACACACACACACACACACACACCCTCTACCTACCTTGCAGGTAAGCAGAAGTATTCTAAAAATCAATAAAGTAATTCAGAAAAGTAAAGAGCAGTGATTTATTTTAATGTGGTAATGTATTTTCCTCTTTGTATAAATATAGAAAAAATCCTAATACTTCAGAGTCTGCAACTGACCTAGAACAGTGAGATAACAGAAGACAAATATAGCATTAAGTCATTTGCAAGTAAAAACTGCTGATCTGCTACAGTACAATCATGTCCAACTGGCCCTCAAGGCTCTAAGATCTGAGCATGTTAAGAAACAGTGCATTTGATTTAGAATTGAACATGTATTCCCTGAACTGCACCCTCTACTTTCTAAACTGAAATGTTTGAAATGTCCCCTCACAACAGAGAAGAGAGAGAGGGCACCAGTTCCTCTGCAGCCTCAGGAGCAGCTCTGATGTGAGCGTGTAATGCACTGAGCTGCCTGTGTCCCTTCCCTGCTATAGCTGCTCAGCAGCTCCGCCACAGGCCACTTTCTATATTACAGAGGAGTAAGGGGAGAAGAGCTCAGACTGTGAGAGGAGGAGAAAAGATACTACCCAGAGCCAAGGAAATTACTTAACAAAAGATGGCTTGACAACACCACATAGCCTCCAGGCCAGCCTGCAAGAGGGATAAAAAGAAGCCAAGAACAGCTTTATGATTCTCTGCTCCAGTCTCTGGAACCATATGCCAGCTGCATCTGGCTTAGTGCCCTCCATCCACCCTCCTACCATGGCATGGGACATGTAGTCCCCAAAGAGCATCTCTAGAGAGGGAGGTATAAGACTCAGCTATGCCAACTTTATGTCTGTTGTGTACTCCCTTGTACAGGGGGATACAGTGTATAGTGTTATAATAACTAATACTAGGATTACTGTGGTCCTAGTGGCCAGGGCCACACCCAGGGGACTTGTGAATGGCTTTTACTTCTTTGTGCCACCTCAATAGCCCAAAGGGAACAGAATACAGCAGCACATCAGTCCTTAAATATTGACTGTGCCCCATATTTTGCTCCTCAGTCTGAACAGGCTGGACACCAGTGGTACAGGCAGACATCAGCACTTGACAATGACAGACTTCCAGCACTTGGCCAAACAGAATTCTATTATGAAACAAGGCCATACTAAACCAGGAAGAGAATCAACAATTTGAGTAGACACCACAATCTAAAATCCTGTTTGGAGTATCTGTACTGGGCAGTTTAAATTGCAAATCTTCAATACTGTGCCATCACAAGGGGATGTCTACACTGCAGCTGGGAGGATGCTTTCTAGTATAGGTTGACAGGCACTAGCTCTGCTTGAGCTAGTGTACTAAAAACAGCTGTGTAGCCAGGGTAGCACAGGTAGCAGCTTGGGCTAGCCACCTGAGTACAAACCCACCCCGGATATGAACACAGGAGGCTAGCTCAAGCTGCCACCCATGCTACCCTCTGGCGTGCCTGCCATTTTTAGTGCAATAGCTTGAGCAGAGCTAGCTTGTATCTGTCTATCTGCCCTGGGAAGCACGCTCCCAGGTGCGGTGTAGACATAGACTTAGTTTGAGTCTAACTGCCTGTTTGTTGCCGAAGATGCTCCCAAAGCACAGAGCTGGATCACAAGATGTCTATTGACTAATAGCCATTTATCCCAAATGATGAATACAAAACCCATTAGACACCGTTCTAAAAAAAAGTTACCTTTTATAACAAAGGATCCCCCTCCCTCAGCTTGCATGGCCTGAGTAAAAGGGGAGATGCAGCCACTGCTCACTCTAGAAAGGTAAGAGAAAGTGGAAGTTGGGGTTATGGCATAGGCAACCTTCCAAGGGGTGTTAGAAATTTCTCCCTCTTGGTACAGTTTGGGAAGCTGTGGGAGGCCTTTCTGAGAAATAAGGCTCTGCACCGCCTTTTGCAACTGTCAGTGCTTTATAGGCATAGTTTGGCCTAATGTTATTGTTGGACAATAAGGGTATGTCTACATTGCACAGTTAGCCTGGCTGATTGGCACCCAGGCCTAAGCACTCAGGTTAGCTTAGCCAAAGTATAAGCATTCCCACAGCAAAACCCTACCTGCATTACTACATTCTCACTGTTTCTCTACCTGCCTGCATATGTCTGGGGAACATTGTTGCATCGCAGGAGAGCATGGACAGAGTCTGACAACCCATGTGATCATAAGCAGAAAGTTCTTTATTCATTTCCAGCATGCTCTTATATACAATTATGGCAAGCAATCAAACAGTTGCTAATTGGTTAACTAAATTTACACAGCCGCAGCTGTAACCCCATAGGGTAATTATCATCCTAGACACCTGTTTAACTTATCATCCTATTTACAGTTAGCTGGCCGATGAGAGCGGGCCCAAGGCCAGCCCTTTATACACAGTTCCCAGCGTAATCGGCTCGTCCCAGAAGCCTAAACAATCTCAGCATTTCACATTCTATTCCCACAGAACATCTCATGGTTCTTTGTGCTGAGACGCTCTAGGAGTCTTTTTTTGTCAACTGCAGGAGAACTTGTTTGCCCCTCAGGGGGAATTGTGAGAACGGCACTGAAGGACTACTACCTCTTGAGTGATCTTACCTTGCATCTTCCCTATACTCACCCCCAGCCAGGCAAGCAAGCATGGATTTATTTTGCAAATATGCATATATTTGAGGATTCAACCTGACGAAGGGGGGGCAACTTGGGAAAAAAATATGTCGGACCACAGACTAAGACTACAGTGCCTACATACCCTAAAGGTGATGGATATTACTCAGCTGTGTCATTGGGATTTTGGAATAGGAGCCCTGTTTATGCTTTGGATGTGTGAGGAAAAGTAGGGCAAAGGTAGCTTCCTTGAAGTAAACAATTATGAAGAGGTAGATGACAGAAAGTGGAGAAAGAATTTTGCTTTAAGTGGTGTGTCATAAACAGATAGTTAAGGGTTAAAGTTTCTCTTGGGAGTTAAGGGAGTCCAGACATCTTAATCAAGTCCTCCCAGGTTTCTGCAGTACTTTTCATCTATTCAGTCTAGTGAGTATTAGAAAGGCGTACTAGTATTATAAGTTTATTTCTACATTTTGCAATTGTGTGTTTTGCTGAAGGAATCTCTTTATTTCTATTGCTGTTACTTTGCTTTTACTGAGAAAGAAATGGGGAGGGGGAATTCTCTCCAGGTTTATAGGTTAGACTGTGTATTAAATAGTGTACTTTCTTTTTGTTCTTTTAATAAATTCTTTTCTTTTCTTTGGACTTGGTTAATTCCTTCTCGTGTGGAAATTCAAGGGAAGGGGAGGGGGGAAGAGTGAGTTCCTCCTGGGTTTGATTCACGGTGTTGAATCGGTGTGTATCTCTCTGGAGTAGGCTAGGAGAGAAAGGGAGGGGGGAAGTGGGCTGCTTCCCTTTGTGTTGAGATTCAGGGAGATTGAATCTGTGTTCCCCAGGGAGAGTTTTGGGGGGAACAGACAGTGTGTTATCCACTTTAAACGTAACTGGTGGCAGCAAAAACCAGATCTAAACTAGGATTTTAGTTTAGAGGAGTCCATGCAGGTCCCCCATCTTGGAACCCAAAAGCTCCAAGTGGGGGAGAAGACCTATGACATGGTGCATTTAGGAAGTAAATTCTAAACTAAACAGATAAACAAGGCATCAGGGAGCATGTCATGCAGTCAGCAAACAGGCAGGCCAGCAGGAGGAGATTATTACTTGCTACTACACCTCAGATGAATTATAAAAAGAAACTATTATACTCAAATCTTTAAATTCCATTTGATATTTACATAGATGTTTCAGTAAGAGGTAGCTTTTTATACTAATGAGAGTATTCTAATTTTCATTTCAGTAGTAGGCATCAGGTAGGTAAAAAACAAAACCTTCCAGACTGAGTGGACATCTAAAAGAAGATTGTATGCGGTCCTTCTGGAATACGTCTCATAGCGTATTTATGCAAAAACACCCTCAGCATTAATGAAATAATGAGAAGAAATCAAATACAACCCAAGGAGTGAAGGAGCATCAGAAACCTCACCACCTTCCACTCCAGCTGGAAGGCACATTTCTTTGATCTTGCCCTCACTAATGTACACCGCCACATGTATATTGTGTTAAAAAAGTAAAACCGCCAAAACTAAAACCCTATCAAAACAAGACAGTCCACTGCACACACACTTCTCTCCCTGGGGAGAGAACAAATAACACATGACATGTGTTGTTATTTGGCTTAATGCACTACTGCAGAGCACTAGATACTACCATGCTGAGCATAGTATAAGAACCTATAGAAAAGAGAAAGCCAAATGGCAAAGGTTAAAGTCAACCATTCTTAGCTATGGCTATTATGCATATTTATAGCCATTCTGTCTAGAGATCCATTATACAGGTTGTAGCAGCTTGTCTGTAATGAACAATGTGTTAAAAAAAGGGATTCAATCTCACCTTACTGCAGGATCCCAGACCTTTACAACAATAGCGTCAGCATCTACCTGTCACATCTACTGACTTATTCTGTTATGAACAATTGTTTTCTCAGCTCTCCTCATTCTCTGTGTCACCAAGATTTAATCAATGCCCATTCACCATCTCGCTGGGAAAAAAAATCCACTTTTTCCTCAGGCTCCACTTAAAGCCTTCCTTTAACAAACTCAAATCTTTGTCTAGAAGTATTGACTAAAATTACAGCTCTTCACTAACTGCAGTGGTCTCCTGCTTCTGGAAGAGTAAGACTGCAACATCAGAGTACCATTAGTGTGGTGATCTGCAGTGCTGATGCTGTATTTTAGCTTATGAAGGGACACATTCTCAGAGCACTGGCACTTAGTAATGTAATGTATACCTGGAGAGTGGCAGCACCACCTGGATGATGTAGTGAAGAAAGGCCCGTTGTTCTTGGAGCTTGGACCAGAGGTATGGTGAGGTGCAAAGACACTTATTGACTTCAGTTAGCTAGGATCAAACCTGTAATTAACAGACAAAAGAAAAGGACTGTGTGCTATTAAGGGTTACAATTCATCAGGCAGTTGCCACACATCCTCCAGGACACTCTGCAGTGCCACGAGTCCTGCTGACTTGTGAATAGCTGCTCACAAGAAGCCATTTGCTGTAAGTTTTATTGGCTCTACCACACCCAGGAATAATGCTGCATATTCTTCAGAGGTAGCTATTTGTACCTGAGGCCTTGTCTACACTACAAGACTATTTCGAATCAACTTAGTTCGAATTTGTGGATTCGACCTTATGAAGTCGAATTTGTGTATCCACACTAAATACACTAATTCGAACTTCTGAGTCCACATTAACGGGGCCGGCGTCGACTTTCGAAGCGGTGCACTGTGGGAAGCTATCCCACAGTTCCCGCAGTCCCCGCTGCCCATTGGAATGCTGGGTAGAGCTCGCAATGCCTGCTGGGGGAAAAAATGTGTCGAGGGCGGTTTTGGGATACTGTCGTCATTGAACCGTCAATCACGCCCTCCCTCCCTGAAAGCGCCGGCGGGAAATCTGATCGCGCCCTTCTCTGGTCGGTTACAGCGCGGACGCCACAGCACTGCGAGCATGGAGCCCGCTGCGATCATCGCTGCACTTATGGCCGTTGTCAACTCCTCGCACCTTATCGTCCACCTCTTCCACAGTCAGCTGCTGAGAAATCGGGCGAGGAGGCTCCGGCAGCGCGGTGAGGAGAGTGGCGCAGGCCTCTCACAAAGCAGGGTACGCCGCGCCGTGGAGATCATGGTGGCAATGGGTCAAGTTCATGGTGTGGAACGGCGATTCTGGGCCTGGGAAACAAGCACGGACTGGTGGGACCGCATAGTGCTGCAGGTCTGGGATGAATCACAGTGGCTGCGGAACTTCAGGATGTGTAAGGGCACTTTCCTTGAACTGTGTGACTTGCTGTCCCCTGCCCTGAAGCGCCAGGACACACGGATGCGAGCAGCCCTGAGTGTGCAGAAGCGAGTGGCCATAGCCCTCTGGAAACTTGCAACGCCAGACAGCTACCGGTCAGTAGCGAACCACTTTGGCGTGGGCAAATCTACCGTGGGGGTTGCTGTGATTCAAGTAGCCCACGCAATCGTTGAGCAACTGCTCTCAAAGGTAGTGACTCTCGGAAACGTCCAGGTCGTCATAGATGGCTTCGCCGCGATGGGATTCCCAAACTGCGGTGGGGCTATAGATGGGACTCACATCCCTATCCTGGCACCAGCCCACCAGGCCAGCGAGTACATTAACCGAAAGGGCTACTTTTCAATGGTGCTGCAAGCACTGGTGAACCATAGGGGACGTTTTACCAACATCTTCGTCGGGTGGGCGGGCAAGGTTCATGACGCGCGTGTGTTCAGGAACTCTGGTCTCTTCAAACGCCTCCAGGCAGGTACTTTCTTCCCGGACCACAAAATAACGGTAGGGGATGTGCAGATGCCTACAGTGATCCTCGGGGACCCGGCCTACCCGCTAATGCCCTGGCTCATGAAGCCCTATACAGGCGCCTTGGACAGTGAGAAGGAACTCTTCAACTACCGGCTGAGCAAGTGCAGAATGGTCGTGGAGTGTGCTTTCGGACGTCTCAAGGGGAGATGGCGGAGCTTACTGACTCGCTCGGACATCAGCGAAAAGAATATCCCCGTAGTTATTGCTGCTTGCTGTGTGCTCCACAATCTCTGTGAGATCAAGGGCGAGACCTTTTTTGCCGGATGGGAGGTTGAGGCAAATCGCCTGGCTGCTGTTTACGATCAGTCAGACACCCGTGCCGAGAGAATATCCCAGCGGGAAGCGCTGTGCATCCGGGAGGCTTTGAAAGCTAGTTTCCTCGCAGAGCAGGGTAACCTGTGACTGTCCACTTGATTTTAAGAGAGCCTGATCATGGGCCTGTGTCTGTATGTGTCGAGTTAGATCTGAGCTCACAAACCCGGTTCTCCAAGTTTCCCCCACTTCCAAAGCACGTTTTAAAACTAATGAAATGTAACAGTAATTAATAATAAATCTTTCGTTGACTTTGCATTTCTGTTCCTGGGTTGAAACATGGAAGCATACTGTGCTGGGTTCGGTGTGCACTGATGTACAGACCGCTTGTCCAATACAGGACGGACAGCCTCCTGCTCCTACATAGGTCTGTGGGGTGGGGGACGGTTTACAGTGGTTGTGCATGTAGGGGTGGGTTTGCAGGAATGGGTGGGTTTGCAGGAAGGGGCGAGGGGTGCCGTCTTTGGATAGGGGTTTGCATGACGGCTGTGGGCTGTGGGTTTGGGCATTGGAAGGGGTGAGGGGTGTGGGGGAAGGGTGAGTATCTGTCCCTGGATGAGGGCTCTTTTTGGGGCTCAGGGCAGCGGAGAGGCTCGTGGCTACGGTCAAAGTGCATCGTAAGGGAAGCCTGCCTTTACATTCGGGGATGGCAGGCGCCAGGACCCTGGACAAGCATACACATCAACGAATCACCTGGGGCAGCATACACCACACAGACTGACCCTGGTGACTAGTGACTGCAGTCTGTGTGTGCCTTGCAGTTGACCCTGCCCCCAAGTCTGTACACTGGTAATGTGGGCTATGCACTGCAATTAAAAATCCCCCCCCCCTACACACAAAGTCTTCTGACACGAGAAACGTGACGGAAACAGTGAGTAACAGCAAACCGCTTTTAATAATGTTATACACAGTGGGGGGTTGAAACTTGGATTTGGGACTGGGTGATCCTGTAAGGGAAGAACTTCTACAAATTTAGAGCGTGAGAGGTGTCTTGTACATTAGCGCTCTGCTGCGGTGTAGTGACAGTTCTCACGGCCCCTACCGCCCCTCCTTCTTGTTACTTTGGGTGAGGGGGGGACAGGACTTCTTGGCGTTGGAGGGCGGTTGCAGATGCAGTGCAGGGGGGCTCTCTCTTCCTTCCTGCGGTCCTGCAGAACATCTACAAGGCGCCGGAGCATGTCCGTTTGCTCCCTCATTAGACCAAGCAGCGTTTGAGTCGCCTGCTGGTCTTCCTGCCGCCACCTATCCTCCCGTTCGATGTGTGTGCGATGCTGCTGACACAGGGTCTCCCTCCACTGTCTCTGCTCTGCCTCCTCTGCTCTGGAGCTGGCCATCAGTTCCTGGAACATCTCGTCCCTAGTCTTTTTCTTTCGCCGTCTAATCTGAGCCAGCCTCTGCGAGGGGGATGCCGGGGCAGTCCGGGAAAGAGCCGAAGCTGTGTGATGCGAAAAAGTAAGTGATTTCCTTGACCAAATACAGGTTTGCGGACAGTGAACACAGTCAAGTCAGTTTAAGAGAGCAAGACTATACAGGGCACCAAGTCTCGCGAGATCTCAGAACTAGTTCGAGATTTTGGAGTACGCTCTCATTGGCGGCGCCATTGCACAGGAGAGCGGACAAGCGGGGAGAGACAGCTGAATCCGTCTTGCAGACAGTCCTGGTAAGCCTTACAGTAGATAATGCTTATCAGGTAGTGGATAGCTGTGCTCTCCTGCTAAAGGCAATGTGGAAAGCAGAAAGGATGAGCCTTTTGCAGCCCCTCCCGCCAGTGCACGGGAAAGATCAATGTATGCTTGTTCTCTGTGGCCTCTAGCACGTGGCTGTTAGGCGAGGGTCATTGTTATGCAACGTAATTTTAAACCATTAACAATAGTAACAATACACTAATTGTCCTACTTAGATGCAGTATTTCCAGAACGAGATCACCCTGAGGCGGGTCACCCGTGCCCAGAAAGAGAGGATGCTAAGGGAAGTGCTGCACCGACCAGGACCATATGCAGCAATGCTCGTGGAGGCGATGATCCCTCTGTATATCCGGATGTCCTGGCAAGGAAGAGTTTGCTTCAACGGAGCGCCCGACAAGGCACCTCTCCCAAGAAACCTCCTGCGGAGGCTTTTCGAGGAACTGTATGACACCTTCGTTGAATTGTCGCTAGAGGATTTTTTTTCAATCCCTCTTTGTGTGGACCTACTTTTCGTATAGTTTAATATTTACAATTTTTTATATAGTGTTTCTATTTTTTATATACATATTTTATAAAAAATAAATGTTTACACATCTATAGCACTTACCGCCTGATCCTTCCCCTGATTCTGAGTCCGGGTTAACGGCAGGGGAGGGTTGGTAGGGGATCTCTGTGAGGGTGATGAAGAGATCCTGGCTGTCAGGGAAAGCGGGAGTGGGTTCGCTGTCGCCTGCGCCGTCCTCCAAAGACCATTCCTCATCTTCCCCATCGGCGAACATCGAGGAGGAACTGTCCCGGTACACTATTCCGTCCTCGGAGTCCACCGTCACTGGTGGGGCAGTGGTGGCAGACCCACCTAGAATGGCATGCAGTGCCTCGTAGAAGCGGCATGTCTGGGGCTTGGCTCCGGAGCGTCCGTTTGCCGCTCTGACTTTTTGATACCCTTGTCTTAGGTCCTTGACTTTCACGCGGCACTGCATCGCATCCCGGCTATATCCTTTGTCTGTCATGGCTTTCGAGACCTTCTCGAAGGTCTTTGCATTCCGCTTGCTGGAGCGCAGCTCCGAGAGCACAGACTCCTCGCCCCACACAGCGATCAGATCCATGACTTCCCGGTCAGTCCATGCTGGGGACCTCTTTCTATTCTGGGATTGCCCGGACTCCTCTGCTGGAGAGCTCTGCATCGTGGCAGGTGCTGCGGAGCTCGCCCCGATGTCCAGCCAGGACGTCAGATTCAAAGTGCCCAGACAGGAAAATGAATTCAAATTTTCCCGGGTCATTTCCTGTGTGGCTGGTCAGAGAATCCAAGCTCCGACTGCTGTCCAGAGCGTCAACAGAGTGGTGCACTGTGGGATAGCTCCCGGAGCTACTAAGTTCGATTTGCATCCACACCTAGCCTAATTCGAGCTAGCTATGTCGAATTTAGCGTTACTCCACCTGCCGGGGTGGAGTACCTAATTCGAACTAAAGAGCCCTCTAGTTCGAATTAAATGGCTTCCTGGTGTGGACGGTTGAGCGGTTAGTTCGAATTAACGCTGCTAAATTCGAATTAAAGTCCTAGTGTAGACCAGGCCTTAGTTATCTACCTATTTACATAGGTATGAACATCTCTTATTGTGCAGCCCTGTAACAACTTACTTTCTCTCACACACAACACACACAGACTGAGAATGCAGCCAGTTGAGATTGCCACACCATCTGTACTGTCATTACATTAAATTTATTTCTTGCTGTTAGTTAAATTAATAAGCAGTTAAATTAATAAACTATCCTAAAATCTGCCTCAGTCCTCACTGAAACATTACAGAGGTGTCTGCCTTCTCCAACTCCAAAAGGCATTTTTTTCTTATGTGCTTCAAGAGAGTAGGATGAGGCTTACACTAATTAATTTATGTTACAATTAATAAAACAGCTCTTTTAATTAAGTAATACTGTCACAGCTGGAAATGTGAAATGCTTATGAGAATGAAAGAAAGAAGAAATTGTGTCTATTTCATAATTATGAAAATAACTGAAGAAGGCATTGAGGCTGTAAAGAAAAGGAAAGGAGTTGAATAAAACTTGCAAATTACCCTTATTTTATTTAGGTAAAATCAAACCACTGACTCTCACTGTTGGAAGCCAGTATATTGCACTCTGTGTTTCAGAGTGCTGTCAGGGTTGGCTGCCAACATGCAAATTCCAAACCACATTCAAATTATGCTAAAGGACAATTAGAAAGAGTCATTGCTAGAAATACAGTCAGAAATGGCACAGATAGTAAAAAGCCCACCGTGTCCATGTGTTAATGGTGATTTCCTCTTCCAAGACAGCCCTGCAATTGTTCATTTCTACATCTCTGTCTTCGCCTGAATAATGAGCAAGATGTCCGCTGACCATTAGCTATAGTCTTCTGCCTGCAGTTATGGAACTGAGATCATATTGTATTGCACTCTATGTTGCAGAGTGCTATCAAGGTTGGCTGCCAATGTACAAATTCCAAACACAGTTAAAAGCCAAATTCCAAACACACCATGTTAAAAGCATCTATTTTAAAACTCCAGAAACATTGCTTTATGTGATTAGGCTTTTTTGAAACACTACAAAAGTGCTCATGAGGTGAATAACGGGTGGTTTTATTCCAGTAATGGCACTGTTCCATGAACTGCTGAACTCATGTACAAAATGTTCTTCACATGCTTCATTGATATAGTACATTTGATTTCAAATGTACTCTCTGGTATTAATCAGATCATTAATCTTTACAACAAAGTGTTGTCACTGTGCATTTCAAGTAAGTGAACAATAGGATAGTGAAGAGCACTTTGTACACAAAATATGTCAATAGTCATGCACTATTGATTCCACGTAATTGTTATATTGTAACAAATTTAGATAGGAAATTGTATATATGACAGTAACATGACTGACTTCACATATAGTCTCAGATCCTTTCCAGTGCTCATCAGGCCCCCTCATCATTACACCAAATCCGTACCAGGCCAGGTGGAGTATAGAGCAGCCTAGTGGCTGCTCTAAGTTCCATGAATACTAACAGCTCACAATAAGCTGTATGTCAGTTGGGGATGTTTGAAACTTGGTGTACCCTTCCCCAACCTGATATGCTCCTTTGCCATGGCTTGAGAGAACATAAGAATGGTCATACTGTGTCAGACCAATGGTCCATTTTCCGACAGTGGCCATTCCCTCTGGGGCACCTGGCATTGAACAGAACAGGCAATCTTCAATTGACACCATCCCTGTCCATCCTAGCTAATAGCCATTGATGTATCAATCCTCCATGACTTTATCTAGTTCTTTTTTGAACCCTGTTCTAGTCTTGGCCTCTGGCAAAAGAGTTCCACAGGTTGATTGAGTGTTGTGTGAAGAAATACTTCCTTTTGTTTGTTTTAAACCTGCTGCCTATTAATTTCATTTGGTGCCCCCCTAGTTTTTGTATTATGAAAAGGAGTAAATAACACTTCCTTGTTTACTTTCTCCACACCAGTCATGATTTTATAGACCTCAATCATATCCCACCCCCTTAGTTGTCTCTTTTCCAAGCTAAAAAGTCCAAGTCTTATTATCTTTTCCTCATACGCCATTCCATACCCCTAATATTTTTGTTGCCCTTTTCTGAACCTTGTCCAATTCCAATATATATTTTTGAGATAGGGTGACCACATCTGCACGCAGTATTCAAGACGTGGGTGTATCATGGATTTGTATAGAGGCAATATGATATTTTCTGTCTTATTATCTATCCCTTACCTAATGATTCCCAACATTATGTTAGCTTTTTTGACTGAGGCATAGGATCCAGCTAATATTATGCCTGCCGGTGAGGTGGAACAGGTGCCTCCTTGCTGGTGCCAAGGCAGTGGAGCAGAGGTCAAGATCTGTTCCATGTTGTATAAAAAAGCAACTATTTTAGACACAATATGACTCAGGTAAAATATGTGCATATAAAGATTACGATACAGAGTTTTTCTCCTTATGTCCTACATGAATCAGTGGTAGTCAGAAGTATTCCCTGGACCCAATTAATCATTTTATTCTAGTGTTCTTGTTACACTGAGAAAATAGTAATTTTATTAGCCTGATTTTAAGTTGACCGACTAAACTATCAAGATTTTTTGATATTTCCAAACAAAAAAAAATCTTTAAATACCAAAAGTGAAAAAAACCTCTTACTAACCTTTCATAATTGTTGTTCTTTGAGATGTTTTGCTCATGTCCATCCCAATCTAGGTGTGTGCGTGACCACGTGCGCAGTTGAACATGTGGACATATGACCAGGTAGCGGCCTTACAGATCTCTTGGATTGGTACCTGTGACTGGAAGGCTGCTGATGACACTTGTGCTCTAGTCGAGTGTGCTGTCACAATTGCCGGGGGAGGCACCTTCACCAGCTCATAGCAGTAGTGGATGCAGGCTGTGTTTCAGCACAAAATCCTCTGAGCAGACACTGGGCAACCTTTTATTCTGTCTCCCATCGCAACGAACAACTGTGTTGATTTATGGAACAGCTTTGTTCTATCTATGTAGAAGGCCAGAGTGTGTAGCTTGTGCTCCTAATCTGATGCATGAGGGTTTGGAAAGAAGATGGGTAGGTATATATCCTGAGTATGAAACTGGGAAATGACCTTGGGCAGAAACATTGGGTGTGGTTGCAGCTGGACCTTATCTTTGTAGAAGACCATATGGGGCGGCTCCAAAGTCAGCGCCCTGATCTCAGACACCCTGTGGGCTGATGTTATTGTGACCAGGAACAAAAGAGAAGCAGGAGAGAGCAGGAAGCCAGAGGCTCAAAGGGAGGCCCAATGAGCCTCGACAACAGGAGATTCAGGTCCCAGTGGGGAAGGGGGAGGAGAAAACGAGATCCCAGACATGAGGGTAGAGATGGTCCAGACCTTTCAAAAATCGTGCCATCATGTCATGAATGAAAATTGAGCTGCCTAGGAATGGAGGATGGAAAGCCGAGATATCGATGAAGGTCCACCTGTTGCTGACAGGGACAAACCTTGGAGTTTTAGGTGCAGCAGATAATCCAGGATCGCTTGCAGCGGAGCCTACTTGGCCTGAATACACCATTCCGAGGCCCAACACATGAACGTTTCCCTTTAGCCAGGTAAGTTTCCCAGCAAGTCCTGCTGAACATGGGCCAAGCATGCCCATTCATCTGCACTTAGCCATTCAGTAGCGAAGCCATCAAGTTCAGCGCCTCCAGGTTTGGGTGCAGAAGACTGCCATGGTTCTGGGATAGCAGATCCAGCCAAAGGGGCAGCTGCAGCTGGGTACTACCAAAAGGCTCAGCAACATGCCAAACCAGTGCTGACGAGACCACGTGGGGACTATTAGGATAATTCTCACCCTGTGTTGCTTGATCTTCACAAGGACTCTGTGAATCAACAGCACTGACAGGAAGGCATACATCAGCACCCCTGACCAAGGAATGAGAAAGGCATCTGACAGGGTCCCCCTGTCCAGTCCCTGGATTGAACAGAACATGTGGCATTTTCTGTTCTGCCCGGATGTGAACAGGTCCACCTGGGGAGTCCCCTACCCCTAGGGGATTGCATTGACTGCCTCCGGATGGAGTGAGCACTCGTGATGAGATGAGAAGATCCTGCTGAGGTGATCCACCAACACATTCTTGGTTCCAGGCAGGTGTGTGGCATGCCATTCATCTGATAGCCACACACAAAAATCCCAGAAGTGGAGACCTTCTTGACAAAGGGCTGAAGACCTGGCACTGCACTGCCTGTTGATGTAATACATTGTGGTGGTATTGTCCATCAGGACCTGCACCACCTTGCCCTTTAGGTGGGGCAAGAAAGCCAGGCAGACCAGGTGAATTGCTTGGAGCTCACCGATGTTGATGTGGAGGGCCAGATTGTCCTTCAACCAGTGGCCCTGGGTGCTCAGCTCACCCAGGTGGGCTCCCCAGACCAGGTCCAAAGCATCACAGACCAGGGTTGGTCACGGGGATGAGGTTATGAAGGGGACTCCCTCCAAAACCAACCCAGGGTCCAACCACCAATACAGGGATGACCTGATGTTATCCGGCACCCTGACTACTGAGCCTCGGTCATGCCTGTGGGGACGTAGACCAATGCCAGCCACACTTGCAGAGGCTGGAGATGGAGCCAAGCATGGCTGACCATGTACGTACATGGGGCCATGTGACCCCACTGCTGCAGGCAGGTGTGAGCTGTGGTGAGCGGGTAGTTCTTTACGTGGCAGATCAGGTCTGACATGGCCTGAAAATCTACTTCAAGAAGGAAGGCTCTGGCTCACGTTGAGTAGAGAACTGCCCCAATGAACTCTATTTGCTGGACAGGTGTTAAGGTGGATTTTTTTCTCATTTATTAAGGAATGCACCAGATCAAGGCTCCTCTGCACTTGCACCTGAGACTTGCCCATGAGGAGCCAATTGGCAAGATACAGGAAGACCTGGACCCCTCAACATCTCAGGTAAGCAGCCACTGGCACCAGAGATTTCATGAACACCCTTGGGGCCGATGAGAGGCCAAAGGGCAGTGCCATGAATCGAAAATGGTGTCCGCCCACTGTGAAATGGAGGAAATATCTGTGACCTTGAAATATGGAAAAATGCATCCTTCAAGTCGAGGGCGGTGTACCAATCTCCTGGATCCAGGAGAAGATGGAGGCCAGGGAGATCATACAAAACTTCAACTTTCTGAGAGACTTGTTGAGGCAACGCAGGTCCAGAATGGATCTTTTGCTTTTGGAATTAGAAGATACTAGGAATAGAACCCTTTTCCCTGTCATGTCCTGAGGGACCTCCTCCACTGCCCCCCAGGTACAGGACGTTCTCGACCTCTTGAACAAAGAATTGCTTGTGACAAGGATCCCTGAAGAGGGACAGGGAAGAGGGGTGGGGTGAGAGGGACAGCTGAAAATTGCAGGGTATAGCCCTGAGATACTATATCCAGCACCCATTGCAGGTGACCCATGACCAGGCTGAACAGTAGAGACGAAGACAGTCAAGAAAAGAACAAGGTGGATTGAGGGAATTGACTGGAGTGTTGCTCTTGAGTGTGCCTTCAAAATGAGTGCTTCTGGCCCCTGGGATGCTTTGGCAGGCCGAGTTGCAGAGTTGAGCAGGAGAAGGAAGGGCAGCAACGACTGAAGCTCATGTCTATCCCTTCTCCTTGCAGGCACTTGACGAGGCTGACAAGGCCTTGGTGACGGAGGCGCCCTGAAGTGCTTCAGTGCAGACAGTGGCGTATGATGCCCAGCGAGTGAAGGGTGGCACAAGTGTCCTTTAACCCATGCAGCCTCTCATCAGTCTGCTCCAAAAAGAGAGCATTCCCATCCAATGGGAGTTCCTGGATAGTTCCTGCATCTCTTGGGACAGGCCAGGAGCTGTGCCTCATGACCACTACCGATGCAATGACCCTAGCCGCTGAGTCCACCACATTCCATGTCATCTGGAGAGAGCACCTAGTCACTGCGGTGACCTCCTCCAACAGGGTGCCAAATTCCTGGGCCAGATCCTGAGGGATGGAGTCCCATAAGTTAAAATTGTACCTGCCCAAGAGGGACTGATGGTTCTCTACCCAGAATTACAGACTGGTTGTTGAATAAGTTTTTCTCCCAAAAAGGTCCAGACTTTGGACTCTTTATTTTTGGGAATTGAACTGGTGTGCCCCTGCTTGGTCGCAAAGACAACCAGCAAGACTGGAGGTGGGTGGGCATAAAGATACTCAAACCCTTTGGTCAGGACAAAATACTTCTTTTTGACCCTTTTGGAGGTGGGAGGGATGGACAAAAGAGTTTGCCAGAGGGCCTTGATAATTTTCAGGACCCCGTCATGCACTGGTATTGCAACACATGTTGGGGTAGAGGCTGACAGGAAATTGAACAAAGTATCCACGTGCTTGGCTCTCTCCTCCACCTCTCAGCCCAAGTTCTCAGCCACCCATTGAAGCAGCAGGGCCTGGAATTCCTTAAAATTGTCTGGCGTACTGGCCCGCAAGGGTCCTGGGACCAGCTCATCCAGGGATGAGGATGACAACTGTACCACTGGAGGAGGCTCCAGGGCATCATCCCTTGTGGGGATGGTTCTGGGGTGGATGCTGTCTCCTCTACCCCGACCTCCAAGTGGGTTTCAAGCATCTTGCCCAGTGCCACCAGCTGTTGCTCTGAGGTGGGGGCAGATGAGTGGTGCGAAGAGGGCATCGTCATCATTGGTATGCCCCGCACACTCCAATAAGGCCAATGCGCTGGCCACTGTCTGTGCTGCTAAGGCAGTGCCATAGACATAGACGTGGCCTCAGATGTTCATTCGTGCTGGTGGGGTCTTGGAGAGGGGCTGAATTGCCCTTCCGTGCTGGAGAAATCCCCTTCTGGTAACCACAGAGGGGCCATCGACGCCTGTGTCTGCCTGCTGACTGTCGCCACTGGAGACAGGTGTTTGGAGTGGGAGGATCAGTGTGGGTATTGAGGGGACTGGTGCCGGGGGAACTTGAATTGCAACAGGAAGTGCTCCCATGGGACAGGCGACTGAGATCTGTGCCAAGAGGATGACCAGCGGGAGGGCGAACAGTGCCAGTGGAAGGGAGACTGGTGCCTCCTTCAAGGTGATCTGCATCAAGATGGCGGGGACTGCAAACACAGTGCCAGTGACTGAGGACTGAAGATCTGGGCTGTGATGCTGGAGATCTGTGGTGCAGAGATGGAGAGCACTGCCTTGTCTCAGGGGATCAGCAGTGCTCCACTGCCCCCTGAGGGGTCTTAGCGGCTGGCTTGCCCTCATAGGGAGGGTTTCCCACTTCCTGTGACACATGTAGTGCTGGCAGTGTGGGCGGAGGCCTCGGCTCTCTCAGTGCAGGGGAAGCCTGGGATGGTGTCGATGCCATCAGAAGTTTGGGTCCCCTATCGTTCCCGGGAGTCGATGGTGAATCCTGTAAGGGGCTAAGATCCCCAACCAGGGAGAAATGTCCATGTGGCTCTGGAGTGGCAGGGTAGCCCAAACTGGGTCCTTTGCCCTATGCACCATGGCCTTTCTTGCCCGGTTCTGGGGAGCCATGTTTCTTCATTTTCTTTCTGGGCACTGGTGACAGGGAGCAGTGTTGGGTGGAGCCTGGTGCCCTGTGCACCAAGGCCGAGGCACTAGGTGAGTCTTCGCAGGACGGGTCGGAAGCTGTATGAAGGGCAGCCTCCATGAAGAGGGCCCTCAGATGGAGGTCGTGCTCTTTCTGAGTCTTGGGTCGAAATTTTACACAAATGCAACACTTGTCCTTCACATGTGATTCCCCCAAGCACTTGAAACAGTTGTTGTGGGGGTCACTTACAGGCATAAGCCTATTTCAGTCCGTGCAGGGCTTAAACCCCAGAGACTGGGGTATGCCCTGCCTGGGGTGAAGTCCCCGCTGGGACTCTAACTTCTAACTCCTAACTACCTTTAACAGAAGAGATGAAACGGCTAGCCCTTGCTATACAAGGAAAGGTGCTCCTACTAACCACCCTGGGCAGTAAGAAGGAACTGAGGGGGCGTATGGCCAGCAGTGCCTGATATACCGATGCATGAGCATGGCAGTCAAGGGGGGTGCCATGGCTGGCTCTAAGGAAATTGCTATGGCAAATATCTCCAATGACCACACATGTGGGCGTGCACACACCTAGAGTGGAATGGACATGAGCAAGCACTCGAAGAAGAAAATGTGTTTTGCTGGCATCCAGCAAACACCAGACCAAAATGTCACAGTTTCCCTACAAACATTACACAACTGTGAAAAGTCTGGAAATAAACAGTTAAAGGTACTCAACCAATTCCCCACTGCCACTTCATCCTTCCTCACTATTACCCCACCTGACTTACACTGTGTAAAGCTTTTATCTACAAAATGTTAAGCATTTTATCCATATTAAAAAGACTGCTTTTACTGGTCCATCTCTGTACTCTCTCCCTATTTCCCCTGGCTCCTGTATCCCACTTCTACCTTCTTCCATACCCCGTCCCCTCTCCATGGCCCTCCTCTATGTCTCAGGTCTTCTACACCAAAATTCACCCCCTTCCCACATACATTGCCATTTCCTATTCCATGTCCATGAGCCCCCATCTCCGGCTTTACTCAGAAGCCACCCATTCCAAAAATCAGATCACAGACAGTGCCCCCAAGACAGTGTCCCTCCTCAATCCCCCTTCTCCTCAGATGTCTTTCCCTCCTCATCTCTCTCTCTCTCCCTCCCCTTCTCCATGTTCCATTTCTAGCTCAAACCAGCAGCTACAGCTGCACAGCCTGGAGTCAGCAAAAAGAGCACTTTGCCATTTACCTTTACACAAGAAGTGATTATTGAAAATGCAGCTGAATTCATTCTTGAATAGAGTCTGGGTTGTATACACAGTGAGTTGAGAGTCTGAAGATAGTTTAACAAGCTTTCTCCTTGGTCTCCACTCTTTAAAACAAACTGAGGAGTCACAGGACAAGAGAGAGACCTGCCACAAAAGAGAGTGGATAAGAGCAGTATTACTGAGCCCAAGCATTCAACAATTGTACGTTGGGCTCTTAAAAAACCCCATGAGATTGGGGGAGGGGGTCAGGGGATGAGGGGGTTTAAAGCCAGATTTATAAGACAATCACTTGATATTATTTTCATTTGCCTTTCGGTATTAGATAGGTCACATTTTCAAGCCTTCCCCCATCACCATCACAAAGACTAGAAACTTGCTCTTTTTGTAAATGCAAATTGAGATTCTAATATAATCGCATCCAGGAATTGAGGCTTTAAGAAAATACCAAAAATCTTGAGAGCTGGCAACATTGTAAGAATTTAGGCCCAGATCCTCAAAGGTAATTTGGGTACCTAATTCCCACTGAAATCAATCTAGGCCTTAGAGTCAGAGCTCTGAGACACTGCTCTCCCGAAACAGCTGAGCTCCTCATGACAATCTGCTGGTCCTCTAGCCAGCAGTCTCTCCCTGTGGAGGGGAGGGAAAAGGAAGAGGATAGACAGCTTCTGCTCACTGGTTTTCTATTAGTATAGCTCCACTGGTGCACTAGGTGATTTACAAGTAGGTATGATCATGACCACACATACAAATGCATAGCCATGGGTTTCATGGACCTTAAAGGCTAGCCTTAAACAACAGGGATCAATCCATGAATATCCTCTCAATTTTATGAAGAAAAAATAGTGACAGATTTTCAGCCCTGGTGATTGGTTTAGGTCAGTTTGCATTTTCAAGGTTGTTTTTTATAGAAAAGGACTGGAAATTGATTAATTAAAATATGAAAATTGAGTTTGTTCTGGGGCAGGGTGGTTCTCGGTTCACAGGAGAGTATGTGTGGAAATCAATGAGAATTTTAATCCCCCCCTAACCATTCAGTTTCCTTCTTAAAGAAACCCTTGGGTTTGAACTGTTGTTGACTTTACTTTCAAAATGCATTTTTATCCTAGCTTCTGAGCTATATTTCTAAAAGTATCTTTGTTTTCTGTTCACCTGATTTGTATTGCTAAATATCAAAGGTCAAGTGTTCTCATTTGATGTCACTGTAATTGTTTTTATCTGAGCTCTGCCTGGATTATAAAAGTCTTGAAAAAAAGTCTTTTGATGTACCTGTCCTTAGTAACAGATACATGCATTTTCTTTATCGTCTACAAGTCAACACTTCTGTCCTTCTTTAATAGTGTTGTCAACGCCAAACAAGTTAAAAAAGGATATTCTAGTTTTTTACTTGCTCTTTTGCATACATGCTACAGATGTCTGTGTAGTGTATAAAATGCTACACAATCTGCTTTACGTTCTTCTGTGCACTGCATCTTGGTATGCTAACATGTTTTACTGTGCTGTTTAAATATTTAATATGTTTATTGCTATGTGTAAGAATACATTTATTCAGTAGGGTCATAGAGCCAGAAAAATATAGCAAACAACTACAAGTTTGGTACATAAATTCAAAAACATTGTGCTCTTTCAAAATTCATTTGTTGCAACTCTCTTGCATGTCTATGTGATGTTTCAGTCCCTTCACACACATTTTAACTTCCACTGTAAATCTGACTTACACGGAGTATGTTATACTCTCTTATAGCAGCCAGTAGTCTGCACTCTACAGGACTTGTGTATTTTTTTCTTTAAACGTGAGTTAATTTGTTTCTCTTCTCATATGCACTAAATTGACTGGCTTTAGCCAGTGCTCAGGGCAAGCACACACTGAGTAAACTTTTGCCCATAAACTGTGACTGCACTTCGCTCCAAATCTGAGACTTTTGTATTGTTCGTTGGTATTTGATTCCTATTAAATTTGAATGCAGAGCTAGGTTTAGTATCAAGAAAGAGGTATATGTAAGTACTCTAATAGCGTGAAACCATTTGTATCTTTAAAAATAAAGTTATGCTTTGTACATTTAATAGAATTATTGGGGTGTGAACCTTAACAGCATATTTTTAAGGAAATGGAAGCATTTTCTATATTTCTCTGAAAGTAACAAATGCCCAGCTATGACAATGGTGAATTAGGCTCAGTAGGTCCAATCCATTATACATTATTTGTTTATTCAGCTCCAGCACATTATGTTTTGATTCGAATATAAATAAAATCAAATGGTCACTGTTACATCACTTTATTCTTTAGTGATATAATATTTCTACAAGAAAGCAGAAGGCACAGTAATGAGATGGGGAATGGATCCATCCCTGACAGAATAGTATTGAAGATTTTATTATGAAATCACAGAATTTGCCAAGTGCCGGTAAATGGGATTAGGGAATTTGATTTTTCTGTTTTAATTCTATTTATATTAAGTTGATATACTAAATCATCCAGTAAATAACCAATGGCTCCGTGATGAGGTGTTACCTGTCTGTGACCCACAACTGTTAGGAATCCCAGGGTTCTGGGCTACAATTCTGTAACAAGAGGAAAGGGTTTAATAATCAGGCTTCAGAATCAACGGGAACCCATTAGCCTCCCAGTGAATCTAGATGGAAGAAGAAGATTAAGTCAGAGGAACTGGAGAGTTGGACTGTAGCAGAATATCTCAGGTGGGAATGTTTCCGTGGGACTACATGCATGTGGCAGTGTTGCCAGCTTTCATGAGTCTGGAAATATTTGGTGTTTCAGTTTATGTCCTAGCTTCTGGAATCAATTGATGATGTGAGAATCTCATCTCTCTCTCTCTTTTTTTTTTTTAATGAAGGTGAGCCCCCATGGTTGTGGAGAAAAGCTTCAAAATTTGACCTGAGTGCACCCTAGAGCCTGAAAACCAGAAAATAAATTTAAAAAACCCCAATATTCACTAGATTTTTTAAAAAAATCTCATAATATTTAAGACAGTCTCATGATTTTTGGAGGCCTGACACACGAGTTTTGAACATGTGCAACTCTGAGTATGTGCTAACCAATGTAAGGGTCTTCATTCTGTCTGGATTTGGAAAACACCTTCACAAGCAAACCACAACATTACATATTATTGTGTCAGAAGCCCTGTAAGTGCAGAAATAGCCCAAAATAGCCTGCTAAGGGTGAACCAGAAAGAATGAACCTTCTCAGGGAGTAGAAGGAACTCCATGAGCATGCAGTACTCCTCTTCATGGAATACCTGAAATCCAAACAGGTGCAAGGGAAATGTTACCTGCTCAATGGGGTGAACAAAAAGGCAGAAATGTTTATAGTACTCGGATAGTTACATCAGCTGAGAAGATAAAAGATGAGAAGATACATTACAATTGGTTTAATGAATGTCATCCCAAAAGACGTATGAACATTATAATAAAGATCTACAAACAGAACAGTTTGTTAGAGAATTACATTTGTCACCCAAGGAGTCTGCATTTACTGACATAGATTAAATGTTTTAGGACCGGATAGTATTTGGGACAAATTCACCAAAAGTCCCGAGACAAGCTCATAAATCAAATCTGAGCTTCATTTAAATAAAGCACATAGAGGTTGCTAGAACACAGGAAATGACACAAGCCCAGTTAAATTCTGTTTCTATACCAATATTTTCAAACACAAAAGCAACACCACCACCACATCAACAGACAGGCTATAATTGTGTAAGAAGAAGGGTTGAAAGTATTGGATAATATGCAAACTAGATGAATGTCCAGCAAAAGGCCAGAGGTAAAAAGATTTTAAAAGAAAATATTATGCAAAAAAAATGCCAGTTCAAAAGAATACTTGAGGTGATGAGAAGCTACATTAGAGAACAGACGTTTATGTGAAAGAAGTCACTTAGGCAAGGGCAGCAGTAGCAAAAGAGTTTAAGTTTACAGCAGTTCAGTCAGGTCAGGACCAAGCATTTATAGAGATTACAATCGTGGAGCAATGCCACCGAGTTAAATTTAAATTAGAGACTGATACATAATTCAATATAATATCCCATAAAACTGTATGAACAGTTAGAGCTCTCAAAATCTTCTCACCTGCAACTAAGAAACTGATTGGCAATGGAACTGAGAGAACTGATTGCAAGGTACATGCGGTGCAATGTGTAAGCACAATGAGGAACAAAAATGTCTACCGTATTACTCTGCAAACACAGCAACACTGCTGCCAATCTGAGAACATGCCTAGCTGTTTAATTGATCCACTATCATTACCAATTTGAAAACATACCAGTTCCAGCACTACGAAGACATGATAGGACAGATGATTACTGAAAAAAATACAGAGATGTGTTTTATGGATTAAAGCAGCTTTCTGTGGAACATAAACCTTAAGTGGATACCGTCCTAGATCCTGTAATACATGCTTCACACACACAAAAATCCTAGTTACGTTGTGTTTGGTGAAATCAGACTTTCACGTAGGAAAACAAATGAGTAATCATTAAGTTAATGATACTACTATGGAGATTACCAACTCTTGTATTGGAGAAGTCCCATACAGGAGGGCTGACATTGCATAAATTCACAAGTCAATAAACTAGACCAGGGGTGGGCAAACTTTTTGGCCTGAGGGCCACATCTGGGTTGGGAAATTGCATGCAGGGCCCTGAATGTAGGGCTGGAGCAGGGGCTGGGGTGCAGGAGGGAGTGTGGGAGGGGGCTCAGGGCAGGGGGTTGGGGCAGAGAGGGGTGTGGGGTGTACAAGGGGGCTCAGTGAAGGGGGTTGGGGTGGCCCACAGTGCTAAAGGGGTGGCAATCCCGTGGGCCAAATCCAAAGCCCTGAGGGGCCGGATCCAGCCCGTGGGCTGTAGTTTGCCCACCCCTGAACTAGACCATTACCAGGTGATTACATTTGATGATGTAAGACTAAAAATGGTTCATGTCCAATTTTGAACTGTCCTGGATTCCAGATCTGGGCACTGGCAGATAAAAGTTCAAATGATCCCTGGCTGCCCTGTAGGTCAGGGAAGCATAAGGCTGGGCATCTGGGACTCTGTGCCAAGTGCAGCTCAGCCAGACCTGGATATAGGCATCTACATTTTTGTTAAACGAAAACTTGATAGGTTTTCTCTCCCTCCCCCTGCCCCCCTAAGAAGGGTGACGTAACACTACTGGGAGTCAACAGACAGTGCTATTATTACAGTTAGTTTTATATGTTCTGAATATTTAGGTAGCTGGGGTCTTGGAGAAATGCTTATCATAGAATCGTAGGACTGGAAGGGATCGCAAGAGGTCATCTAGTCCAGTCCCCTGCACTCATGGCAGGACTAAGTCTTACCTAGACCATTCCTGATAGGTGTTTATCTAACCTGTTATTAAAAACCTCCAATGATGGAGATTCCACAACCTCCTTAGGCAATTTATTCCAGTGCTTAACCACCCTAACAGTTTTGAAGTTTTTCCTAATGTCCAACCTAAACCTCCCTTGTTGCAATTTAAGCCCATTGCTTCTTGGTTTATCCTCAGAAGTTAAGAAAAAAATGTTTTTTTCCCTCCTCCTTGTAACAACCTTTTACATACTTGAAAACTGTAATCATGTCCCCTCTCAGTCTTCTCCAGACTCAACAAACCCAGTTTTTTCAATCTTCCCTCATGTTTTCTAGACCTTTAATCATTTTTGTCGCTCTTCTCTGGACTCTCTCCAATTTATCGGCATCCTTTCTGAAATGTGGCGCCCAGAACTGGACACAATACTACAGAGGATGCCTAATCAGCGTGGAGTACAGCAGAAGAATTACTTCTCGTGACTTGCTTACAACACTCCTGATAATACATCCTAGAATTATGTTAGCTTTTTTTTGCAACAATGTTACACTGTTGACTCATATTTAGCTTGTGGTCCATTATGACCCCCATATCCCTTTCTGCAGTAACCCTTCCTAGGCAGTCATTTCCCATTTTGTATGTGTGCAACTGATTCCTTCCTAAGTGGAGTATTTTGCATTTGTCCTTATTGAATTTCATCCTATTTACTTCAGACCATTTCTCGCTTGTCCAGATCATTTTGAATTTTTAAGCCTATCCTCTAAAGCACTTGCAATTTCACCCAGCTCGATATAGTCTGCAAACTTTATAAATTTATTCTCTATGCCATTATTTAAATCATTGATGAAGATATTGAACAGAACCAGACCCAGAACTGATCCCTGGGGGACCCTACTCATTATGTGAACCACTGATAACTACTTTCTGGGAACAGTTTTCCAACCAGTTTTGCACCTACCTTATAGTAGCTCCATCTAGGTTGCATTTCCCTAGTTTGTTTATGAGACCGTCATGCAAGACAGTATGAAAAGCTTTACCAAAGTCAAGATATACCACGTCTACTGCTTCCCCCCATCTATAAGGCTTGTTACCCTGCCAGTAGTTGTGTTTTTAAAAATACTTTTCCTTTCTTTTCCACAAGAAAGACTATTATATTTAGCTGTATTCATGGACCCTAGATTTAAAGGTACATTGTTTGGAATGGTCCTTAGTCAGGAAGGAACCAAGGTAAATGTCAGGTTCACATGCTTGTCCTAGCTGTGAAAAGCATGATCGCATATCAGTGTCCATCTCATTTGATTAATTGCCTCATTGCCAGGCCTCTGGGTGGAATTATGGGAAGTTGCTATGTTAAGTGATCCCATATAGAACTTCTGGAAACTAATTTCCCCTCCTTCCATATCTAGTTATCCTGCAACTGCTTTGCTCTACGTTCTGGATATAGAACATATGCAAAATACCTTCATGAAAGGGACATTTCCCTGTCCCCTCACTGCTGCTCAGCTATACTGATTTAAAAAAAACCACACATGTTTTCTCATTTTCTAGCTTCCTTTTACTTCCTAACTCTTTCAACTTCCAAATCCACAATGCCAAATTATAAAATGTGGTCGGGTGACTGGTTCTGGCATGAATCCACCTACCGGTGCATGCTTCTCAGGATTTTCCTGTGTAAAAGATCTTCCCCGAGCAAAACCCATTCACTCATGTGAAAGCCAAGGAAACAGAGTTATGTCTGTAGGTGAATCAAATTAGGATTAATAAATTCTCAACCAAGTTTGCAAATAATTTCTCCCATTCTTCAGCACACACTAGTTATGAACTGGAAAAAAGGATTTCTTTGGGAACTCACAAACAATATTTTCTGCAGTATTCTAACTGTTATAATAAATTTGTATTTTACATTTTATAGCAGTTATGCATGCAGGGCCAGCAATCGGAAAAAAACAAAAACAAACCAAAAATCCAAACAAACCTACAACAGAACAGCATCAGTATCGCAATAAAAGGGTGTGTGTGTATGTGTGTGTGTGTGTGTGTGTGTGTGTGTGTGAGAGTGTGAGAGAGAGAGAGAGAGAGAGAAACTTTACAGAATTATGATAAAAATTCTACAGAAATATTACCAGGGTAAATTTGCCCTATAGAGCAGAAATAAAAAAAAATCGTTATGCTTAATACATTGCTATACTTAGTATTTTGTCAGCATTTGCATAAAAAAATAATCATTTTTCATATTATTCAGTCCTCAGCTCAAGAACTTTTGGAAACCGTTCTGTCAGGCATGTTGCCAGTTTGATAATGATATTGCCAAACAGAGGAAATATGTTAACTGTTGAATTTTCCAATGAGTGAACATTGGCTTTTTTTTTTTTTAAAGGATCACTTTCCAGGCACACTTGAGGAGTTTCATACTGTTTCTGTAGTAGCTCAACCCTGAGCTTAGCAGGCCAATGCTCAGACCACTGAGCTATCCCTCCCCCCTGAGAAAGGGGGGGGGCCAGAAAGTTTACTGCCAGAACCACCAATGATGAAGTTTCTTGGTTTGACTGATAACCATATGGGTTCAGTACTGTATCTATCACTAAAATGTCAAAGCTTAGAGGGCAGTATTTCAACTATCAGTACAAAGGCATTTAAAGACTTTCTCTCATTAGGACAGCTTGCCCAGATGGGCAAATCATGCTGTATATATTTGTTCTCAGCTCTGAGTTTATAAAGATAGTTATCAGTACACACTTGAACTCCAGTACCTTATGCACATGTGGTTAATAGTGAGCAGAACGATGAGGTTGTAACATATACCTATTGTGGGGATGAGAACAGTAGGGAAATACTGCAAGGAGCTTACTAAAAGTGGCTGAAAGCAGTAGAGCTGCCCCACTCATTCTTTATTTCTGAAATGTGGAAACAACACTATTTATGTCATGAATTTGCTGTATAACATGTGGATGGTGCCATCTTACCTTGAGAGGGATGGAAAATGTAGTATGAGGAAATGAGCTCCCTGAGCTGGAAGTCCCTCTGTTTATTAAGCTCCCCCTGCAATACATGCAGGTTCTCTCTGTAACTGTGGAGGACCAGGCTGCACTCTGTAATCACTCCACAGAAGAGTTTGAATAATTCTAAGCAAGTTAAATATATTTCATCCAAATGGGAACATATAGCCAGATTCCCCACTGTTGTAAATCAATGTAGCTTCACTGACTTCAGTGGAGCTATGATTTCAGTATTTGAGGGTCTGGCTCAGAGTTTAAGGATCAATCTTCTAGGGGAAAACAGGCAAAGATGTATATAATAGTTGAGGCTGTGCAGAAAAAAAAATCACCAATAGCAGGGCATTGTACCATATCACCTGACTGCACAGCACTAAAATGTAGGCACAGTTATTCACTGCTATATTACTACAGCTCTAGCCCTTTTTGCAAAAGGGAATTAGTGGAGAAGGGTGTCAAACATCTGTTTCCCTATATCCAGCTATTTGTCATTTTAATGCTATTATTTTAACTGTTAACCTTTTTTTGAGGAATTCTGGGGAGAATGTAGGTAGGAGGTTTCTGATGTAAACTGGCATAGCTACACTGACTTCAATAGAACTGCACCAGTTCACAGAAGCTGATGATCTGCCCCAGTGAGTCAAATTATGTATTTGATTATTGCTGTTTGAATCTGGAGTCACTCCATTTAAATCTATGAAGTGACTCCAGATTGGCATTCTTGGGAGAGCAGAACTAGACCCAGTATATTTTGGGATAATGGTTTTAACCTTTAGTTTTACCGGCCATGGAAAAAACAACAATAGTTAGTCATCTGTTGACCTGGATTTTTGAGATTAGAAAGTAACTTTTTAAATGAGTTAATGGATAAGAATACAATGAAAATGCCATTGCTTGAGGTATATGACCACTGACACTGCATTGGGGTAGAGGGGTGACAACCAGAGATGGATTTTGTGCATATGTTATTTTCATCTATAGAGACAAGACAATTAGTATGGTGGTGTCAGCACCTGCTTTCCCCCCCCCCTCCTGATGAGACTTCTACTGGACTAAAATCTGCAGTTTCCCTGGAAACAAAATTACATGCCATTCAAATCCTTGAAGTTAAAACAGATTCTTCCTCTTTCTCATTCACCCGGCATATTGACTCTGAGTCAAACATGAGTCTCTGGGATCTGACATAAAAGTTTTAAATGAGGAAAGACATCAAAATATTGAAACAGAAATATGATTTTCTAAAGGTCTAAGGAGTCTTAATTGAAAGAAAATAGTAATTTCAGAGAATTATAAAAATAATAATTTTCTACTTATAGGACACATTTTCAAATGCATGAATGGATAGAAATCCTCTTATACATAGAGGCAATCTGGACCTGTGGTTAAATGATTGGACATGGCTCCAAGAGATCCAGCTTCAATGTCAAGTCACGTGCTCTCTCTGTGCCTCAGCTGTCCATCTGTAGAACGGACATAAAACTTCATTTCTCCTGTCCTTTGTCAGACTTTTCTAATAAGTTATTAAATTCTTGGAGGCAGGGAATATTCTCATTTCAGTATGGGAATATATAGCACTGATCTTAGCCGAGACCATTAGATGTTACTGTAACATGGGCAGAAGCAACAAATGCAAGGAGAAATACAAATTTCAAGGGGATGATCGGTTGCACCTACAGTAGGTGTGTATGCTTGCAAGTTGGTGAGATTCTGCGCGTGTAGCTCATTCCATTTATGGATGTCTGTGTTTTTTGGTTTCTATACTGCTTTTCAACCCATTTTCTTATCTTTTCTCTTGCAGAGAGCTGGCCTTATTCTTCTACAGGGGCTTGCCAAAGTAAGTACAATGATTGTACTTACTTGCCAAAGTAAGTACAATGATCGGGGGTTGGACTAGATGACCTCCTGAGGTCCCTTCCAACCCTGAGATTCTATGATTCTATTGAGTGCTTAATGAATACTAAAAAAGTGTTAACTATTTAAAACACAATTTTTTCAATACTTTTTCCATTCTTATTTGGTTAGCAAGAATGGAAGCCAGGAATGTTTTTGTCAGGGGCGTATTTTGTTTGTTTTCACTGTTGTTGTTGGCTGTTGTTTCTGGTAAGTGTTAAACTTTGTAATTAAATGCATTTTTATCAGTGTACTGTGTTCAGCCTGTTATTTGTGGTGTGTTCCAGTAGAGCACTCAAAGTAGCACTCAGATGCTCTCAGGTTTGCCAGGACCTGGATAGTGGGGCAGCTGTACAGGGTTGGAGACAGACAGCAGTTAGCTTGGATTCTCCATTTCAAATGCCCTGTTGTAGGTGCATTTTCAGACTCTGTGCTCAGAACCTGGGAGTGCCCTCCTCTGAATTTTCAGACAGCCTTTGAGCCCTCCTAGGGCTCTTGATAATAGGCCTAGGCACAATTGCCTCTTTGAAAATTTGGCATCATACGTATGCCTGAAGGGATGGAAATGATATATTCAAATATAAGTTAGGTAATGCAGGTTGAATCTATTTTGGAGCAGAACTTGAACATTTGCCTCACATTTATGGTGTTTTTAGTAATTGTGCACATCCTAAGTCCAGCAGACCTCAACCTCAGCACTGATGTTGGTGATGTTTAGTACAATTGAAGTAGCTGCTGCTGCTATGATAATACAAGAGTAATTAATCTGTATGTATGTGTTGTTTATACGTGCATGCCCAGATTCCCTTTCTACAAGGCAGTACAAAGGATACAGAATCAGTACTGAGAAAGAATACAAAACACAAAAGAAAAAAAACAAAACAAAACAAAAAAAATGATGGGGTGGTAGGAGAGAACCATAGAGGAATCTCTACAAAGGGGCACTTCCAACACCATCCTCAAGAGAAGTTCCTTCCACCAGTGGGGATGAAGCTGGTGGGAGGGGAGGGGGAAATCGTGGCATGTGCTTTGTTGTGAGCAAGAAGAACAGACATTAGGGATGGGGGCGGGGAGGAATCAAAATTCATCCAGTAACAGAAGTAAAGGACTAAGCAAGATGAAAGCAAGTGTAACTTAGGTGAAAGTCTGAAAAGAAATACAAAGTCATAACAAGGCAAAATAATAATTACAAAACTAGCCTGGTATTTGCATTGCTTATATTTGTAGCATTTAATGTCAGTGATGATGGGCAGTTTCTCAGAAGATATGGACAAGCAGATTCAGAAATCTGATGAAGTCAAAATCCAAAATGACAAGTGGCACTTCTGCCATACTATGTAGGGGAAGAGGTAAATTACATTATAATTCACTGCCTAAAAGCGACACCAGGCAAAGATGAAGAGCCCTTGAACTAGCTCTTAGTGTTCTCATTACTTCTCTCCAAAAATAAATGTGGTAATGAGGTATTTGTCATCACTGCTAGCCTTTAGGCAAGCACAACCATTTGCAGGTGGGAGACCAACTAATTTCTGTGCCAGATTAAAACCACCAGTACTAACACATGTGTTGACTCACTTGGCTTGTGAGATCAAAATAGGTAACATCATTAATCAAGTAAGTGCCGGGGAACAGTGTTCAGTGAGACAGAGCTTATATTGGACATCAGACAAGAGATGGGTTGGCCAAGTCACAAGATTTAAGCATAGAAAGCAATACAGAAACTCTGTGCAAGATTAAAGAACACCAGGCTGCAGTTTCAGCAAGCCAATTCTCCAGAATTAAGTCTGGCTTTTAAAAGACTTCCAGAAGGTCTGCTAGGCTGCATTTTTTTTATAAAAAATAATATATAATAATATATATATAAAAAAAATCCAGAGCATGATAATCCCAGGGGCTGATTCACCTTCCTGATGTGTGCAAACTCAATCAGCACACCTATTAATCCAAAGAGGCAGGCATGAACACATCACACCAGTACTTTGTGAACTCAAGTCTGCCTGGCCATTTCCAGAATGTAAACTGACCCTGACAAAGTGAGTGGGATTAGGACATAAATTTGAGCCCCTTACGAGCATTCTTGTGTGTCCTACCATTATTACAGATCCTAGTTGTGAAACCTCTTTCCAGAGGAAATCAGAGTTTAACTCTGACCATGTTCAGATCTAAATGCAAGACCTAACTCCTTGACAAATGCTTTTGCCCAGTAGTGACATTGTTCCAGTAGTAGAGAGTGGAGGAGAAATACAGTAAAAGACCAGAAGAAAAAGTGAAACCAAATTACAAAACAAAAATACAGACATGCACACTAAAAACAAGGAAGACTCTATAAATATTGCCTTTTTGTGGACATTTAGAGTACTTTCTGCTATTTTTAATTGTTGCATGGTGCTTTTTTAACCTTTGAGTTGGCTTGATAGAGTTCACTTCATTGCCCTTCTCCAGTGCTTAAAAACAAACAAAACAACAAAAACCCAACTCTCATAGAAAAGCAGCTGGAGACCCAGAATTCAGTCTCTAAAGATTTTCAGCAAGGATTGCACAAGGTCAATCTCCCCCTATCAAGTCCCAAAAAGGAATGAATTTAATTAAGTAACAACATTATAAAATCTTATGATAAAGAAACAAAAACATAATATGGCTATTTTATAATCCATATAAATTATATTCACAGTTACACATAAATAAAGAAAACAAATTAAATCTAAACAGGTCAGTCCCCACAAACTCAGTGAAAAAACTCAAAGTTCCCAAAAGCTTCACCTGAGTCTTTGATCACCAAATCTACATAATCAGCTCAGTCAAAAACAACATCTTCCCTCCACTTACTTGTAGTAATCTTCATTTGGAATCAATGCAGACTCTTCATCCTCCTCTATTGAAATCACTGTTAGCCAGTCAGCTAACTGATTAACTAGCCACTCAGTTAAGTATATAGATTTAAAAAAAAAACAAAACTCCACAACCCCACACCCAGTACAGGAAAATACAAAACTTAGAATAGCAAGATATAAATCACTCTTTCCCCATTACCACATTTTTAAAAAGTGAGACAATTTAACTAAAACTGGGAGGAGTGGTAGATACGCTGGAGGGTAGGGATAGCATACAGAGGGACCTAGACAAATTAGAGGATTGGGCCAAAAGAAATCTGATGAGGTTCAACAAGGACAAGTGCAGAGTACTGCACTTAGAATGGAAGAATCCCATGCACTGCTACAGACTAGCGACCGACTGGCTAGGCAGCAGTTCTGCAGAAAAGCATCTAGGGGTTATAGTGGATGAGGAGCTGGATATGAGTTGACAGTGTGCCCTGGTTGCCAAGAAGGCTCACAGCATTTTGGGCTGTATAAGTAGGGGCATTGCTAGTAGATTGAGGGATGTGATCATTCCCCTCTATTTGGCATTGGTGAGCCCTCATCTGGAGTACTGTATCCCCACTCTACAAGAAGGATGTGGAATAATTGGAAAGAGTCCGGCGGAGGGCAACACAAATGATTAGGGGGCTGGAGCCCATGATTTATGAGGCGAGGCTGAGGGAACTGGGATTGTTCCAAAGAAGATGGATCTAGACTGTTCTCAGTGGTACCGGATGATAGAACAAGAAGTAGTGGTCTCAAGTTGCAGTGGGGGAGATTTAGGTTGAATATTAGGAAAAACTTTTCCACTAGGAGGGTGGTGAAGCACTGGAATGGGTTACCTAGGAAGGTGGTGGAATCTCCATCCTTAGAGGTTTTTAAGGTCAGGCTTGACAAAGCCCTGGCTGGGATGATTTAGTTGGGGATTGGTCCTGCTTTGAGCAGGGGGTTGGACTAGATGACCTCCTGATGTCCCTTCCAACCCTGATATTCTATGAAAACACAGTTTGGGAGGGAAAAATAATTTCTTCTACTTTAATTCTATACTTTGAATATTGTTTGATTTTAGCCAATTTCCCTTTTTTATAATTAACATTGCCCAGGCTTCCCTGTTGGAGGGTAACAATATCACTAACCTGATGCAACTTTAGGGTTGCCAATTCTGACTCATGCTATTCCGGGAGATTCCCCGCCCTCCAACATGACATAATGTCATTTTCTTAAAATATCCTATTAAAATCTCCCAGATTGCTTTCAATAGCCACCAGGAACTCGATGCCAACCCTAGTGGGTTGGCAACCATACTTCAGAATTAGGGCAAACAACTTACTTTCTGCTCCTGGGCTCAGCTTCTCCCAACTCACACAGGACACATGGCCCTTTGTAAAGCAGCTGCCCTGGCTAGTTACCTCATAGAGTCTGACCCCAGCGACAGCAGTATCTGGAAGATGCCTCTGTGTGAGCGGAATGCACACAAAGTGAAGCTGCGAAGAAGAAATCAAAAGACAAAGTGAAAAAGCTGGATGATGCTGAGATAAATCAGAATCAAGACTTCAAGCAATTGCAGGCTGAAAATAAAGTGCTTGAAAAAGAAGTCAGAGAAGCACACAAAAATGATGACTTTCCAAAAGAAGAATAAAGAGATGTTAAAACATTTAGAGATTCTGAGGGTGCATGCAGACCTGGTTGCAAACACAGAAAAAAATGAGGGGAAAAGCAGCCTTTGGAGGAACTCTTTATGTGCATTAACAGTATAACAGAAAGAAAGAACCAAGAAGTTAACTACATCATCTTGCCTTTCACTCAGGGTTGTTCAAGGACACCAGAAAATAAAACATGGAAGTTCTTGATGGAAGAAAAAACTATACAGAATTGCTGAAAACCTAGCACGTGTGATGATTAAAGGCCTTTAAACCACTTCATAGCAATCAGCTAGAAATCTTTGAAAAGCACTCTTTCCTTAGCATCAAGGACAAGAAGGCTTTTGAGTGTGACCACAGTAAGAAAAACAAGACCACTGAAGAAGGCCTTACAGGACTAATAGTGACAATGCTTTATACATGACGGTGACCAAAGTTAAAACCTATATATTTTTCATTAACCCTTAGTAAGTCTGTAAAGGATTTGGTGAGTCATGTAAGCTTGTGTCCCTTTAAGACCATCACATATTTGTAAGCTATTATGGGAATCTCAGCACTGCTGGTAGCAGAATTTAGAGCAAGAGCCTTTTGCTTGCACAGACTTTTAGCAGCTGCAGCTCTGCTAATAAAAGAGTAAAAGCCTGCACCTGTGTGCTCCTGAATTTACCTCTTACACCACACTACATGTTTCAGGATTCCCAATAGAAATTAAAATCAGGGGAATGCTTCAAAGGTTTTACCTGCTGGGAAATCTGTAGTTTGCTGAACTTTAACAGTTACTCTTGAATGTTCATAGGATAAAGGTAGAGTGGAGTGGAGTGGGGATGAATTCATTTATCAAGGTTATCATAGACGTGTATTTTCCAGCTTGACTTTGATGGACCTTGTTATCCTTACTTGTTTTATTACTTGAAAATCTGCTTTGTTTAATGTAGGGCTAGTTGTTGCAATACTTCTGACAAATTTGGAAGTTTGTAATGTAAAGTAAGCACAATTTTGGCTGGAAGTGAGGGAAGGGGGGAGAGACTTCTCTGACTCTTTCATATTTGTAAATTCATCTATCTGTGAACTCAGAGGGCCTGATTTTCACTTACTCTAAGTCCCAATGTATTTCACACAAACTTGAGACCTCTTTTCACTGGTAAGGACATTAGTGTAAATGAGAATTGGTGCCTAAATCTATGATTATAATCCTGTTTTGTCTCTGGGAATAAACTTGTGATAATTAGCAAAGCCTTAAGCCCCAGGACTCACATGAAACTCACTGAAGTCCAAGAGGCTTTGCCCACACAAAGCTCATTGCAGGTTCAGAGCATAATATGGTAGGCAGACAATTAAAGCACAATTTGATTTGTTTCTCCTACCATCTTCTTAGTTAGGACTTTTTAACTGTGATATATTTTAGAGTTTTGCAGTTTGGCAAATGACTGATGTATGAAGTTATTTCTCAATATGTAACTGTGCTGTTTCTTTTCTATAGTCTTGATTCTGCAAGATACTTAAAAATGTGCCTAGCTTTTAGCATGTGATAGGGCTGCTCAAATATTTAAAGTTACTCACATGACTAAGTTTCTTGCTGAATTGGGGTCTAGTTTTGTAGCTTGATTCTGCAACATTTATTCCAAAAAGAAAGGGCTACAGTCTTAAGTGCCATATTTATATATTGAATTACATGAAAACATTTAAAACAAGCATTATTGTTGATGTTCAGCTAATAGAAATAACAAGTTAAATTATTAAACAAACACCTTTAAATTTTAAGAAGTATGGAACCCTTACAATTGGAACTTCACCTGAATTATGTCTGAAACGTTATATGTGTTGCATAGGATACTATTCAAATTTTACAATATTTGCTCATGCACTGATTTGCTCCAACTGTGGAAAATGACACTTTGAAAGATATCAGTGATAGATTGAATATGATTTAGGAAGTACAGTTGCTCCTGTTAAATACCCATTCAAATCTAAATAGAGGAAATTAAATGGTTGGGCATGTTGCAAGTATTTTCTGTATTTTGAAATAGCTGTTTAAAGACTCGTTCCTTCAAAACCTTACTTCAGTGGAACTACTCATAGGGTGTAAAGTTAAGCACATGAATAAGTCTTTCCAGGATAGGATCCTAAGACAGTAATAACAATAACTTGTTGCTATATTAATAAACACTAAGTAATTATCAAATTAACAACAGGAAATGATTATGTAACTATAATTAGAATTCGTTATAACTGAATTCATAACATAACATATTCACTAGTCCATACAGGCAGCTGGCTGACTCTGATAGCACATCTGGCAGGTCCACTATCTTGTCAGTGATCCTGTATTATCAGTGGCAAAGTCATCTAACTGGTCCAGATTATTTTATCTGAAATGTCTTTTCTTCACTCTTGGTAAGCAGGTGCAGGATGAATAGCATTCCATACCTGGCCATCTGACAGCTTGTATGTGTAAGGTCCTTATGTATCAGAAGTCACAGTTACAGATAAGCAACAAAACAGCAATGTGGGTCATCAAGTAGCACATTAGGCATAATCTTGGTTCAATAAGTGGCACATATCCAGAGTGATGCAAGTAAATCAAAACATCTGAGCCATCTGAACATTAATTCCACTAATGGGGCTTCCCTCTGACTGTACCAGAAACATGAACAGTATACTCTAATTTTATATTTGATGGTTGTGGGGCTGCTTCCATCCACACTCAAAACAGTAATACCAGGCAAAGTAACTATATATACTTGTTGATTACAGTGGTTGCTTTGGCATATGTTAGCACGTCTGGTCTTTTTGCAGTGATTGCACTGAGCTCCCTTTGCAGGACACGCTGTGTAGTTTGCGGCATGTTGTGTAGAAACACAGTAGTATCATACTTTACCTTGTACGTTTGGAAATCATTGGGTCTGTGACTTTTTATTTGCATTGCCCTTGTAATTTTTTGACCTCATTGTTTTAGTCCACATCTGTAGTGGTTGCATGGCTTGGACTATGCTTGCTGCACCTGGGCTCATTATTTTTTGCCTCCACTGTAGCTGACTCAATATGATTGTCAATGGTTATGGATTTCTGTAATGTCAGGTCCAATTCAAATAGTAGGCATTCTCTAATAAGAGACACAACATTTTTTTCTTGTGAGCTGATCTTGAATAGTTTCATCTGCCACATTGCCAAAATCACATGTGACAATCAGTTCCCTTAAAGCAGCAATATACTGGTCTGTTGTTTCCCCTAGTTTCTGTTCATGCTGACAGAATTTATACCTTTGAGCTATGACACTTACTTTAGTCACAAAATAATTCTTTACCATAGAGTGCAGTATCATATTGATCATCCAGAAGGGGAAGAGCGTAAAATATACACTGCTTTTCGGTTCTAAGGCAGTGAATAAGCAAAGCACGTTTTCTTGTTTTGAAAAGTTCTCTGTTATTAATTTCAAGGATATAGGTCTCAAACACTCTAATGCAAGCATTAAAACCAATTAGAGGCTCACATGGGCTTTGAAGAAAGGGTGCAGGTGGAGGAGAGACAGTCTCATTGCCAATCTATTGAGATATGGAGGCCAAGACAGAAAAGAGTGAACTATAACAATGTTTATTAAGACAACCATGCAGCTCCAAGAGCAGTTGCTGTGGTAGCCTCTGGTCCCAGCATGACACACACAATTACATTTCCTGCTTCCTGTTAATTTTTCTAAACTCAAAGATTACAGCTCCCATCATGAAGTACTGGATCTAGCACACCACACGGGGCAGGCACGTAAATATTTACTGGAAAGACCTGAATCACACTAAATATATTGGACTAGATTTGTAATAACCCTCTCTTTAAATTTCAAGAATTTAAGAACTGGGGGTAATATTCAGTCTTGCATCAATAGGCAAACCTTTACTCCTGGGAGTTATCCTACAGAAAGTTACTGAGACTACTTGCTTGATTAAGGATTGTTCAGCTGAACAAAGATTTGCAGAATTAGGCTCTAAATTTTCTAAAGCAAAGAAGGAGATGTGAGTTTCCACTTATATTCTTATAGATTTTGTAATGAAAATGTTGGAAATATATTTATTTAGAAATACAATAAACTAATTATAGTCTAACTAGTTTTACCAGTCTTATAGATTTAAAAAAAAAATCTAATTTACACATTGTTAAAAGCAACAAAAACTCTGATTATAAATTGATATTAGAAGGCTTTCCCTACTTTATATGGAATTAAATTCAGACCTTAAAGATACTATGAAATATGCAATGATTTCAGAGATATATATCTGATCTATCTATCTATGCTTTTGTCTTAAATAAATTTTCTCTAAGCCTTTGGCCACTTTACTTAAACATTCTTCTGTTCACAACATGTCTCAGAAAAATATACAATCTGATCAAGTGAAACAAACATTGCATTAAATTAAAGTTACAGTTTGAACGAATGCACGGTACTTCTCTTACTGTGAACTACTAGATTTCACAGAGTGCTCCATGCCATTTAAAGCCTTTCAGGGCATATCCTATTTGACTTCTATGAATTGTCCCCTGACTTACTAATGGGCTCAGTCCTGCAGACTGTTATGCATGTGAATAATCCCACTCATTTAAGCAGTTCCTTTGATGGGCCTGTAAAAAAGACAGTAAGCATGGTACTGATCCTACAGATATATATGCATACAAATAGCCGCATTGAATTTAATAGGACTTCTCAGATGCATATATGTTCTTAGGATCAGGCCTCATGTAAGTGAGGCAAATGGGATTTGACCTTTAATGTTTTAAAGAATGGTTTAAAAAAGAATAAAAATATGGTATCTATAAATAACTGCCACAGTAAATAAAGGTTAACAATTTAGGAGCCTGATCCTGAGAAATTCTAAGCACCTACAACTTCCAGTAGCTTTAATGAGAGCTAGTGTTCGGAATATTTCCACACCCCACATCAGACTCTTAAATGATCAAATTAATCCAAGACACATTTAGAGCTAACTTGCTTCTCTTTTCTGTTGCAAGTTGTAGATCTCATGTGGGTTTAAAGTAAAGAGACAAGAAGTCATAAAGAGTCAAAAGTAGAAGACAGACCTATGTCTTATTTAACTTGTACATACGTGCCAAATGCCATATGCATCTTCCCATTTTGCAAACTACTAATAAACACCACAAAGTCTCAATATCATGGAAAGTCTCAGTGGCAGCTTCTCCAGGAAACATATTTCATTAAAACCAGAAATACCTGTGGGAGGGCTCCCAGGGGTAAGGAAAATTGTACATTTCCCCCAGATCATTCTGTGAGGGGGGGTTTCTTCCATGTTAAATCCCAGAAGATGAGCAGAACACAAGTATGATGCATGCCGAATTCCTGCCTATCACACCACTCTGGAGTCTCCTACTTCCTCACCCGGCTCCCTAACCAGCACAGCTCCAGTGAAATCACATTAGCAAGTCCTCATCTGGCCACAGCTGCCCTACCAACATAGAGTAGCTCCTTGGAAAAGATCATGCAGCCTGAAGTTTTACTACCTTTTCTTAATATTTTGGGCCAGGATTGGTGTGTCCAGCCCAAAGCCTCACCTATCTCCCCTCCTTAGTCATTCTGACCATTCCCAACTTCTAGCCATCACACAGTGCAAAGAAGGCTAGTACAATGAAGTCAGCTAATTGCCACCTTCTTCCTCAAGAGTCAGCGGGAGAGTGCTATCTCTTTCCATGTCAGAATAAAACATACAAAGAATAACATATAAAGCAGTGAGTCAGTGAGCTTTGCGAACAGGGGCCCCTAACAGGGAGTTTCGAGAGGGAGTTTGGAAGGGGGCGAGGTACACTTGACATTCTTTAAAACTCTTAAACTAAACTATAATAAAAACTTATTGATTTAAACAAAAACTCTATCATTAACCTAGGTAGCTGTAGCAGACAATACAGGCAGAAGCCCAGCAGCAAAGTGGGGGCTATCCTGTTTATTGTGTTCAGTATAGCCTGTATGATTACCTGCCCTGTGGGCGGGTGGCGTATGTGTGCATTTGGTGCAAGGAGCTCCTGGCCCTAAGACACCATGTACAGGCTTTGGAGGCCAGGATGGTGGAATTGGAGGAGCTAAGGGAAGCAGAGAGGAATGTTGATGAGGCTTTCCGGGACACTGTAGATTTGTCCCACCTCCGGTCAGACAGCCCCTGCGCTGTTGAGGAGGATGAAAGGCTCAGGGAAGCAGAGCAGTCAACGGGAGCAGAGGGAAACCTTCCTATAGTTGGGACCTCCTTCCAGATGGTGTTGGGGTTGCCTCTTGCACTGAGGTTACCTCTCCGGGGGAGAGAACTCCAGTCATTAGGAAAAGGCAGGTGTTAGTAATGGGAGATTCGATCATTAGAAACATAGATAGCTGGGTTTGTGATGAGCGGGAGAACCGTATGGTGACTTGCCTGCCTGGTGCGAAGGTTGTGGATCTCTCGAGGCATCTAGATTGACTTATGTATAGTGCTGGAGAGGAGCCAGTGGTCGTGGTACATGTAGGTACCAATGACATAGGGAAGGATAGGAGAGATGTCCTGGAGGCCAAATTTAGGCTGCTAGGAAAGAGACTGAAATCCAGAACCTCTATGGTGTCATTCTCAGAATTGCTTCCATTTCCACGTGCAGGGCTTGGTAGGCCGGCAGCGCTTCAGAGTCTCATAGGCATAGGGAGGAGGGGTTTAGATTTATTAGGAACTGGGGAAACTTTTGGGATAGGAGGAGCCTATACAGGAAGGATGGGCTCCACCTAAACCAAAGTGGATGCAGACTGCTGGCACTAAACATTAAAAAGGTTGCAGGACAGTTTTTAAACTAAGAGATGGGGAATAGCTGATTGCTGCAGAGGAGCATGTGGATCAAACATAGACTTCTCTTAGGGCTGGTCCACACTAGCTCTTTAAATCGAATTTAGCAGCGTTAAATCGAATAAAGCGTGCACCCATCCACACCAGGAAGCCATTTAATTCGACATAGAGGGCTCCTTAGTTCGACTTCGGTACTCCACCTCGACAAGGGGAGTAGCGCTAAATTCGACATGGCTATGTCGAATTAGGCTAGGTGTGGATGCTAATCGATCTTAGTAGCTCCGGGAGCTATCCCACAGTGCAACACTCTGTTGACGCTCTGGACACCAGTCGGAGCTTGGATGCTCTGACCAGCCACACAGGAAATGCCCCGGGAAAATTTGAATTCCTTTTCCTGTCTGGACAGTTTGAATCCCATGTCCTGGTTGCTCATCGGGGCGAGCTCAGCAGCACCGGCAACAATGCAGAGCTCTCCAGCAGAGGAGTCCAGGCAATCTCAGACTAGAAAGAGGTCCCCAGCATGGACTGACCGGGAAGTCTCAGATCTGATTGCTGTGTGGGGCGATGTGTCTGTGCTTTCGGAGCTGCGCTCCAGCAAACGGAATGCAAAGACCTTCGAGAAGGTCTCCAAAGCCATGACAGACAGAGGATACAGCTGGGATGCAATGCAGTGCCGCGTGAAAGTCAAGGAGCTGAGACAAGGCTACCAGAAAGTCAGAGCGGCAAACGGACGCTCCGGATCCCAGCCCCAGACATGCCGCTTCTACGAGGCACTGCATGCCATTCTCGGTGGGTCTGCCACCACTGCCCCACCAGTGTGCGTGGACTCTGAGGATGGGATAGTGTCGACGGACTGTTCCTCGGAGATGTTCACGGACGGGGAAGATGAGGAGGACGAGGCAGTCGACGGCGCTTTCCCCGACAGCCAGGATCTCTTCCTCACCCTCACTGAGATCCCCTACCAACCCTCCCCAGCCGTTACCACGGACCCTGAATCGGGAGAAGGATCAGTCCGTAAGTGCTTTAAACAAGTTAACATTTATTTATTAAAAGCAGCTAAGACCAACGAGTTAACATTTTTTAAGTAATTAAACAGGGAGAGACATTAGGAGAACAGAAGGTCTACATACAGGGGGATGGAACTTTTATCTTCATAAGATATCTCCAGGAAACTCTCCTGGAGATAATCTGAAAGTCTATGCAGGAGGTTCCTTGGCAGAGCTAGCTTATCGTGTGCCTCGAGGTAGCACACTTTGCCTTTCCATGCTACAAGCTGGAACTCCGGGACCATTGCCCTCACGAGCATGGCAGAGTAGGCCCCTGGGTGGTGGTGGCTTTCTTCCAGCATGCGCGCTCTCTCTGCCCATGAGACTCTCCTCAGGGTGATCTCTCTCGCACACTCCTGCATGAAATTAGAGTAATTGGGGTACTATTAGTAATGGGAGCGCTTAACTGTTCCTTTGCATAACAAGAAGCCTCACTTAACAGCCATGTGCTGCAGTCTACAGAGTGGCAGCATACAGGGATCTTTCCCAGTAAACAGCCGCGAGGGGGTGCAACAGGGGCCGAGTTTATGCTTTCAGGATTGCCTGCATCAAGAGGACAGAGCTGTACATTCACTTCTATGAATCCAAAAGTGTTTGGCTTACCATGCCTTGCTGCTACACGAATTCTTCTTTCCTGCAAAGGTTCTCTGATCTGCAGCCCAATACCCCAGGCAATGAAAGCACATTCAGAGAAATCGAACTTTCCATTATTGAGTGCGCATGAGACAGGTGCTGTGCATACTCTTGTTCACAGACACCAAGTAGACTATGTTTCTTTGTTTAAAAAATGTATCATTGTAAGACATTCACTACCTTTTTGACATCACACAGGTGCAACTGTATCACGACCTGATGCACCATGCCCCTCACAGATGATGGCGCAAACTAGAAGGCGTAAGAAAAAGACAAGGGACGAGATGTTTGCTGAACTTATGGGCTGCTCCAGAGCCGAGGCGGACCAGCAGAGCCAGTGGAGGGAGAACCTCAGTCAGCAGCACCGCTCACTCTGCGAACGGGAGGACAGGTGGCGTCAGGAGATCCAGCAGGCGACTCAAACGCTGCTTGGACTAATGAGGGAGCAAACGGACACGCTCAGGTGCCTTGTCGATGTTCTGCAGGACCGCAGGCAGGAAGACAGAGCCCCCCTGCACTGTATCTGTAACCGCCCACCCCCGCCTCAAACTCCAATCCCTCCCTCATCAAAAATAACAAGAAGGAGGGTCACCAGGGGCCGTGAAAACTGTCACTGCACCACAGGACAGTGTTAAATTACCCAAAAGCTATCAGTTACTACATTTTGAAAAGTCCTTCCCTTACTGTGTTCTTGATTATTAAAAGTAGTTTTCTGTTACTTACTTTTTCCGTCATGGTTTTTTACACAACGCTGTGTTAGATGTCTTGGGTGGGTCGTTGGGTGGTTGAGGGGGTAGTGTAATGCATAGGACAGTCACCTTTAGCAGGGTACAGAGACGGGGGCTGGATCAGCAGCATGTCACACACACAGTGCAGTCAGTAGGCGGTTAGCTGGTATGGGAGGTGGTTTGCAGGTTTTCTGTCGTTGGGGGTGGTACGTGCATTTGTAGCGGGGGAGGGGGGTTACAGATGTCATGCAATGGTCCCTGTAATGGACCGCAGAGCCACGCAGCAGAGGAATCTGTATCCGTCCTCCCCCGCAACAAGGCCACATAGCCCCCGCACACAGAGTCCAAAAAAGGAGGGATGGCAGGATCCGTTGAAACAACCAGTCCGGCACTGCTGACCGGTCTGGGAGCGGGAGCATGTCAAACCTCGACTTTAGAGGCGGTCTTTACATGACCACACACCCTACCCAGCACAGTGTGCGTCCCAGTTTCAACCCTTTAACGCAAAGTCATCAATAAAGACACCGTTGTAAAGCTACAGTGGAGCACGTACTTTAATTTTTAAATGTGTGTTAGAAGTTGGGGAAGCGGGGTGGACGGGGTATGTAACTGCAGAGGCTAGTCAACAGTAACTTGGTAAAGAAACAGGGGCAGGTTCAGCTTCTCTGTGAAGAAACTGAACAGTCACAGTTCACGCTGCTCGCTGGTACTTGAAGAGTTCCTTGTCGCTGTGCAAGGTGCTTGCATAAGGCGTGACGAGCCAGGGCATTAGTGGGTACGCTGGGTCCCCTAAGATCAGTATGGGCATCTGCACTTCCCAGGCGTTATTTTGTGGTCCGGGAAGAAACTACCTTCCTGCAGGCGTCTAAGCAGACCATAAGAACATAAGAACATAAGAAAGGCCGTACCGGGTCAGACCAAAGGTCCATCTAGCCCAGTATCTGTCTACCGACAGTGGCCAATGCCAGGTGCCCCTGAGGGAGTGAACCTAACAGGCAATGATCAAGTGATCTCTCTCCTGCCATCGATCTCCATCCTCTGACGAACAGAGGCTAGGGACACCATTCTTACCCATCCTGGCTAATAGCCATTTATGGACTTAGCCACCATGAATTTATCCAGTCCCCTTTTAAACATTGTTATAGTCCTCCTCAGGTAAGGAGTTCCACAAGTTGACTGTGCGCTGCGTGAAGAAGAACTTCCTTTTATTTGTTTTAAACCTGCTGCCTATTAATTTCATTTGGTGACCCCTAGTTCTTGTATTATGGGAATAAGTAAATAACTTTTCCTTATCCACTTTCTCAACATCACTCATGATTTTATATACCTCTATCATGTCCCCCCTTAGTCTCCTCTTTTCCAAACTGAAGAGTCCTAGCCTCTTTAATCTTTCCTCATATGGGACCCTCTCTAAACCCCTAATCATTTTAGTTGCTCTTTTCTGAACCTTTTCTAGTGCTAGAATATCTTTTTTGAGGTGAGGAGACCACATCTGTACACAGTATTCGAGATGTGGGCGTACCATGGATTTATATAAGGGCAATAATATATTCTCAGTCTTATTCTCTATCCCCTTTTTAATGATTCCTAACATCCTGTTTGCTTTTTTGACCGCCTCTGCACACTGCGTGGACATCTTCAGAGAACTATCCACGATAACTCCAAGATCTTTTTCCTGACTCGTTGTAGCTAAATTAGCCCCCATCATGTTGTATGTATAGTTGGGGTTATTTTTTCCAATGTGCATTACTTTACATTTATCCACATTAAATTTCATTTGCCATTTTGTTGCCCAATCACTTAGTTTTGTGAGATCTTTTTGAAGTTCTTCACAATCTGCTTTGGTCTTAACTATCTTGAGTAGTTTAGTGTCATCTGCAAACTTTGCCACCTCACTGTTTACCCCTTTCTCCAGATCATTTATGAATAAATTGAATAGGATTGGTCCTAGGACTGACCATTGGGGAACACCACTAGTTACCCCTCTCCATTCTGAGAATTTACCATTAATTCCTACCCTTTGTTCCCTGTCCTTTAACCAGTTCTCAATCCATGAAAGGACCTTTCCTTTTATCCCATGACAGCTTAATTTACGTAAGAGCCTTTGGTGAGGGACCTTGTCAAAGGCTTTCTGGAAATCTAAGTACACTATGTCCACCGGATCCCCCTTGTCCACATGTTTGTTGACCCCTTCAAAGAACTCTAATAGATTAGTAAGACACGATTTCCCTTTACAGAAACCATGTTGACTATTGCTCAAGAGTTTATGTTTTTCTATGTGTCTGACAATTTTATTCTTTACTATTGTTTCAACTAATTTGCCCGGTACCGACGTTAGACTTACTGGTCTGTAATTGCCAGGATCACCCCTAGAGCCCTTTTTAAATATTGGCGTTACATTAGCTAACTTCCAGTCATTGGGTACCGAAGCCGATTTAAAGGACAGGTTACAAACCTTGGTTAATAGTTCCGCAACTTCACATTTGAGTTCTTTCAGAACTCTTGGGTGAATGCCATCTGGTCCCGGTGACTTGTTAATGTTGAGTTTATCAATTAATTCCAAAACCTCCTCTAGTGACACTTCAATCTGTGACAGTTCCTCAGATTTGTCACCTACAAAAGCCAGCTCAGGTCTGGGAATCTCCCTAACATCCTCAGCCGTGAAGACTGAAGCAAAGAATCCATTTAGTTTCTCCGCAATGACTTTATCATCTTTAAGCGCTCCTTTTGTATTTTCATCGTCAAGGGGCCCCACTGGTTGTTTAGTTCCTGAACTAAACCAGAGTTCCTGAAAACACGCGCGTCATGAACTTTGCCTGGCCACCCGGCGTTGATGTTGATAAAACGTCCCCCATGGTCCACCACTGCTCGCAGCACCATTGAAAATTAGCCAAATTTCTCAGCAGCTGACTGCGGAAGAGGTGGACGATAAGTTGCGAGGAGCTGACAGTGGCCACAACTGCAGTGGGATCCGTGCTCGCAGTGCTGTGGCGCCCGCGCTGTCACTGAGAAGAAAAGTGCACGAACAGATTGCCAGCTGGCGCTGTCAGGGAGGGATGCTGGGCGTGATTGACGGTTCAATGATGACAGTTACCCAAAACCACCCTCCACACAATTCCCCCCCCCAGCATGCATTGGTGGGAAATCCCAGCATTCCAATGGGCGGCGGGGAGTGCGGGAACTGTGGGATAGCTTCCCACAGTGCACCGCTTCCAAAGTCGACGCTTCGCCCATTACTGTGGACTCACACAGTCGAATTAGTGTATTTATTGTGGATACACAACTTCGACTTCATTAGGTCGATTCCAGAAATTCGAATTAAGATTAATCGAAATAGTCTTGTAGTGTAGACGTACCCTTAGAGGAGAGTCTATTGCTAGAGATTCTCTGGGTTTTAGTCAGGAGGAGAGGATGGAAAAGGATAAAGTATAGGCCAGATCAGACGAGAAACATTCACATAAAAAAGAATCTGACACATCAGAAGCAGGCAGACAAATAAACAGAGACAAGTTTTTAAAGTGCTTGTACAGTAATGCTAGAAGTCTAAATAATATGGGTGAACTAGAGTGCCTCATGTTAAAGAAGGATATTGATATAATAGGCATCACAGAAAAAATGGTGGCGTGAGGACAATCAATGGGACACAATCATTCCAGGGTACAAAATATATCAGAAGGACAGAACAGGCCATGCGGGGAATGCGGGGTGGGAGTGGCACTATATGTGAAAGAAAATGTAGAATCAAACGAAGTAAAAATCTTAAATGAATCCACATGTTCCATAGAATCTTTATGAATAGTAATTCCATGCTCTAATAAGAATATACATTACGGATCTATTATCAACCACCTGAACAAGACAGTGATAGTGACTATGAAATTCTAAGGGAGATTAGAGAGGCTATCAAAATAAAGAACTCAATAATAGTGGGGGATTTCAATTATCCCCATATTGACTGGGAACATGTCACCTCAGGACGAAATGCAGAGACAAAATTTCTTGATACTTTAAATGACTGTTCCTTGGAGCAGCTGGTACAGGAACCCACAATGGGGGATGCAATTCTCGATTTAGTCCTGAGTGGAGCACATGATCTGGTCCAAGAGGTAACTATAACAGGACCGCTTGGAATTGTGACCATAATATAATAACATTTAACATTCCTGTGGTGGGAAGAACACCTCAGCAGCCCAACACTGGCATTTAATTTCAGAAAGGGGAACTATGCAAAAATGAGGTTAGTTAAACAGAAATTAAAAGGTACAGTGACTAGAATGAAATCCCTGCAAGCTACATGGACACTTTTCAAAGACACAATAATAGAGGCCTAACTTAAATGTATACCCCAAATTAAAAAAACACTTTAAAAGAACTAAAAAAGAGCCACCATGGCTTAACAACCATGTAAAAGAAGCAGTGAGAGATAAAAAGGCATCTTTTAAAAAGTGAAAGACAAATCCTAGTGAGGTAAATAGAAAGGAGCATAAACACTGCCAAGTTAAGTGTAAAAATGTAATAAGAAAAGCCAAAAAGGAGTTTGAAGAACAGCTAGCCAAGAAATCAAAAGGTAATAACAATGTTTTTTAAGTACATCAGAAGCAGAAGGCCTGTTAAACTACCAGTGGGGCCACTGGATGATTGAGTTAAAAAAGGAGCACTTAAAGATGATAAAGTCATTGCAGAGAAACTAAATGAATTCTTTGCTTCAGGCTTCATGGCTGAGGATGTTAGGGAGATTCCCAAACCTGAGCCATCCTCTGTAGGTGACAAATCTGAGGAATTGTCACAGATTGAAGTGTCATTAGAGGAGGTTTTGGAATTAATTGATAAACTTAAGGGTAACAAGTCACCGGGACCAGATGACATTCACCATTTTTTGCAAAACTATTAACTATGGTTTGTAATCTGTCCTTTAAATTGGCTACTGTACCCAGTGACTGGAAGATAGATAATGTAATGCCAATATTTAACAATATTTCACCATGGTAGAGGTGATCCTGGCAATTACAGACCGGTAAGTCTAACATCAGTACCAGGCAAATTAGTTGAAACAATCATAAGAATAAAATTGTCAGATGCATAGAAGAACATAAATGGTTGGGCAAAAGTCAACATGATTTCTGTAAATGGAAATCATGTCTTACTAATCTATTAGAGTTCTTTGAAGGGGTCAACAAACATGTGGACAAGGGGGATCCAGTGGACATAGTGTAATTAGATTTACAGAAAGCCTTTGACAAGGTCCCTCACTAAAGCTCTTATGTAAATTAAGTTGTCATGGGATAAGGGGAAGATCCTTTCATGGAGTACTGGTTAAAAGACAGGGAACAAAGAGTAGGAATCAATTTTCAGAATGGAGAGGGATAACTAGTGGTTTTCCCCAAGGGTCAGTCCTAGGACCAATCCTATTCAATTTATTCATAAATGATCTGGAGAAAGGGGTAAACAGTGTGGTAGCAAAGTTTGCAGATGATACTGAACTGCTCAAGATAGTTAAGACCAAAGCAGACAGAGAACAACTTCAAAAAGATCTCACAAAACTAAGTGATCGGGCAACAAAATGGCAAATTAAATTTAATGTGGATAAATGTAAAGTAATGCACATTGGAAAAAATAATCCCAACTATACATACAATCTGATGGGGGCTAATTTAGCTACAACTAATCGGGAAAGAGATCTTGGAGTCATTGTGGATAGTTTCTGAAGACGTCCGTGCAGTGTGCAGCGGCAGTCAAAAAAGCAAACAAGATGTTAGGAATAATTAAAAAAGGGATAGAGAATAAGATGGAGAATATCTTATTGTCCGCATATAAATCCATGGTACACCCACATCTTGAATACTGCGTACAGATGTGGTCTCCTCACCTCAAAAAAGATATACTGGCATTAGAAAAGGTTCAGAGAAGGGCAACTAAAATGATTAGGGGTTTGGAACAGGTCTCATATGAGGAGAGATTAAAGAGGTAAGGACTTTTCAGCTTGGAAAAGAGGTGAGTAAGGGGGAAATGATAGAGGTATATAAAATCATGAGTCGAGTGGAGAAAGTGAATAAGGAAAAGTTATTTACTTGTTCCCATAATATAAGAACTAGGGGCCACAAAATGAAATTAATGGGCAGCAGGTTTAAAATAAATACAAGGAAGTTCTTCACACAGGGCACTGTCAACCCATGGAACTCCTTGCCTGAGAAGCTTGTGGCGGCTAGGACTACAACAGGGTTTAAAAGAGAACTAGATAAATTCATGGAGGTTAAGTCCATTAATGGCTATTAGCCAGGATGGGTAAGGAATGGTGTCCCTAGCCTCTATTTGTCAGAGGATGGAGATAGATGGCACGAAAGAGATCACTTGATCATTACCTGGTATTGGCTACTGTCGGCAGACAGGATACTGGGCCCTATGCTGTGCAGAACCCTGAGCCTGTATTTCGCTCATAATAACACTGATAAACTCAGTGCTATAATAAGATTTGTTGAGGTTACATACAGTTTCTTCCCTTAATTGACACTTAGTAGTTTTAAAGTGTTTTTGGTGATTCATTTTTGCATAACCATGTGATTCTCTCTGGCCAATGGTAATTTGAAATGTTTAATTGTCATGTTAGAACACTAATTATCCTGCTGAGAAAATAAGAGACTCTGACATATCCAAGGCAGTACGATTCTTCTTCAGACCTCCTTCACACTTGCTTTTTTGTTTGTTAGTCAGATACCATTTGTTGTGTATTTACTTATTTTATCTGTCTGTAGATTACAGCAGAGAGAAATCAAGTTTCCAGTGAACTCCAGCTGCGAAGCCATCAAGGTACAATTAATGCAGCCGGACATAACTTAACATACACAAAGTTTCCCAAATAACATTATAAAATTATATTATTTACATTGCAAGTATTTTTGGTCGCGATCATAATTGACTAACTCTAACATTTTACATTAAAATATATGCCATGGACCTGTCTAAATTTCAGTGGGTGTGCAAAGCCTGATATGCTCTTAAAATTATCTCTCTCTAAACCATGCCCCACTGAGGGTCCAGCATGTGGAGGATCAGGTAATGTCACTGTGATGGGTTCCCCCCCGGGATGCCACCTGAAACTGGGGTACCACTGAACCCTCTGACCCACCAGCCTGGTCTCACACCATGCTGCTGTGACAAGCAGTAGACAGGCTCCTGGTCTTACACTTCCACCAGCATACACACACAGGTAAGGACACATCCAGCTGCAGTTATGTGCTGGCTCTCTGACCAGCCACTGTATGTGAACCGACAGTAGAAAGTTACTTTGGATTTAGCCTCTCAGCTCCCCAGGCATGCACCCCTTCTGGAGCATAAACCCCAAATTATACCATCTTGAGCTGCACAGGGAACTGTACAGTGTAAGCTCATAGACTTCATTCCCCCCTCAATGTGGAGAGGAATATACAACAGTTTTTGCTCCTTGAGCTACAATTTCCCATGCATTTCACTCAAACTCACTGGTTTAGATTAAAACATATAATAAATATATTAACTATGAAAGATAAACAGCTCAGCTAGGCTCCAAAATATTGACATCACAAGATGGAGTCCAGAAACATATGGTCTGATCACATGCCCTTGCAGTGCTATAGCAGCCATTGCTTACAGGCTGGTCAAAATTCCCACAGGAAGGTTAGCTATTCCACAGTCCATTGTCTTTGCTGATGGGCCATCAGCCCCGTCTGGTTTCTTCATTGTTGTACCTGAAAAGCTGGTGATGGGGTTTTTTCCAGAGTAAGCCCATTTGAAATACAGATCCCTAGTCAATATTCATAACTTCAGATACAAAAATGATACATGCATACAAATAGGATAATCATATCCAGCAAATCATAACTTTTCCAATGACACCTCACGTGACCCATCTTAATGCATCATAATTATGCCATAATTACATCATAATAATAGCACTGTGAAGAGTATGGGGTGCAGTGTCACAGTCACCACCACTGCTTTCCTTTGGGGTCCTATAGAGAAGGCATTCTGCTTTAATTTCCACTGGAGCACTGCATTCCATTGCAAAGAAATTCTGAATCAATTAAATTCCCAAACATCCTGACCACCATATACATTCTTCTCAGGCAATGCTGCCCACTTTTAAGACTTCACTGCACCTGCATGGCTCCTCTCATCCAAGTGATGTTGCAGCAGCTTTCTGCCACAGCAGTCCTTTGCAAGGATTCACACCTTGCAGCCTGTGTAGAAAAATAGACACCCAGAAACCCCCCTTGTGATATTCTATACCTGGAGGGAGTGTCTTGTAACCCCCATAGTCCTCATCTGTATATAATTGTAATATTGCACATAAAGCATGCCATGTGAGGTATCAGGGGAAAGGTTATGATCAGTTGAAAGTCACTGCTTTATCTAGACATGTATATCTTTAGTGCCTATGAGGTTATGAGATTGTGTTGTATGGTTGTCACTAAAAATGCTGTAAGTTGGGGAATCAGCCAAATATTAGCTCTCCAGAGACAACAGCAAGGAAAGTAACCAGTGCCTCGGTGGGGTGTCAAACAACCATCAACAGCCATTGACCAGCAAGGGGGCTACAATTCAATCACTCATCTGCATGAGGCCACACCGGGGGAATTGCTCAACCTTGCCTGGGGACTCAGCAATGCCCCCAGACATGCCTGGACTTATGTTCTCCAAGCACATGGGACTGAGGATGTAAAACAAAAGACAGGGTGCCCATGCTCTGTCTTTCTCCTGCCCATTCTATGCTGAAAGCAACGAGGACACTGAGAAGACTTAAGACTCCAACAGAGGAGACTGGCCCAGATTTCAAGGGTGAAATCTGTGTCTTATGAACTGCAATATCCGGGGGGGTGAGAAAAACTGCTTAATCTAGATGTTGCCCAGTCTAATAGGGTTGAGAATTTAGACTGCATGCTTATACTTTTTTTTTCTTTGGTAACTCACTCTGACTTTTTGCCTATCACTTATAATCACTTAAAATCTATCTTTTGTAGTCAATACATTTGTTTTACTGTTTATCTTTACCAGTGAGTTTGCCTCAAGTGTTTGGTAATCTGCACAGGTTTGCAAAGGCTAGTGTATATCCACTTTCCATTAATGAAGTGATGAACCAATTAATAAATTTGCACTGCTCATCTTGAGCAGTGCAAGATGGTATATTCCTGAGATACAGTGCTGGGAACTGGGGGGATTGGGTTCTGGTGCCTTTCTCTGTGTGATTTATGAGTGGCTCTGGGAGCATTCATGCAATCTAGCTGGGTGTGGGTCTCCACATATGGTTGTGCTGAGTGACAACAGCACCTGGAGGGGTTTGCTGCTGGTCAATAGCCAGGCATTGTGAGAGACAGCCCAGGCTGGAGAGAGTTCAGCGGGCACAGCGATCCCACAGTCCCAGGCTGCACCCCAGGGATCCCGTCACACCCCTAAACATCAGATTTAATTCCAACCCCATTTCTCATCTTCGAGGATCTTAAATATGTGGTTTTATCTAAATCATATTATTTTTTAGGAAAAGGTATTTTTCAACAGCATTTTCCAATTTTTAGATGGGAAAATTCAAAACAAAATGTTTCATTTTGAATAAACATGCTGAAATATAGAGAATATTGATATTTTGAAATGCAATGTTTCATACTGAATTAACACTTCAAAACAAAACATCGTTTTTTGGAAAATACTGAATTTTTTCAATATTTTGGCCTACTTTGTGATAAAAACAAATGTCCAAATAACAGAATCCACTGTGGGACAGAAATTCCATTTTCCAACAGTTCAACCTCTTGCCTTTAGGTATGTGCTTAGCAGCTAATTTCTTGAGTGGAGTTTTCCATTTTTCTGTCCCCTTTCTATGGCTTTCTCCTTGAGTATGTGTGGGGAGAGGGAATGAGGGGGGGGAGGTGAGGAGGGGGTAATGTGGACCAGAGGTTAGTTCATTATGGTTAGAATTCATCTGCTTTTGGGTCTGATCCTAAAAGCTTCAGACCACCCACAATTCCTTACTTCAGTGGAAGTTTTGGGTGCTCAGTTCTTTTCAGGTTCAGTCCTTTTAAAAGAAGAGAGGAATATATCACCTAAATATGGGCCTTAGCCTGCACTCACTTCACTCATGTGAGTAATCCCATTGAAGGCTGGGACTATGTGAGTAAAGCTGCATGGTTAAGTGTTTGCAGGACTGAATTCTATATGCAAATTTAAAATGCAAATTTGTAATTGAGAAATTAGAAGAACATTACGTTTATTTATAATGTACCAGTGTTTATATTATATTTATTTTTACTTTTAATCATATCTGTGTTCTTTGAATATTTATTGCAATTGAATGTGTGTAGGTGTGGGATGACAAAACATTTAATAAAAATATTGAAATGTTTTTTAAAAAAAGGTCTGGTGGCTCAATTCCATGGGAGTCAAGAAATTCTTTACTACTGAATACAACGAACTAGTGGCTCTTTGAGAGGAGCATTTAGAATAAATAAAGCAGTTATTTGATGCGAAGCATCCAGTTTACTCTCTCTCTCTCTCTCTCTCTCTCTCTCTCTCTCTCACACACACACACACACACACACACACACACACACACAGAAACAAAAATAGTAGCAGCATAATTATGAAACAAAACAGAATTTGTTTTTATTAGAAAGTGATTGTTTCTACCCAAGCAATTGTGGGCACTCAGTCCAAATTAGTCCCCATTTGGAGTTAACCTTATTTAGAATAGAAGCAACATGTTCCTTGAAGTGCAATCTGGAATCACACAACATTCTCAAGTATTAAAACAAAACAAAAACAAAACTCCAAACCATAACTTTTTATTAGAAATAAACACATTTAAAATTTTGAGATCATTCAGCAATAATATATGATTGTTAAGCAAGAAAAGACATATGAAAAAATCTCTCTTAAAGACTTCATTCTGATAATAGACTCTTAACACTACAGATTGTAACCATGCCATCAGCATATTATCAAAATAAAAGTATTCAAAACATCATTAATGTGCAACAAAAATAACAATGAGAACTTTCTAACATAGTTACATTTCTTTAGCGGTGATTATTAGTGATGCTCTGGAGGTACTAGTGCAGAAATAATGTGTTAATTTTGAAAAATTCAGTTACTAAGTATTCTTCAGTGTTTTTTCTCTTATTCTTTTTATTAGAGTTGTATTTGTAGCTGAACTCATGTTTTATTTATTTTAAGAAATTTATTAAGATAGCAAGATCCGGAGAACAGATCAAGGGTAAAGAGCAAAAATGGCAATTTAATCCCAGCAGAGAGCCCTAACCTGCACATGTGAAAAATCTTGGGGCTTACTTCTGCTGCCCCTCTGCCAAATAGTTGCAGATGTCGAGACCTTGAAGACTCATTTCACACTGAAAAAGAGTGCAGTGAAGTTTAAATATTTTTTTAGTGCAGCTTGTTTGGTTATACTATTTACACCAGTCCTTGAACAGAAGTGGTCATAAATGGCATGTAGGAAATCTCATATTTCAGGAATCTTAGCCCAAAAACTAAAGCCTCATTTCCAGAGTAATTCTGACTTTAGTTGAAGAAATTAAAGTAGAGAACAAATTGATTTGTTGTTTGCAACTGTTTCCCCCTAAAATCTACATCAGAGAAGCTGACAAGAATACAGCATTTCTTCAAACACTGTATGCTGCTTGCATACAAAGAAAAAGAACTTGTGTCTATGCTATAACTGGTAAACCCAACTATAACACTTCCTGGTGCTAGAAATATCCTTTGTGTGTGATAAACTTCGAGCTTGCTCCATATCCTGGAGCAGATGGGAGTTACTCATTCTGTGTGGAGAGAATTGGTTCCATGAAACTGAAAAAGCCAGCTCTGCAAATGCATATCTAGCCATGGGAGGACTCAGGCAGGGTGCTCCTCCTCCATGGGGCACTATTTGCCACCCTTAGCTATGGAGCTCTGCTGGGTATTCTGAGTGAGAAAAGAAATAGTAGTGGAGAAAAGAAGTTGTCATTACCATGTGAGAGGAGAGAGAGGTAATCCCTGGCTCCTAACTTTTCTGCAGCTTTTCCCAGCCAGGGGCTAAACCAGGTTTGGGAACAAAGATACATCCTGCCAGAGTATCCTAGCCATGCTCATAGTGAGTATTATCTTTTTTTTCCTCAAAAAGAACAGGAGTACTTGTGACACCTTAGAGACTAACATTTATTGTAGCATAAGCTTTCGTGGGACAGTCTCTACATAAAAGAATAAATGGACACAAATCAGACGTCAATTATAACATTGAAAAACCAGTTGGAGAACACTTCAACCTCTCTGGCCACTCAATTACAGACCTAAAAGTCGCAATATTACAACAAAAAAACGTCAAAAACGGACTCCAATGAGAGACTGCTGAATTGGAATTAATTTGCAGATTGGACACCATTAAATTAGGTTTGAATAAAGACTGGGAGTGGATGGGCCATTACGCAAAGTAAAACTATTTCCCCATGCTTATCCCCCGCCCCCTCAGCTACAGTTCCTTATATCTCCTTGTCAAGTGCTGGAAATGGGCCATTTTCATTACCACTACAAACAGTTATTTTTCTCTCCTGCTGACAACAGCTCACCTTATCTGATCACTCTCCTTATAGTGTGTATGGTAATACCCATTGTTTCATGTTCTCTGTGTGTATATATATCTTCCGATTATATTTTTCACTGCATGCATCCGATGAAGTGGGTTGTAGCCCACAAAAGCTGATGCTCAAATAAATGTGTTAGTCTCTAAGGTGCCACAAGTACTCCTGTTCTTTTTGCGGATACAGACTAACACGGCTACTACTCTGAAACCTACTTTTTTTCTTGATTGTTTCAATGTGATCTTGAAAATGAAGGAGTACTAGCCCTGGATAAAGGCCAGATTCCATTCTCATTCCTTGCATTGAACTCCATTTGACATTAAGTGGAAATCTATGCACAGAATTTGTATAGAAAATGGCCCAACAAATGAAGGTCATGCTTGCAAGCGCAGCTTTGTCAATGCATTTCAGTCCTGATCTACAACTCCAAATCTGCCTCCAGCCCTGGACTTTTGCTGAGCAGAAACTCCCAGCCATAAAACAACCTGCTACATTTCATAGTGGTTCTGCAATGTGAACAAATATCATGTAGAGACAGAATGCAATCTCTACTTCCGTCTTAGAGAAATGTGGGTGTCACAAGGTGAAAGTTGAGTTAACCCTTCCCTTTCCCCCACCCTGCACTTGTGACACATTGTTCAAACATTAACACAGACATTACAGCTGCCAATTCTTCATCGTGAACTCATTTTATATGAGATTACAGATCATTATTCAACTAAAGCTAAAAAAGGTTATCTATGAAATATTTAAATAATATTCAAATACTGCCACTGAAGGAGACTGAACAATAAACTTTTCTTATACAACTAGTGAAGGAAAAGTCAAAAGAAATGTCCTGGGAAATAAATAGTCCCTATATTAAACAATTCTTAATCTAGAACAGAAGCTTCAATGTTATCCTTATATTATAGTCTTAATAGGCCTGGATAACACATAGTATTTGCAAAGGTATGAGACAGGATCTTGTAAATTTTAGTGGATGCATTGGTACACAAACAAGGATTTCCAAACTTTAGTACTGGCATAGCCCATAGAACATCTGATATCAATGTAAAAAAAACTAGTAAATTGTTTTCAAGTGATCCTTAATTCTTCGGTTTATACACGAGATAAAAAGCTGAATGGTTCAGTGAGGTTCTCCCTCTTCCCCATCACTGTTTCAGGAAGATACTGAAATCCCTCTCTAATGACCACATTTGAAATATTTGGCTTGATAGAGCTACTCCATCCATGGAAAGGAATAACTCTCCTGGATAGGTATTAATTGGCCAGTAGCCTCAAGACATATGTAATTCTTTTTTTTTTAAATCCTTATATTCTTCTATAAAAAGTAAGAACTTGCTTTTGATGAATTTTTATCCTGTTGTTGGCCTAGTTATTAAGCCTTTGGGTAATTTAAAGGCTCTTTAGGAACTGCAAATGCTGTGTTTGGGTGAGGAAAGCCATACATCTCCTACAGTCAAGGGAACTGGATGGCTTAGCAGATTGGTAATGGTATTCGATTCTATGCCACATCAAAAGTCATTTCTATCTGATGGCTGTATGGGCTTCTGTGAAATGAATTGCTGATTTCAGGTCCAGTGAATTATAGATAGGTGTCATTATTATATTTGGTGCTAATTTGCATCCGTGTTTGGAATTCTTAGCAGACTAATAACTCACCTTTTACGGGAGGTCCCTCCTGGTCTGCATGGGCCTGGGAACCCTGGAGAGTGGGCCTGGGGAAGCTTGCATGGCTGTTGGCTCTTTTGTAGCCCCAAACAGGGCGTAAGTGGGTCCTTTGCCTATGTGCTGCCTTTCTGCACAGGGGTGAATTGAGGACCACTATCAATTTGGCACTTTTCAAAAGCATTAAGAATTACTGTAAAAGAAGATGAAGGAAAATTTCTAAAAACTGCACAATGTGTAAGATATGAGAGATTTTTGAAGCTAGTCGGCTCTTATTGATGTAATGTATTATCTTGTGCCATGTTTATTGTCTGGTATAAGTCTACTTCCTCTTACAGTGAGACAAGAGAAGAACACTCTGAGCATAAGTAAGGCACCATTTTGGTACCACAGAACCCAAAGTGAAATTCCAATTTATTTTGATATCAACATCACCAGAATCTATCCACTCAAAAAAAATGTGGCTTCATCTTTAAAATGAAGATGAAAATCTTTCAATGAGTTGAAATTAATAAGCTGAGACGCATTGCAAGCATACATTGCAAACAATGATTTTTAACATTCAATAAAATATAATGAGAGCTTCAGCTACACCAGACTCCATCTGAGAGAGTAGCTGAGAAAGATTCCCTAACATACAGTTAGTAACTAATCCTTCAATCTTTCTATTGCATTCCAGATGAAATAAATTACAATCTGGAAGTGCAATTTCATTATCCAAGATTCTAAAATATAGCCAAGATTCAGAGTTACTTAATACATGGTGAGAATTTTGATTAACCTATGTTCAGACCTGATTAAAACTGCCAGATATGTCAAGAAACAATCTTTAGGTCTCTAACATTGGGAAGTATGATGATATGAATCAACATATCTATGTACCATAATATCCATGTACAATAATGGCACCAAGATTAATTTCAGCCTTCCCCTGATATCAATAGCCATAAGTATATGCTCAGAATTCCAAATGCTTTTACCAATACTTTTAGCTATACAGATTGTAATGAAGGCTACAGATTTAAATTTTAACAAAACCTTCAAGCCTGTTTTAAGCCTAACTCTGGATGTAGTAAGAAGAGATGCAGAAAGTTTTCAGTGGAGTGCCAGTGATAAAATAGCCAACTAATAAAACTAAACTAATAACAAAATCTATTGGTGAAAAGTAAACAAAGAACAAAAGCCCAGGGTACACTAAACACAATCCATCAATTACTTCACAAACTCAACATTGTAGCAGGATCCAAAACCTCCCCTTCCAGACAAGTTCTCAAACATCAACAAATCTTTAGTAATCTAAACACAGAGAACTTGGCAAATTTACAATTTTATTTTGTTTGTTTTAAATCACAGCCTGCCCTGCAGACAATATTATGCCTGAAGACTAGCTCTATATTGATTATATAATACTCTTTCCAATATATCCTTCCAAAGACCTTTTCCAGGAGGCCTCCTCTTTATTGATTTAATGATCCTTGTTGCATCTGCTGCCATGCTACCTTGAAATATCTTTCCCCCATCTCAGGAGCCAAGAGGAGATGGATTTGGGCAGTGCTTGGATAGGAGATGCCCGGAAACACCTCGATGTTGAAGAAAGGGCATCTGAGGATTCAGTAAATATGAGACTCTAATACTGCAGCATGATAATAAAGCACTGCAGTATTAGTGAGTTGTCCATCAAATGAGATGTAACCACCTGGTAATTAAAGATTCTATGGATTTTTCAAAGGAGTAATTATGTTATTTTTTAGCATTTCAGCCAAATTCAATTTTTGTTAGTGACACCCCAATAATCTACTATTCTATATGTACTTTCTTTCTGTAAAGTGGGCAGAGGGAGGATGACTTTTCTTCTCCCATTAGGTGCTGCTGCTGATCCAGCTACTAGTAGGAAGGCTAACAGGCCCTGAAACAGCTCAGCTAGGCTCCATCCCCTCCTACTGTACCCACTTCAGATTCACCTATCTGGCAAGTTCTTGCATTACTAGCCAGTGAAGTGATGGGAAGAGAGGCAGCCATGAGGCTATTCCAGCTCCCTCCCCCAAGCTGGAAAAGGGACAGGAAGGTGGAGTTCTCCCTCATATTTTAGAAGAAGATAAAGAATCAGGTTGCCCTGATCATTCCCCCATGACTGCCCCTTTTCTCACCACTTTGCTGGCTGGTGAGGTGAGACTTAGTTGGGGTTTTACTACCAAAAAAGGAATTTGGCCAGAACTCTAGATTTAACATTACTGCTCAAGTAAAATGCCATGAGATCTTTAATTACAGGTGGTCTGGTCCTCAGTCTTGCATCCAATTTGAAAGAGAGCCTATCAACACCACAGTGCATCTTAGCATCATGTCAGGGCATGCCTTCTATAGTGATTCAAAGGGAATGCAACTATCTATTGAATACACTCAATAGCTTCCTGTTTTTTCTAGCTGGGCAGAGGAAGAAAGAGACTCCATGCCACCAACTCCAAAGGAACAAGGGGATGGAGCTCTCCTCTCATCCCCCAGCTCCTCCTCCACTCCAGGATGGAAACAAAATGGCTGTCCACTCCCTCTCCCTTTCTGAAACAAAATAGCAGGCCTGGAGGAGAGAAGCTAGTGAAGGTAAAAGCCAGACAGCAATGGATGGTGAAGGATGGAGGGAATAGAGAAGGGAGGAGAATGTAGAAGAGGGATAGAGGTGAGATTTAAATGGAGGAAGGGGCGGGGGAAGAATTAATCCTATCAGACACTGAAAATATGAGGGAAAAAAAGAGACAGAAGGAAAGGAAAAAAATGCAATGATTCAAGAAAAAAAACGGAAGAAACAAAAGTTTAAGAGACACAGCATTTAAAACGAAAATGTTGTGTTGAAATTCCAGTGCCAAAATACTGTAAGAAAATACACGTGATCTAGTTTGAAGTGGAACAGGACCACAAGACCCAAGTAGTCTTACTGATATTTTAATAAAAATATAACTTGCCTCTGGCAAATTACAGTTTAATAGTAAATAATGTCATTTTGTTTTATCTTGCTGTGGGCTTTTCTTTCTTTTGAACTAACTTGGTTCTCAGCACTTCTGCAAAATCAGGCCACTAGTTTATGTGCCTAAATATGAATTTTACAGCCTAACTTCTAGTACTCACTTTTGAAAATCTTGCTGAATCTTGAAAATATTTTCTCAGACAATCCTATGTACAGCTGACTTGATTTAATTCCACACTTTCCAAGTCAGGTCTACAGTTGTGTGATCTGAAGAGCAGCAAAACAACAATAGATATGCCACTTCTCACAGGTAACAGAAGACAATGCAAAAACTAAATGACTATAACATTGTGATCAGAAGACCAAACCCAAGTTTAGGCTTGGGGATTTTAAGTCAAAGAAGGTAATACTTGATCTAAAATGGGTAATAATTCTACATAGAAATATTGTAGCAAAAGTTATTTACAGTTTAACTTTCAGCTTTCCTTCATATAAACTTAGATTTTGCAAGAGAAAATCTATCTTAATTGCAAAAAATTAGGGATGTTTTGAATTTTCACCCAACACTCAAAGAATCTCTTTTTAACCTTAAAAGGTTTGGTTCACTGTTTTCTGTTTTCACTTAATTTTAAGCACCTCAGTATTCCTGGGCTATGGCCAGGACAAAGTGGTATAATGAAATATCATTACTAGTGCTGCTGTGTTTGCAATGCCCAGTGCAGCCTAGAAAGAGGAAACACAAGTAATCAAGACAGCCTCTTCTCATTAGATTTACAGCTCAATTTTGCAAACCTAAGAGTGTGAGGTACCTTACTTAGGCTCCAGTTCTGCAAATGGATCTGCGTACGAAGAATCTTGTGTGACTTTTGCCCTTGACTATAGAGGTGGGTTGGATTCAGTTCGAGTTCTGGGTCAGTATCCAAAATTTGCATATGCTTAATCTGAACTAAAACCAAACTCCAAACCTACTGCAGTTCGTCCATGACTGTAAAACAATCGTGGTGCACTAGCCAAAATTTATTTCTCTATCCATCTTTCTCTCTCTAGTACATTCTTTGTGAAACTGATGAAAAGTCAAAGTTTGATGAACTATGCATGAGACTTTTCAAACTGCTCAAGTGGACAGGTTTATTTAAAGTAGTCTGCATCCCTCAAATGGCTTTTTGCCAAATACTGTCGTTTTACAGCCCAGATGAGCTTCATCCTGAGTTGCTCAGCTAGTGGCATTTGCACTTTCCCGCGTGTCATAGCTGTTGACTAGAGCATTAAACCATTAACAGTATGTGTTTAAAATCTTATTGTTGAAAACCTTTGTTGAGAAGCAATGTGTATCCAAGATATGATTTTAATTGTAGACTGTGCCCTCAAAACTCTTCAGTAAATATTTACTTAGTAAAATACTTTGGGGAGCATATAAACAGCACTACAGCATCAGAACAGTATTTGCATTTAATTAGCAAAGTATCAGATAAAATAATGGAAGATTTCTTGTTAAATTTGTGTTGTTGCTTTCAACCTCTCTGGAGTACTGAGGAAATGTTGTTCAATATAATCTCCATTGTTATCCTATAAAATACTATGGACCTTATCATAATTAATATGTATCCAGAGATTTGGTATATGAATTTAACATGCTTTGAATATGCAATAACCTAAATAAACAACAATGTTGTGGTAGTTGTTAAAATGGCTTGAATGTGAAGTAGTCATAGACAGAAAAAAAAGGGTAGTGTTTGTAAAAACGTTTTAAGTATCTTGTTAATATTATTTATAATAATCAAATAAATAGGGTAATTAAAATGGTAAATGGGAAAAAAGGCTCAGTTGTGTTTGCACTACATGACTAAATAATGTGAACATGGCTCACTGAAAAAAAATAGTTTTTTATTTCTGTCAATTGGCTTTTGCTTTAATAAATGATGATCTATAAACAATGAACACATTCATATTTACATAAAGCTTCCACTCCAGTTTTTCCATCTGGGGCTCCAAATTAAATCTGGAAGCCATTCTGAACTGTTAAATGTAATTGGTGGTACACATGTTCTTCTAGATTAACCTGAGCTCCTCTGGGAGGAGTCACACTTCCTTGGGGCACAGTTAAAACAAATACCTGGGTCATGTATGAGAGAACACAAAAACATTATTATTATTATTGGCTTGATAGAGAACCTGTTTGACTATTAAGCAAAGAAAATTCAATGTGCATGTGTGAAGGATGTTTTCAGGGCCAGGAAAATATAAGCAAATTACTATGGCTTGGAAACAGCACTATTTCTCTATAAAAGGGCCCTAATAAATATATTCTGGAGGATTTGTGAAAGCTCCTGATTACAAATGGATACAAGTGTACAAAGTCTTCCAATTCTAAGACACGTTGAAGGAGAACAGAGCTTAATAGCACATGAGGCAGGCTACATCAGCATTATAACCACATCACACACCCAGAGGCGTTGGCAATCTTAGAGCTGCAGCTGACTGAGGAGCCTGCCAAGCAGCCAGCAGCTGCTGCTACTGCTGGAGAAAATGTTTTTTTACAGCTGAGCAGCTGGGGCCTGTGACTGTTGTGCAAAGGGAAGAAATAACAGTTTGAGATGGTGATGGAAATGGTATTGCATCCTGAGCATTAAAAACAGTTAAAAACTTCCATAAAAATTCCTAAAATCCATCTTTTAGAAAAGATGTACCTAGCTCATAGAACTGGAATGGACCCTGAAAGGTCATTGAGTCCAGCCCTCTGCCTTCATTAGCAGGACCAACTACTGATTTTGCCCCAGATCCCTAAGTGGCCTCCTCAAGGACTGAACTCACAACACTGGGTTCAGCAGACCAATACTCAAACTACTGAGCTATCCCTTCCCCCAGAATGGTCAGACTGGGACAGACTAATGGTCCATCTAGCCTGGTATCCTGTCTTCTGACAGTGGCCAGTGCCAGATGCTTCAGAGGGAGTGAACAGAATGGGGCAGCTCTTGAGTCATCCATTTCCTGTCATCCTAGGGTGACCAGATGAGAGACGTGAAATACTGGGACACGGGGGGTCGCCGGCAGAGAAATAAAAAAAAAGAGAGAGCCAGTGGCATAGGGGAAAAAAAAATACAAAAACCAAAGAGCCACCGGAGCATAGTAAAATTGATGGGGACTGAGCACTCACCGGCAGCTCCCTGCCCCGCCCCCCACCGCACCAGCTCGCCTCCCCCTCCCCTGAGCGGGCTGCTGTGTCCTGCTTCTCTCCCCTCCCTCCCAGCGCTTGCACCGCCATACAGCTGATTAGCGCAAGCCTGGGAGGGAGGAGGAGGAATGCTGCATGCTTGAAGAAGAGGTGGGGCCAGGGCAGGGATTTGGGGAGGGATCCAATGGGGCAGGGAGGGGGCGGAGTCGGGGCAGGGCCGGGGCTGAGTTGAGGGCATGAGCCCCCTCTGCCTGTGCGCCGGAGTGCACAATATCGGTACAATTCGCATGCCAGCCGAACACTGGTCGGGATGCGGGACAAACAAGTAAATATCGGGACAGTCCCGATAAAATCGGGACATCTGGTCACCCTATGTCATCCTGTCCCAGCTTCTGGCAGTCGGAGATTTAGAGGCTGTGTAGCAGAGTGAAACTCTGCTCCTGCTGTGAGGGGTTTAAAAGTGGCCTGGCAGGGCTTGAGAGCAGCTGCTCTCAAGGCTGGGCTGATTGGGGAAGTGGCTGCAGCTGGGGCCACTCCCCAAACTGAGCAACAGGGCCTTATAAGAAGGCCAGGGAAGCCAGAAGCCCAGGCAGTCTTCCTCTGCCTGAAGAGGAAGAAGGGCCTGGCTGCAGGGAGCTAGAGACTGGGTACCTAAGGTGAAGCAGGGCTGGGGAAAGGCTGAGGAGCTGGGGAGCTCCAGCCTAGAAAGCCCCAGGCTGTGGCCTAGCGAAGGGCCAACTGGTACTGGGGGTTGCAGAGGGCAGCCCAGGGGTAGGCCAAGGCAGCAGGTCCAAACCCCTTTGCCTGTGATGAGTTGGCTGATACTGCAGTCTGCCCCAGGGCATGGGGCTAGACAATGACTGGCAGTAGCCAATACTGAGGCAAGGTGGGGCTAGAGGGTGGGGGTTCCCCAAGGAGGGGAGACCCAGAGAGAAAGGGGTTACTGCCAGGGGCAGCACCCCATGTGAAAGGGCACCAGGTCCAGGGAGGGACACAGGGGCCAGAAGACACCGGCCTGCAGAGGGTGCTCCAGCGCTGGACAAAGCTAATTCCCAGAGTCACCAGCAGGAGGTGCCACAGGAGTGAGTCGGCCCGTCTACACACTCCCAGAACAGGGGTTTGCATCCATGACCATCTTGACTAATAGCCATTCATGGATACGTTCATGGAGGATAAATCTAAATATTTTTTAATCACAGTTATACTTTTGTCTATCACATGTATTTTGTCCATTACACTAGTTCCCCTGGCAACTAGTTCCACAGATTGGTTGAGCATTGTGTGAAGAAGTGCTTACTGATGTTTCTTTTAAACCTGCTATCTATTAATTTCATTGGGTGACCCCTGGTTCTTGTGTTATGTGAAGGGGGAAATAACACTGCCTTATTCACTTTCTCCACACCATTTATGACTGTATAGATCTGTCATATTCACCCTTAATTATCTTTTTTCTAAACTGACCAGTCTCCAGTCTTTCTAATCTCTCCTCAGATAGAAGCTGTTCCATACCCCTAATAATTTTTGTTGCCCTTCTCTGTATTTTTCCCAATTCTAAGGTATCATTTTTGAAATGGGGCGACCAGAACTGCACACAGTATTCAAGATCTGGGCATACCATGGATTTATATAGTAACATTCTGATATTATCTATCCTTTCCCTAATGATTCCTAACATTTTGTTAGCTTTTTTGACTGCCACTGAACACTGAGAGTATTTTTAAGAGAACTAACCACAATGACTCCAAGATCTTTCTTGAGTAACAACAGCTAATTTAGACCCCATCATTGTGTACATATAGTTTGGATTATGTTTTCCAGCACACATTACTTTTCATTTATGAGCACTGCTAGGGTGCAGACTCATATAGGCTATAAGAGAAATAGAATGTTTTTCATAATAAAAATGTGAAAGGTATTCTTAAAATGTTTGAGCTCTTTCTTTCTTATTCTCATTGCTAGAGACTATCAGGAAGTTCATTCATATTGCCCACCAGGCTGTTGGATTATGATGTGTTTGTAGAAACTGAGGAAGCTAAAACATTGTTAAACCTCTGCGAAGGGGTGTACAAACCCTACACTGGAGATCAGGGGGTTAAGGAACAGCTGGGGGCCCTGGCAGCCCTGCCCAGCCACACCTGCACAGCCTGCACAAGCTGGAGGCAAGGCTATAAAATGGGGAGCAAAGCAGTTCAGAGACAGGTAGTGGAAGGGAGCAGGTGGTTGCTCTGACAAGAAAGTATTGCCTGGGACTTGACAAAGACTTGTGCAAACCCACAAAGGAGAAGCAGGGGACTGAGTGTGCAGGTCAGAGATTTGATTGAAGTCATTTACTCTGGGAAGCTGAAGGAGACTGGGGTAGGAAATGGTCTGGGGGCAGTGGCTTAGCACCCCAAAGTGTTGGGTGTAGCTGTCCACCAGTGGGCCCTGGCGCAGAGCCCAGATAAGGTGGGCTTGGGCTCCCCTACCCATCCTAGGAGGACAATACAGTAACAAGAGTCTTCACCTTCACTGAGAGTCTAGCTGGAAGAGACTGACTGTTTAAGGGTCCAGCCCTCAAAGACCCTGTGCTAAAGAGGAGGACAGGAAGCCACTGCGGTGAAGCTCTACAGACTTCAGTGGGTAGACATCCTGCCAAACACCCACTGACCACTAGGCAGCACAGCTGGTAGATATGTACCTTCTACAACCTCATTATTTTAACAGTAAATCAAAGATGCATCCGGGATCTGTGTTAAAGCTATAAAATCAAACAAAATCATTCTTGGACCAATAATTTTAAGAAAGGTCTAAAATTAGGCCCCTAAACCCATATGTACTTGGCTTCATAAGTGATTTGAGTTTCAAATTGCTGTGCTCTGAGCAGCTCCCATTGAACTCAAATATAGCTGAGCACTTCAGAAGATCAGACAACTTACTTAGAGTTTTAAATGTAGGCTTAAGAGCCTATTGTTAGGCTCTTGTTTTTATAGGCTTTCTACTCTTGGCTGTAAGGTGCTCTACTCAGGAAATGGCTGTGTTAAAATGCTATCTTCTTACTCAAAAGATCTGGCTTGTGTAAGTACAGTGATAGACCCAGGCCAGTTGGGTACAGCAGAGTAGTAGAAGGCAGATATACTGGCCTTCTACTGGATAAGCAGTTTTCTGTTCCCTGACTGACCAGAGCAGGGGCTGCTCTAGGCTAGGGTGGACACATGACTCCAATTAGCCTGCAAAAAGTCAGTTGACGCCATTAGGCTAATGAGAACATCTGACTCGAATTAATCTGCAAAGAGTCAGGTGAGGCTGTTAAACTTAGCCTCATCCACATCTGAGAACCCCTTTGGTACCCCTGCCAGTCATCAAAGTTCCATTCAAGCGGATCACCATGGATCTTGTGGAGCCGCTAGAGAAAATGACCCAAGGCCACCAGTATGTGCTTGTCATCCTAGACTATGCAATTAGGTACCCAGAAGCTGTCCTCTTACAAAACACAGCCTCCAACAATATTGCCAAAGAATTAGTGGTAACCTTCGCCTTGGTAGGGATACCAGAAGAAATCCTCACAGACCAGGGAACACCATTCATGTCCAAGTTGATGAAGGACCTGTGTTCCCTGCTCCATGTCCATACCCTGCGGACCTTGGTTTACCACCCACGAACCAAAGATCTGGTGGAAAGATTTAACTGGACCCTCAAGGCCATGATAAGAAAGGTGTTAAGCAAGAATGGGAAAGACTGGGACAACCTATTACCATACCTTATGTTCACTATCCGCGAGATCCCCCAAGCTTCCACCAGATTAAGCTGTTGTAGGACGCAAACCCTGAGGCATCCTGGACATAGCCAAGGAAATTTGAGAGGAGGAACCCAGTGAGGGGAAGAATGTAATAGAGCATGTGCTACAGATGAGGGACCGGATAGCCTGGGTCACTCCCATAGTGAGGGAGCACCTAGAGAAGGCCCAAGAGGCCCAGCAATCCTACTACAACCATCAAGCCAAGGTTTGTCAGTTTCAATCCAGAGACCGAGTAATGATACTGGTACCCATGGCTGCAAGTAAGCTGTTGGCCCAGTGGCAAGGGCCCTATGAAATAGTTGAACCCGTAGGGGAACTAAATTACAAGGTGCGACAACCGGGATGTCAAAAACTAGAGCAGATATACCACGTCAACCTTCTGAAACCCTGGCATGCCTGAGAGGCATGCACAGTGGTTTGAGAATACCTGCACCCAGGGAACAAAAAACCTGAACAGGTGAGAGTGTCTCTTGATCTAACAACAGCCCAGAATAAAGAGGTAACTGAGATAATCGCCCATTATCAAGATGTATTCTCGATAAAGCCGGGTTGCACAACTGGGACATATCACCACATCATCACAAACCCTGTGGCCAGAGTAACAATGAGGCCCTACCAGGTGCCAGCAGCCAAAAGAGAGGAAATAAAAGTGGAAGTCAGGAAACTGCTGGAGATGGGGATCATTAAAGAATCCCACAGTCAGTTGTCCAGACCAATAGTGTTGATGCCCAAACCTGATGGCACCATGAGGTTCTGCAACGACTTCTGTCGACTAAAAAAGATATCCCAGTTTGATGCCTACCCTATACCCTGCATAGATGAACTAGCGGACTGTCTGGGGAATGCCTGGTACTTGATGACCCTAGACTTGACAAAGGGATACTGGCAGAGTCCCCTAGCTGAAGATGCACAAGAAAAGACAGCATTCTCTATACCAGAGAGTCTTTTCCAATATATAGTCCTCCCTTTTGGACTACATGGGGCCCCAGCTACCTTTCAGCGCCTCATGGACAAGTTATTACGCCCCCATGCCAGCTATGCTGTGACCTACTTGGATGACATGGTGATTCATACCCCAGACTGAAAAACGCACTTGAAGAAGGTGGGGGCAGTCCTTGATATCTTCAGGAGAGCTGACCTTACAGCAAACCCTGTAAAATGCACTGTGGGGTTCACGGAGGCCAAATATCTTGGCTACATGGTAGGAAAAGGTCTGGTAAAACCCTAACTGAATAAGTTAGAGGCCATCCAAAATTAGCCATGGTCGAGTCATAAGAAGCAGGTCCAAGCATTCCTAGGGGTGTTACTGGTGTTTCATCCCCCATTTTGCCACAAGGGCAAGTCCCCTAACAGACTTAGTGAAGCCCATGGTCCTGATCCAGTCAGATGATCCGACGCAGCAGAGAGGGCATTCGTGGACCTACCGACTGTCCTCTGCAGAAGCCCCGTATTGATAGCCTTGGATTTCATCAAGGAATTCATCCTACAGACAGATGCATCTGAGGTAGGGCTAGGGGCCGTCCTGTCACAGATGGTTGGGGAAGAGAAACACTGAATTCTCTACCTCAGTACGAAACTCCTTCTGAGAGAACAAAAATACGCAGTGGTAGAGAGAGAGTGCCTCGTCATAAAATGGGCCATGGAAACGTTGCATTACTACCTGCTGGGGCGCAGATTTGTCCTTGTGACTGACCATGCCCCTCTTCAATGGATGTGATGGAACAAGGAAAAGAACACAAGGTGTTCTTATCCCTCCAACCTTTCCAGTTCCGCATATAGCACAGAGTGGGGAGTCACCATGGCAATGCCAATGGCTTATCACGTGTGCACTGTCTGGCGTCCTAAGCTGCCCAACCCCTACGTGTTGAGCATGGGGGAGGGATATGTGATAGACCCCAGGCAGTTGGGTACAGCAGAGTAGTAGAAGACAGATATACTGGCCACTGGATAAGCAGTTTCTTTTCCCTGACTGACCAGAGCAGGGGCTGCTCCAAGCTAGGGTGGATATATGACTCCAATTAGCCTGCAAAGAGTCAGGTGAGGCCATTAAGCTAATATGAACATCTGACTCTAATTAAGGCCCCTCTGATACTATAAAAGGACTCACTCATCAGGCTGAGGAGAGCCAGGGAGAGGAAGTGTGGCTGAAGGTCTGGATAATGAAGACACCCTCAAGCCACTGGAAGGGAATCTTAAGGTAAGGGTGAAGAAGGGAGATGTGGAAGAGCTGTGGGGAAGTGGGCCCCAGGGAAATGTAGCAACTCGGGCAGTGAAAGGTCGGCTGCCAACAGCTGCTGCATTTAGAGTCCCCGGGCTGGAACCCAGAGTAGAGGGCAGGACCGGGTTCCCCCTGAACCCACCACTACAAAAACACCTCCTAGGAGGGGAAGACAGGCTTCTGTCAGAACAGGAGGCTAAACTGTTCTGGAATAAGCCAGTAGGGACAACAGAGACTGTGGGAGTTCTCTCGCCAACCTCCTTGCTGACTTACAATGAAAAGGGCTCAGTAGAATGTAACTCTGACCCTAGAGAGAGAAGGGCTACATGGAGGGTTGCAGTGAGTCTCTGAGGCTAGCATAAGCCACCTAGAAGTGTGGGACCCACGGGAACAAGGTCAGAGCTCTGCTAAAGTACCTATCTCCCTCCAGCTCAAATCTGCATATTTTGTTGCACTTCGCATTCTATTAGTGCTTAAAGAGCCAACACTGATATGGGGAAAGGTACTGGATTCTATTCTGACCTAACACGTGTTAACTATGGTATGTCTATGCTACAGGCACATTCTTAAATATCTTTCTAAAAGAATGCTATAGCGCAAACAGAAGTTATGGGCTTCAGGCAGAAGTTATCTGGTGATAATTGGTCTGTGCCAAATAGAAAGCCAAACTAGAAGATCATAATGATCTCTTTTGGCCTTAAAATCTCCAAATCTCTGAAATACCTTCTTTAACTGGGGTCCAATTCAAGAATACATCATCCTATATATCTAGGTTGTTTTTACTGCCCATTATAAAGAGATCTGAGCACTTCCCAACAGAACTTTACCAAAAAAACCCAACCAAAAAACCCACAATAGGCTAATGGTTTAACTATTTCATCTTTCTCCCCATTTTCCCCCAAATCAGTAGGGGCAATTTTTAAAAAATGTTAAAGCACTACAAGAGTTGTAGCATTGTAATGTAAACACTTGCTACAGTGACAAAAGGGTTGTTTCCCCCCATTGCCATAGTAAATCTACCTCCTTAGTAGTGACATTATCCTAAATTTTAGGTGTATACCAGGCCTAATTTCTGATCTAGAGGTATACACACAGCACCCTTTAAGAAGTTAGCCTGATATTGTACATTATCATTGTAATAATAATGTACTCTGACAGCTCCCCCCAGGAACAATGAAACTATCAATCTACAGACTGAAGCCCATAAGAGCGGGAGATGGCCCTGTACGTGAACAGGTCCTAGGCTTTGGAACTCATTACCAGAGGCGATTGGAATGACCACTAATCTCACTCCCTTCAAAACAAAGTGTAAAACTCAGTTCTTCAATTTAGCTCTCCCACAGACATCTCAAACAGCAGAGAGGAGAAGGAAGAAAGAGGCAAAGAAAGAGAGAGAAGAGTATGAGGGGAGGAAAGAGAAAAGAATGAAGTTTTTTTTTTAAATTGCCCCTACTGACTTGGGGAAAATAGGGAGAAAGATGAGATAGACCATTAGCCTATTGTGATTTTTTCTAAAGTTCTGTTGGGAAGTGCTCAGATCCCATGATAATGAGCAGTAAAAAGAATCTAGATATATGGGGTGTACTCTTGAATTGGACCCCAATTAAAGAAGGTATTTCAGAGATTTGGAGATTTTAAGGCCAAAAGAGATGATTGTAATCTTCTAGTTTGGCCTTCTATATGGCACAGACCAATTATCACCAGATGATGTCTGCCTCAAGCCCATAACTTCTGTTTGCACTATAACACACCTTTTAGAAAAGATATTTAAGAATGTGTCTCACTTTAATCACAGTTAGTCTCATCTTACTTCAATGGGACCTATATGTTGAAAATTAAGCATGTGTTTCAGCACCTTGGCTGAATCGAGACCCTATACCTTAAAAACATCTTCCCAATACCTCTTCTGGATTGGGGTGATTATGCACAACTAGAACAAAAACAGCTTCGCTTTCAGATTCTCAATTGTGTCAGTAAGTCAGTTTCAACAGACACACCCAAAACAATGAAAAAATACTTCTATCAATAACTGACATTTACAGATAAGGCAAAGTAAGAAAAACAATAACATTTAAACATTTACTACACATACCAGTAGTCACCCATCTGTCTTATGAGGCCCTAGTAGGGATAAAGTCTTTCCAGCTCTTCCCCAAGACAACCCTCCTTTGGAGAGAAGGTGTCATGACCAGGATGTCAGTCAGACCTAGTGGTCAGAGCAGTAGTTAGGAGTCAGGTACCAGCAGGTCAGAGTCCATAACAGGCCAGAGAGCAAATTGAGGTTCAGGCATCATTAGGCAGGCAGGGTCAGGTTACCAGGCCCTGCCTTTGTCTCTAGTCCCTGGAAAACCAATGTTGGACCTATGTGCAAACCGCTCCAGGAGGGCAATACCTCTCCAGAATTGTTTAGTCTCAGTGACTCACCTTAGTCATCTCCCTCTCTCCCTCCCTCCCCATTCTTAGTTCCTGTAACAGCGTTGATAACCCTACCCTTTGGAGAATAACACAATTATATATGAATCATTCATAAATTTAATACAATGGGCCCCAAAGACAGTGCAGAGGATTGCAATATCTGCCTTCACTAATTTATGGCAACAAAATATCCATCACATAGTGGCTGAAATTGTGGATCCCAATAAAGTCAATGGCAAAAGTCCATTGTTTTCAATGGGGACCAATTTCATCCAGTGTGTTAAGCAGAGCCTCCCTTACCTTCTATTTCATTTATACAGAACTTATGTGACAGAAAGTCATGAATTAGAATCTCATTTAGGGAGAATTGTTTGTATGTTCAAACCATCTGGACTATCAGAATTCCCTGAAAATGGCATGTGGTTATGTAATTATTTATGGACTGTATCTCAATGCGCGGTCGGGAGGCCAATTAAGATTTGAACAAATAACCTAAATTTTGCCATTTCCTAAATTCTGAGTGCTAGATTTTGCAGTCTTAATGTTCTTTTAATGTAGAATTTTGGATGAAATACTATATATGAATTAATGGGGTCTAGAACCCCCTTCATTTGAAGTCCCCTGGTAGTATCTAGCTAGAACCAGTTCACATGCCCTTATGAGTTCAAATTAAAATAATAATATAACTACAAGGGAAAATGTTACTATGTTGTTATACAATTTTTGAAACTGGCACTTCACATTTTTTTTTGCAGCTGCAATAAAAATGATCACTAACAAACTAGAGTACATTTGAATCCTTCTTGAGATTTGCAACTTGCAGTGGAATTAATTGATCAATCATTGCCTTTTTCCATGGATCTAAAAGTTGTCTGTCCTTTGAAAATCTTAAATTTAATGAAAGTACTATATTTTGCAATTGTTTACTTCATAAAAGGAAGTATTTTATGCCTCTGACTATTTTTTAGGAAACAGATAACACATACAGGGTATATTGAATAATTTAATATATGTAGCACGGTAATTAAACTTAGGTAATTTATTATTTTTTTAATAATGCACTTCCTTTCAAATGTTTGACCATATTGGAGATAAGATCTCCTACTATACTGATAGGCAGATGTAGATACATATTTATAGATATCTATTTTTAAGGCTGGGATTGAAGTCTCTGACAGGATAAAAGCTTTTTCCTTAGGGATTGCAGTGTTGAGAATGATTCTGCACATGTCAGACAGCAATCCCAGAAGTGAGTCTTTTATCTTGTCAAGTAGACTGTAGCATGGAAGTTTACAGTTGCTGGGCTGGTCAGCCATAAACACTGCATACAAGTTGGATTTAGATCACATCAGTTGATAACAATTTACTTGCAGAAAGCAAGACATCAAGCAGAAAGCAAGACACAGAGATGGTCTTTTGAACAATTTGAAATAGTCAGTATAGGATGAAATAGGATTGTAAATGTATTTGCATGCACATGTAATGAAGGGGTTTATTAAGGAGGAATACTTGGCATCTTTCTTTGCTACAAAAGCCACAACTATTTACTGAAAAGATTTTGGCACTGAGATTTGCAAAAGAAACAGTATAGGGTCAACTCATTTAGGGTGTTTCTTATGGCATGCTTGTCAGCCACATAAATAATGCTCCTTGTTACTGTCTCATTCTCTCTTCAAGTCAAAATGATCAAACCAGGCCTTGGTGGTTAAAGAAAATATCTTTAAAATATTAACAGTAGCCCTGCTCTAGAACCAATTAACTGAATAACTGGTGTGAAGCTTCCCAATCACTAACTCACTGGAAGCGTTGAACCCAGGTCAAATTCCAGAGATCTTTTACATTGTTTTTAGTCTTTTCCATACCATGGTGAGAAGGGAATTATTTTATTGGAGTTTTTAAAATAACTTTTTCCTGTTTTAGTCTGACTTTTTGTTTGTTTTTTGTTTGTTTTGCAATTATGGAGTAGATTTGAGCCTCAATACCACATAATAAAATCAATAGAACCACTTAGCATAATAACTTACATATTAATACTCTCATTAATCTCTCCCATCTTGTTTGTAGGATCATGAGGTGAGTTTGCCCCACAGCTCTGGAACAGGCAGGAGTGAAAATTAAAGCTACGAGTCTAAACCAACATTTCCACTGCTGCTTCCAGAATGCCAGTATTTCAGTTCTAAGGTAGACATTCTATCACTGGAAATTCACAGAAAGAGGCTGCATAAAGCACTCATTAATATTAGGCAATGACATTCCTGCATACCACAGAAAATGTACTTGATAGAAAAACCTTTCCACCTGTCTCTATGACCCTCTAAAGTCTATTTTTTAACTTATGAAGAACAAATTAAATCAACAGCTAAATGTATTATTGTTGTTGTTGTTTATTATAGTAATACACTTACGACTGAGGCCTTATTTTGCTTGGCATTGCACAAACACAATCTTTGGGGCCTGGGAAGCACCTGCAACACAAAGTAGACTAGTGGACTAGAGAATCACCCCCTTTTTGAATATGATATTTTTTTGCTTTATCTGGATACTTGTTAGCTTTATTCTGCTAACTTTCATTATATATTTAGTCTGAGTGTAATCCACTGGAACAGGTTCTACGAGATCAATCCCATGATGGAATGCAATCAGGAGGATCAGCTAGCTCAGCAAAAACTTTTGGTACTTGCTTTCTCAAAGAGCATTATAGCATCTCAGTTGACCTCTCTGTTCCTACTGAAAAATATGGGGGATGAGGAGGAATTGTTTTTACCCCACAGCTCTTTGACTGTGGTAAGTAATGATCTGGTACATTACTACCTTCTTTAAAGCCCAGTATAAGGAATAGTCTCATTCATATTTTAGATTTTGGCTTTCATAATTATTTCTCAGGAAATTCCCTGAGATTAGAGTTGTCTTGTTCCATAAGGAATGAAATCTTAGTTTCCATTTATTCTTAGAATAAGCCTATTCCATCCTACTATGATTTTCTCCACATAGTTAAAATGGTCTTCTATTATTTGGTGTTTTATATAATAATATCAGGGGGAAAAATCTGAGATCAGAATTCTGTTGTAGTTCATCAGATATCAAGTGGGTCAGAGTGGTCTGATGGGACAATCTAAAGGTAAATTTATGGGCCTGATTCTCAATTATGCCATTCTGTATTTGGGACAGACACTGTATGTACTCTGTGCAGGACCTACCTAGTCCCAGGTGTAAATTAGTATAGCTGATCCATCTTATGCTCATTTATAAATATGTTGAATAGGACTGGTCCTAGTACAAACCCCTGGTGGACACCACTATTTACCTCTCTCCATTCTGAAAACTGACCATTTATTCCTACCCTTTGTTTCCTATCTTTTAACCAGTTACCAATCCATGAGAGGATCTTCCTTCTTATCCCATGACAGCTTACTGTGCTTAAAAGCCTTTGTTGAGAGACCTTGTCAAAGGCTTTCTGAAAATCTAAGTACACTATATCCACTGGGTCCTCCGTGTCCGCATGCTGGTTGACCCCCTCAAAGAATTCTAGTAGATTGGTAAGGCATGCTTTTCCTTTACAAAAAACATGTTGACTCTTCCCCAACAAATTATGTTCATCTATGTGTCTGACAATTTTGTTCTTTACTATAGTTTCAACCAGTTTGCCCAGTACTGAAGTCAGGTTTATCGGCCTGTAATTGCCGGGATCACCTCTGGGGCCCTTTTAAAAAATTGGCGTCACATTAACTATCCTCCTGGCATTTGGTACAGAAGCTGATTTAAATGATAGGTTACAGACTGTAGTTAGTAGTTCTGCAATTTCACATTTGAGTTCCTTCAGAACTCTTGGGTGAATACTATCTGGTCCTGGTGACTTATTAACGTTAGTTTATCAATTTGTTCCAAAACTTCTTCTAATGACACCTCAATCTGAGACAGTTCCTCAGATCTGTCACCTAAAAAGAATGGCTCAGGTTTGGGAATCTCCCTCACATCCTCAGCTGTGAAGACTGATGCAAAGAAATCATTTAGTTTCTCTGCAATGGCTTTATTGTCCTTGAGTGCCCCTTTAGCATCATGATCATCCAGTAGCCCCACTGGTTGTTTAGCAGGCTTCCTGCTTCTTATGTACTTAATTTTTTTTTTTGCTATTAGTTTTTGAGTCTTTGGCTAGCTGTTCTTCAAATTCTTTTTTGGCCTTCCTAATTATATTTTTATACTTACTTCAGAACCATTATGTCCATTCTACACTGTCTGGTGAGACACAATAGGTGCTGTTACATATATGTATAGGTCTGTTAGTTTGACATCTGTAGTATGCAAGGTCTTGGAAAAAATTTTGGAGGAGAAAGTAGTTAAGGACATTGAGGTCAATGGTAATTGGGACAAAATACAACATGGTTTTACAAAAGGTAGATCGTGCCAAACCAACCTGATCTCCTTCTTTGAGACGGTAACAGATTTTTTAGACAAAGGAAATGCAGTGGATCTAATTTACCTCGATTTCAGTAAGGCATTTGATAGGGTTCCACATGGGGAATTATTAGTTAAATTGGAAAAGCTGGGGATCAATATGAAAATTGAAAGGTGGATAAGAAACTGGTTAAAGGGAGACTACAACAGGTCATACTGAAAGGTGAACTGTCAGGCTGGAAGGATGTTACTAGTGGAGTTCCTCAAGGATTGGTTTTGGGACCAATCTTTATAACTGACCTTGGCACAAAAACTGGGAATGTGCTAATAAAGTTTGCGGATGACACAAAGCTGGGAGGTATTGCTAACATAGAGAAGGACCGGGATATCATACAGGAAGATCTGGATGACCTTGTAAACTGGAGTAATAGTAATAGGATGAAATTTAATAGTGAAAAGGGCAAGGTCATGCATTTAGGGATTAATAACAAGAATTTTGGTTATAAATTGGAGACATCTGTTGGAAGTAACAGAGGAGAAGAAGGACATTGGAGTATTGGTTGATCACAGGATGACTATGAGCCACCAATGTGATATGGCCGTTAAAAAGCTAATGCGGTCTTGGGATGCATCAGGTGAGGTATTTCCAGTAGATATAAGGTGGTGTTAGTACCATTATAGAAGGCACTGGTGAGACCTCATCTGGAATACTGTGTGCAGTTCTGGTCTCCCATGTTTAAGAAGGATGAATTCAAACTGGAACAGGTACAGAAAAGGGCTACTAAGATGATCCGAGGAATGGAAAATTTGTCTTATGAAAGGAAACTCAAAGAGCTTGGCTTGTTTAGCCTAACCAAAAGAAGGCTGAGGGGAGATATGATTGCTCTTTATTAATCTATGAGAGGGATAAATATCAGAGAGGGAGAGGAATTATCTAAGCTTAGTACCAATGTGGACACAAGAACAAATGGATATAAACTGGACATTAGGAAGTTTAGACTTGAAATTAGACGAAGGTTTCTAACTATTAGAGGGGTGAAGTTCTGGAACAGCCTTCCAAGGGGAGTAGTGGGGACAAAAGACATATCTGGCTTCAAGACTAAGCTTGATAAGTTTATGGAGGGGATGGTATGTTGGGATAGCCTAATTTTGGCAATTAATTGATCTTTGATTATTAGCAGGTAAATATGCCCAATGGTCTGTGATGGGATGTTAGATGGGGTGGGATCTGAGTTACTACAGAGAATTCTTTCCTGGGTACTGGCTGATGAGTCTTGCCCACATGCTCAGGGTTTAACTGATCACCATATTTGGGGTTGGGAAGGAATTTTCCTCCAGGGCAGATTGGCAGAGGCCCTGGAGGTTTTTCACCTTCCTCTGCAGTGTGGGGCATGGGTCACTTGCTGGAGGATTCTCTGTACCTTGAGGTCTTTAAACCACGATTTAAGGACTTCAATAACTCAGACATAGATTAGGGGTTTGTTACAGGAGTTGGTGGGTGAGATTCTGTGGCCTGCATTGTGCAGGAGGTCAGACTAGATGACCATAATAGTCCTTTCTGACATTAAGTCTATGAGTAAGAAGTGATTAATGCCGACTCAGCAGTGCTGTTCTAGTGGGATAAGTAAAGAAGTATGTGAAGTTAATTGTTTATATGAATAGCACATAAGTGAAAAAATGGAGCTAAAGAGCACTTAACTTATTCTTGTTCCTTCATTCTGAGCAAAAAATCATTTAATACAGTAGCAGCTGGGCTTGTGGCTATGAGCATTTAACCAGAGACAGAAGCTAACAGCTATTTTGCCCCTCCAGAGACTCTTACAATAATGCTGTGAGCTGAAAGGATGCCTTCCTACTGTGCACATTTTAGAGCCACACTTTGCACAATCAGCTGTCATCAGATGCTTTAGTCACAGTGAATATCAAACACATTGAGGGTTATTTAAGCAGCAATTTTTTATGATATGCCGTTGCTAAATTCACATATAGTACAGTATACTGTCAATATGTAGGATCATATGATGCCAATAATTTAAGGATTTCGGCTTTCTTCTATAACAAATGACCATAATAGGAGAATTTACATATCTCAAAGGTTTCATAGCCAAACAAGCAGTCAGTACATGCTGTTGCTTTTTAAGACTGAAGTTCAATTCCTACAACAGCTAGTTGGTTCCAGTTTGAATTAAAACAATTTTAGTTAGCAATGGATGTGCAATGGAACTAGTTTGCAGAGCAGTTGATGCCAAGTGTAGGTGGGAAAAAAAGAAGTAAGAAACAGGGCTATCTAATACTGCTGGGTTAGTCACAACATGCATTTATGAATCAATAGCTGACATTGATGGGGCTCTGCTGGAGAGAAGTTTGCTGCAGTGTTTTAGCGCACAAGTTTTAGTGATGATACTGGTGATGAGAAGATAAAATATAGAGTGAAACTAGGCTAGTGTGAGAGAGGTAATCAAATAATGCAAGGAGATTAGAAAACTGTATTCATATACAGTCCATTGCATCCACAATATGAAATCCTCTGCAGCCTAAACATCAATTTCAACAGCTCAGATTTACTTCTTAAACAACTACATTTCCACAGAGATATATCCATTTTTTAAAGTTCAGTAATATTTTCTGAGAGTGGGATACACAAAGGTATTTAGGCACTTAATTTCACTGAATGGAGTAAGGCACCTAAATAACTTTGTGAATTCCACTCTGAGTGTTTAATAACATAATAGCAGCAAAACCTATATACAGAACAATAAAAAACACACTATGAAAAGAAAACATCATATGTATATATTATATATACCCCCATATTCAGATGTTTGCCTCTCTAATCTACATAGATTCGTTTAATCATATGCTCAGTTCCTTTCATCCACAAAGGACACAACCAAATTTTATAAACATATACAAACTCTGGGTTTATTCCTGCCTCTGCTTCCCTGAGCTGTTTTCTGTCTGTGGCTAGGTGAGTGTGGGTGTGAAGTATTCCTAACCCTAAGACTATTGAAAAGTCATGAGTCAGGCCTCCCAAAATCATACAATCTTAAAAATAATCTATTGCTGGCTCTTTTATTTGCCCTCTGATTTTTGAGCAAGTAGGCATCATAGTTTCAAGCTTTACTTTGCAACTATAAGGGCAAGAAACATACTTTCTTTTTGTTAATGAACACTGAAATTATCATGCAATTAGCTCACTCCAGCAGCTGGGGCTTTAATAAAAACATTAAATATTATGAGACTCATGACAAAACCACTGTAACCAATGTGTGCATGAAAGAGACAGGAGGGAGTGGGGTCAAAATCACTACATAGTGAGTTTCACATACTTTTTTTGATACCCGGCAAGAGAATTACTGCTGCTCTGACAAATATTAGATAGCAGCTATCAGGGTATGGGGCCTAATTTTGCACCCTATACTGCACACCATTCTGCCTGGATGTTATGGAGTGCTTTCTACAACAGAGACAGAATTTCTTTCCTAGTGTTCTCAAATACTACTTTACAATTCTGGTTTGCCAATGTTTGGATATGTTGGGTTAATGGATTCATAGATTTTTAAGACCAGAAGGAACCATTAGATCAGAGGTTGGCAACCTTTCAGAAGTGGTGTGCCGAGTCTTCATTTATTCACTTTAATTTAAGGTTTCGTGTGCCGGTAATACATTTTAACATTTTTAGAAGGTCTCTTTCTATAAGTCTATACTATATAACTAAACTATTGTTGTATGTAAAATAAATAAGGTTTTCAAAATGTTTAAGAAGCTTTATTTAAAATTAAATTAAAATGCAGAATCCCCCAGTCCAGTGGCCAGGACCCGGGCAGTGTGAGTGTCACTGAAAATCAGCTTGAGTGCCGCCTTTGGCACGCGTGCCATAGGTTGCCTATCCCTGCATTAGATCATCTCATCTGACCTCTTGTACAACACAGACCTCAGAACTTCCCAGAATTAATTTCTGTTTAAACTAGAACGTATCTTTTAGAAAAAACATCTAATATTGATTTTAAAATCTCCAGTGATGGAGAATCCACCATAACCCTCGGCAAGTTGTTCCAGCAGTAATTACCCTCACTGTTAAAAATTTAAATCTTATTTCCAGTCTCAATTTGTCTTGCTTAGTTTTCCAACCATTGGATCATGTTACACCTTTGTCTGCTAATTTGAAGGACCCTCTGTTATCAAATTTCTGTAGATACTTGTAGATTGTGATCTGCCCTGAAGATATTTATAAACGACCTCTTTAACCTGCTCTTTGATAAGCTAAATGATTGCGCTCCTTGAGTCTCTCATCATAAGGCATGCTTTTCAGTCTTTTAATCATTCTCATGGCTCTTCTCTGAATCCTCTCCTATTTGTCAACATCCCTCTTGAATTGTTGACACCAGAATTGGACACAGTATTCCTATAGTGATCACATCACTGCCAAACACAGAGGTAATATAACCTCTCCTCCACTCAATATTACCCTATTTATACAGCTGGTAAATACATTACCCTTTTTAGCCACAGTATTGCACTGAGAGCTCATGTTCAGCTGATTATCCACCATGACCCACGTGTTTTTCATAGTCACTGCTTCCCACGGTACAGTCTCCCAGGCAGTAAGTATGGCCTGATTTCCTTGTTCCTAAATGTATGACTTTACATTTGGTCATATTGAAACATATATTGTTTGCTTGTACCCAGCTTACTAAGCCACCCCAGATCACGTATCAGTGACCTGTCTTCATCATTACTTACTCATTCTCCCAATCTTTGTGTAATCTGCAAATGTTATCAGTAATGATTTCATATTTTCTTCCACATCTTTGATAAAAAATGTTAAATAGGCGAGGGTGCAGAACTGATGGGAATGGAGTGAAAAGCTCCCTTGCCCTTATCTCCCAAAATATATACGTGTGACACGGGACAGGCTCTGGCTCTATATTTTCAGGAACTGCCTACTCAGCATCACCAGTGAAATACAGCCATCTCTATGGCAGAATGTGACAGCTTTTTAACAATACACAAAAATACTATACAACATTTCTAAAGAAAAAACATGTAGGAAAAATGCTGTCTCATTTTAATATACAATGCCTGTTTTATATGCACCAAAGAGATTTTCTTTGTTGGAGGGAATCATCCTAGATTAGTTAACTTGAAACTATTTCTGCCAAAAAAAATTCTCCTTCATTTTTCAACAAATTCAACAGGACAAATTCACGGTGCATTTTTTCAGTGGCTTATTTCCCACAATTTATGAAAGAAAACAGTGAGGAATGGAGTAGCCTTTGTACAATGTGATCAATAAATTATCTGTCAAAACAAATTCTCTTTCAGATGTTTCACAAAAGCCCTATTTAAAGGAATTACAAAGCATTCTGGCTTAAATCTTTATTTAAAAAAAAAAAACAAAAAACTTTGCAAAGCAAACTGAATGCTTCATACAATAGTAAAACTTCCATTTCAGAGAAGGCCTTGTGAGGGGGCCAGAGAAAAGACATTGACTGGTTTCAGACAGAGAATCTTCTCTCTTAGTCATTATAATCTCTCTCTTTAGAAGCCCTCGTCTCTATTAACCTCTCTTATTGTAAATCAGGATCTATAGACAGTGGCTGCACACAGGTAAGAAAGGAAAGAATATGAATGCCTTAAAACGCCACTGATACGTTAAGGAAAAAGGCAATGGATGATTTAGAAATCAGCTGCAGCCATTCTAGTCATGGACCAGGATGAAATGTTGTACAAACACAGAACGAAAAGACAGTCTTCCCCCAAAGAACTTACAAAGTATAAGAGATGAGGCAACAGATGGATACAGCTGACAATGAGACAAAAAAAAAGAGAGGTTGGGAAAAGGGATAAAACACACAAGGAGAGTGAACAATGGGATGGCAACAAACGTCCATGATTTATTTATTTTGGATGGGTTTACTTAGCAAGGGATCAGCTAAATGGAAAGAAAGGAGAAGAGAAAGGGAATGTGGGGGACAGGACAGAGGCGGAGAAGTAGGTGTGGTGTGAAGCTGAGATGAAGTGACTATCAAGGGAGGGAGAGACTGGAGCAAACAGCCAGTCCTCACAGGGCAGAGAAAGTATGAGTACGTTCAGTTTTTACTGGAATGTGAAGACGTCCCTGCTTTTGCTACTCCTGTTCCTAATTGCTGGAGTGGCAAGTAGGAGGGGAGGCACTGTCTGGGTCTAGGGCCCCCAGAGTACATGTGGGGAGCCTCCCATGCACAGTTCTGGGTCCAGGACAGAGGTGTGGGGAGAAGTGGCCCCAAGTGGGCTCCATTTTACCCTCTCCCTCCAGTGCATCAATCCCTAATTTGGGTGCCTCTGAGCCTACCCACCGGAGTCTCTGGCAGGCTGCTCTTCCCAGTATCATCCCTCTATAACAGGGAATTAGTGAGCAAGATAATGCTGGTAATGCTAATTCGTTCTGAGGCATATCAGAAGGTAGCATGAGCTCTCATGCAAGATTCCACCGGGTCTTCTTCAGTCACCTCTACTGTTCAAAGTATATTTATGTCTATCAAGGCAGTTGGTGAGGTGATGAGAGCTATGGAACATCCAATGTCCAGCTGACACCCAGCTCTATGTATCATCATACCAATAGTTTGCCTCAGATCGTTTATTTTGCAATGGCAAATCCCAATTTTATCCCAACAATGTTCAAATATGAAATGGGTTATTTAGATCTTTTATCAGGGGACCTCACAGGACAAGAATGACCCAAACCAATCCAAAGCATTTTCTTCTTACATCTGACCCACGTCTCATGGATTTTTTTCCTGCCATTTAAACAAAATCAGATCAATTTATTCCCTATTTTTAAATCAGAAAATATGTGCCCAATTTTAAGAGAATCTGGGCAACAGGCAGGCAGGCTCAAGTTTAACATTCTTTGCAGCTTATTGGACTCATTTCTCTATTCATATTGCATCAGTGTAATTTTCATAGCTGCATTACTTGCAACTGTGCCATCAGCAGCATTCACAACCATGGTGCTGCTGAAAATCCTGAGATTTTGTAGGCAGCCCTGAGAACTTGAGAAATCTCTCAAAATCAGTCTTGGGCCAAAAGCCTGAGGTAAAGTAAAGATGTTTGGAACAGGTATAACTATGGTAAAATAGGAAAAATCATGAAGATTTAGATTTTGTTTTCCAGTTTATCAAAAGCTCTCTCTCTCTCCATTTCCAGCTTCAATTTCTTCACAATTTCCCACTGTCTGACTGCTGATGTAATGTTTCATTTGTGATGGTTGCCCTTGTATGAGGCCCACATCAGTTTTGCTCTGTTAACAGCTGAACATGATTCTATGCATGTAGACTCTTTTTTTTGTCTCCTATAGAAACTAATCACTTTATTCTACCCAGTTGCCTGAAGACCTCTAATGAGAGTTTTGCCTGAGTAAGAACTGAAGAATCAAGCCTTGAGCAGAGCCTGCAAGAATTGGCCCAGGGCCTGCATAGATGATTTGTGGCTTTTGAATTTACAGTAAGTTTTCATCAGTCCAGTACGAAGTGCTGGTGCCAGGCTGTCTGTGTTTTAAATAAATAAATAATGCTGATTTTAATATTTGCCATATATCTACATTTTTAATTTTGTTCATGTGCATGCATAGACAACAGTAATATATTTGGCCAGCTGCATAAATAGATACATAATTTTCAGTGCCACATGACACTTCTGTTCTTGTTCACATGGTCCTTGCACAGTGTGCTAGAAATGCAGCCCTTAATATTTTGCAGCATCCATATTTTAATTTGGCTACCTTTGACTTCAGAATAGATGCAAACAATAATGGGCACCAACTTTAGTGAAAAAAGAAAGTCAGAAACATATACAAGATTTTCTGAGACTTTTTACTTACACCATTTAATTTATAAAGTAAAATAAAAAAATAACTATACATTCAGATAATTCTGTTTCTTTTTCTGGCATGAGAAGTTTTATTTTGTTAAATTACTCAGGTGGTACATTTTATTAGTTTCATAATCTTTTTTATGGGACAGAGCCTCAGCTGTAAATTGCCATAGCTTTATTGATTTCAGCTGAGCTAAGTTAACTTATACCAGCTGAGGAACTGGCACATTATATATTTTTTTAACAAATCAGTTCTAGTGATTGGCTGAAAAAAGCTTATATGTCTATTATCTTGAACATCTTTATCCTCATCTTAAAAATAAATGAGGGAAAAATTAAGTTATTTTCCTTATTCAGTGTATGATATAAAACAATGTGCCATACTGGAAATTAAAGTTATGTAACTGCATATAAGAGATCATTTCTAAAATATTGTATACGATTACAAAAACTTATCTTTGACGTTTTTGTAAAAGCTATGAAAAACTACAGATTACATCTAAAAATTATATTTCTGCATTTTTTACAACTACACTAGTATTGTTTTACAATTACAATACAATTGTATCTGCTTTTTGTGAATAGATAGTTTTATGCATATATATATTGCTATGATGGAGGCTGGGGATAGAAGCTGGCAGGCTTCATTCAGGATAAATGTAAGCAGTTAAGCTCCTTTTTCAGTAGGATAGCGGAAACAACAGGAGCCACTACTCATAACACAGGCCACACGCCAGGCTACTGAAAAACTGATCTTTGTGGGTGTAAGGGTTTGGCTAGGGTGTGAGTACAGAGCGGGGGGGCAGGGTCAGCAGCAAGCTGAGTGAATCAGAAAAGTGAGAAGACAGCCAGAGAAGCTCTTGGAGCGTGGCCTGAGGAAAAAAAAACTAAGAGACACCTTTTTGGACAGAGTGCTACCTGGAAAGGCAAGCTTGGAACTATGATCAGGGAAACTGCTTCCAGTTTAACACCCCTGTGTTCAGGGAAACAGGATTTTATGAACATTCTTTGTAAGTAAACAGCACTGCATCAAAGGAACACCTGACTCTATCATCAGTTTCTCCTCTTAATGGAAACAACCCACAAGGCCCTGAATATTGGTTCAGGCTAAAAAGGGGTAAACAGTACATAAAGAACAAAGAAGTGAAGTCATTTTTACATGAGAATCAATATTTTTGCATACAGTGGCCAAAACATTCAAAAAGCTATTGTAAGATCACGCCAATAAAGGGACTCTTACAGCCAGGATTGGATTAAGTTATAAGCACTGTATGCACATGCCTAGGACCTTAGCTCTTGGAGTCATGGGATCAGGTCATAAATGTGATAACCTAGGTCTAGAACCCAGGCTTAGGAGTCCCTAGACAACCACTCCATACTGGCCCTCACCTAATGTCTACTGAAGCCTGGTGGCCTGAGAAGCTCATAGAACTATAGCTTCAGCCAAGGCACCACCCATGGGAGCTCTAATTGGAGGATTGCCAGGCTCCACTGAGTGGTCCAACCATGCTGTTTAAGCCAGAAGGAGGCACAGGAAGTTGGTTTGAGCAACAAGGTGATTTATGTTCTGGCTACAGTGGACCTTGCTTCTTGCATCCAACCCTATTCCTGCTCTGCTCCTGCCCTTTTTTCTGTTCTCACTGGGGTCCTTTTCCATACTTGATCCTTGTCTCTCCTCTCCTCCAGTACCTACCCTTACACCTTGCTGCCAATCATCAGTTACCAGTCCTGGCTCTGACCCCAGCCTCCAACATCTGACCCTGACTCAGGTTTGACCCTAGGCTCTGGCATCTGACCTTGGCTCTGATAGAATCATAGGACTGGAAGGGACATCCAGAGGTCTTCTAGCCCAGTCCCCTGCACTCAAAGCAGGACTAATTAATAGCTAGACCATCCCTGACAGGCATTTGTCTAGACTGCTCTTAAAGATCTTCACTGATGGAGATTCCACAGCTGATCTTCAGCTCCAATTCTGGCTCTGGTAGCTAACTCTGGTAATTGGCATTTGATTCTTGGGCTGACCCTGGGCTTTGTTCCCCCCCACACCTTGATGCCTGTTCCACCCACTAGACCTGATTCCTGAGCTGACTACCAGGCCAGACTGCCTATATCCTACTCTATAACAAGTTTCATTTTTTTTAAAGTTTCTAGTCCTCACTGTTGTGAAGAAAAGATTGAACATGTAAAAGGTGTGGTGATATCTGCCTCACTCTGCAGACATGTTGACAAAATAACTGAAGTATGAATGGTCTTATTAATCTAAATGGAGTATTATCTATCAACTATCATAAGATAGTTGTATGGCTCTCATTACCACAGTATCTGAGTGCCTCATAATCTTTAATGTAGTTATTCTCACAACACCCCTATGAGGTAGGCAAGTAGTATTCCCATTTTACAGAAAGGGAACTGAAACACTGACTTAAGTACTTACTGAGTGTCATGCATGATGTCTGTGGCAGAGCAGAAAGTTAACACTGGGTTTCCCAAGTCCTAGACTTAGCACCTTAATCACTGGAACATCCTTCTTCTCCCAGACTCGCTGGTTTGCAGAGAGGCACCAATGTGGCTACCATAGAGGTCTCTATGAAAGGAGAAGAATGCTGTCCAGACCACCCACTCAAACAGATATATCTCAGCTGATGAGGGAAGTACTAGCAAATCCTCTTCTGCAATTCCTGCCTCTCAGGGGTGGGGGAGAGAGACTATAAGGGGACTATAACCTTTGTTAGGTAATAGTGACCATTTCACATATGTATTAGCTCAGTCCATTTTATAGAAGAAGCTTTCCCATAGCATCTCATCTGAAAGAATTAAAAGCTTCCCTTTCATTTACTATCTTTTAGGAAAGGAAATATTTCTTCACACAATTCACAGTCAATCTGTGGAACTCTTTGCCAGAGAATATTGTGAAGACCAAGGCTATAACAGGGTTCAAAAAAGAACTAGATAAGTTAATGGGGGATAGGTCTATCAATGGCTATTAGCCAGGATGGGAAGGGATGGTGTCTCTAGCCTCTGTTTTCCAGATGCTGGGAATGGGCGACAGGGAATGGATCACTTGATGATTACGTGTTCTGTTCATTCCCTCTGGGGTACTTGGCATTGGCCACTGTCAGAAGACAGGATACTGGGCTAGATGGACCTTCGGTTTGACCCAGCATGGCTATTCTTACATTCTTTTACTTACGTGAGATGCAGACATCAATATAATTCTTAATATCACATTTTTAAAGGTAGTAATTTACAGATAGGTACAGCAGAAGCAAAATGGCCACCTGGCTGCTAAAATACTTTTCCAAGAAAACTGTGAATTAGAGTGAGGGTTCACATTCCTTTAGCAAATACAGGTATAAAAGCTTGAGCATCTGGCTATGCAAAGATGGGCTCCTATTGCAAAGAGGTTACCTAGGCAAAGTTTCATTATCAGTGGTCATCCTAGGAAACAATCTACTTCAGCAACAGCATGATAAAGTACCTTTGTGTCAGTCATTACTACACTTGCAATTACTCCAAATAAAACCAATCACAACTGTTCTCTTCCCCAATAATAACTCCTTTGAAAGATTCCTTTAATACTCAAACAGCTATAAAAGTAGAAGAGTTAAAAATATCCCTCTTTTCTCTTTATACTTCTCATGGAGTGGTAAGACCTTCTGTAATGAAGTGTTCATGCTACACCAGCCCTAATGAGGTTAAGGTGGTGTAGAAGGGGTCAATTAACCTTATAGGTCACACCTGAGGAAGAGAAGCTTGATTGATGAGCACTAATTGAAGATGAAACCCAGCCTGCTCCTGCTGGGCTTGTATAAAGCCAGGAAGTTTGGAGCATACAGTCTACAGCTTTGGTCTGCACAGAGAGAGGTGGGTAGGAGGAAATGTAGGGTGGGGATCAAAGCAAAAGTTCTTAGACCCTGTCCTTGAAAGAAGGGGTTTCTCCAGAGGGGATTTGTGGGGAAGATAGGATATGAAAGGCAGAGTTGTTGTACTGAAGAAGTTATGACAACAGTTTAAACTAAGTTAGAAGATTGTGATTTGGCAGAATCTATTACCTGGTAAAATAAAATCCTTCACACCAGCACCCCAAGTAAATAAAACTTAACCCAAGCATAAGTTGCAAACAAAGAGTTTATTTATTTGGGAAAAGTGAACACACTTAAGGGAGAGAAACAATAAACAGAGCAAAACAGCATAGTGGTTGGAACTGGGTGGGCCTGAAGCCCAGCTCCTAACTAACCCTTAGCAAACTATGGGTATCCCTAAACAGTCTTTTTTATACTTGAAGGATGATGGTGATGACTGGCAAGTGGACAGCAGACAGTTGACTGGGAACCTAGTCCCTGTAGTGGCTGTCGAGCTCTGGACCTTCTACTGCTTCAAGATGGAGTTAGCAGGAGGAACGCAGAACCTTGCTGAGATGGAGCAGATGGTATGGCTCAGAATCCTCCTGGATGGTTTGTAGGCAAGTGATGCTGATGACTCTCGAAGTGCATGCAAAGTAGTGGGTTTATATATATAACATCTATGGTGTGAAAATTCTGTAGAGATGGGCTATTGTGACTGTGTAAGCAGGAGGGCCTGGATTCACTTACCAGTCACTGGGAAAGTGGCACAGACTGGGAATTATAGAAGAGTGCTTTAGACCGTACATGGGCAGATGGCTTTGTGGGACATTGTTACATTGGAAGGGGAAAACTAGATATAGTGACCATGGCAGAGGGCTGAGTTCTGGAGAATGAGAAGGGCTGCTAGGGGGAGTACACAGTGTAATAGGGCCTAGGCCCAATGAGAGCTGATTTCCCCCCAGCCCCTGTCACCCCGACCTAAAGGTGAGTGAACTCCATTACACCTTCATGTTTCAAAATTCCCTCAGCACACACCCAAATAGAACAAAAATTCTGCTGGTCACCAACAAAAATAGAATTACACATACATATCAATTCATAGAGGCATCCTGTATGGGTAGAGACTTGTGCTTCTCTCTACATACATCTTTGCCACACCATCCAGTCCCCTTCAAAGGACAAAAAAAAATGCCCTGCTAGTTGATTAGATGCTGCTATTCTCACAACAGTGTTCAATGCGCAGTATGTAATGCAGTATGTGCAGAGAGCTGAAACTGGATAGTTCCAGTCTGGGGAGACAGGGATCCAGCATAGACATATTCAAGATCACTCCCTCTCCCTGTAGCTTTCAGCTAGGGTGGACAATAGTGGTTGCCTCCAAGCCTCCTCTGCTTTTGGGCTGGGGAGAGAGATGGTGGAAGTGATGCCAGCTCTGGCACTTCCTCTGTTGCCTAATGGCTGTGGAGAGGAGACAGGAGCTCTGCTCAGCAACACTAGGGTCAGTCAGCAAGGGAGACCAAAGAGCTTCCATCCTAAGACCAAGCCACCTCCTCACATACCTGAACCAGGCAAGGGGAGAGGTAACAGACCTCAGTCAGCCCCCTCTCCATGGGAAGAAAGATACTTATGTTCATAGAGGCCTTGCTCCTCTGGGGAGGGAGGCAAAGGAGAGAAACAGCCAGTGGCCAAGTAAGGGGCCTGCAAAGAGCCCCTGGCATGGAAAGAGGGATTGGGGCCTGGTTGGTGGCAAAGAGTTCCTGGGAGTTAACCAGACAAAGATTCTGATGTGCTCCACTGCTGCAGTCTGTCAGTGCTATGGCTTCACCAGTATTTTAAGACCTGGGTTAGGATCCTGGGAGTCTGGACCATTCAGGATATTCATAGGGTGATATTTTGATATTTTAAGGTTGGACTCTTAACTGAGGGAGTCAGCTGAAAGGTTCTTAGCACATGGACAACTAAATCTTACTGAAAGATGAGAAGGTGCCAGTGCAAATGAAGGTGGTAGTGCCGCAGTTTCTCTCAGTTCCTGAGGACTAAAGAACAACACTTTTTAATTGCAGAAGAGAATTGGGTGGCTTAAACTATTAACGTTCTTCTACTTCCCTTTCCATAGGTATCAGAGTTAACATCAGTTTTAAAAGTAGAAAAAATAGAACAGGTTGGAAATAGCATATTCTGGCTTGCTATTAACTATACTGCTAGAAGTAAAGATGAAATCTATTAGCCCACTCACATAATATATACAAGTGTTTTTTTATAATAATAAAATAAGGTGAAGAGAAATCAGAATATGCAGAGGAACATAACAAAATGAACACTTTTTAATCTTGGGCACTCTCTTATACCTGATTTTGATCATTTCTGATTTTAATTGTCTTGCAAAGTATTACCTCTGGTTTTGATGATTTTGAAAAATATTATGGCTTTAGAATAGATTTAAAATCTCCTTAGATGACATTTCTTCCTGTGATAGGGAGAAACATGAAGACAAAGAATAGGAAGAAAGTTGCTTTTACTGATCACATTATGAGTGTTTCAGGTAAGTTTAAAATTTTACTGTACACAACTCTAAAAATCCTGTTATAGTAAAATCAAGCACTGAAATTTTCAGTGCCCAACTTTAATTTAAAAAATTCAGTTTATACAGAACATAAAAATGTGAAATGAATTGCATTAATGCATCTACATATTCTTTGTACAAATCAGTATGCATTTTAGGATTCAGAGATTAAGGGAAACTCATTCTGATCCCTAGTGGACATCTCTGCACTTCCTACAGTCAGCACCAGTTTAAGCATAGTTTGTTTTCATTGTCAGTCTTTGCCTAAAAGAGGTGCCAGTATTAAGACCTGATCCTGCAAACCCTTACTCAGATGAGTATCACTCATCTGGAAAGGATATATATTAGGACTGTCGATTTAATCATTGTTAACTCATGTGATTAATTCAAAAAATTAATCAAGAATAAAAAATTGACCGCATTTTTAATTGCATTGTTAAACAATAGAACACCATTTCAAATTGATTCATTATTTTTGGATGTTTGTCTACATTTTCAAATATATTGATTTCAATTACAGCACAGAATACTAAGTGCACAGTGCTTACTTTATATTAGCACTGTAAAAATGAGAAACTAAAGAAACCATATTTTTCAATTCACCTCATATAAGTATTATACTGCAATTGTAACCCCCACACCACCTGGGTGTGGTGTTCTGTCCCATCTAGGAGCACCAAGACCACTTAAGCCTGGTCTACACTGCGGGGGGTGTTGATGTAAGATACGCAACTTCAGCTACAGGAATACCACAGCTGAAGTCAACGTATCTTATTCCGACTTACCTCCCATCCTCACGACGCGGGATCAACGTCCGCAGCTCCCCCGTCGACTCCACTACCGCCGCTCACTCCGGTGGAGTTCTGGAGTTGATGGGGAGCGCGTTCGGGGATCGATATATCGTGTCCAGATGAGACGCGATGTATCGATCCCTGATAAATCGATCCCTACCCGCCAATATGGCGGGTAGTCTGGACGTACCCTTATAGAGATAAAATGAGTTAGCTTTACAGCCTTAGCTAACAGCTAGCTGGTTTTCAGCTCCTGCAGTAGAGGCTCATGCACTAAGCTTCAAAGTTCCCTGGTTCAATCCTGCCTGCCAACAACAGGGTCTGTTGGTGTTACACAAACTCTTTTTTGTGAAAGAGCAACATACAAATGTAGACTGTTTGTTTGTTTGTTACATACCTGTATTCAAAACCAAAACACTTACCATGTCACCAGAAAGTGAGAACAGGTGTTTGTATGGGACTTTTGTAGCCAGCATTGCCAGATATGATAAACATTCATATGCCCCTTCATGCTTTGGTCACCATTCCAGAGGACATGCTTCCATGCTGATGATACTCGTTTAAAAAAAATGTGTCAATTAAATTTGTGACTGAACTCCTCTGGGGAGAACTGTATGCCTCTGGCTATATTTTACCTGCATTCTGCCATATATTTCATGTTATAGCAGTCTCAGATGGTGACTCAGCACATGTTGTTCATTTTAAGAACACTTTCGCTGCTGATTTGACAAAACACAAAAAAGGTACCAATGTGAGATTTCTAAAGATAGCTACAGCACTCAATCCAAGGTTTAATAATCTGAAGTGCTTTCCAAAATCTGTGGAGCATGCTTTCAGAAGTCTTAAAAGAGCAACACTCCGATGTGGAAACTACAGAACCTGAACCACCAAAAAAGAGAATCAAACTGCTGGTGGCATCTGACTCAAATGATGAAAATGAACATGCGTTGGTCCATACTGCTTTGGATTGTTATCGAGCAGAACCCGTCATCAGCATGGACGCATGTCCTCTGGAATTAGGGTGACCAGATGTCCCAATTTTATAGGGACAGTCCTGGTATTTGGGGCTTTTTCTTACATAGGCTCTTATTACCCCCATCCTCATCCTGATTTTTCACACTTGCTATCTTGTCACCCTATCTGGAATGGTGGTTGAATAATGAAGGAACATATGAATCTTTAGCACATCTGGCATATAAATATCTTGTGACGCCAGCTACAACAGTGCCATGGGAACACCTGTTCTCACTTTCAGGTGACATTGTGAAAAAGAAGCAGGCAGCATTATCTCCTACAAAAATAAAAACTTGTTTTGAGTGATTGGCTGAACAAGGAATAGGACTGAGTGGACTTGCAGGTTCCAAAGTTTTACATTGTTTTATTTTTGATTGCAGTTATTTTTTGTACATAATTCTACATTTGTAAGTTTAACTTTTGTAACAGAGATTGCACTACAGCACTTGTATTTAGATGAATTGAAAAATACTATTTCTTTTGTTTTTACAGCGCAAATATTTTTAATAAATATAAAGTGAGTACTGTACACTTTGTATTGTTATAATTGAAATCAATATATTTGAAAATGTGGAGAACATCCAAAAATATTTAAATAAATGGTCTATTGTTTAACAGTGTGTCATTTTTTTAATTGCATGACAGCCCTAATATATATTTCATATTTAATGTCTTTAATGGGGGAGGGATAGCTCAGTGGTTTGAGCATTGGCCTGCTAAACCCAGGGTTGTGAGTTCAATCCTTGAGGAAGCCACTTAAGGATCTGGAGCAAAAACTGGTCCTGCTAGTGAAGGCAGGGGGTTGGACTCAATGACCTTTCAAGGTCCCTTCCAGTTCTAGGAGATTGGTATATCTCCAATTATTACCTTTTTTTAATACAAATACCACTAAAAGATAATTGTTATGTTCAGAGTAAAGGTTAACCAAGCTTTAACTTTTGAGCTGAATTTACTGGCCTATATATGACAGAGAGACAGAGAAGGAATATGGAGTGATGTCATTCTCCATCCCATTAGCACTTTCCTCTTCAGTTATCTTTCATTGTGTACAGGGGATAAAAGGCAGCAGTATTAAGGAAGCAGACTGTCTGTGCACCAAGGGACTGGCACTTGAAAGACTCATCACACTATTGCTACAATATTGTGCCAAGAAGCTGAGGCTGCAGGGCCAGGAGGACCCTTCAAGTACCAATGCTAGGCACAAAGATACTGTCCATCCTCCTCAGCCATCTGTTGACCTCCTGCATACAAGATCCTCCCCGCTCCCCGCCCCCAATAGGCCCTGCTCAACAGCTTATGTCTCCTTGGCTCATGCTGTCTCTGGGTGCCTCTCAACATGCCTTCAAGCCATCATGCCCCCTGTAACCTCGCCTGCCTCCCTCCCTCACCAAGAGTGTGCTCAGAGCACAGCAGGTGAGTCAAGGATAAGGCCAACTTGAAAACTTTAATGGAAATGAAAATTTGTGTAAAAATAACAAACGTATCCAGACATGTTTGTTCTTGGTCTGTATCCAGATTATGCATGAAGTTGGGGCGGGGGGAGAGGGTAGGCTGGGAGCCTCAAAAAATCAAAACAAAAAAACCCATCCCCCATGGAGCTGAGTAGTTCCGTTGGTTAATCTGATTTTCACCAAGGTTTTGATGTATAAAGGGGAATAATGTTTGTTGTACCTAGGGGATAGGGCACTAGACTGGAACTCCAACTACTTAGGTTCTCTTCCTAACTCTGCTGCATGATCGTGGGCAAATCACTTCACATTCCTGTGCCTCGGTTTCCTTGTGGAAAAACATTTTCCTCTTTTGCAAAGGGCTTTGAGAAGTTCAGCACAAAGCTGTTTATTTTCATTATATACTGATAGTCTCAAACCATGCTGCAAGTTCAGTACTTGCTTAAGTGCTTTGCTGAAAAGGGGCCTAAGGTCCTGATAGCCCATTAAAGTCAGTGAAAAGACTCCAATTAATTTCTGTGGACTCTGGATCAGGCCCCAAGACTTAACACCTCATTAAGTCTGGAGTTCCTACTAAAGGCTCAATATTACATCTGTAGACTGCAGTACATGAAAGAGATTGGGAACAAATGTGAAACTATGTGTGTCAATATATAAACCTGCCTTTCTTCAGTATGTATTTATGTAGAGCTGATAGATTATTGTTCACCTATGTACAGTGCTTTAAGTGTTCTAGGCACTTTACAGAACAAATAGAAAGATGTATTCTTGGACCTTGAGGCACTTACAGTCTAATGTTAAATGTGACACAATGAGTAGGATAACAGACAGGGAGGGGTGGAGAGTAGGAAAAGAATTACTGCAATAAGATCGTGTGATTGCTTAGTTTAGGCAAATGGACATCTCAATATTTTAATTACAGGTTTCATTTTATGGCTTTTTAAATAGCTTTGTTCCCAACGGGCAAAAAGATGACTTACGTGAGTAAGGCATCGCAGGCTTGTCCCCCTAGAAAAGAAGTGGTGCAGGTCAGGATTGCAGAGAACTCAACTGCATGGTGAGTGCCATTATTATTCCTGGATTTAGTGTGCATTATCAGGACTAGTGCTCGTTTCATTAAAAATGAATGGCTACAAATACCAAACTATCTGTCACAGATAACCTTATCCTAACACACTTCATATTAAAACCTGGGTGGATCGCTCATAAAAAAGTAAATAAAGGATCAAGTGCTGTTAACTTTTTGAAGAAAGCTGCATTTCAATAAATTAACTCCTCTGTTTACTTCTTTGATCTACTTTTCTAATCAGTGCTATTGATTATCTACTTTCCCTTCTGAGCAACAAGCAAGAGACTGTGAAAACCTATTACAATATAATAAAAACAATTCTCATTGCGCTATTTTTACTGCTTGTGAAAGGTATTGGCTTGGCAACCCTGAAAAGTGAAGTCCTCTCTCTACTATTAATTGACATGTATAGCATGGACTGTGACACTGCAGTTTTCCTCCTATTGCTACATCAAAGTATGGGAAATCCTTGCCTGTAGTTGAGCCCTCTGAAACTGGCATCTAGTTCTAATTGAGGAAATGATGTGATTTAGGCATTTACCCTCTCAGAGCTGGATTGAAACTACTAGTTTATTTCAGTTACAGATCACAATTCTAGGTTAGAATTGAACTGATGATCTAATGATTCTATATCCTTTTAAAACTCTTTGAACGAGCGAATACCCCTAATGCTATATACTTTAATGATTATTAGCTAGAAGCTGAAAATAGTTTCTGCATGTGAACATCTTAATGTCTGTCTTAAGGTGTTTAAGAAATTCTTAGAATGATTAAGAATCTGAGAGGAACAGAGAAACTGCATAGTGTTTCCTTTATAAATGTTACAGCAGAGTATCTCACAGAGATTAAGCAAAATGGCTTCATTCCAAACTTCACTGCTTAGTGCTGGAGGGAGATACTTTTGTTCTAAAACTCGATTATGCCCTCAGATATGTGTAGCACTGAAGAGAGGAATAATTTATGCATTTGAAGGGCTAGCAGCAGCCTCCATGATGAACTGTTGTTCCTCAGGGATACTGCAAGAAGTGGTGTATTGTGCCAGATACACATAATGCATCTGCTCTGAAAGATTTCCCAAATTAAGGAATAGACTTGAACAAAAGTTACTGTTTCTTCCTAAACACAAATTATTTATAGGTAGTATCTAACAAGCATACAAGGGGAGAATTTCTTGAGTGTAAGTTATTCTGGACCTTTGAGGAATAAAGTATGAGCCTCTGAGAGAAGACAGTGTTGTTCCATGTGATTTTACATATATTTCAACAAATTCAGAGATCCAAATGGAAAAACTCTAGCATTTAGGGACATAAGTGCTCTAGTGAGTACAGCTAAGAAATGAATTGCTCATTTCTATATGTAAATATTTTTCCATCTGACAGATGTAAGATGTTTTGAATTTATCCGTAGATTATTTTTAAAGCAAGTTACCAACATAACATAGAAATATTACTCTTTCAGAAATAGAAAGCACTCATACAAAATAAAGTTTTGTCAGACTGCAGCATATGGTGGTACATGAAATGCTTGATAGTGAAGTGTAAGAAATATCCAACTGTTTTGTTGGTTGTGGTATACCATAGGTCAGACAGCATGTTACAACCAGAACATTAAAATGTTAAAATCCTGTTTCACTGGTAGGTAGGTTACAAAATCCTACCATCTATACTAAAAAAACATGATGTATTATGTAGTGTTGACAAACTTTGGTGTTGGACTATGGGTGTTGTCTCTATTACGGGCTTCTTACCAGAAAGGAGAAAGTTGGTTATTTTTAGGGGAAGGTGGGGGAAAGATTTTTATTTTAAACTGGATTTTTAAATTTAAATTAAACTTTTATTTTTGAAAATAACCTTATTTAAAATTAAATATAAAATTATGATATCTGATATTGAGGCCTAAATTTAAAATAATATATTAAAATTTAAATATAATACACTCAAGCAGTACATGTTTGCTGCTGAAGTTTTAAAGAAAGTCAAAACCACTGAACTGGTGGAAGTCACTAGCTAAGTACCTAGAACCAGAATTTGTTGATGTGCTAAACCAGCGGTTTGACAAAAGTAGCCTCTTCTGCAAGTGCAGAGAGAATTTATTTTTTTTCGTCTTGGTTTATTCAAATAGTTCAGTTCAATGACAAATTCATTCAAAGTTCATAAGTGAATTGGGAATTGAAAAAGCAGGAAAGCTTGTTTTCCTTTTCCAATCTATGAATAAAAATGAGTTGTAAAAAGATGAGATCTACTAGTTCTAACATCTTGAAGGACATGATGACCAGAAACAATTGGTTGAGTTCACTAACTATAGAAAATACTTTCTACATTTAATAAATCATTTTTATCAATAATATATTTTAATTTTTTCTTTTATCCACATTTAAGATAGTTGTATTTAATTAACAAAACAAATTTAAAAATACTGTCTTTGTGCATTTGTAATTGAATTTCAATTACCATCTAAATGCAACTTGACACAAACTATGAGTAAAAAATTAATCATCTAGCAAATAATTAATTCTTTGCCATTTCCTAATATAAAAATGAAGAATCTGAATACATGTATATAAAACTATATAATTCCTTAAATGTGTATAGATAGTGTTTCTTTCTGGTTACTAAAGAAGCACCAAGTTTAGTGTAAAGGCTATATTTAGTTGCAATGCAAATCAACATGTTTTATTACTTACTAACCAATCAAAGTCAACCTTTCTTAATGAAATTATCTCTGAAGTACAAATGCAAAACAAAATTAAAATCAAGCATTTAAATCAGGATATCCTGCTTGCTAATTTAAATCATGATTAAAAATGGAGATTTATATAACTTTGATTTAAATCAATTCAACCTGCTTGTTACAGTCAGGATATAAGAAATGAAATGAGAGCTATTATCTTCAGTCTCTGCTTGACACCTCCTCTGGTTTTTGGGCTTTCCTCCTTCTCTAGATAACTGCTTGCTTCACCATGTCAGCAACCTCTTGAGTACTGGTTTCCTATGGCCATAACTTTGTCTGAACACTTCAGGACAGTACCCTGCCTCCATTCAAAGATTTCTGAATCCAGAGGTGCTTTTTCTTTCTCTCCAAAAATGGCTTAGAATAATTATCCCAAAGCAAACCAGGAGTCCCAAAATTTTCTTGCATATAACAAGATTTACCTAAGAAACTAGCAAACAGAGAAACTTAGGGGAGGCATAGCTCAGTGGTTTGAGCATTGGCCTACTAAACCCAGAATTGTGAGCTCAATCCTTGAGGGGGCCACTTAGGGATCTGGGGCAGAATCAGTACACTGTTTACTGATTTCCAATCAATACTGTGAAAAAAAATGATAGGTAAACAAATAAATATTTAGGTTGAATAACTTCAAACCTTTATTTATAATTAATTATATTAAATACAGTAACTTATGATTAAGAAATCCTACCCCACAACAGGATTTTCTGGAGCACGGATTAGATCATTTCTCTTGGAGATAACCTGGGCATTTACTCGATTGGTCACCCTGAGCCTATTTTATCAAGAATTAATGTTTTTTTACAATAATGGCATTTGGACTATATCTTTTGAAGACAGGGATCTTGTCTTTTTTAATCTCAGGAAGTTGGCATGCAAAGTTATATATCTGTAGTAATGATTATAAAGTTCATAATACCTCAAGAGTCAGGAGTACACTTTCTTACAAAGTAATGTTTGGTTAGGTGTCTCACTCTCTAATGGAATGCTTGCAAGTCTTTCTATATGTATTTTTTTTAAATAAAAATTTTGTACACATGCATTATGTTATTAGTGCATTTTACAAATAGTGCTGTATTGATTGTTACAGAGATCAATATATTGTAAGAGTTTCATTCTGTTCTCTATGTTCTACAAAATGTGTACCGCCAAAAAGCAAGTGCATCCCTCACCACAGGAGTGAGTGCAGCAAAACTGGCACTGTACACTGCCCTCTTGGGGAAATGATCAGTAAACAGTAGTTTCCATCTTTTTGGCAAATGTTTCCATCTTTTTGGGGAATATAGTGAATGTATAACACACATACAGAATTCAGCTCCCACAAGGGTTACCTCCTCTGAGGTACAAAAAAAGTGACATCTGATTCCAGAATAATCCTGAGTCCATTAAACTGGATAACTGGCAGTGTGTACTGAGTAGCCTTACAGATGTCCCAGGACAACTACCTCAAAAAGAGGAATGATCATGGGAAACCTGGATAGGCAGTAACCTTAGTTCCCACTGAAGTCACTGGGAGTCTTTCCATTAACTTCAGTGGGAGGTGGACCAGGCAGCAGACTCAAGCCAGAACAGGATTCTTCACTATTTATTTAGCACACATAGCTCAGAACATTGTTGCATAGATCTCCATGATTTCCATTATATGTTCAAACAAAATAATTGGCTGAAATCAAGTTAGCCAACATGAGTGATCAAGCATATTTCATATCCTGTATTTTATATACATGAACATATAGGAAGTCCTCCAACAGTTAGATTAAAAACCATTAGCAACACTTTAGCTTACACTGCTTACCTTTGATTTTTTTAAAAATAATTTGAGATATACCTATCTCATAGAACTGGAAGAGACCCTGAAAAGTCATTGAGTCCAGCCCCCTGCCTTCATAGGAAGCTATAAATATCCAGGAATCCATGCACAATACAGTGTGTAAAAAGGAAAAAAAATACTTACTAAAGTTTGAGTACCTTATATTCTTGAACAACCAACATATTGCACTTTACAGAACTGAAGATGTGAATGGTGTTTGTTTAAAAAAAAACAAGCTCCTAATACATAGTAACAAAAGTTAGAGTATAGTAATATTTTGCACTTGGTACTCTTTGATACCTATCTGTCTTTGTAAGTTTGACTTTATCCAAAACAAATGTCCAAACCTTCTGAAGTTTATTCATCACTAATTCAATCAAAACTTTGTCATTACTTTCTAGGTAATTTATTGTCAGTCTGTCTTCTTATATTACTCATGCTGCAGTACGCATGGAAATGTAAAATCTTCCAGCATGACAGGCATGGGGTAGCCTGGAAAAGACAAACTCTAGGCTACACACTGAGATATTATGCACCTGTATTCTGTTACTTTTTTCAGAATTAGCATTGTACTTGTATGCTATTCCAGTTCCGGGGACTACAAATGAATAAAGTGTCTATAAATGCACCATCTTTATTGGCTTATATAAAAAGTAAACCTGTGGCGAATTGGGGGAAAGTCAGCACTAGTCTCATTCTCTAGAAAACTTCTTTGCCACCTCATCTGTCAAACCAAACAGAATGGAAACAACCTTCAGGAACCAGCTTAATTACTTAGCTCCTCTTTGCTCTATTTCTCTTAATAAATTTCCCCATCCAGTTAATGGGGATGAAAATTTCTATCTCACAGGAGAATTCTCAAGATAAATCAATTGGTGTTTGTGAAACACACAGGTACGACCATGAAAAATGCTTTAGAAAAGCCTATAAGGAAATTAATTCAATATTCAGTTTAGGGTTTGGATGACGTGCAGTAAATAAAGCATGGGGCCACACATTAAATGGTGAGGATGAAAAAAGGTATTGACTAGCCAAGTCATTCTTTTCATTATAAGAGGCAGAGCTCCTGCAGAAAGAACATAGACACTAATTACATAATCACATACTATCACAATGAATATTCACAAGAAGGCAGAATTAAGGTTTCAGGAGAAACCTTAAAGTGTGCATTTCCTAACACTTGACTGACTTTGCAACCTACATAACTTTATTTTAAGTTAGTTTTGGTATGTAATATCAGACTAAAACTTACTTTAAAAATCCATTCAAGGGACCATTTTTATCAGATGTTTTATATAGTCTAATAAAGGTAAACTAGAATAATATTTGATAATTTTAGGAATTTGATGTTTTAGGAATGTCTGTTAAGAGATGAAATAACCTAGTTAAGACAGGTCTCTTGCCCAATTTCAGTCTAAAGAATAAATAGTTATGTGCAAATTTTGTCAGCACAAAGATAACTTGAAATGACCGTTTCTATAGGTCCTACGGTAACTTTAGTGTCCAGTTTTCCAGTCCTCTATTTAGATATACCTTTCATTCACCTGGAATGTAGGCTCAAGTCCTTATCTTTGCAAATTGCAGTTCTATTTTGATTAAGTATATAACCAGATTAATTGTGAATGCACTATAAAGTTACACACAGTTTGTTCTAAGATGAGAAGTGTCCTTTGCCTGTTTTTGTTTAATCTCTACAGTTGATTCTAGAAGATATGGGCTATGCCCCATAGTTGGAATGTGGCCCAGCCACCTGAGTTTCACGTTATGTTGACCTTGAAGAACAGCAGACTGAAAAATAAGCCCTTATTGAACTAACATATTATATGCTTGGAACTATTAAATATGTCCATGATGTTGAAAAAACAGCATAGATCTTTAAGAAAATGAAATGTATGTATATAACTGTGAAATATGTACAATAGGAGAGGGCAATAGTACAAGAATATGTCTGTTCAGAATCTGTCAGTCAAAGAGTTAATTTAAAAAGAAGGCCTCAAAAAGATTGAAGGTAGGAAAACAGAAATCATATGGACAGTCTTATTTTTAAAAACCTGCAAGTGACAGTTAGAATGCAGGGAAAAAAATGAGTTTGATCAAATCAAGATCCTGATGGGGAGGAATTTGAATTTTTTTAAATCTAATTTTGATTCTATTTACAGCTTAATGTCCCATGAGAACCTCAACACACTGAATCCTTTAGAAAAAGAGAGAAAATTATGAAAGTAATAAAGAGGTATTGTTCTACTAAGACTACTGCCCATTTCACATTAATAATATCAACAATTATACAAAAACATGCATTTTACCAATAAAATCAAGTGAGAGCCCTTGTGTTGAAATTTGCAAGCAATTTTTTTTTAAATGTGAAGGAAATAGCAGTAGCTCTGCTGTGACATTCAACACATTTGCTTATTTAAAGATCTCCCCTACATGGCGTAAAATATCCAGCGAGGAAACTGCAAGGAGGTCCTTGTATCCTAAGTGATTCAGCGTGATTATATCTGGTCGCAATCTACGAATGATAAAAAAGGGACAAATACATTAAAATGCCGGCAGGCTAATGCACAAAGTGGCGGCGGAGAGCAGGCTTTAAGACCCAGGAGTTGTATTTGTCGAGGAAGGAAATGTTGCTTTTTGACAGATGAGAGAAATCCCCCTCAGTGTTGGCCATGAAAGGAGAGAAGTGAAGTCAGTCACCTGGTGGTGAAGGACAGTAAAACAGGAAAGAAGGGGGAAAAATCTCTTCTCTTTCTCTCTCTTTTCTGCAAAGAAATCCACCTCCTATTTTCCTCTAAACTCTTCTACCATAACCTTCAAAGGAAACCGTTCCCTGCAGACTTTATTATCTTTATTTTTTATTGAAAAAATACCTTTAGCAGCAAAACATTTTTGAGTCTATGCAGGACTTGGGGGATTTTATCTTTCCGCTGAAATTGATCATTGCTAATGTCTTGGGCTCACAGGTGCTAAATTAGCTACCAGAATAACGGAGACAGGCTTTCATGATATACTCTTCTCTTCAATTTGAACACATTTGCCTGAAATTTGCTGCAGGATGCTGTCCAGTGAAGCAGTTTTTTTTCCTTGGGATGCAGCAATTCACTGGTTTCTAAGCTTATTGCAGACGAAGAAGTAATCTTAAACTGAGTGGATTTTTTTTTTTTGGCTTCTCTCCTCCTTTCATTGACACGGGATTTACCGGGGAAAGATCACCTGTCGCTATAATCCGTCAAGGAGTAAAAAAGTGAATTGTTATTTTATTTATTTATTTTTAACCGGTGGAGGAGGCGTGATCACGGAGAATGAGACTGAGAGGAGCTGCCAGGGTTTGGAGGACAAGGCTGAGTTTGGGCTGGAAACTGAGAGTCTAGATTTTTTAAATTTTGGCACAACTTCCCTGGTTCGCCTCCGTGTCGTTTAGTTTCATTCTATGGAGAGATCCACAAACCTGGACATTGAGGAGCTCAAGGTACGTGATGCTCCGGGTGTTTTATTCTCTCCTCCCCTCTCCTGCCTTGCTTCTGGCTCTGCTAGAGGAGTTGGAGGCGCTTCGGGTGCCGGTGAGTGGAGATGGGGAGGGTGGGAATGGAGGCACACAGCAGTCCATTGAGAAGGGGTTGCGGGGAAGATCTCTGGAGATCAGATTGTACAGCCGGGCTCCGCTTCTTCCCCCTCTGCCTTGATAATAATAATAGCCCCTGTCCGTTACATCAGCACTTTGGGCACAGAGACAGAGCGCAGTGTGTCCATTAATCTCACCCTGGGAAGCAGCAGCAGATTTTTCCAGCGGCTGCTGATTTTCCGGTAGAAGTTCGCTCTAAAGGCTCCCTCCCTCTCCCAGTCTGGGTATCTGCTGCTAAAATCTTTATGTTTAGATACGCAAGCAGCCTATAACGAATGCCTGGGATCGGTAGGGTGGCTTGCGCCTTTTCTGCTAGATTTTGCTCTTCGTGTTCCCGTGGTTTCCCCAACCGCAGATTTAGAGTTCTCGTCTCCTACACTGTGTCTATCAAAAGGCTTTAGCCCCCCCAAAACGAGCTACAGAAACACACGGGGCTCTGGGAAGAGCTCAGGAAAACGAAACCACAAAGCGTGGAGGACACGGAGGGGGCTTGGCTGGGCTGCAGAAGTAGTGAATGCTTAACAAAGCATCAGCTCGGTGGCCTTTTCGAGCAGCACAACTTTACATGAGGGCTGTGTCGTGTCAAGATTTTGCTCCCTCGCTGTTGGGGAGCATGCCTGAGATCCGAGCACGCCCCTCAGCACCAGTGAAGCTCTGCCTTCACCTGCGGTTGGGATCACACCCCCTCCCCGGAGAGAGCAGAACGGGGGTGACATAAACAGGGGGACGGGACCGAAATCTGGGGTGAGGTGGAAGATGAGCGAGGGAGAGGTGCAAAACCAGCAGTATTCGGGGAGAGGAGAAAAACGATCAAAAGCAGGAAATAGAGGGACAAAAAACGGCAGAGGTTTCGAGGCTCTTCAGGGGTCTCCCTGGGGAGTGTAGTGGGGATGAGGGGGTTAAAGAGAAGACAGCCTGGGAGAAAATGGGGAAGGGCAGGGGAGGGACCACCATACCATTAGGTAGATTTAAACACCATTGCACAATTAGGGAAATAATAGTTGGGGAGAGTGGGGTCCCCCCACTTCATTTAATCTAGCAACATCCCCAAAGCTAAACTGCGGAGTTCGCGCCTCATTTCGTACCGAGGTTCAACTCTGCCAAGTTAGTATCGAAGAGCATCTGTGGGCATCTTTGCCTTAAGACACGCAGAATCTGAAAGTGAATATTTTCTCTCTTTCCAAGCCATGCTTGTAAACAATGTAAAAACCCTCCTAAAAGACAAACACAACATGTCCGTGTTTTAAATGCCAGGCTTCATGACTGCTAAGCTGGTGAAACAAACGCCTGTTTGAAAGTCCTTGGTTCATTTTACTTGTATGAACAACTTTAGTAAAAAGCTTGTGGTGGGGAAGGCTCTCAGACTTTAAGTGGTGCACTAAGTAGTGGAAAGATCCTTTTGCCTAGTGCATGGGATTTGTTGGTATGCATGAATTACGGGGGGGGGGGAAAGGGGTGTCATATGGGGGTGGCTAGTAACCCAAATTCAGCCCTGGTGTAACTACACTAAAGTCAGTGGGATGGATTTTTCCCAGTGAGCTAGATCCTCTCTCCTGCTATGCCCCCTTTAGTACCACTCGGTAATGTAAAGGAGGCTTAAAGGATTTCATGGACATCTTGGGATTCTCCTACATCAGCCATTGTTCCACCAGTCCAGAGATATAGACAAAGCTCTATTGAACTCCAACCATTCCTAGCTGAGTAAACTGTCTCCTTTGTAGCCAGAGTAAAGAGCAGCCCTGATGCTGCTCTAAGTTAAGCAAAGCTGAATTAACTCTTTTCCAGCTCTGGGATCAGGGAGGACCAAAGGTGGCATAAACTATCTTTGTGGTTCCTATCCATCTCCTTCAGGTCCAAGCTCAACCTGACCAAAGGATCTAGTTCCATATGTTTAGACATCAGTCAGCTGTGCTCTCTGGAGCTCTAGCAATCTCCTCTGAGGTGTTACTCTGAGGGCTGACATGCACAATGTGTTCCTAACCCAAGACCTTGCAACAACTATTTCCAGGAATTTTAGAAACGGGGGCAATGGCTTCGTGCAGGATAGCAGATTTTTATTTTAGCACCAAGTTGATTTTATCTAGTATATAAAATGAATTTAGGAAATCAAAAACTAAGGGTGTGCTTGTGGTGGTGGTAATGTAATTGCAATACATTATACAACAGATAAAGATTCTGATAAACTGAGGTCAGACACTGAATGTCAATTTGAAATATGTATGCTCTTGATTATGATTGCTATGAATTCTATATCCGTTTTGAAAGGTCAGTTTTTGTGCAAAACTGAACCAAAAATTGTGTGCAAGACCTGCTAATGAGCATAGGTATGACTTTCACTTTATTAGTCTGTGCACAAATTCCTGATGAAACAGATCAGTACTGGGGAGAGAGAGAGAGAGACTACTCATCCAGAGATTTTGGACTGCTCTGCTTTTCCTTTTGATCTGTCTCATCTTCTGTCTCAGATGGCATCTGTGAACTTTCCTCTGACTTTTAATTTAATTCCTGTGGTATTTTCTTTTAAAGTAGTTCCATCACAAAAATGAACTCAGTTATGGTTATTTTCTTTGAATGTTTTCACTACATCCTTAGTTTTAGTGTTTTGAGCTGTTTCTATTATTTAAAGTGTGTGTAGATATGTATATAGATCTGTCTCACATATACAGTACATACAGGTTCTGTATATGTGAGTGTATATTTCTATAGGTCTTTGGCTGGTATGTAGTAATATATGTATGTTATTCCTCTGTATAAATTAACTCTTACACATCAAGAGCTGATGTCAAACTATTTGTTTTTCTTCACATGAAAATAGTGTAGTTTGGATTTATAAACAGTACAGAGGCTTTCAAGTTTCCTGGATTACAATAATTTGTGTGTCATATTAACACTGAATAGATAGTTACAGATTTTGTCCTTCACATTTTTCTGGATGTTTGGTATACAGCTCTTACAGCATATTTTACAACCTTTCCTCTTATGTTAATTTAGTCATCAAAATGTGTCTATGCACTCGGATAATAGGTGATAGCATTTTATACAGTCCATAAAGCATCCATGATATCTTTCTAAAAGAAAGTTTCCTGGTAAATTTAAAGTATTGTGAAAGTGGTATTGTTTACATACTGTAATAACCTGTTTTCAATCCAGTGCTTTCTCCCTGAAGTTGCTGTTTATAGGCTAAATTAGAATTTTCCATTGTAATCCCAAAATGTTTGTTATTTCTAGAAATGTGTTTGTGGGTCTTGTAATTATTGCCACTTAATATGAAAGAATCATTAAAATACAGTACGCTATATCTGAATCACATTGAAAATGTAGCCACGTCATTTGACAATAATTATCCTTCAAGTCTGTTATAATTTCACATTTCCAGGTGAAATAAAAATACCAAACTTAGCTGTATGGAACTGGCCACAGATGATGATCTATGATAATAAAACCATCCAGTGCATAATAGATTCTTCATTAGGAAAATACTTCATATTCCATGAAGAAACTCAGACAAAGAATCCAAAATAATTTGAACAAGAGGTTGATTCAACAATATTGTGGTTTTAAACTACACAGTCTTTTAGATGACTTCACAATTTAAATCAAACAGGAAAGCTAAAACTCAGAACAATTCTGAATTTTTTTAAAATAAGATAGAGCCAAGGAAAGTCATGCTTAGTATGGTGTAGGAGGATTTTTGATGAGTGTAAGTAGGTGGTTATATTTCTGTTATAAATTAGTCATTCCATAATGAAAAATAGTACTCTCTAACAAATGACATATTTTTAGCACACTCTACTTCACTTATTCATTCTTCTGCTTAAGAGAAGGACCTCTTCCTGTCTTCTTTTATGAACAGCTCTTTCTTTCCCCTCCATTCCAACCCCCCTGCCTCCCCATCTTTTAGGCAGGGCCCATCATCAACAGTGGATAAAGGCACTTAACCTTTCAAGTCCACATTCAGAAAATGTAGTCTTCAAACTATTCCTAATTAAAGGTTGAGTTGAAATGGTTTTAAAGTACTAGGCATGCATATTATTTCTCTTCTTGTCCCCTCTGTGGGGGTTCCCCTCAGTCTCCAAATACTTCTAGAAATTGGATATTTGGTCAGTGAGGCTGGAAAGAAATATATGCATAGTATATAGTGTCATATGACCCAGAAAAAAAGGTCAAGACAACAGCAATGCTCCCAGTACACATTTTAGAAATCACTTGTCCACTGTCATTACTAAGAAGCTGCAATAACTTCTAGCTATGCATGTCTGCAATATACATTACAGCTTTGCTGAGCTCCATATTTTTCCAGCTGAAAATATAATTGATACCTGAAGCTTTAGTTAAAAGGAAAACAGCTCTCGCTTCCTCTGATTTTGAGTACATATTCAGTTCTCGTCTAATGATGCATCATGTACATATTTTGCATGATTTAAAAAGGGGGGGGAATTTATAAGGTCAGTAGTACTATTTTTGAGGTTCTACTTCACTGGAAGAGATTGCCTAGGGTGACCAGACAGCAAGTGTGAAAAATCAGGACGGGGGTGGCGGTAATAGGCTTCTATACAAGAAAAAACCTCAAATATCAGGACTGTCCCTATAAAATCGGGAGATCTGGTCATCCTAAGATTGCCTTGTGACAATCTCTTAAACTATTGTGTTTACAAGTAGAATTGGCTTGTTTCTTACAGAGCTAAAATTCAGACTTAAAGATAATCCATTTCCCACCCTATATCCTTTCAATGATCAGATTGCCTAGGAAATGAGTGTATTTTGGGATTCAAGTATTACTTTGCTTGGCACAGCCCTTGACCTTTTTGAAGGTTAGTGTTGCCTATACTAGCTGCCAGTGGTGCCAGGAGCAAGGTTATCTGGGAAGCATTATGTCACATGTGTTATGAACCAGGCTCTGCGTCCTGTGAAAATCTTGCACTTGGTACAATTTTATGTGAATCCATGTCTAGCAGAGCTATTTCTAAATCCAAGAGGAAACCTACTGTCCCAAGGACGAATAAGGATTCAAAACATGAAAAAGGCATTAAGTTACAAGTAGTTACCATAAAACTACTTTTCTCTCTTTGAAGTTGATATGTCAAAGCCTTTCCGTAGTTAATACTTTTATTTTATTTTTTGTTCTTTTAATTTAAAAGAAATCTGAAGGGAATTGGTTACAAATAATATATTTGTCTTTACATTCATTTCTGGTACTCTGTAATAAAGTTTGAAGCTTAGGTTTTCAAAGACCTATCAATCATTCTGTTGTGTGTCTGATCATTCCAGTCATATTCAATAGTGTAGTAGGGCTGCAGGCTGGAATTACTTTGCAGTCCAAGAATGAAAGATTAGTATTTATCTACTAAGCCATCAAATCCTTTACTTGCTCTAAGATGTTATATCTTAAACTCCTTATTACATACACACAACAGTTCTTTGTGAAGAAGGGTACTGTACAATGCTATCCGCAAGCATTAGGTTTTGTTTCTTGATATATAGAGGAGAAGGAGGATCTTGTGGCTAAGCCACTGGAGTATGAGGTTTTATGCTCAGTTGTCAGTCTTATGTTGGCTAAGTCCCACAAGCCCCAACTTTTAGAGGTGCTGAGCAAGTTGATGGAAGCTGGGGGTTTCTCAAAACTTATAAAAATAAGATGCTTCATCTGGGCATCAGCTTTTTCATCTTTGTAACAGGATAATATTTCCCTGTATTACAGAGGTATTGTGAGATTTAACTCCTTCATGTGTGTAAAGAAAACTTAATGCTCTGTTGGAAAGGTACTAAAAACGTGCAAAATATTCTTATATTGTTCTTAAAGAAAACCTGAGTTCATCTTTAAATTAGCAGCACTAAAATAAACAACATTTTGTTAATTTAGTACAGTCATACCAACAGTGACACGTTACCAGGACTTCTAAAAATCAGTCCCACAAGCAGTAGATTACACCAGGCAGAACAGTCTGGCCCTTTGCCATCTTATTTTGTTTCACCAGTCCTCCTTCAGTTCATCCATGCATCAAGGTGCAGAATTAATAGGCTCCACATTTCTACTCCTCACAACTTTGAGGACAGACAAATGATTAACTAAAGCTTGCACTGCTGAAAAATCATTTAGAGGGATACTTTATTTCCAGTCCACAAGTAGGAAATACTGTACAGTTAATAAATGCACATGTATAAAAAGAGAGATCATGCAGAAACGGTACCATGTAGTAACCACAAAATTTTGACTTTGTACTTTGTAAACAGAGTGTGTGTTGTGTTGTATAATTGAATATAAAAATGCACTAGATGGGGTTGCTCCATTAGGCATCTCTGCATCTTTAAGGCTCCATGTATTTCGGATTTGTATGTGAAAATATTTTGCATGCATCCTAGTTTTTATGGTTACTTTAGTTTACAAATACTAATGTACTGATGGTTAGGAATTTTGAGTAGGAATCAAAAAGAAAAACTAAAATTTACATTGAATGCAGTTTGACATATAGCAGCACAGCAACTTTTTGTTGGATAATTTTTATTCACTGAAACCTTTATGTGTGTTGCCCCTAAAAGTTACTGCTTAAAGAGCACAATTATATTGTTTGCAAAAACAATCACTGATAAAAGTATTGTAGTACATTGTAACTATAACTGACATAAAGAGGCCTTTCTATAAGGTGCCAAATAGCTGATGACAATACAGATAGAGAACCTATCATAGAAAGATGTTCAGTATCACTGAAAATGTCTCTCCAACTAAGACCAGACCCATAAGCAGAAGAGGCTTGCCCTGCCTGTTAACTCATCACTTCCCCAAACAAGTGATCTGTGTTAGAAAAGGGTTGTATATTGGCTCAACTTAAAGGCAACAAAATAGCAATTTGTTCAATGTATGCTGGTAACTCACAATCAAAACGAAACCAGTCAAATCAATAGGAGTTTTGCTGCCTGATAAATTGGTAGGACTCTATAGGTAGAGCAACAGAGATGACAAAAGGTGCAAACCAATTTAAAATGCCAAGTTACCAGCTGCTTCATGCATAATCAAGGATGAGTGGGACTCACTTGAAGTGAGCCACACAATTGGGGGTGCTGATCACTGCCTTGCCTCCAGTGCATTTGATTTCAATCACTGCACTGGGAAAGGGTGTCTAGTGTTAACCCTTCAGCATAATGTAAATCAATAGTAAACACCAATCTCTTTTGGTCCCTGTGGCTAAAACCTTGTTCTGTCATTAGGACTCCTGATTCAGCAAAGCACTTAAAAGCATGCTTGACTCATTTCAGTCGGACTTAGTCATGTGGTTAAATGCTTTGTTGAATTAGGTTACTGATTAAAAACCCCAACATATACAATTGAAATGAAGCGGGTGGGAGGATTAAGATGTGTTGCTACCAATCTCTATGTGTGAGAGAGAGCATCATTGTGGAAGTGCAAAATGGAGGTTCTGGATTTGTAATACATTTATTCTGAGGTGGATTGTGCAGCTCCTGGATATTTAGGTGTTATGTGATAACCGCAGCATGTCTAGCAAAAATTAAGTAGGTGAATAGAAACCATCATAAAGAAGATAGGTTTAGATAGGATTATGGTGGGGATAATAGGGATAGTGAATCATCCTTGCAACAAAATAAATAGGTTTACCAAAGTTAACTAAGTTGAGAGTATGTCTCTTAATGAAGAACTTCTGTGCTCATTTATTTCCAAGTTAGTTTACTCAATGTAAAAAAGTAGTCCTGAGTGGCTACAGACCAATAGGTGCCCCTCTCCCTCAACACAAATGAACTCTCAAAAGAAAACCATGAAACTGAACACCTTCTAACTTTGGGAAAGTTCAGGCCATACATAAATAATACATTTGTGACATAGGGCATGGCTACACTTGCAGATGTAGAGCACTGTGAGTTAAACATACCTTCGTAGAGTGCAGTAGGGAAAGCGCTGCATTTTGTCCACACTGACAGCTTCAAGTGCACTGGCGTGGCCACATTTGCGGCACTTGCAGCACCATTGGGAGCGGTGCATTATGGGCAGCTATCCCAGCATGCAAGTGACTGCAACATGCTTTACAAATGGGGGTGGGGTGGAGTGTGACAAGGAGTGTGTTGTGTGCATGTTGCGGGAGAGAAAGTGGGTTTTTGGGGTGCTGAGAGTGTGTCAGCATGCTGTCTTGTAAGTTCAGACCTCCCTTCCCCCCCTTGCCTCTCTCTTATTCACTCATAGCAAACAGTAAATGTTTGCTCTTTCTCTGAGCTGATAAGCAGCCGGCTTCTCTGAAAGGGAGCTTTGAAAGGGCATTTCCGCATTCCTGCAGCCGATTTCACAACAATGACAAGAGTGGCCACTTGACTTAAGGGGATTATGGGACTTTCCAGAGGCTGATCACAGTGCAGTAATGCAACACCTTGTTCACACTGGTCCCCCTCCCTGAATTTACTAATATTTTGAGACACAAGTAGGCCCCAGAAAACTGCATTGTGAATTATTTTTTAAAATCTATTACTTGTTATGTATGTTTTCTATTAACCATAAATATTTAATCTTCCTAAATATAATGTGTTGTCCTTCAATCTTTCCATTGACCAATAAGAGTACCAAACAGGGTCACATGTTATTAGCTGATGCGAAATTATATGTAGGCATATCCTGATATTGGTGATATATTTCTTTTGGGCTTAGAGAATGACATTTACTATTTCAAAGCTAACTCCATTTTAGATGCATCTCTGAAATATTCTCCATACCATTTCCCAGTGAATTCAGCAGTCAAGCAGATATAAAAAGAATGCAAAAAATTGTCTCTCATGTAGACTCATGTTCCCACGTAATCTTAATGCAGTGAAAATTATCCTATTTCAGTGTGTTTTATTTGATTTTCAAGAAAAGTTGAGAAAAGAGTACCATTTTTCAAACAAGAGCAACAAGCCAACTAGTTGCAGAGTGGTAGCCGTGTTAGTCTATATCAGCAAAAACAATGAGGAGTCCTTGTGGCACCTTAGAGACTAACAAATTTATTTGGGCATAAGCTTTTGTGGGCTAGAACCCACTTCATCAGATGCATGAAGTGAAAAATACAGGAGCAGGTATAAATACATGAAAGGATGGGGGTTGCTTTACCAAGTGTGGGGTCAGTCTAATGAGATAACTCAATTAACAGCAGGATACCAAGGGAGGAAAAATAACTTTTGAAGTGGTAAGAGAGTGGTCCATTACAGATAGTTGACAAGAAGGTGTGAGTAGCAGTAGGGAGAAATTAGTATTGGGGAAATTAAGTTTAGGTTTTGTAATTACTCAACCACTCCTAGTCTTTATTCAGGCCTAATCTGATGGTATCTAGTTTGCAAATTAATTCCAGTTCTGCAGCTTCATGTTGGAGTCTGATTTTGAAGTTTTTTGTTGTTGAAGAATTGCCACTTTTAGGTCTGTTATTGTGTGACCAGAGAGATTGAAGTTTTCTCCTGATGGTTTTTGAATGTTATGAGTCCTGATGTCAGATCTGTGTCCATTTATTTTTTTGCATCTGGTTTGGCCAATGTACATGGCAGAGGGGCATTGCTGGCACATGATGGCATATATCACATTGGTAGATGTGCAGGTGAACGAGCCCTGGATGGTGTGGGTGGTGTGGTTAGGTCCTATAATAGTGTCCCTTGAATAGATATGTGGACAAAGTTGGCACTGGGGTTTGTTGCAGGGTTTAGTTCCTGGGTTGGTGTTTTTGTTGTATGGTGTGTATTTGCTGGTGAGTGTTTGCTTCAGGTTGGGGGGCTGTCAATAGGCAAGGGCTGGCCTGTCTCCCAAGGTCTGTGAGAGCGAGGGATCATCCTTCAGGATAGGTTTTAGTTGGGGGGCTGTAGATGATGGCTAGTGGCAACTGGCATCTCCTATATTCACAGTACTAGCATCAGCCTTCTCCTTTCTGTAAGCTCATTTTGTTTTCAGGGAGTTTTGGTGCTATTTTTAAAGCTGATCTTACAGCTTGCTTTCTTTTCCCCCCAACTCATTATGAGGCACAAGTGAATATGTGATTGGAAAATGATCTATTTGCCCAGCACAGACCTCTGACTAGTTAAGCTCCGTATTTCATTCAGTATTAATTTAGATGAGGCAGATAATATTCGCTGTTCATGTAAATATGTCATCTACTCAGTCTACCGAGACTACTTGCACTATTGCTTAATAGAATTACGGGAATATGAGCAGTGTCACTGTGTCCCATGGTAAAATTTCCATCATACAGCTGACAGTCATAATACAAAAGGCACTCTTTGCCAAGGTGCTGTCTGTCCTATTGAACTTGGACTTTTCTGGGCCTTGATCAATGAATAGTGTCTGTGAGGCAGTAAACAGCAGCATAATGAACAGAGCAAGGAGTTACGGCCTAGGAGAGCTGAACTGAAGTCGAGCTCATGATGTCTCTGGGATTATAGAGTATATTGACTGAAATATATTGTAGTTGAGGGCATATGCTGTTGCATCAGAATTACAACACTAGTGTTTTGTAATAGACACACACAGCTTTAGAACAGGCAAGTGGAATCTAAAGTTTTAAAGTATGAAGGCTTATCTGAGTAGCTCAAAGTGGAAGATTGCATTTAAAAAACAGCCAATTATAAACTGAGCTTCAGACAAAGTAACTAAAACAAGCTAGTCCTCTAGTCAACCAGACTATAAATCATGCTGACACTTCATTTTTTCTCTCTCGTGGGTATGGCATCGAGACATTATTGACAGATGAAGCAGTGATTGCATTAGTATAGATTTTAGTAACGCTTATTAAATACAATATGCTCAGTTGTCAGTGCTTTGCACCAATATTACAATTTTTATTGCTAAGGAGAGGAGTGTGTGTGTTAATGATGAGAAAAGGTTAGTTTATTTTTCACAATACAGGGTACAGAACCAAAGTCACTATTAGGAAGATCTATAGAAGCTTCTCAAAGTTATTTTGTAGAATTCTTTTGTGGTATAGAAGGTGATTGAAGGAGGAGAATCAGAGACTCCTGGAAGTCAAATTATGAGTTTGCTATTACCAAATATAATTATCTTTGGTGGTGCTATGATAGTGTAAGAATGAAGTATTATCACTGAGCTGATACGCTATATGAATTACTTTCTGTTGTATGTTTTGGGCCCAATCCTGCATTCTTTGTGCACTGCAAGTTTCCACAGAGGTCAATGGATTGGGCTCGCTCCCTTAGCATTCACTCTTCTATATTCTACTGGATATCATCTTCGCCATAGCCAAGCCTCTTCTACTAAACAGATATATTATTCTCTACTGTCTAATGTCAAATTGCTTTTTTTGTTACCACAACTTTTAATAAAGAGTTAGCGGAAGTAACAGGCTAGCAATTTTGGAGATGGATCAGTAGTGCTGATAGCTTAAGTCTGTTCTTAAATCTATTTATTTATTTTCCTTTTTGTATTTCTGTGGTGCTGCATATTTTACTTAAAATAAAAATTCAACTCAAATGCCATCATTTTCAAACTATATCTATAATTTAGTGTGTAAATAATACAACTTATTTAAATTTTAAATTCTAGAGATTTGTTGCAATTTTATTAAATTGCAAAGAGTTCTTTATGTAGCCATAAGAGACCACATTCCCCATACTCACCTGAGTTGTTGAAGCTGAAGTCAATGAGTGTGGAAAACGATGAAGCAGCAGGGAGACAGCATAGCGGAAAAAACAACTTATAGAACATAAAAATAACTCTGAATCCATTATGTTATCTGACATGGTTTGGTTAGTGGGCTCTTGGGCCCCCTCAGCTTGTATTGGGCTTGATCCTCTGGTGTGTTCCAGTGATGCAGAGCAGTTTAACCAACCACCTAAATGTTCCTTCTGTAACAGGGAATCATTTGGTGACATAGAAACAGTAGTGGCTTCCACAGTAACTCTTCTCCCTGCCCCCGGCATAGAGGATTGGCTGGGGTGTCCCTACACCCTGACGATCCCCACCTGGCAAAATGGCCCCTTGGGGCCATGGGTAACTGGGCATATGTCCTGAGAGTTCTCCACTTTAATGGAGTGCATGTGTCTATTTTAAAGTGGGGTTAGCCCAGCTTATACTGGGGGCTGGGCTAACCCCCATCTGGTTCTACATATTGAGGGAATCATAAAGTTGAACTAAAAGTACCTTTGCTCCTTTTTCTCCAGTTCTGTACATTTCAGCCAGGCTGTCAGTTGTGCATCATTTAGTATATTACCACAACATTTCTCCCTAGGAGTATGGCATAGGACAGAGGATGGGCATATGTTTGGACTAACTGCTTGCTTGCTTCAGAAGTTTAGAGTGGTTGTATTTTTCTGATTGGTAGATATGTTTTTTTTTAAATCTAGCAGTTTAGAATTACTTAAATATGTTCTTCTAATCCTTGTAACCTACAAAATAATGGGAAAGTTTAATTATAAACGCAACATGTTGTATATGAAAAAATGAGAAACCTATTTCTGCCTCATAAACAGCCCTGATCCCCCATCACAACTGTATTTGGCACCAGAAAATGTAGAGAGAGATCTTTTTGCATTGAGAGAGAATTCATCTGTACACAAAATCAGATTAGAACTGTAACCTTAAACTGTAAAAATGGAGCAAGAAAACAGAAACTTTTTAAACAATCAGATATTTCTTCACACAACAATTACTTCTGCTGTCAGCAGGAATAACATTTACTACTATTTTAATCAAATATATTCTTCTAAAATAGTGTAAGCTGCAAGTAAATGAGACCATACCTTCTAAGGACCCCATCTCCTCCCACTCCAGTATTAGAGATTTGTGTCCTAAACACAATGCTCAGAAGCAGATGAAAAATATTGATTAGACCTAAGAGGAGCCTGTACACTATATATAGGAAATCCTGCTTATCTCCTTTATAAACTGGCGGCATCACCCATAATAGTCTCAATTCAGCTGAACTGGGCCCAATGGGTATGATTTCACACCCATGTAACACTGACTTCAGTAGAGCTAATCTTCTTTTAAACTGGTGTAAGTGATATCAGAATTGAGCCCAGTGTATAACACAGAAGAGTCCCATTTTTTCTAAACAAGACATCTTCTGCTCATATTGTCTTAGGTTCTCTACCTTTTTTGGGGGGGGGGGGAATCCACAAATAAGTAATCTTCCCTCTTGTATTTCTTGCATGTGTCTATTTTAAAATACTGAGGCGTCAACTGAAAACAACCCTTCTATTATTGAGAAAAAAGTACTACTTGGAAATTGTAATGGAGCCCTCATGTACAAGCTGTGACAGAAGTTCAAAGTACAGTTTGCTTTTATTGATGCCTTCATCTGAAAAACAAACAAAAGAAACCCCAAAGTTGTAACTTTTCACAAGCCAGGGCTAAGAATGAGAGGCTAGTACTGTGCACCACATATAAATCAGATAATACTAACAGAATTTCAATACTTACAGTTAATAATATCATTAGTAGCTCCTGAAAGAGCCTTGGCTGCCTAAAGGCAACTTAATTTTAAATACTGAGAGAAATCAATCAGTATGTGCCTAAAAATATGCACTTGGGGATGTGATTTGCATAAATTACAGCCTTGTTTTTCAGTATAACCCCTGAGGCTTTTTGTCTCTAGTTCCTGGGAGGAGGCAGAACAAGGGATGCTGGGGTGGAAGAAAGGGCACAAGGGACATTCTCTCCTCTTTCACTCCTTTGAAAAGAGACCAGTCATTGCCAGCTTCCTAATCTAGTTTTAAGGTGTCTCATAGGTGATTGCAATGGCTCATTGAAGAAAGAAATGGTAAATCACAGCTTCACCATGTAAATTGGCTTTGGCATGTATGGTTAAGTCATAGGCAGACTCATTTTCCCATTTTTGCGCTCTACATTATCAGAGCTGATAGGCTTCTAACATTTGAAATGGCCAAGAGTAAAGTAGAAAGGGAAAAAAAAATATTGATGTTAGTGAAATCATCTAGGTGCTTTCAGGTGTTGTACTCTGCATCATGAGTAAATGGATATTTTTGACAAAGTGCCAACAATTTTGGCAAGGGTATGCTGAGGAATAAATCTAAGGAATTTATTTGACTGTTGTGGGCTTTAAATGTATTTTCATTTGTGTTTGAAGAAACTCAAACAGCCTAGGAGATGCAGTAAATAATCATCTGCACTTGTTCTTTGTTTGCAATGCAAGGTAATAAATAAATAATAAAATAAATAAAATAAACTCATATTACCTCATATATCATGATCAATTTCATTATTCAAGGTAATGTACACATAGATCTGTAAAGAACACATTTTTAAGCCAGGACAATGAGGATAACTGAAAAGGTATCACTGATCTCTTGGTCAGTTTTTATTCTCCTAAAGAAAATAACTTTGTATCTTTTGAACACTGTGTGGAAAAAAAGATGCTTTTAGTTATTCTTTGCAACCTCAAAAAAGTGCATTAAAGAGCCTGATTTGTAGCTGTGAATGTACATACCTTAAGAAACCTGTTGTTTTATTTGGGGGCTTACATTCTCAAACCTGATGTTGGCCTAACTGAAAAGCCTAACCAAAAGACCATTACTAATTGTTATTTCTTGGCCTGATCACTCCATCCCATGGAAATACCATTGGGAAAGAGAACAGATAGAGCCAGGAAATACCACAAGATCTCCTTCAGTGAGTTTCTTCAATTCTTCCCATCTGTGGAATGGGTTTCCTCTCCCTACAGAAGCAGCAGAATATCTGGTCTTCAGTACCAATGGATCTTGGTTTTCCTGGAGTAACAAAACCATCCACGATGAAGACCATGCATCTCTGAGTTGGCTTCTGGACTGCCTGCTTCTTTCCTTGGCCTCTGCCAGTGTAGTATCTAGGATATCTCCAGTCAGCCGTTGATCTTAAAAGTTAATACAACATGATTCTGTACTAATTTTTTAGGGGATTTAGCGTTTGCTGTTGGGAGAGACGACTACCTCCCATCCCACTTCATATGGAGGGCAAGATTCAGACAGGGTTTCTGCTCTGTGCTCACATGTAAGGGAGAAATGACTCCAAGCTAGGCACTTTACAAACATGTTACCAGAGAGGATCCTGCCTTGAAGAGCTTACACTCTACATAGATGGAAAGAGAAGTAGGCTGGGGTGCAGTACAAGATATTTTTTTCTCTTCCTGTTGTCCCTTTTTTGTAATCTTTATTTTGCACCTGACTATTTTGACCACTGCATGTTCTCTTTTTTGCCATTTTAGTTTTCCAATTCATGTCCATTTACCTTTTGACAGTCAGTTGGTAGCCCTTGCTATCTGTGTCGAACCTATGTCTGAGTTCTTTCTGTATTTTTAACTGACTTTTATTTTGTAACCCTTTTCTAATATGTATGTACACATAACTACATCTAGAGCTATAATGCTTATATATGCATACATACATTTGTCTGCTTAATCATTTCATATTTGTAGGTTTTTTTAAACTTGATTATTTTTATATTGGATTTGTTTATTTTATCCCTCGTCGTATTGAGATATTCATCTCTACTTGTTTAGGATCCAATCTTGTGAACACTCATCGGAACAGTGTCATTATTTTAAGTGACATGCATGGGAAATTAAGATCTATTGGTGAATATGAAACTGTAAGATTTTATATAGATATATAAGATAAACCAGTAGAAATAGATTGCATACATGCTTAGAGTGGAAGGAATATTAATACATGTGGATGGAAGAAGCAGAATTGGAATTATGCACTTTGCATTTGCCATTTTAGTGTGACCTTATAACTGTCTATTCCCCTTTTTTTTCTGTACACATAACTGTCATTAATGACAATGGAAGCTCATCATGTGGAATGAGGGCAGTATATGGGCCTAATTACTGTAACTGTCTGATAAAGGGCATTGCATAGTGAAGAGCAAAACAACGAATGACAAGTAACAAAAAATTATAAGACCTTCCCAATATTGGGCCAGGACTTCCCTTCTCTTGGTAATACCTGTGGAAGTTAATCTCCTTAAGGAATCATTGAGATCCCCCACCCCACCAAAAAATAATTTTGTCATGGAGCAGGGTCTGTCCACTGCAGGAAAGGATATAGAAGCTGTCTCCAAACATTAAAGGCCTTATAGTGGATGACTACCCAGTATTGTAAACCCAGGTTTGTGGGACCCAAGCTTGTGGACTTGATGTTTACAAGCCCACGCTTGAGCATCCCCACTGCATTTTAAACCTATCCTGTAATTGCTAGACCAGGGTGTCTCAGCTGTGCTAAGGCATCCATACCTTATGCACACACTATTGCAGACATTGTGACTTGCAGGGCCAGCTCCAGCTTTTTTGCCGCCCCAAGCAGCGAAGCAGAAAAAAAAAGAAGCTGCGATCGGCGGCACTTCGGCAGCAGCTCTACTGTGACGCTTAATTCTTCGGCAGTAATTAGGTGGCAGGTCCTTCGGTCTGAGAGGGACCTGCTGCCGAATTGCTGCCGTAGACCTGGACGTGCTGCCCCTTTCCATTGGCCGCCCCAAGCACCTGCTTCCTTCGCCGGTGCCTGGAGACGGCCCTGGTGACTTGAGTCTGTAGCTTGAGCTGCATCAACACTGCAAAGTGGCAGGGCTTGGACACAACTCACAGCAGGACTTGAGTTCTGATATACCCCATACCAGGATCCTAGAACCTGGGTCCTGAGTGCTTGCTAGCACTAGTCAAACTGATTTGTGTGTGGACAGAAGTGGGGCTGGAGCTCATACATGAGTCAGCATCTAAGCTTAGTGTGCAGTGTAGACATACCAAATGAAGCTTCCATAGGGCCTGAAGGTTTGGGTTTTTTTTGTTTTGTTTTTGTTTTTTTTGGGGGGGGGGGGGGAGGCGACAGCTGCAGCTTGTTGCCCTGGCAGTGAAGCTCTGTAGCCTAGTGCTACTTCTTACCACAGATCTTTCCTTAAATGGGGATCCATACCACAGAAGGGGCTCTGCTGAAAAGAAAAAGTCCCAGGCTGGATTTTCTCTTCATGAGTCTGGAGGGGAATAATATTTGTCCCTGCTTCAGGCATACCTAGTCCCCTTTCACTGTTCAACACCCTGCCTCAGATGGTATTGTAGAGAGGGCTAAGCCCCTCTTTGCAGAGCAGGACAAAGAGCTACACACATCTGGAGGGCATATTCCTCACTATTGTTATTTTCTCCTCTGAAAACCAAGCAGCTTTATGTTTTACAACACTTCATTGCTTACACTTGAGGGCAATAAAATATAGGTTAGTCATGAAATAAGCAGCAGCATCAAACATTTCCAGCCATGTCATAGAAAATGTTTTCTCTTTGTGTACACTCACATATAAGTTACAATGCATAGATCAGAGGAGATTTTATGGATCTATTTTTTCCCCTATGGTTCAGCAAGTGAATCCATCCATGGTAGATGACATGGTAGATGACCCCAGAGACATATCTGGGGTTATATTTGAGGAATTACAGCAACAATTCTTGTTGATGGGAGCTGTGCATGCAGCAATTGAGAGTCTATCATTTAATGTTTAAGAGCTTGCCTTTGATTATGGGAAATAGTCTGAATCTTCTGCCAATGGAGCATCTTTTAAAGATATTGGGAATCTAACTAACTTCATGTCTTAATTTATGTGTAAAAATGGCATATATAAACCATAGTACACCATCTACACAAATAATTCACTGCACGGGGATGTAGCATAAAGGTTTTTTTTGCATTACTTTAGGATGACCACACTATTTGGTGGCGGTGATACCATCAGTGAGCTATGAAAGTCATTCTAAATGTGTCAATCTTTTTATATCACACCATACCCCATCGTGTATTGTACATCTACCAGATATTGCAATAATAAATAATTATGTTGAAAATGTTATCGCTATTGGTGGTCTCCCTTCACCCATAAAACCAGGCTTCCTCAAAAGGAAGGGTCAAAATAGGAGTCTCTTCAGTATTTTACCTCTGTGAAACAAATATTGGAATGCCGCATACAGCTCTGGTGTCAACTTTTAAAAAGGATGCTGTAGACTAGGAGTTGGTGCAGAAAAGAGCCACAGAAAAGATTTGAGAGATGTAGAAAATGCCTTATAGGGAAAGATTTCAAGACCTCAATCTGTTTAGTTTATCAACAAAGATTGAGAGGTGACTTGATTACAGTGTTTACATACCTTCATGGGGAGGAAATACCTGGGCTAAATACTAAAGGGCTCTTTAATTTTGCAGAGAAAGGCAAAAGCCAGAAAAATTCAAATGAGAAATTAGGCACAGATTTCTATGAGTGAGGGTGATTAACTGTTGGAACAAATAGTCAAGGGAAGTGGTGGATTCTCTGGGAGTCTTCAAATCAAGACTGGATGCCTTTCTAGAAGATATGCTGTAGTCAGAAAGCTGTACTTTAATCAAACACACAAGTTATTGGGCTCACTACAGGAGTAAATGGGGAAAATGTAATGGTTGCTGACATGCAGGAGATCAGACAAGATGATCTAATGCTTCCTTCTGGCCTTAAACTCTATGAATCTATAATAATTTTAAGGTCTGACTCTAAACAGTAACTTATGGTTACATGAAAAGCTGTGGGAAGTGCGTGGTCCCATTTTCAAAAGGGATGAAGATCCCTGCCTGTGTGTGTAGTTAGCTGACTGTCCCACCCTTTATTAGCACATGTTTTGGGGCAGGTTGCATATTTATCTCATTTTTCAAAAAAGGTTTTGCTTTTTGCAAGTAATGTGGCCTTCCCAAACTCATCAGTTTAGGAAACCTCAAAATCACCTGTGTATATTTGGAATATACGTACAGCCATATATGAATTTTGGACCTAATCCTGCATTCTTTGTGCTTCTAAAATTCCCATTGACTTCAACTGAAAAGTTAGGTGGACAAAGAATGCAGGAGCAAATTCACAGTGGACTACTTTATCAAAAATACATCATTGCTTGCATTTAAAAAAAAAAGATAGGTCTCCTAGAATCAAATGAAATAAATATTTTCAAATGTGATAAGTATTCTAGTCAGAAATACAGAGAACACTATTTTCTGCTTGAAAACATTTTCTAGGACTTGCCACACATTTCTCAATAAAAAATACAATGCACTGTAGTGATTTATTCATTCATTTATTGTTTGAAGCATTGAACTAACCTAAAGTAAAACAGTGATCTCAACACAGGTGAGCGTCCCTTTGTATTATTACAAATGGGAATTTGTCTTCCAGTGATCTGGTAAGACTCTGTTTTCTTCTAACAAAACAAAGACTTTAAACTATGGTAATTGCTAACCCCCACTGTATAGTTATTGTTAGGCTTCAGTTAAATGAAGGTGCTAACACCTCCTCCCTGTCGGGAGGGGCATATGAGTCTGATTTTGGGGCATATTTATTTTAATCAGTCTGTTAACTTTGCCATTTCCCCTACTTTTCCAGCATATTGAATTCCATAGTTACTTATGGGCCTGGAGAATTATTGAAGGCCACTGAATTCCAGAACCAATGGATTTTTCTCAGCCTCTTAAATTATGGTAAATAACCTTTATTAAACATATTTAAAAATTAAAATTTAAATAATGTTGAATGATTCAATTTTTATCTGTGAGTAATATTAAAACATATTTTATACTTTATTGGTTGAGGCAAATCTAAATTTAAAATTCAGCAGCAGCGGTACTATATTGTCTATTAGACCCATATTGTAAGATTTTTGTAATTTTGGGTAAAAAAATTGCTTGTATACCTTCTGGTAGAAAATATTTAAAATAAAATGGCTTTATTCTTAATTATATCAGTTACTATAGACATTTCACTAATGATAAAATTCAAAAGAAAGAAATGTCATACAAGCCTGCCTTAATTTTTCATAGAGAAGAGATATCTGACCATGTCATTTTTTTAGTTTGTCACTTCAACATAGGTCTTATCTAAAACTGAACATTGACATGTGTCCAGTCACTTTGTAAGAGATACGCTGTTCAGTCTTAAAGGCAGAATCCTGCAATTCTTTTTCAGTCCTTCATCAGTAAAATAGGACTGCAGGATTTGGCACAAAGAATTTATGAAAGAATGGTTTGATCCCAAAGGGTACTAAGTACCTGCAATTGCCATTAACTTAAATGGGATCTGCTTCCTCTTTAGACAGCTGGGGATCTGTTATCTAGGGTACATTACTGCTATTGGCCAAATTCATGAAGCCAGTAGAAGGAGGATAATGTGCCAAGTGCGTATCTATGAATATTCCCCAATTATGGTTCTTTTGGCTACTTTAACTTTGTATTCCCAGAAGTATCAGAGGGGTAGCCGTGTTAGTCTGGATCTGTAAAAAGCAACAGAGTCCTGTGGCACCGTATAGACTATCAGGCGTATTGGAGCATAAGCTTTCGTGGGTGAATAATTTCATTTAATCACTTTTTCCTGTACAGCGTTTGCAATGTAGCATTGTTGCATTTAGAGTAAGCCACTTTTACATTTTATAAACGTTGATGTTTCATCAACATTGGTAATGTTATTCACACAGGCTAGTTCTAATAGTCACCAGTTTGCCTTATTCTTTAATACTGAATGATTGTATTTGACCCATATCAGAACACATTAGGTTTTACTGGACAAAAAAGAAATGTAAAAGGTTATTTTGACAGAGGAATGTGTACATTCACAGAACCACAGTACTCATTTAGTTAAAACTGAACAATCAATTCTATCAATGCATCTTTTTCTTCTTCTTCTTGAAGTTTAGGGATTTCCACTTTAATAGTTTTCTGAAATAAGCACACAGTGATGTCCATGACTTTTATATCCAGCACAATGTAAAATTCCTTCTCTCTTACAGGCTTTTGGTGCTATCTCACAACACAAATATATGATTAATTAATCTTTTTTTACCAAAGAATTTTTACTTCAGTACTGTAGGTATCTTCCAAATCCACTGCCTTAGTTTCAAAGAAAACCAGATAAGCTATTTAGTGTTGTCTAGCACTAGGTTATAAGTTTCATTTTCGCTCTATATTAAAGTAACCTGATCCATTAATCCTTATGCAAAATGTAAATGTTTATATTAGACAATCATGACCAAGTCTCACACAATATAATCTGATTTATTATTCAATTAAATTTAGCCTTTTATATTTTTTGTTATATAGAAACTGGCATTGCTTTTAAATCAAGACATAGGATCTTGAAGATGCCACTAGGGAAAAATAACACTTTCTGTACTGGTTATAAAGCTGTAAGTAAATGTTGTTCCCTTAATAGAAATCTGAGGTTTTTAGCTATTGTTTTGTGTGATATACCTAATGTATATTTTTTCATACACAGTTATTTTATTGACAGTTAGATTAAGTGCCATTTCACATACCAGTATTCAAAACTTATAGTTAATGTAATCATGTTTGCATTGTGCACCAAGAAGATAGAGCTGGAACAGAAATGAAAATCTAGACAGAGAAATAGGAAAAAAAGTACACAATGTTTGTAATGCCATAGAGAGTCAGGAGAGAAGCATATAAAATTGAAAAAGGGTGAAGCATTTTTTCACTTCAAATTGTGAGTGGTTCTCCTAGAGAAGTAGAGAAAAAGAGAAACTGTCAGTTTAAGAAGTGTCCTTGATATTATTATGAGACCTATTTGGGATTCCTCATTGAGACAAACCTTCCATGGAAACTAGTTTTAATCTCAGTTACAGTAGAGGAAAATTCTTCACTGGTGGGACTCTGAATTTACACTATTGCAAATGAGAGCAGAATTTGATACAGTAAAAATTTTGCCCAAATAAAGAATGCAGAATAAGGGTCTCATTCTACAAAGTGATGTGCTACCTTAGCTTCCATTGACTTTAACTATAGTTGACATATTTACCTCATAAGAAATGTTCAGCACAAATGTTCAGGATTGGTACGTTTATAAATGGGACTTTCTCACCCACACGAACTGTCTGATATTGTCTTTACCAATAGGGTAAATAATTAATTTGCCACCTAACTTCCATACCACATTGGAAAAAGCTTACTCAGGGACATAGTTTCTTCTCCATCTCTTGAGGTCTCTTTAAATCCAGATTGGATAGCTCTCTCTCTTTTTAAATATGGCCTAGCTCAACACATACGGGCTTGATGCAGGAATTGCTGGGTGAAATTCTTGGTTTATGTTCTGCAGGAGGACAGACTACATGATCATAATAGCCTTTTCTGGCTTTAAAAACTGTTAAGCTATTTATCTATTGTCAGAAACTGAAAAGCTTTAGATTCTCCCCATGCTCCCTGATCCACTCAGTTTCTAACTTTTATCACTCCTTCCTACACATCTCTAAACCTACCCATCTGAAATCTTCATCCAAGCCCTTATGTCCCATCTTGACAACTTCATCTTCCTTTCTGGCCTTGAGAAATGTAATCTTGCCCTCCTCAAGTCAATTCAAAACATGTTTATTAAGAACATTGCTTTGGCTTGCTGCTTTGACTATTTCACACCACTCTGCATTTCTCTCCCGCATCAAAAACAAGGTACTTGTTTTACCTTTAAATCAATATGCCATCAAGCAGTTGACTCATGCCTGCTATACGAATTAGTCAAGCACCTTTGTACTGTTTCCTATGCTGCTTCTTTTACATTATATATACATTTTATTGAGGAGTTCTCTATAAAAATTGGTAAGGGCACTGCAGTATCTTCTTTCAAGTTCCCCCCCTTAACTCACCTCTGACATAATACCTATAAAACACAGAGCTAAGCAGTTAGAACACTGTAATAATCATTTCACTGCTACCTTGTTGACCCCATCTCTCTGTTTCTCCTCTGTGCTTTTTATAGTCATTACAGCACTACCAGGGGGCTGTGGATATGAGGCATAAGAACCAGAGACATCCAGGCCAAAAGTCACACTGTTATGCCCACCATTCTTATCAATATTGCTACAAAATCCAAATCACAGATGATTTGAATTTATTTCTATCAGCCAAATTATTTCTAACATGAAAAGTGTCTTGAAAGCACCAATGTAGCTGAGTGGCTTGAAAAAAATTAGAGCACAAATTGAATTTTCTAACCTTTTACTGTGGGGCAGAATAATTTCTTCCAACACTCCATTGCAATGTTGCCTGATTTGATTTTCCATTTTAAATACAGGTTATAAATGTTCCTTTTGCAAGAAAAAAATTGGAGAATACCCTTTCAAATTTGACAATTCAGTATGCTCAAAAATTCTTATTTTATGATTTTTGTGCAAAGACATCTAAAGTAGGGTGACCACACAGGCTCAGATTTTCCTTTGTAATGCATAGCATGGAGGAGAGTGCAGGAGAAGAAATACCAGTGCCAAGAATGCAAGGATGTAAGAGGGGATTCAAAGCATATATGGTGTATCTCATTCTCCCACCACTGGCATGACAATGGTATGCAGGAGTTGCAACAGCCAGCATACTTCCTTTTGTAACTGGTGAGTCACAGAGTAAAACACTGCAGAAGCTATAATGGTTCCCTTAGAGAGCTGAGGAGAAGTGCATAGTCGTAAACTGGGAAATCAATGGCACATGGTCACTCGGGTTTGCTCTCTCTGACTACCGAGGGTGGGAGAGATGGTGGCACATGAGTACCACTGTTGTGGATGTGAATACATGAGGTTGGGCCAAAATTCTCTATACATAATTGGCTACTGCATTTAAAGGCCATACTCCCTATACCTTCCATGAGGTTGTTTATCCCATAAGGGACAACGCATTGAGTCTGCACCCTATCATATAAATTTTCCCCTTGTGCAGCAGAAGATGCTTTGCAGCTCAAAGTTATCTTTCTTTGACCTAGGACATTTGCTTAAACCAGTGGTAATGATCTGAGGGGTTATGCAAAGTTACAGACACTGCAGAAAGCCTTAGAATGTGTTTAGCTCTGAATCAGACTTGACATGTTCAACAGAGAAACATTTCTTTTGTTATAAGTGGCTCATTATCATGAGCTCTCTGCCTCCTTTGGCTACTTAAGTGTGATTCACTAGGTGGTTTAAAATCTGATCAGCTGCTGTGTGTTTTTTTTTTCTTCTTCCAAGAACAGGCTGGTATAATCTGCAACTGCATAAGGAGAAATTAAACCAGGCTTTGATAGCCTGTCTCCAACTTACAGACTAGAGTCTGGGTATTTTTTGTAAGAAATATTCTCTCCTCTATTGGAGGTAACTCCACATTTTTATAATCTCCTAGGCTCTTTTAGGTGACCTATAATTCTATCTTCTACCTTGTCTAACTGGAAGCATAACCCAGGATCCTGGCCAAGTAGAGCCCACTTTCACAAATTCATGACAGGGATGAACTTCCTAAGTATCATGGAGGCATCAGTAGTGACACTGTAGTCGAGCTTTTCATTAAAGCAGGAATAAATCCCTATGTTCCAAAGTTAGGTGATGAATTTAGGCCTGGTCTCTGCTGGGGTGGGGAGGGGAAGAAGGGAAATCGATCTAAGTTACACAACATCAGCTACGTGAATAACATAGCTGAAGTTGATGTACTTGGATCGACTTACCGTGGTGTCTTCACCGCGGTGAGTTGACTGCTGCCACTCCCCCATTGACTCTGCCTGTGCCTCTCGCCAAGCAGGAGTACAGGAGTCGACGGGAGAGGGTTCGGGGGTCAATTTATCATGTCTAGTCTAGACACGATAAATTGATCCCTGCTGGATCGATCACGGCCTGCCAATCAGCCGGTAGTGAAGACATACCCTTAGTTCCTAAATTTACTACTGTTACTGTTCAGAATACAACTGGATTTTCTGTGATATTATTTGGAGAACATAGTTACTAAATCAGTTTTGAAATTTATCCCTGACAGGCTTGCTGTTTTTCGTTTTTATTTTTTTTGGCGGTGGAAGAGGTATCTGTTGTTAAATAGTCACTACAGTCACCACAAACTCTGAACTGCATAAACATACACACCTCATCATTACTCAAACACAGGACATGCTGGCAATTTTAAAACCCAACAGAAAAATACTTTTCATAATCTCCATATTTGTCAAACATTTTGATTTATACCAAGACAAGCCATTTGATTTCTCAATGCTCTTCTGTCCCTGGCTCCCAGTGCCTCACACTACAAAGCTTCCTGACCCTGGAGAGGCAAGTGTGACAGCAGTGAACCTTGCTTTGAAGCTAGCATATACCTTGGTTCTCTGGCTCCCTGCTCTTCTGCAAGTCCTCAGCTCAGTCCTTCACTGTTAGGCTGGCTGGCTAATCTGTCTCCAGGCAGGTTATCTGGACAGACAGCCTTAGATTTGTGAATGATTTTGCCTGTGTATCTGATTCTACAATAGGGTCTAAAATCATTCCAAATCCTTGACTGACATCTCATTGGGTTATTAGAATATCTGGCGCCTCACATGCTCTACACCAAAAGACAAGAGCAAGGCAGGTATTCTGGGATCACCCCTGACCAGTGTGGATTTTGTGTCAAACAGTTCACTGACTGTATAATGAAAGAAGAGTTGTGGAGTTTCTATAGCCCACAGAGACAAAGCAGAATATGCGTCTTAGAAACTATAATTCCAAAGGAAAGGAACATTGTTTTCTTTTGGTATTTATCCAGAAAAGCAAAGTGTAGAATTAAAATGACTGATGTGATTAACTTTTTGAGGTTCTTTGCCCAAATCTAGAAATTATTTCTGTAAATGTTTACTAACTCAAGCCAAGTATATTAATAGGAAGAAATAAATACCATCCATTTTCTCCATGGGGATGTGTATTAAATATTAGAGATGAACAAACTGGTTTTTGCCTAATTTAGAAACCAGATATACAGCATGTGTTTGTACAGTGCTTAGCACAGTGGGGCCTGGTTGTGACTTGAGCTCCTTGGCACTATGGTAATACACATAAATAGTAGGTTTGAGAGTGACTTTCAGTGGGTTCACATTCACTTAGGGAATAGAGAAAATAGAAGGGATAGAGAGAGAAAACAGATTAAAAATAAATAACTGTCACAGGTGCAAGCTATATATCTCACTGAAGAGGGTATGGGAAGTCTTTGCCTGGCTTCAGTGATAGCATGAGATTCTTAGTAGTCAGGAACATATTTTCAAAAATTCAGTGATCGGGGAGAGGGGGAGGGGAAAGAGAGGCTGGAGAAAAACATACAGTGATTTAAATTAGAGGTGGGAAAAAAAGCTTCATGATCTTAAACTAGTTTAATGAATCCTTTTGAAGCCAAAATATAAGTTTCAAGGTTCACAAACCCCTACATTTCCCATCCATATTAAACATACATTAAATGGCCAGCCAATTAAAAATTGTCCACACTGGCACTATTTATTTTTAATGTAGGTACTTCTAGTTCATCAGCTGAATTTTAAGTCAGTAATATTATTGGCAAAGAGGCCAAAAAGCTTTTTAGTTAGATTGCTTACATGTAATATATTAACTCTTGGATTTGGCAGTTGACTTAGATTATTACTATTTTCAGCGTGCAATACAATTAGTTTTCTGTGTCTAATGGTACCGAAAGCTGAGTTGCGTGTACTTGTATATATTTTTGCTTCATCTGGCCATTTGTAGGACAATTCATTACCATGTCGTTTGTTTGTTTAGACATCCCTATTCTAAATCTATGTGGACAGAAAATATGTCTTATTATGAGACACGTTAAGACCAGTGATCTAATTTTTCAAAAGTGACTAGGATTGCAAAGTGCTTCTGTTTCTCAGTTCCCAACTTGAGAAATGCTAAAAGTGCTAGATTTTTATGGGATGGGTGCCCATCTTAAATTGGGTACTCCAAAATTGTGGTATCCCAAATACAGTCATTCAAAAAACTCAGACTCTAACTTGCTCTCACTGAAGTCCAATCAAAACTCCTAATGTCTTCAATGGGAGCAGGGTTGTGCCCTAAATTGATATAATATTGGGTTCAGGGTCTCTTCTTAGCAGGGCTGGCTCCAGCGGTTTTGCCGCCCCAAGCAGCCAAAAAGAAAAGCCTCGATTGCGATATGCGGCAATTCAGCAGGAGGTCCTTCGCTCCGAGCGGGAGTGAGGGACCCTCCACTGAATTGCTGCCGAATAGCTGGCTGTGCCACCCCTCTCTGGAGTGGCCGCCCCAAGCACCTACTTGCTAAGCTGGCGCCTAGAGCTGGCTCTGCTTCTTAGACAGTAGTAACTTGGGGACTAAAGACTTTATAAGCGTGTACTTATTGAGCTTCTTGCTCTTTCGTCCATCATAGTGCAGGAAGGCTGAGTTTGGCCTCCAAAACCTGCAGATACCTCTGAAATCTGGACCATACTGGAATCAATGGAGACCCTTTGCACAGAAGCCTTATGACTAAGTACTACCTCCTTATTTTTCAACCCATCAGTAGCACAGTTTTAAATGCATTGATGCTGCCAGAGGTGGCTTGACTGCTGATTTCCCCCTGCATTAATATTTTGACACATAAATGCTTAGGTATCCAACTGGCTGAAATGACGCTGTGTGAAGAGGAATTTTGAGGAAATGGTATGTATCTGAGATGAAAAATCTTACTTCAAAAGGGTTCAAACTGCTGCAGGGCCATAGATTAATAGCATTTATGGCCAGAAGGGAGCATTAGATCATCTAGTCTGACCTTCTGTGTATCACAGGCCATAGAATTTCATTCAGTTTCCCTGTATTGAACCCAATACCTTGTGTTTGACTGACACAACCTTGCAGAAAGTCATCCAGTCTTGATTTGAAAACATCAAGCAATGGAGAATCCACCACTTCCCTTGATAGTTTGGTCCAATAGTTAATCATCCTTACTGTTAACATTTCTAATTTGATTTTGTTTGGCTTCAGCTTCAAGCCATTTGTTCTTGTTATGGCTTTTTCTGCTAGAACTCTTTAGTTTCTGGTATTTTCTCCCTGTGAAGGTATCTATACAGTGTGATCAAGTCACTTATCAGTTTACTTTTTGGTAAAGAGCTCAATCTCTTTATTTTAAGACTCTCTTTGTAAGGCATTTTCCCCAGCCCTCTAATAATTTTTGTGGCTGTTTTCTGTCCCATCTCCAATTTTTCAACATCATTTTTTTTAAATGTGTACACCAGTGCTAGATGTAGTATTCCAATATTGTCTCACTAATGCTGTATAAAGAACTAAATCACCTCCCTGCAAACTGCTCTCCTGTTTATACATCATATAAGTCTCCTTCCCACAACATCAGCTGGGAGCTAATATTAAGCTGCTTGCCCACTATGGCCCTTAAATCCTTTTCAGAGTCACTGATTCTCAGGATGCAGTCCTCCATTCCATAGGTATGGCCTGCAGCCCTTGTTCCTAGATGTATAACTTTACATTTATCTGTATTAAATTTCATTTAATACTCTTGCTCTGCACCCCTGACTCCCCACCCATTGTTTATAGTGCAGAATAGGCTTGCAGAGCCAAACACAATAAGGAGGTCATTCATAGATAACAGCTCGGCTATAAATTGTCAACTGGCTTCCTCTGATGTTGCATGAAAAGTAAAAACTGCTTAGGTAATCAGCAGATAGCTACCTACTTGCTCAGCTTCTGAACCACATGGCAAAAGCAATAATTTAGAACTTTTAATTTTGCAACTAAAGATATGTCTACACCTTGACCTGAGGGTGTGACTCCCAGTTCATGGAGACATACCTAAGAGGACTGGTTGACTAATGGGCAAGAGTTGCAGAACATAGACTTGGTAATTCTTATTGTATTGACTGAGAGAAACAAAATGCTATTCCTGAAAAGTCTTTGCTACTTTTTCAAAGAATAACTGTGGCCTTCTTCTGTGGGGGAGGGGAAGGGAGAATGTTAACATCCTAGATAAGGTAAGGTATTTCGCAGTTATTGTATCAGTTAGGAGGTCAGGTAGAAGACTGGGGTGGAGTATTGGGTATGTAGTGAAAACTACGCTGTGTTTGTTACCTGGAGGTAGTTAACTTTAAACATACCTTCTTCCTTTGTGAAGAAATAGCCTCCAAGTCTAACATATGCTAGAATTAGAATGTTATCAGTAAATAAATTGAGCCTCCAGAGTACAGGAGACAGTTCCATTGTCTGGCACTAACTTCTAGATGAGAAAAGCCTGACTACTAATCTGACTTGCACACAACTAAATGCATAACTTGTTTATTCAGTCTCCTATGATAAGCTCTTAGTGCACACAATTTTATTGTGTATGAGCTTCAGCATGCTGCTGGATGGTTATTATTTTCTCAATTGTTCTGAATTACTGCGAGGGTGCCTATAGCTGTGGATAGGCTTTTTTGTATTTAAATCAATATAAACAAACAATAAAAACTATAATCCAGTGACTACTAGATACCAGGAAGGGAGAGAGAAGCACCCTTTGTGTTTCTTTTTTTTTTAAATTCTGGGGAGATGATTATATACTCCATTGATAAGTGCCATATAAAAATTTAAACAGAATCCAGACTTTCCTGAGTGCTTGAATAACAGGAAAATACAACGCTACCTAGGACAACAATGAAAAAATAAAAGATTGAGATGCAGAAATATGAGCCTCAACAGAAAACAAGAAATTGAATACATACAAATACAGTAAATATACACTGCAGCTTACTCAGTAATGCAGATACTGAATAGCTCAAATTTATACATACCTGTTTTTCATAACATTTCTGAAAAGATGAAAATGTGAATTTTCACTGTTCATAATGAATTCGCATTCTTGCATTCTAAATCTTTGCACCATACCATAACATTTATCATTCATCCATCTGTTTAGCTGCCTTTACTGTAATATCTTATTTGCTAGAATAATTGCAGATATTGAAAATTGTATGATGTAATAGTATTATGAAGAAACTGTATTATTACTGCATATGCTTACATAGAATATGCTGCATATGGCAATATATAGCTATATAAGGTATAACTTGAACAGTAAAATATATAAAAATTGGATATCTTAAGTTACCTACTACCAATATTTACTGTATCTTTATTTGGTGGGAAGTAGCACTTCTGTTTGTTCTAAATTTGTATCCCTGCCCCCCAAAAGTTGATCAAATTATCCCTGAAATTGCTCATAAAAATGGAAGGAGAAACTTTTTAAAAGAAAAAAAAACATTGTTTTTCTTTGCTAACTGTATTATTGGACCTTAGTAAATATGCTGCAAGATTTCTGCAGGTAATGTAGAAATGTTGCCTTCTAGGGGGAAGGTAGTTGATTATAGAATTATGTCAGAAATAAGAAATGATGACCACAGTAATTACTGTACAGTATCCTACTGGTGTCTCAGTTTAAATCAATGTCTGGCTCATGGACATTATTTCCCATCATACTGATAGAAGTAAGGAATTGCATTTTGTCCTTTGTGAATCATAGGACAGATTTTTAAATGCTTTGCCTAGCTTGGAAGAAATTTGTTAAAAATTCTAGCACATACTACTAACTCCAAGGACTCCTTCCATATACTTCATGTAGAAAAGGTTCATATCAGGGGATACATTTGGTTTGAAGGGGATCTCCAATTGGCACTGCTTGGTTATAGGATTATTGTAAAAGTGATAATGTGGTTAAAATGTTGATGGCTAAATTAAGGAACTGCAAAATAAAATTAAATTTAGAAATAAAACTGATAATTATTAAAGAATGAATACAAAGAAACACAGGATATTTAAAAACCATTATTATGCAGAGGGCTAAGTGCATTAATTGGCTACATTTTTAACTAGCTTTAGATAGGACTATTTATTTTATTTAAAAGGGCATAATCCCGCTGTTCACTACAATATCTCATTGAATTTACACTGCTACAGTACTTGAAATACAACAGACCCTGTTCTTAAGGGATTGTAGTAGGAAAATAATCATAGCTTCTCACAAAATGTCTGCATAAAATCCACAATATGTAAAGTACCTGTGTAAATTTAAAATCATAGTTAGCTGAACACTGTGCAATTGACGGCATTAGGGTCCATGATATCTGATACAAATGTTTGAAATCAGAAGGCTTGACTGATTCAGGCTTATTCAAGTTTTAGGTTAAAATTACAGGCATTATGAATGTTTGTGGTCTTTGTTCATAATTGTACATTTATTGGCTCAGTGGTCTCTGATAATTTATAATTGCTAATTGCTAACCAGGTGGCATAGGATTGTAATGAACCACTTTGTTCAGTGAAGCAACTACTTTTCAAATAGGGCTGCCTTTTTACATTTTTCTTTGATGCCTTTATAAAAAGTAAAAAACGAATACTGTACTTTGTTTTTTATGTTGTCCTTTTAATGGTTAATGTATTTTCCATGATACTGTTTAGGAAGTATCACACTTTAAATTAAGTCTCCGTGAATCCAAAAAAAAAAAAATAATATTCCTAAAAGATTTCCTTAGAACCAAAAGCTGGGATCCAAGCTCTCCCACATCTTGGAAATATTCAGAAGCAGATTCTCAGTTATTTCCCAGGCTTGCAGTTAGACTGAACTATATTATATTTTATATTAATAACATAGCTGAACCCTGGAGAGAAGTTTGGATCTGGATTTACAACCAGATTCTGGGTTTTTGTGTGTGTGTGTGCGCGCGCGCGTGTGTGGTTCTGATTTACCTCTATTTCCTAATATTTACAAAAGTTAAAAACTGAATTAGGTGGCTACTCATACAAGCAATGGGTACTGAGTGGAGAAAAAGAACAACACTGGTGTTCGTAGAAACAGTACAGTCTGTCTTATTGTAACTTAAATTCTGTTCAGATCTCGTGGTGCACTTCAGCTCTAATGTTCTGCTACTCCTACATGACAGAGTTCATGCTAATATCTATAGCAGTTGCTTATATGGCTAGAGAATTGATGCAAGATCTACAGTACAGAAATAAGCAGAATTTTGTTTCCTAACATCCCTGTGAAATGGCTGAGTTCCCATCCACCTTTCAACATATTGCGTACATGTACACACAGAGTTTTCCTTTATTCTTAATTTAAAACCAAACAAAACACTTAGTTTGCTTCTGTGCTGGCTGTATTTATGATTTTTCTGCAAGATCTCCTCTCAGGCTCCTCTTTTGGCTTTAAGACTTCCAATCTTGTATCATCCAGAATTGGAGCTTGTCCAACTGCAGATCAGTGAGCAAAATAGCCCTGCCTATTTGTGTGGGGTCCTAGAATCTAAATTCTATCACAGACCTCATCCTGAAAACACTACTGGGCATAATGCTTGTAATCAAGAATGGTCCCATTGAAGTCAATGGTGCTGGGACCCAATGGAAATTAATGAGACTACTCACAGTAGCGAGCACTATTTCTGGTAATGTTTTCAGGAGTGGCTACTAACAGAAGGCTTACTGTTTCTCCTTCTATTAAATAGTAGGGGGATGAAGGAATGGGGAAGATGGGGCAGAACCATGGTCCCATCTCTACTCCAGTCCTTTTGGAGAGCTTGCATCCCCTGATGAAAAAGGGAGAGATCTCTGCTTTGCGACAGAGGGAGGTATGTGAGAGAGTTTAGAAAACTCCCAGGATGCATTGATTGGTCTACTTTTAAATAGGTAGAGCTGGTGTCGATTTCTACTAGCTCTGCTTATCACCTATACCAGCACTACATCCTTTTAGAGTTTTAATTAAAATGTACTACAATAAACAGAGGAGTTATAGTAAAGCAATATCAAATATTGTCCTGAAGTGGACAGTATGATCATATATATATCTATGTGTTGTGACAAAGTTCCTCCTCTACCTTGGTGGGTCCTGCGCTTATTGGCGGATTTGCTCACCTCAGTGATCTTCCCCTCTGGTGGAACCCACAGTCTGGGTCAACTCCTCCTGTGTCTGATCAGGAGTTGAGAGTTTTGGGGGGAACCCGGGCCCGCCCTCTACTCCAGGTTCCAGCCCAGGGCCCTGTGGATTGCAGCTGTCTATAGTGCCTCCTGTAACAGCTGCATGACAGCTACAACTCCCTGGGCTACTTCCCCATGGCCTCCTCCCAATACCTTCTTTATCCTCACCACAGGACCTTCCTCCTGGTGTCTGATAATGCTTGATTGTCTGATAATTCCTCAATCCTCCAGTAGCACTCACTCTCAGCTCCTTGCGCCTCTTGCTCACAGCTCCTCACACGCGCTTCCTCACCTCTGGCTCCTCCCCGCCTGACTGGAGTGAGCTCCTTTTTAAACCCAGGTGCCCTGATTAGCCTGCCTTGATTGGCTGCAGGTGTTCTAATCAATGTAGCTATCTCCACTGCCTTCTAGAAAGATCTTAATTGGCTCCAGATGCCTTGATTAACCTGGAGCAACTGCCATTTGGTTACCACGGTACTAGGGATTTGTTTAGCCTGGGGCTAACATACCTGTTCCTCAGTACTTTTCTGTAGCCATCTGGCCTTGCCCCATCACAGTATATATATAGAGAGAGAGAGAGAGAGCCCCCCCCCAACAAATTTACAGTCCATTTTCGTCAATTTCACGGCCACAGGATTTAAAACATTTCATGATTTCAGCTATTTAAATCTAAAATGTCAGTCTTTTAATTGTAGGGGTCCTGACCCAAAAAGGAGTTGTGTGTGTGTGTGTGGGGGGGGTGTTGCAAGGTTATTGTAGGGGGGATTGTGGTACTGCTATCCTCACTTCTGCATTGCTGCTGGCAGCGCTGCCTTCAGAGCTGGGCAGCTGGAGAGCAGCGACTGCTGGCTAGGAGCCCAGCTCTGATAGCAGAACAGCCACCAGCAGCAGTGCAGAATTAAAGATGGCATGGTTTGGAATTGCTGCTGGCAGGGCACCCCCTTCAGAGCTGGCTGCTCAGCCAGCAAGCACTGCTCTCCAACCACCCAGCTCTGAAGGCAGCACATTGGTTCTATCCTGTGGTCTTATTCACAGCATACAGTCCATTTCTTTCCCCCGTGAGTACCTTTAATCTTTAGATCCCAGCATTGCAGAACATAACATAGGCATGTGTCAGGAAGAGCCTGGAACCCAGCTTTCTCTACTGTACCTAGCTCTCTCTGAGCTCTCCCTCCTCCTGTTTCTTCCCCAATTAGGTATCTTCCCCATATTGAGCTAATTACCTCATTAGCCCAACCATTGCTCCCAAAGGTCAAGAATCTTCACCATTACAGGTTAATTGATTCCAGTTAAGCCCATTCACTTCTCCTGTAAGCAATGACTTAAGTGAACAGGCTGTTACAGCTAGCACTCTACCCCTTTAGTTCATTTGAGAGCTTTAATTGCCCCCCTGGGGATGTTCTTCCTCCCCAGCTGAGCCCTACCCTCTTTCATAGAATCATTGGACTGGAAGGGACCTCCAGAGGTCATCTAGCCCAGTCCTCAGCACTCATGGCAGGACTAAGTATTATCTAGACCATCCTTGACAGGTGTTTGTCTAACCTGATCTTAAAAATCCCCAATGATGGAGATTCCACAACCCACCTAGGCAGTTTATTCCAGTGCTTAATCATCCTGACAGTTCGGAAGTTTTTCCTAATGTCCAACCTAAATCTCCCTTGCTGCAATTTAAGCTCATTGCTTCTTGTCCTATCCTCAGAGGTTAAGAATAAGAATTTTTCTCCCTCCTTCTTGTAACAACCTCTTATGTACTTCACAACAGTTATCCTATACCTCTCAGTCTTCTCTTTTCCAGACTCAACAAACCCAATTTTTTCAATCTTCCCTCATAGATCATGTTTTCTAGATCTTTAATCATTTTTGTTGCTCTTCCCCAGACTTTCTCCAATTTGTCCACAATTTTCCTAAAATGTGATGCCAAGAACTGGACAGAATACTCCAGTTGAGGTCTAATCAGCGCAGAATAGAGTGGAAGAATTATTTCTCATGTCTTGCTTACAACACTCCTGCTAATACATCCCAGAATGATGTTCGCTTTTTTTTCAACAGGTTTACACTGTTCACTCATATTTAGCTTGTGGTCCACTATGAGCCCCAGATCCCTTTCCGCAGTACTCCTTCCTAGGCAGTCATTTCCCATTGTGTGTGTGTGTGTGTGTGTGCAACTGATTGTTCCTTCCTAAATGAAGTACTTTGCATTTGTCGTTATTGAATTTCATCCTATTTATTTCAGACCATTTCTCCATTTTTTTCAGATCATTTTGAATTATAATCCTATCCTCCAAAACACTTGCAACCCCTCTCAGGTTGGTATCATTTACACACTTTATAAGCATACTCTCTATGCCATTATCTAAATAACAGATGAAGATATTGAACAGAACTGGACCCAGAACCAATCCCTGCGGGACCCCACTTGTTATTCCCTTTCAGCATGACTGTGAAACACTGATAACTACTCTCTGGAAATTATTTTCCAACCAGTTATGTGTCCACCTTATAGTAACTCCATCTAGGTTGCAGTTCCCTAGTTTATTTATGAGAAGGTCATGCGAGACAGTATCAAAAACTTCTCTAAAGTCAAGGTATACCACATCTACTGCTTCTCCTCTACCTACAAGTCTTGTTATCCTGTCAAAGAAAGCAATCTGGTTGGTCTGACATGATTTGTTTTTGACAAATCCATGCTGACTGTTACTTATCACCATATTATCTTCAAGATGCTTGCAAATTGATTGCTTAATTATTTGCTTCATTATCTTTCCAGGTACATAAGTTAAGCTGACTGGTTTGTAATTCCCCAGGTTGTCCTTATTTCCCTCTTTATAGATTGGCACTATATTTGCCCTTTTCCAGTCTTCTGGAATCTCTCCTGTCTTCCATGACTTTTCAAAGATAATCGCTATTGGCTCAGATGTCTCCTCAGTCAGCTCCTTGTGTATTCTAGGATGCATTTCATCAGGCCCTGGTGACTTGAAGACATCTAACTTGTCTAAGTAATTTTTAACATGTTCTTTCCCTATTTTAGCCTTTGATCCTACCTCATTTTCGCTAGCATTCACTACGTTAGACGTCCAATCACCACTAACCTCCTTGGTGAAAACTGAAACAAAGAAGTCATTAAGCACCTCTGCCATTTCCACATTGTCTGTTTTTATTCCCCCCCGCCCCATTGAGGAACAGGCCTACCCTGTCCTTGGTCTTCCTCTTGCTTCTAATGTATTTATAGAATGTTTTCTTGTAACCCTTTATGTCTCTAGCTAGTTTGATCTTGTTTTGTGCCTTGGCCTTTTTAATTTTGTCCCTACATACTTGTGTTATTTGTTTATATTCATCCTTTGTAATTTGACCTAATTTCCACTTTTTGTAGGACTCTTTTTTAATTTTTAGATCATTGAAGATCTCCTGGTTAAGCCAAGGTGGTCTCTTGCCATACTTCTGATCTTCCCTATAGAGTGGGATAGTTTTCTCTTGTGCCCTAAATCATGTTTTCAGTTGTTTTTCCCCTTAGACTTGTTTCCATGGGATCTTACCTACCAACTCCCCGAGTTTGCTATAGTCTGTCTTCTTGAAATCCATTGTTTTCATTTTGCTGTTCTCCCTTCTACCATTCCTTAGAATCATGAACTCTACCATTTCATTATCACATTCACCTAAGCTGCCTTTCACTTTCCAATTCTCAAACAGTTTCTCCCTATTTCCAAAATCAAATCTAGAACAGCCTCTCCCCTAGTAGCTTTCTCCACCTTCTGAAATAAAAAAAAATGTCTCCAATACATTCCAATAGCTCGTTGGATAATCTGTGCCCTGCTGTGTTATTTTCCCAACAGATGTCTGGGTAGTTGAAGTTCCCCATCACCACCATGTGGCTCTTCAAACTTCTCCTCCCCCACCCTTTCTGGGGTGGGGTTGGAGCTCCTTTCTTGGAAAGTCCACCTCCACACACTCCTCTGTTAACTTTACAGCAGCCACCAATGACTCCAGTTTGTGCCTTCAGATCCAAACTTTCACAGTGTTGGGGAGACTCTTTGTGAATTGCTCCAGAATAATTGAGTCTATTATGGCCTCTGTGTCCTGTTTTTTTCTGGACTCTGTTTTTCATTTTTTTTTCTGGTTGCCGTAGTCTGATAGTTTTGTGTGAATCCTGGGGATGTATCCCACTATTTCATCTGGTTACCCTAAATCATTGGTGGTGTTTCTCCGCCAGCAGGCCCACTTTATCCAAAGCAGGGGCCTTCGGTCTGTTATAGTCCTTGGCTTGGTACTTGTGTAGGGCCATATAAGCCATCTGGTCCTCACTGCTCAAGTAAGGGGCTAGTTGCACCACCCATGCTCCTTTGTCCCATCCAGCACTCATAGCCACCTGCTGAAACATTATCAGAAGAGTGCCAGGATCATATCCTGGGGCCATCTTACATAGTCCCAGGCATACCACCCAATGCCCAGTTCCCTCACTGGCACTCACTAGCCTTTTCAAGAGCTGCTGATATACCTGGGAATGTTCCTTGCTAAACTGCTGTAAGACCTCTTACTATTTTGCTTGACAGCCCAGAAGTATTTGTCTTTCTGCTTGCTGGGACTTCTGCATCTCTTGTTGCTGTTCAATAAGCCACCGCAGCATCTTATCCATCATGTATGGATCCCCTATCCTAGTGCAGTTTTCCGCTCAAGACTACTTCTCGAGACTGGAAGGGTTAAGATTCTGAACAAGACCCCATGTCTCACAGGGTGCTCCCTCAGCTACCTGGCGTACCATGTTGCCTGGCTCGTTTGCATGATCTCTCATTCACAACATACACACAGTCCTTTTCTCCAAATGTGTATATTTAATATTTTGATTCCAAACACTGCAGAACATAGCACAGGCATGTGTCAGGAGAAGTTTACCACTCAGTTTTCTCTACCACACCTGGCTTGCTTTCTGAGCTTATTTCTTGTTGCTGCAAATCATATATCTTCCCCTTATTGAGCTAATATCTTCATTAGTCCAACCACTGCCCCAAGTATCAACAATCCCCACCACTATAGGTTAGTTGATTCCAGTTAAGCCTGTAATCTTCTCCATTATGCAATTATTTAAGTGACTAAGCTACTACAGCTAACACTCTGTCATAAATACAAAGATAAGGTGGGGTGAGGTAATATCTTTTATTGGATAGGTTAACTACTTATGCTAAACAATCTATTCCAACTTGTATTTAGCTTTGACACTCTGAGTATGTTTCCCAGACCTGAAGAAGAGCTCCGTGTAAGCTTGAAAGTTTCTCTTTCCCCAACAGAAGTTGGTCCTGGAAAAGATATTACCCCAAACATCTTGTGTCTCCAATATCGTGGGGACTGAGACAGTTACAACAACACTGCATACATAAATACATGTGATCATTCTATACTATTTCCATATGTACATATGGCTTATATATGTTTACATATGATGTATGTTACAAGAATATTTTATATTACATGCAAAAAAATGTTCTGAAGGCTGCAAAGTTCTGAACTGAAAAGTAAGGAAATGTCTGTGCAACCTTAATTTGGCCACTTGGTGCATATGCACACAGATGGTCTTTAATTACATGATCAGGGCCGTATGCAGGTGTAATGTGTAGTAGCAAAGCATAACCCAAGAGAAAGAAAAATCTATTCTACTGCTCAGAAAGAAAATTATTCCTTGGGCAAGGAGTCTCTGGTTTTGGGTCCAAATTTTTGAAATCAATGTTTTTTATGGATCGGATTCCATGATGGTTCATGCCATTTTCTTGTAGACGCTTTGGTTATGTTATAGATTGTTATGTTATGAAGATATCTTGCTTGGCTATTTCTTTTGTCCTGGCAATAAGTACAAATCTCTCTAAAGTTTTATGTGAATGATTGCTTTGAAATTCATATTTTTGTTACTGTCTCGCCTCTGAAATCCCTTTTCTGTGAATATAGGAACTGCTGTTATATTGTGATGGTTTCCTCCAGGCAAAATTTTAAGTGCAAAGTCTGTTGATATGCTGATGAGTCACATAATGAAGCTTCATATATGCTGCTTGCTTTCCATTTCTTAAAAAATTATGGATTAATATTTAAAATCTGTAAAACAAATGTTTGTGATTTTGTAAGTGAGTTAAATATATTCTGGCAACTTAGCTATCTTTTAGTACAGTGCTAATGTTTTAAGGGTGAACTGGTTCTGGAGAATGGAAAACTTATTGCAAAATAGTGGCTCCATGATTGTTTACTGTTATTATTAACTTGTATTTCAGTAGCTTCCAAATCATTGTAGATGCTGTGTACAGAGATAGGAAGATCCATTCCTTGCTCTGATGAGGTCATAAGAAGGGCAAGTCAGAGATAACAGTTGGGGAACATGTATTAAAAACAATCAGCTTAAAAAGTAAATCAGCTGTTGCCAACTATGTCTCACTTATGGTCATAATGAAGGGAAACATGCAGGAAAAAAATCAGGAGTCCCTGAAAAAAATAGAGAAAAAATGGTATTTTAAGTTGTATAAGAATGTTAATTTAAGCTTCAAAATTCTAATGGCCAGTTAATAAGAAATAAACACTGCTTGGTAAGCTTCCTTTGAGGCAAAATGGCTTATAACTGAAATTCACCAGCTTTAGATCCTAGTGTAGACCGGACACCTAACTCAAACTAAGCTTCTGAAACTAAGGTGGGTTCTTAAGACTGGAGTAAGCTGCTCAAGCTAGGATGAACTCCTGAGATGACCTAATGTCCCAGGTTGAAGCAATCTCCTTGAAACATGCCTCACTCCATTGGGGAATGAGCTCCTTAGAACTCTCAGTATTCTGAGCTCCAAAACCATACAGATGTCAGGTCTAGAACCCAGCTTTGTAGTCTGTTTACCTTGTAGCCCTGCGCCTGACATGTTCTGACCAATTAGCACCTTCCACCTGATCCAAAATGAAGTCTCCCCCAGCTCAAAAGAAAATTCCAGGAACATGTTGCCCCAGGGTAAAAATACCTAAATCACTTTTCTTTCAAGATAAGGGCAATTAAAAGGAAGAACAAGGAAACAATCCTTCAGTGTAGACCCTACCGTTAGTGTCTCTTTTTCTATTTTTCCTTAGGACTCATAAAGGAATTTTAATACAAAAAACATAGACTGCCCATTTACCCTTTCACAATCCACTTGGACAACACATCATGATGGCCTGCTCCATCTCAGTGCACCTCTACCTGGTCATTAATACTTGAGTTCTGAGCTCGGGATCTCCTTTTCTCCCTTTAAAATGGCATAAACTTTATGGCCCATATCATGCAATTGATTTTTTTTTTAATCAGAGCTATACATAGACTTCAATGGCTCTAAACATCACATTGAAATCAGCTGATAGCCAGTGCAGATCATGTGTATTGTGGCCTCTTCCTGAAACAGTAGCAAGCAAGCAGCTGCATTTATACTAATGGTGGTTTCTGAATGTGTGTCTAGAAGCTGTACTGTTTTGATGAGCCCTTTCCAAAACTAGTCAGCCTCTTTATATAGCAATCTAATCGATTTCAGCAACACAGGCAGTATCTTGACCTTTGATATGAAACAAACATTGACCTTTATCTAGAAAAGTTATCTGCTGCCAGACTGGCTGACTTCTCAATGCATGGAAACATGATTGTGTAATAGATCATATCTATTCTTAAATAAGTTGCATTAATTCTAGCTTGCCTCAGTGGACCAGTATTAGCGCGCGCACACACACACACACCACCCCCGCAAAATCCTCCTGTACAGTGATATACAAAATGATGTGCCGCCAATTCATAGGTTTCCCTATGGCATGATTCAGGACCCAGGAAAGGCTGTTTTACACTAAGCCTCTATAGAGTACTTGAGATATATCATGTCAAAGAGCTTGGTTAACAGATAATCATTTATGAAGACAGATTATAACATATTGCCAGAGGACTGAAACTTAATTCCTCAAGAAAATTATGAAATGTTATTTTATTGTTTGAGTCTCAACAGTGTGCATACAAGATACAATGCAGACATTCCTTTTCTGGGTTGTTCAGAGTATAAAACAACAACAAAGATGAAGCTTTGTACTGAAGACCAGAAGGATTCACTTTTAGATTTTTTTTACTATATATGCATCACTTGGTGTGGGCAGAGTAGAAGAAAGTCTTAAGATGGGACTTGAATCCAGAGAGGGAGGTGATGGGAGTGAAATATTCGCATATGGAACCACATGGGAAAGGGCACAAGTGGGAGGAGATGAATAAGGCACCTATGTGATACTGATTGTCACACTGAAGTAGTCAAAGCCTTATGGTAAGAAATTAGATTAGAGAAGTAGGCTGGAACAGATTTGTAGGTGTGACAATAAGTATAAACTTTGTTAAGGAGAAGGAGGAGTCAGTGGAGGGATTTAAAGGGTGATGGTGATTCAGTGGTGGGCAACAAAGCACAATATTTGTTGAGCTATTAGGTTTAACATGTTACACAAACTAATATTACTGTAAGAGGTAAAGAGAAATAAAACTTAGATTGTAGTATGTTTACCTTGTTGGACATCTTTTAGTTTAGCAATTTAAAATAATTTATAATAACTATTTTACATACATATTAGATTAAATGTCAAAGGTATTTATAAAGTTGAGGAGTTGGGTAAGGATATAACCAATGGCAAGCAAAAGAGAAATGGAGGTGGGTATCTGTTACTCACCTCCAGGACAGGAGGAGAGTGAGAATGAAAAATTACTAAATGAACTGTAGAGGAGTTGGAAACTACAGGATATTTCATGAAACCTTCTGGGTGATGAATACAGCTGAACATGCATGGGTCACCAAAAAGATTATTAAATTATGTAGAGGACACAATTTCATTGTCAAGAAAGCCAAGAGTTAATGGTGTTTTATATGAATAGTTCTCATTTCAGATATACCAAAGTATATAGAACCATCTTTCTTTGCCCTTTAAAGAGGCAAATCTTGTATTGGGTAAAATGTAAGGGCCATGGGGTACAGGAGATCAGATTAGATGATTTAATGGTCCCATCTGACTTAATCTAAACAAAATTTCCTTCCTATTGGTATGGTTGGGAGGCAGCTCCTGTAGAACTTAACCTCTGACTACATTCTGAGTTTAAGTCAAACAGTGTGCTTGGTGCAAATGATCTCTTGAATTGATCATATTATGAAAAAAATAAGGCCTAAATTTTAAAGTGACTAGCGATTTGGGGTATCTTCATTTGAGGATACCTTAAAAGAATCCTGATTGTTAGAGGACGGGGGGTGAGCACTTCTGAAAAATCCGATCTTTTATGGTATCCCCAGCTGAGCAACCAAATCACTGCTCAGTTTTGAAGATGTTTGTCAAGCGAATAAAAATATCCTCCACATTGAAGGTACTGGATTTCACAAAATCCAAATTTAGAGAACTAAAAAATTCAGTCAGGACACATTAAAGCATATGAGCCTAGAGCATATTTAAATATTCCATAACACACTTATCAATGCACTGAAAAAAGGGAAATGCAAAGGGAAAGAAACAGCAAATGTGACAGGGAAGGTTTGCACCATAGAAAAGAGAAAGATAAAAAAAACTTGTTAGGTCAACCAAGGAGGATTTGTTCCAATGGTATTCTGTTCAAAGATCTTACAGCAAAATAAATAAATAAATCCTGGATTGGACATGAAGAAATGATAGGACACCAGAATATACAGAAGCTTGTAAAGAAAAGATAAGAGCAGCAAACCAGAATAGGGAGCTAATACTTGCTACAGGAGAAGAACATTTACAAAGACATTTGGGTGAAACTAAATGCAAGAGAAAATAGCCCCATTAATAAATGAGGGGAGACCAAACTAGTAATGTTGCAGGAATTGCAGAACTACTGGCTGCTTTTTAACTCCATATTCCTTAACAAGAAACAGAAACCAAAAGGATTTAGGACAACTAAGAAGAAATGAAGACCATGTCAAGATAGCTTTTGATTTAAAAGAAACTGTTAAGACAATACTTAGGAGAAATTGAATATACAAATCAGCAATTCTGGTCATTATGCACCACAGAATCCAAAGGGAATTTATTGAACTGCCTGCAGTTATTTCTGAAAATGGAGTACTGAGGAGGCACCCAGTGGAACAAAATATGTTACTGATCAAAAGCATGATCCTAGCAATTATAGTAATGTTCAAGAATTCTAACTTCAGGTCTGAGTAAAATATTGAAACAAATATTGCATCTGTTAACATCCAAAGACGATTGACCAATAAATAGAGGAATATAAGGCATAAATAATGCCAAACACAATTATTTTAAAAAAATCATAATTAAAAATTTAAGCTGACAAGGGGAATGCAACATATCTGGACTCTAAAATATTTGTTATATCAGGACTTCAATAAAGCAATGACCAACAAGGTTTCACTTGAATAATTAATTTAAATTGGCTTGAATGTCAGCACTGTCTCCTGGATTGAAAACTGCCGAAGGAGCATAAATAAAAGGTAATGATAAACAGCAGTGTTCATTGAGTTGTGAAGCGAAGAAGCAAAGGGTGGGTGTAATAGGATGTCACTGAGATCAGTTTTACGTCTGATCTTTTTTAACATCTTAATTAATGATGAGCAAATGAGGTAAACAGCATGTTAATGAGTTTCACAGCTAATACTAAACTGGGAGGTGTGACAAACATCAGAGAGGTCAGATAAATAATTCAAAGGGACTAAAGTTAGAAATGGAGACAACCTGTATTCAACCTGGGAAAACATTAAACTGAAACATCTGAGGGAAAGTATCAGAGGGGTAGCCGTGTTAGTCTGGATCTGTAAAAGCAGCAAAGAATCCTGTGGCACCTTATAGACTAACAGACGTTTTGCAGCATGAGCTTTCGTGGGTGAATACCCACTTCTTCGGATGCAAGTGGTGGAAATTTCCAGGGGCAGGTTTATATATGCAAGCAAGAAGCAAGCTAGAGATAATGAGGTTAGTTCAATCAGGGAGGATGAGGCCCTGTTCTAGCAGTTGAGTGAAAACCAAGAGAGGAGAAACTGGTTCTGTAGTTGGCAAGCCATTCACAGTCTTTGTTTAATCCTGAGCTGATGGTGTCAAATTTGCAGATGAACTGGAGCTCAGCAGTTTCTCTTTGAAGTCTGGTCCTGAAGATTTTTTGCTGCAGGATGGCCACCTTAAGATCTGCTATTGTGTGGCCAGGGAGGTTGAAGTGTTCTCCTACAGGTTTTTGTATATTGCCATTCCTAATATCTGATTTGTGTCCATTTATCCTTTTCCACACAATAGCAGATCTTAAGGTGGCCATCCTGCAGCAAAAAAAATTCAGGACCAGACTTCAAAGAGAAACTGCTGAGCTCCAGTTCATCTGCAAATTTGACACCATCAGCTCAGGATTAAACAAAGACTGTGAATGGCTTGCCAACTACAGAACCAGTTTCTCCTCTCTTGGTTTTCACTCAACTGCTAGAACAGGGCCTCATCCTCCCTGATTGAACTAACCTCGTTATCTCTAGCTTGCTTCTTGCTTGCATATATAAACCTGCCCCTGGAAATTTCCACCACTTGCATCCAAAGAAGTGGGTATTCACCCACGAAAGCTCATGCTGCAAAACGTCTGTTAGTCTATAAGGTGCCACAGGATTCTTTGCTGCATCTGGGGGAAAATAACTACAATCACAGATAATTATGGCTTACTTAGGCCTTAGAAACTTAGCCCTATTGTTGTGTTCCTGAGAAGCCTCTTGTGCACCAATCACATTCTACAGGCCATGCTGTAATGGGACGGCAATCCCTATAATCTCCTGAGCTCAGGGATGCAGTAGAGCCTGCTTTGAACATTAAGCTGGTTTAGAATCCTCCCCTTGAATGTGAAGCTGGGGAGTAATAGCATGTCCAAACCTCCTCCTGGCTCTCTTTTGGATGACTTACTATGTGGATCCAGCAGCCTCTGCTTACAGGGTTTGCAGTTGTGAGCTGCTTGAGTGGACTGTGACAGGGTAGGGATATTCTTATTCACCTCCCCAGGGGCAGATCAGTGTCCCTTATAACATATTCCTTGATGAGACAAATAGTGATGGCAATCCCCCTTAAAGGATTTGTTTCACAAGTTAATAAATGCTATACAGTCCATCAGGCAGAGCAGAGACTATTCTGTTTCATGCAGTCACTTGTGAGAAATGCAGACCTTGCAAACTCTTCTGAGTAAATCCAACATTTTCAAGGAACGCAGCATGGTTTGGCTCCTCTCTGCTGCCATCAGGGAGTGCAGATTTTATCCCCTGTGCTGGTGGGGCACTGCTCTCCAGGAGATTCACATCAGAGAAAGGGCAGGGTGATGTTTACATCAACATTCTCCTCCGAGGTTGCCTGTAAAGAAAAGCAGCTTTAGGTTGTGGCTCCATAAAAGCCCCAGCAATTGAGGCTGATAATGCTATCTCCCTGGCCACACACCCCTTCCTTTCCTCCCCGTACCTTTCCTTCTTGCCAACATCAGCCACTTCTTGGACTCTGTATCCAGGTGCATTTGCCACTGATGGAGGGCTCTGCACCCTAGATTATACCAGCATAAATCACTGAAACCAGGGTTGAATCTAGTCCAAAATATCAAAATAGGGGCAATCAAGAGAGAGAAAGAGAGAGAATGGTGGGTGATCACTTGAAAATAATGTTCTATCTGTGAATAAAGCTTTATGGGTTTTCAGGATCAAACTGAACTCATGTAGTTCCATCCACTGTCAGGGCTTAATTTCTCTGAAGAATGAACCTGACAGCTGATTTTTAAATATAAAAATTGCTTATGATCAAATTTTGAAAGAAAAGAGATTTTACAAATTTGAGTGGGTATACCAACTGGCTCTTGGACATTATTTTGGACTTGCTGTTCTGGGGAATAAATCCTTTTGTTTCAGATAAGCAATGCTCAACTGTGTGTTTATTATCTGAAAGCCTCAGAAGCAGCAGGAGAGGGAGGAATTACAAGTTTAAATATAGTCCTGAGTTGATAGGATTTAAATGAAAAAAATAAGAATATTTGCACACCTTTTTAATTGTTTTAAATGAAAACAGTGTACAAACAAGGGATGGAAAGGGATTTCTTTAGAAATGCAATATTAGCATATTTTCCCATAATCTTTGCTGCTATTTTTATGTGTGTCTATTGTAGAATGTGATTAATTAATGCAATATTTTGTGCTATTGACCAAGACGTTCTACGCATGACTGGCAATATCAGCTGAGTGGTGGATTTCAGGACTGGATCAGTCATTTCTGTCAACAGTTGTATGATTATGAAAGGGAGGTGATCGTTATGAGGTCAATCAATAAAGAAGACAGAAATAAAATACAGCACTGGATCTCTCAGTTATAGTCTCTATTGGCCAATGGGAGCTGTAGAAAGTGGCATGGGCCGAGGGCCGTAATGGCTGCTGCTTCCAGCAGCTCCCATTGGCTTGGAGCAGCAAACTGCGGCCAGTGGGAGCCGCGATCGGCCGGACCTGCAGACGCGGCAGGTAAACAAACCGGCCCGGCCCGCCAGGGGCTTTCCCTACACAACTGGCATCCCAAGTTTGAGAAACACTGGGCTAGCGTGTAACACTTGCCTGTTTTATTGTCAAATTCCACATGCAATTTCCATGCTTCTGTATTTTAGATGTTAATCTATTCTACTGTTGAACTAGCTGATAATGCTAAATCCTGCTTCTGCTCTATAAATTTTAAAATAGGCAACATTTTGACCTTTTTAACATTGTTGGGTCTCTGAAGTACTCTTTTATTGTGTTAGAATCCTGTAGTCGTTATGTTGAACAGGTGAAAACTCACAATTGTCAGATTTAATGACTCCCAGTGTCTTGTTCAGATCTGATGATAATCATAGCCATGTTCCCAGAGTGGCACTGATTCCCAGTACCATTTTATCAAGTGTATGAGTGGGGAAGGTATCGGTCAGTTCAGACCTGGGACAGTTTGGTCTTAGGTAAACAGTCTGGGTTATTCTTGAACTGAAGTATTTGTATTGCCAAAATGGAAAGCACCTTGAATTATATATTTGGTGTCTAAAGTTACATATAAGCAATGCTGCAGCTTAGAACTTCCCCAGTTGTGCCTCTGTTTATTTGGATTCTTTCACATAGGCAATTGTATATACTATATTTTCTGGTAGTTATTTTGTGTGATCATGAACATGCAAATAGTAGCGCCATATGTTGTGCCTGGGGTTCAGTTTAATCAAGGACTTTCTATAGGTCAAAAGGTTAAACTTGAATGCCTAAAGTTACTGCAAGCATCATAAATCTATACTGAGATATCTAAATAAATAGATGCCTGATTTTTTCAGAGATACTGAGTACTCACAATTCACAGTGAAGTAAGGTGAAGCACATCTAGAAATCAGATCTTTTAAAGTATTTTAGGTGCTTATCTTTTGGCACCCACATCTAATAATTTTGCCCATATTTTTATTTCCACTGCACCCAATCTCGTCTTGACTAAAGCTTGAAAATTTTAATGGTTGCTTTTGTGCATAGATAGTCTGTCTGTCCCAATAACATTTTAGACAAACAAGTGAAATACCTCTCCCTCTTTTTTTTTTCTTCAATTTTAGAGAAAATAAGAGAGGTTTATCCTTATTCTTAATCCTGCTTGAAAGTGGGATTTAAGATCAATGTACTGAGTAGTCAGTGAAGGAATATTATTCACAAAGAAATTAACTATAACTGACATTGAAGCTCTGCTAAATTTCATAGGTTGGTGTTTTCTTATTAAATTATTCGGCTGGTGCCTTTACTCTGTGTAACTTGTACTACCAAACTTACAGTTCAATAAATCTTTGTCATTTTTTTACCCAGGAGACATATGATGCATAATGTTTCAGCTCAGGGAATTTTAACCACCTGATCACAAATAAGTCATCTGTGTGCTGACACTGCTCCCTGCATCTGCTGGAGTAGCATCAGATATCCAGAGGAGGGCACTTGTGGCCCTCCAGTCAGTATGTTCAACTAAAGCACTGTAACTATACTGCAAACTTAGTTTTAGGGGAAAAGAGACTTTAGAGAGCCTTATCTAAATTGAGCCAAAGTACTATTAAGCAATCATGGGCTATGCATGATATCAGCAAGGAGATTAGCTTGCAGGTTCCTGCAATTAATTGGCATATTTGTCACACGAATTGCTATAAAAATAGAGAAACAAACATCTTTTGAGGGCTTTCAGAGCTGCAGCTATTTGCTTCACAAGTCTACCACTTGTACTGTGAAGGCCAAAAGCATTCCTGTTCAAAATTCAGGCCAGCCTATTAGAGTTGGTAAATATTTAGAAAATAACTTGTCCAGTCCCCTACATGTTTTAAGAAGATACTGAATCTTTTTTGACAAGGTGACTTTGTTTTCTTCGTGTGTTTGTGAAAATGCAAACAGAAGAATTATTGAATGTCATCTTTTATTTAACATACCAGTAATTCTATAGCAATAGACTCAGATAAAATGCTAGATTAAATATAAAAGTGAAAACCAAGCTGCTTGAGAAATTGCTTAACTGTTAGTTTATCTTAAAAGTGACTTTTTTGCCAATGAAACCAAAGCAGTCTTCAACTGAAAAATATAGATACAGTGTCTTCTGAGGAAAATAATTATTAATCAATGTACGTTATGTGAAATGCAACAAACAAATGAGTTCCTGCCCTGACATTTTATATGTGCTAAAGGTGCAAATAAATTTGGTGAAATAGTCCATTCTGAGACACCACTAGAAGTGGTCTACTTAACAGCACAAATGCATGATGTATAGTAAATTGGAAATTATATATATGCAGACTAAAAAGAACTAGAGATTAGAAAAGTGAACCTTCATTTTAAGCTTTTTCCCTCAAACAATGTAAGCATTAGAGCAGGAAGAGCATTCTCAAGATATCCACCTTATCAACAATTAAATTCCATTGTATCCAATATGTGAAATAAATTTGCTCCCAGAAATTTTTCCCACTTAACTAGATATTCCTTATTAATAACATCCATGAAAGTCCCTCAGTTGAAGTGCTTAGACCTTGCACATCCGTGCAAAAGGCTTTGCCAGGGATCACTGAAGCTTTAACACCTCTTCTCACTGCTTTACAGAAATTAAGAGGACCCAATCCTATCAAACAAAGGTAAAGCTGAAAGGGACCCTAATGAGTCATCAAGTCCAGTCCTCTGTGCTCAGATAGGACCAAACAAATCTTTTCAGGTGTTTGTCCAACCTGTTCTTTAAAACATTCAATGATGGGGATTGCACTACTTCCCTTGGAAGCCTATACCACTACTTAACTACCCTTATAGTTAAAAAGATTTTTCCTAATATCTAACCTAAATTTCCCTTGCTGCAGATTAAGCCCATTGATAACTACTCTTTGAGTTCAGTCTTCAACCAGCTTTTCACCCACCATATAGTAATTTCATCTAGATCACACTTCCCTAGTTTGCTTATGAGAATGTCATGTGGAACTGGGTTAAAAGATGGACTAAAATCAAGATATATCATGTCTACTGCTTCTTTCCTATCCACTAGGTGAGCAACCCTGTCAAAGAAGAAAATTAGATTTTTTTGGCATGTTTTGTTCTTGACAAATCCACGTGGTCTATTACTTATAAACCTCTTAATCTCTAGGTGCTTACAAACTGATGAGATTTAGTACTTTGTATAACACAGAATGAATTGCATTTTGTTAATTTTGGGGTGTAGTGTGTTTATTAGAAATGTATTGGTTGCATGCACTATACACATGGAGATGTTGGAATGCTGCTGTCAAAATAGTTCACTAAACTATTCAGATATTTGTTTCCTTTCCATCAGTAAATGTAGTTTTTTGGGTTTTTTTTTGTTAAGTAATTAACAGACCATTAGGTTGCACTATTAGTACTATATCAGAGGAGTAGCCGTGTTAGTCCGGATCTATAAAAAAGGGCAAAGAGTCCTGTGGCACTTATAGACTAACAGAAGTACTGGAGCATAAGCTTTCATGGGTGAATACCCACTTCATCAGATGCAAAAAGCTTATGCTCCAATACTTCTGTTAGTCTATAAGATGCCACAGGACTATTGGCACTTTTTATTAGTACTATAGTTTCCCTAAACTATCTGAATGTATTAGAAAATTGAATAAAACCATCTACAATTTTTAAAGTAATATTTGAGCACAAATTTATTCCAACTAGCCATCTATACCACAATTTTCAGCAATGCTTGAATGAGTCCTTGTTAAGTAAAGTTGACGACCTCCATTGTGATGTCAGGGTCACCTTTCCTAAATCAGAAAAAAAGCTGCAGAGTAACATTATTCTACAAGCGGTTACAAAACTGATCTCCTAATTTCCTTTTCCCTTCTAAAATTGTTAAGCTTTTCAGTTTGAATTGGTATGATTAAAGATAAATGGGATTTTTTTTATTAACAGCCATCTTTATACAATATCTGTGGTTGAGATGATTCCAAATTTAGGGCATTGTATGCATCCTCAACAGTGAATAAGAACAATTAATTTCTTTTAAAAAAATCACATGCATTATGTTAAAATCCATCATTAATGGTGAAAATTGATTTACAGGGAATATTACCAATACCGGAGAATAGAGAGCAAATTAAAAACTAGAAGACCTTCAGCTGACTATTGTAGATTATTGTAGCTCCACTGAAGTGAATGTGGAGCCATGCTAATTTTCACCAGCTCAATTTTGAATTCCTGAGGTTCAAATTCTGAAATTAGTTCTAGACAAGCAGAATTTGGCCCATCGGGGTTCTGGAGAACATAAACATGTATAAAGTATAATGACAAAGTTACAGGAAAGGAGTTCTGAAAGTATAAGAACTCAGGCATATGTTTAAAAAGATAGTCTTAATATGGAACCAATATTCTGCTCTAATAACAGTACATGCTAGATTAGTAAAAGAATATTTTCCTGACTGTGAAAAGAAAATATACTATTTGTAGTATACTTTACAACCAATGAAAGGAACCAATCTATACTCTATAAAATATCTCCGATTTCTCCAATATATGTCTGCTGTTCCACCAAATCTTACTCACCCTCCTGTTCTCTCTCAAATATTATTGCTATTTAATAATATTATTGTATACAGCATAAAGTCTAAAGTCCCATAATCTATATTGCGCATATTCTGGCTGCACAGGCTCAGACACCTCAACCTTGATGACATTTTGCTACACTAGAATGGCAGGTACAGATTTATCCTAGATAAAATAATAGGACAGATTTTCAAAAGTGCAAACACAAAAGGTGAAATCCTCACTCCATTGAAGTCAACGGGAGTTTTGCCACTAACTTCAGTGGGGCTAGTATTTCACCCAAACCATGTGTATATTCTCTGTATGTAAACACAAATATAGGTATGGACATGAGCAAATCAGGGACTGGACATGCACATCAAAATGCAAATCAAATGTGTTTTGTGCTATAAACCTGTGAAAATCTAGTTTAATATATTTTTGAAAATGCAAATGATTTGAAGATTTTAGCAGGAGTACACAATATAATTAAGTTGGTAGTCCCTTTGCTACTCTGGCAATGAAACTTCATTCACAGAAGTGGAGGTCTTAGAGTGCTAAATTCAGTGGGACTCTTTACATGATTAATGGCTACTGGTTTACTTCCTTTTATGCACTTTAGCTAACGAATTATAACATTGATTATGTGTTTATTCTCGATGTTGTTGAAAAATGTTAAATAACTCAAGAAGATTATATAAAAAAAGAATGGTCTTGTAATTAACATAAAAGTTTTCCATTCAGAAAAGGATATGTGTGTCATTTAAAAGAAAGCAAACATTTAAAATGTTCTAGCAGCTCTTTCCAGCTGAAAATACTAACCAAAACATCATTTATTCTTCAAGATGTTCTTAGAGACATTCATTAGTGGCAGTTACATGACTGACTTTGTGGGATAAGCATGAGTTTGGTTCTTGGTGATATGTATATCGAACAGAGCGGGTCAGGTACTAATTATTATAACCCATAGTTCTGGATGTTCTTCAGCTTGTTAGATTCATTTCTTTTACTGGAAAATTGCTTTCTTCAGCACAGGAACTTTTTGTTGTTGTTGAGCCAAAAGATAGTCAAAACAAATTAAACAGCATCCAAAGAATACTGAGTCTGTAGCTAAAGGAATTTTCCTTTTTATTAAAATGAAGAGACAGAAATTTTACCAAAATATTAACATAACCATACAACATATATAACTCATAATCTGTCTCTGAAATCTGTATTGCACAATGCGCGCACGCACACAGACACACACCCCACTGTACAGATCCATTGCCAGTGGCTATAAAAATATAACATGTAATTTTGGTCCAAATTACTTTTCCCTGTTCCTAAAATTGCTTATGCTCTTTATGTCAAGTTCAAGCAATAGAATAACTAAGTAAATTATGTTTAATCCCTCTGGAGGGGACACAGTCAATGGAGTTTCTGTAACAAATCTGAATCATTATTTATAAAGCTTGCAAATAAAGAACAAACAACTCAATGTCAAAAAATACTCTATTTTAAAATGAATGTAATTGCTGCTTATTAGACACATGTACAAAATGTAGTGAGTAAGTCATGTGAATTAGTTACATAAAAAGTAAACATTCTTCAAATCAATACAGGCTGTGCCATCTGGAATGAAACATGTCATTTGCCATCTTCTTAGCATAATTTTGTGGTATAATTTCAGTATCAACATTTTCTTCTTTGAGGTAGAAGTCTTCTAACTTCTCCGTGCGCATTGTCACTAGTTACTCCTGTCTCTGACAAGGATGTTTTTTCCTCTCCACATCCCACCTTATAACTCCTCCTGTCTTTTGATCTCCTCTGTCATTCCCATCTTCTCTCTTTTCCTCTGATTCCTGCTCCACAAGTTTGTTTCCTTCAATTCAGACACAAATCTGACCCTGTTTTCCACTGTCCTTGAGAAAAACCTCTCATCCTTTACACTTTGTATCTCCCTTCTATCCTTCCCCTCTAAACTCTTCCAGAGAGTGGCCTGTTCTTCCACTTAGAATGCCTCTCCTTTAATTATCTCTTTGACCCACTGTCCACCCACTTTTTCAAACTGGCTTTCACTCCACCAAAACAGCTGTCACCAAACTCACTTTTGAGTGAATAGTAAGTCTAGCTATGGCTTCTTCACCATTGTGTTCCTTGACATGTCTTTGGTTCTTGACACCATTGATGACTACACTTTCTCCTCTGTACGTCCAAGGCACCATTCTCTTTTGCTTCTCCACTCACCTCTGTGACTGCAATCCCTTTTCTCTCTTCTATTAATCTACTAGTGTGGGAATAAAGGTTCCCTCAGGGCTGCATAATGCAAGTAGAGGAATTTTACCTGGAATCCAGTATAAATCTTGGATTTCTTAACTTTGAGCTCAAGTATTGCTTCAGAAAGTTATAACAATCTTTGTTCTGTTAAATGTCCTTTTGGCCAAGCAGGTTAATGTTGTGTGGTTGTCTAGCTTTCTCAGTGTGAAATGTAAGGGTTAATGAAGTTCACTTTATCACACCATTAAGTATTCTGGATATAAATGCCCAGATAATATACACATTCCTTTGTCTTCAGGCTAGTATCTATTTGTTACATAAAGCACATAACTCTTCCACATCAACTCTCTGGGTTATGAAGGTGACAGACTGGCTGATTGTTTTGTGTGTTCTGTGAATGATAGCAAATAGAGTATTCATTTTTATTAGCTGTTTCTAGAGGCAAAATGTATGGATTTTATTTGAGAATGCTGAACAGTTTGAGTAGAAGTGAATCATAATGGCATTCCCTTGGCCTTTGGTGTGGAGTAGGGTTGGATTTAAAAAATGTACTGCTTTTTCTTTTTTTTTTTTTTGATATTTCTTGCCAAGTTTCAGATATCAAGATAATTATTTTCGGTTGGCATGTAAGAAGTGTATAACAAAATTTGGCCCATAGTTTTGGAGCACAGCCAGATGATATTTTACCATACAACTGGGGAAAAAAAAAACCATTGTACAAATGACTATCCAAAAAATTCTGTTTAGAGAAGGCTTACCCTACATGACATCTCCTGTTTTAATTCAATTATCTCACTGTCTCTGTTCAGTACATATGCTGATAAGGTTCAGAAATCCATTATCCTGCAGAGATAATACTTTTAAACTAAAAAGGTGTGTGGTATGATGCCTTGAGACATGCACAGTATCAGTTACCATATATTTAAAGATGAAAACATGATATAATAACCAATACACTATCTTGTCAAATTGGAATAAATTTATATCAAGGTTTCTAATTTAGCTGAATGCAGTTTTATACTTTTAGTATACTTTTAGTGCCTAACATGATTATTTTCATTACATATCAATGTAGAGATGAAGATGTCAGACCGGTAAAGAAGAACCGTCAAATTATCCAATCATAACATTTTTGTGATGCATTCCAAACTGAATGTGTACTACTTCAGTGTTTTATGGCAAATCCTAATGCAAATGTAAACTTTGATGCCAACATTTTCAATCTTGGGTACCTAAAGTTAGTCATTTAAATCCATGTTTAAGCATCGAAATAAGGCCATAACTACACTTATCACTAGATTGGCCTGCTGCAATCTATGCAGTGGTGATGATTTAGTGCAGGGAACTCAAACTCAAATGACCACATCACTGACACACATCCCCCGCTGCCCCTGGCCCTGCCCCCACTCCACCCCTTCCATGAGGCCCCGCCCTGCCCTGCCCTGTCTCTTCCACTCTTCCCCCCCTTCCCCAAAGTCCCCACCCCAACTCTCCCCCCTCCCTGCCCCTATTCCAACCTCTTCCCTGTGGAGGCCAAGAATTAATTAATAAAGGTTTGAAGGGATCTTAATGTATGTTAGCTAATTAGCAGAGGTTAAGCTGTTACCCTGTATCTGGTGCAGAGTGAATTGTGTGAAAAGTCGTTACGACCTTGTGAATTGCAGTCTTGTTTTCTGTTCTGGTATTGCAGACAAATAAGATAACGAATAGGCTTATGTATAAACAAATGCAAATGTTTACTTTTACTGTCTCCAGGTTTGCTAGCCACTGTCTGTTAAGAAGGTATAAAAATTATTATGATTGTTTACTAATTGAGAGAGATCTGTCCAGGACAAGGGGCAACCCAGTTCCTGACACTCTCTCCCTCTTGTGTTCACTAGAGTATTATAATAAAGTATTTGTTTTTGCTGCACCCAAACATAAAAGCGAGAACTGAGTTTTTCTTCGACATCCCCAAATCTCCGCCTTTTCCCCACCTCTTCTCTGCCTTCTCCCCTGAGCGCACAGGAAAATATTTACCTTAAACTTATGAAACCCCCTAAATACTGTTGTGTGACCATTACAGGATAAAACTATAGCAGGTGAGCCTTAAGTATCAGCAAATTAAGTGTTAGGACCCCACTCTTGTGCAGCTTGCATAAGATGTGAAGTCTGCAAAAGTCACAAGTTGACCAGTGCAGTTTATAGGAACAGGACCAAAGGAGCTTAAAAAACAAAGAAACAGTTCATTGCAGCCACTTCCATCCTCTTTCAGCAGGAAAAATGTCTCAACCATTTTTTTCCTTCTGCTTTCTCTCTAGGTGTGTGGAGTCCTATTCCTGTTTTGAGCCATAGATATCATAAATCAAGCCCTGTCATGGATAACATTTCATGATCTGTTCAATTAATTTCTTGAGCTATGGTTGGATCAGCAATTCTGGAATTATCTAGATTCCTCAGTTATTTGACCTCTTTCACTCCAGTAGCACAAAGATTATTCTGGTATCATTGGTCAATCAGTGTATAATAGTCTACTGGTAAGTGACAAACCCATGCTTATGTTTTTTACTTCTTTTGGCTTCTTTGGATACAGCTGACTTCTGAAGTGTTGCTAACATTCCCGTAGACCTTGGTAGGTTTAAATGGAATTGCCTTTGATTAACACTTAATTTTGCCATGAGAAGAGTAAGTGGGTGTAGTAATGGGCACTTACCCTTATACCTTGAAGATGTCAGTTCTGCTATCCTTTCTGGTCAATATGTATGAGGCCAAAAGGAAAGATGAAGGGATAGCCTGAGGTGTAGAGTGGCATGTGAAACCTTTACTTTGCCATTTCCTGGCTTTGGGCTTACCCAGGTGTCCTTAATGTTCTATTATATAACGTAAAGAAGGGAACAAAAAAACCACCGTGATCACACAGATTTGCAACATTGACTTTGCAAATGTAAATCCCATAATCTGGAACTCCTGGGCTAGACACCACTGGAACACTCTGTTCCAAATTCTTTTGGAGGACTGCAGGAGGGAGCCCTTCTCCTGCTCACTGAGGTGCTCCCTAAGGGAAAGGTCCCATTTTTCTGCACTCTAGAAAGTTCTCAGGAAAGAGCCCTTACCTTGCTCACCTTAATAGCTCTACAGCTGGGGAGTTTGAAAGGCAAAGGTAAGCAAAACAGTAGTTCAGACATTGAAATTTCAGTAACATTTTTCCACAAAAGAATCAGCAATGATTTTTTTTTAAACATTGGAGGTGATCTTACTCACATTGTCTAATGATGAATTGTCAAATTACAAGGTGAATGTTTCTTTCCTTTTTGTAATCTGCATAAATAAGTGCCAGTCATTACAGAAACATCCAAAGAAAACATCATGTCAGGTTACAGCTGCATTATACTTTGTTTGAAAATTAGCAGGCCCATTAATAAATCACTGCTTATTTGTTGCAGTTTATCGGATCATATAAAAAGGTGCCCATCTGCTGTTCACCAAAACCAACTGATGCTTCCAGAAATCTCCTGGAAACCTCCAACCCTCATGCAACCCAGCAACCCTCCATCTTCCTCATAAACCGTCACATCCAGCCGGTCCCAGCCTTCAGCCATCCAGGCAAATATAATAGCTTTGCAGCATGCCCTGAAGCAAACCTTTTCATTTTGCAGATTTTCAATTTGAAAATACAATGAACAATGAAGAACTCTATTTTTCTTCTGAACATTTTGTAATATACATACAAAAGTAAATACATAATAACAAAGTGCTCTAGAGTTGGTGGTCTCACTATACAGACGCTCCCCGACTTACGCAAGGCGTTCTGGAACAGAACGCCTTGCGTAAGTTGAATTTTGTGTAAGTTGGGAATGTATACCTGACAATTACGCCTCTCCCCCACCCCTCCCCCCCAAAAAAGCTTATGGAATTTATGGACCTTTTTCCATAAATCCGGATTTGCGTAAATGACGTTTGCGTAACCCAGGGAGCGTCTGTACAGATATAATCAGGTAGTGTATTGGTTTGCAGGGAAAGATAAAGATTTAATACACCAAATACATAACCAATCTTTTTCCATTCTTTCCTTGCTTTAGGCATGAAACCATTTTAAACAATCAATAAATCTATTTAGAATGCAGAAGGTAAAGAGCCCACAGGCCTAGAGATATTTGAAAGTGTCAGTTTTAAAATTATCCACACATAGGTTTTGATATGAAAATTCTAAATCAAGTTTTATGAAAGCTAAATTTCAGTATATGAATTTCCTCCACGATGTATGAACTTCCTTCAGTATAATTTTTTTAATGTAATAATCACAGAGATAACAGTGGGAACTTCTTTAATCGGAATCCAGCTATTTTCTTTGCCTTGATAATCTTTTTTGTCAGGAGCACTAAATGGGAAAAAAGAGAATAGGGTTGCTGTGAATGTATTAAGGCTATTAGAGAGGGAACAGGAAGATGTGAGTGAACATAAGGGACAAGTGATTAAACTAAAATGAAGGGTGGGAGAAGAAGGATTTTCTGATAAGGATAGAATGGAAGGTATCTGACAGGGACACAAAAGGAGACATATTACTAACGACAGAGCTAGTTGAGAATGAAATTGAGCTGGAATCATAAGCTAAAAATATACTGACCTAGTTTCTTTCATGCATGTAAATATTCTAATAGAAATTAAAGGGAGGCTTTTCAGTGTGCCAATTTTTAACAAAATTCTCCTACTTTTGGAAACCTTTGTCATCTAAGAGTTATTTTGTCTAGCTTAATAAAATGAGTGCTGCTGTTTTCCCAGGCAGTGCTGTATTTTTGGAGCAACATATGATTTACTATGATTTTAAAAAGGTCGAGTACTAAAGGGTGAATGAGAAAATGCATGTCAGAGAAAGGTATCAGATCATTATTTATTTCACAGTGTAATTTTCCAACAGACTGCCTTCTAGTCCAACAGAAGCGAATTGTGTGAAAATGTCTGCTTTGTAATTTAGAACGCCCATGTCAAGAGCAAGATCTCAGGTTTTTCTCAGCAAAATATACTTGACTTCATTTGGAGTCTACCCACCCAGCTTTCCAAAGCCAGAAGTACAGCAGCAGGTAGATTATTCGTAGTATTTATTAAAAGATCATAGAATCATAGAATCATAGTATGTAAGATGTATCTGTATAACTCTTTGGAGGTGATCTGCAGACCTGTCACATGGGAGTCCTGTCTTGACATGTTATGGAAAGTATTCCTTTGAGCAGGGTCTTCCCAATCTTGTTCTGTTAATGTTTAGTTTTGCTATAGGCAGAGCTGGTAGTACGTTCTATAGCTAAAGTATGAGACTGGCAGACCAGGTGCCAGTTCATGACAAGGCCCCTAGGCCTCACTGGACCCTGACAAATACATAGCTGGAAACCACTCTGGCTTACTGGGTTAGTATAGTTAAAATAAACATTATTGTTATAAAAATGTGTTTAGAGTTTAGACTTTATGAAATGCTTATAGGATGCTGCATGTAGTAATCTCATTTATAACATCTGTACCCCATGTTATAAGGTTATATTGAGTTTTTGCAATGTAAGCCTTTATAACTTTATAATTCACCAAACAGGAAAGGAGCATTAATTAATGTAGAAATGCTAGCTTCCTACAAATGTGTTAGGTCCTGCCCACCACGAAGTGGGAGGGGGAGAGATTACATTTTGGGAACACATGTTGTCTCAGATGTTCAGCTACTCATAGCTCTCACAAAGGAAACTCATAGTTAATATTTCTATATGGCTTAATACATATTTTCCTTCTATAATAAGGTTACACAGTAGGCTCAGACATTTCACAGGTTAAAGTTTAAAATGTTTTATTTTCTATAGAACAAATCCTAAACCAAATGAACTCAGTGATAACAAGAATCCTATTGATTTGAATAAGAGCAGCACTTTACAGGATTTTTTTTTCTTTTGTAACCTTATTGGATACAAACCTCAGGTTTGTAAAGAACCCCCCAAATTACTGTGAGTCCAGCTGCTATCTGCTGTTTTCTGAGTGAGAGTGAATGTCACCATGACATCTTGCTGGAGACAGGTGGAATTGGTGTGAGTGACTTGGCTATTGATCATGGGTAAGAAAGGAATTGATAAATCTGTACTCGCAACAAATGTCATTGAGAACATTGAGGGTATTCAGATGACACAAATGAATCAAAATGACTGTAGAGTAACAGATACCATCACAATTGCCTAAGGAAGGCTTTGGCAAAGTAGGCAATTATTTCTCAAAAGTCACAAGTATCATATGTCTGTGCCTTGCCAAAGCCAATCATGCTCTCATGTTGCTAAAGGACTCATGTCAGGTTACAGCTGCACATTTTTGAAATGCTTGAGGAAAGAGTGGGCAGTGCTATTAAATCTGTTTCTATGACAAATGACTCACTTGGATAATGCATGGAAGGTGCTGCAGTTGAAGTAGAGAATCATCCTGTTGCTTATGTATAAGGAAGTATACTATTTTTTTCATCCAGCAAGTTAATTCAGTATGTTTCAAAAAACTTCAGATTCTCTTATGTTCATTAGGATATAATGAAACCTTTCAGGAAGACTCTTAGCAGCACTGATGACTTATATATAGTGTAAACTGGTGTTAAGCAATCACCCTCCACAAATCCTCACCCCGAGTTCTGCCAGTGTACTTCATTTTCTTTGTTCAAGACTCCTGCTATCTTAGTGCCAAACTGACACATTTTTTTACTACTAAACTTGTTTTCACTTTGCAACATATTCCCTAACTGAAATGAGGTCTCCAGAAATTAAACCATTAGTGCATTAGTCCATTGTGCCATCTACCCTATAGACAATTTTGTATATAAGGAAATACCCACTTAACCCCCCAGGTTAAAAAACCCCCCAGGTTAACCCCAGGTTAAAAAAAAAAGTTTTAAATTTTTGATAAATGTACAGTGATTTCTTTGGTTTGTGGGGAAATCATGAGATAATTCTAACTCCAACACTTATGAGTTAATGGGGCTGAGTTGTTGAAAATGTTGAGGCCTTCCAAATGATGGTGCTGAGGCAGTCAGGGAGGATTAGTGGTCTCACGATGCTTAAGATGTAGTTGTAGTTTACTGTTAATGGATTCATTGTATGATACATCAGGAAGCATTCATAGACATTAAGGTCAGAAGGGAAGATTATAATCATCTAGTCTGACCTCCTGCATAATACAGGCCACAGAATCTCATCCACCCACTCCTGTATCAAACCTGTGTCTGAGCTATTGAAGTCCTCAAATCGTGGTTTAAAGACTTCAAGGTGCAGAGAACCTTCCAGCAAGTGACCCATGCCCCACACTGCAGAGGAAGGCGAAAATCCCCAGGGGTTCTGGGAATCTGCCCTGGAGGAAAATTCCTTCCCGACCCCAAATATGGCGATCAGCTAAACCCTGAGCAGGTGGGCAAGACTCACCAGGCAGACACCCAGGAAAGAATTCTCTGTAGTAACTCAGATCCCACCCCATCTAACATCCCATCACAAGCCACTGGGCATATTTACTGCTAGTAGTCAAAGACAAATTAATTGCCAAAATTAGGCTATCCCATTATACCATCCCCTCCATAAACTTATCAAGCTTAGTCTTGAAGCCAGATATGTCTTTTGCTCCCACTGGTCCCCTTGGAAGGCTGTTCCAGAACTTCACTCCTCTGATGGCTAGAAACCTTCATCTAATTTCAAGTCTAAACTTCCTGATAGCCAATTTATATCTATTTGTTCTTGTGTCCACATTGGTATTGAGCTTAAATAATTCCTCTCCCTCCCTGGTATTTATTCCTATGATATATTTCTAGAGAGCAATCATATCTCCCCTCAGCCTAGTTTTGGTTAGGCTAAACAAGACAAGCTCTTTCAGTCTCCTTTCATATGACAGCTTTTCCATTCCTCGGATCCTAGTAGCCCTTCTCTGAACCTGTTCCACTTTGAATTCATCCTTCTTAAACATGGGAGACCAGAACTGCACACAGTATTCCAGATGAGGTCTCACCAGTGCTTTGTATAATGGTACTAACACCTCCTTATCTCTACTGGAAATACCTCGCCTGATGTATCCCAAGACCACCTTAGCTTTTTTCACAACCATATCACATTGGCGGCTCATAGTCATCCTGTGATCAACCAATACTCCGAGGTCCTTCTCCTCCTCTGTTACTTCCAACTGATGCCTTCCCAGTTTATAACAATAGTTCTTGTTATTAATACCTAAAAGCATGGCCTTGACCTTTTCACTATTAAATTTCATCCTATTACTATTACTCCAGTTTACAATGTCATCCAGATCTTCCTGTATGATATCCCAGTCCTTCTCTGTATTGGCAATACCTCCCAGCTTTGTGTCATCCACAAACTTTATTAGCACATTCCCACTTTTTGTGCCAAGATCAGTTATAAAGATTAAATAAGATTGGTCCCAAAACCGATCCTTGAGGAACTCCACTAGTAACCTCCTTCCAGCCTGACAGTTCACCTTTCAGGACAACCCGTTGTAGTCTTCCCTTTAACCAGATCCTTATCCACCTTTCAATTTTCATATTGATCCCCATCTTTTCCAATTTAGCTAGTAATTCCCCATTTGGAACCCTATCAAATGCCTTACTGAAATCGAGGTAAATTAGATCCACTGCATTTCCTTTATCTAAAAAATCTGGTACCTTCTCAAAGAAGGAGATCAGGTTGGTTTGGCATGATCTACCTTTTGTAAAACCATGTTGTATTTTGTCCCAATTACCATTAACCTCAATGTCCTTGACTATTTTTTCCTTCAAATTTTTTTCCAAGACCTTGCAACAGATGTCAAGCTGACAGGCCTGTAGTTGCCCGGATCACCTTTTTTCCCTTTCTTAAAGATAGGAACTATGTTAGCAATTCTCCAGTCGTACGGTACATCCCCTGGGTTTACAGATTAATTAAAAATTCTTACTAATGGACTTGCAATTTCATGTGCCAGTTCCTTTAATATTCTTGGATGAAGATTATCTGGGCCCCCTGATTTCATCCCATTAAGCTGTTCGAGTTTGGCTTCTATCTCAGATGTGGTAATATCTACCTCCATATCCTCATTCCTATTTGTCATCCTACCATTATCCCTAAGCTCCTCATTAGCCTCATTAAAGACTGAGGCAAATTATTTGTTTAGATATTGGGCCATACCTAGATTATCCTTAAACTCCACTCCATCCTCAGTGTTTAGCGGTCCCACTTCTTATTTATTTGTTTTCTTCTTATTTATATGGCTATAGAGCCTTTTACTATTGGTTTTAATTCCCTTTGCAAGGGAAAACTCTACATGGCTTTTGGCCTTTCTCACTTTATCCCTACATGTTCTGACCTCAATAAGGTAGCTTTCCTTGCTGATCTCTCCCATCTTCCATTCCTTGTAGGCTTTCTGTTTTTTCTTAATCACCTCTCTGAGATGCTTGCTCATCCAGCTTGCTCTACAATTCCTGCCTATGAATTTGTTCCCCTTTCTTGGGATGCAGGCTTCTGATAGTTTCTGCATTGGCAGCAGAAAAGCTAAATCCCAGCAGTAATGATATATTGGAATCAACTTTGAAAATTGTTTAATTCATTAATTTGAGTCCGAATCACTTTGACTGTCACAATGTGGGTGAAGATGTTATCTGATTCTTTTCCATTATGCTGGGTCTTGGGCAGTATTCAGGTAAATCAGAAGTAGAAGTATGGATTGATTCCCCTCCCCATCACTTCTGGGAAAGGCACTGCTGGGTGCCATACTGTTTAGTGGAACTATCCTAGTTCTCAAAGTGTCTGGTTGCTGCGTTTGCTTAGTTCAGTGCACTGAATTATTATCTGGGAATTAAGCAAGGCAGTGAGTGGCTGCTTGAAAAGGCTTGATCTTTACAGGAGTCAACTTAGTTTAGGAAGGACTGAAGCTTTCAACCTACATGGTGATTTTTGTTGCACATACAGACTTTCAGTTTACTGGGTAAAGATAACATTTTGTTTCATTTGTCAGCTATTCATTTACAATGTAATGACCACTGCAGGGAAGAACTTGAAACTTAGAACTATGGCTAGGTACATTTTGCTGATAACACACTTGCACTGAATAAGTAGAAAACAAAACACATTTGAGTTGCCAGCTTATGAGCATCTTTGGCTGAATTAGTTCTGTTTAGCAGAGGAGAAGAGTTTTAGCTAAACATGAGAACATCAGCTCTCTATTTATCAAGAAGCCTTTAAGGTTATTATGCCTTTCCTGCTTGCAAACAGCATTAATATGAAGTAGTACTTACTCTTAGTTGGCTTAGTTGTGAACCCTTCTGTGCACCCATGCAGGGGAGCAGGGCCGACGGTGGGGAAGGGGGGGATGAAGCTGGTACAAATTACCGGGGCCCGGCAGTCCGGAAGGGGGCCTGGGGCCCGGCTTCGTTGGCCCTGTTTAGCCGGTCCGCCCTTGCTGGGGGGTCCGAAAAAAAATTTTCACCGGGGCCCGAACCCTCTCTCGGCGGCGCTGCAGGGGAGTAAGTGGCTGTAAGGAGGCTCCTTACTCACCTAGTTAGGCTTCACCCACATAGTGGGTGCCTGTGCAAGGCTGAGAGAGCAGCCACCACTGGGCTGCTATTCCACCATTCTATGCAGGTGAGTGGCTGGAGCCCAATTCACCAACCAGGGCACCAGAGCAAATACAGAGGGGGAAGTAATCTGCTGAGGAAAAGAACTGGCACAGATGACATTCCCCTCAAGCTCCCACCTGAGCAAGGGGGAATCAGGAAAAAGGTTGTGTGGTTTTGAGTGTCATACAGTCTGTCCCACGAGTAGAGCAGGGACACATCACAATTACTCAATCACAATCCAGCTCACTGAAAGTACTAAGACAGTATGTATACAGGTTCCTTATTTCCAGGGACTTGCAACACAGTGTAAGAAATGAACATTAGAATATAGAAGTTTTCTATATATAGAAACCTGCAAGCTCACATTTTGTAATGGATGAATGAAAAATGATAATGTGACTTAGGTTTTGTACCTTTTGAGAATAAACCAAGACCAGTAGAAAAAATTCCATTCATTCTTTTAATGTTCCAATGGAATCAGTTATTTAAAAAAAAAAATAACAATTTCCTTTAATTGTTTTCAGCATTGTGCTAAGCAATGAGAATCTCTTAAAAGTGAAATTGCATAAAAACCGACAAGGGCGAAACTGAGCATGTTTAAGTCAATTGTAGTTGAAGGTCGCACCATCCAGATGAGTCGGCAATGTCCAAGTTGGCTTCTTTAACACACACACACTCACTCAATGCTATTTCCTTTGCTGACAGTCCTGCCCCACAGGAGATAAATTTATCTTCATTGTTCACACTGAGAGAAATGCAAAATGTTTTAGTAATCTAGGGTTATTAATTCTAAATTACTGTAGGTAAGGGCAATTACTTACAGTAAATAATATATTTATATTAACCATTAGCAACTGTTCTGAATTGTTTTAATTTGTTTACTGTATATGTATTCACAAAAGCTTATTTCACTTTTGAGAAGTTATAATTTAAGATCCAATGGACTTGGGTCAAATATTTTTCCATGGATGTGCTGTAAACAAGATTTGCTTTAACTTCCCTCTGCATTTTTGAGATGTATGTATTGCAGTGAGTGTCCTACTGACCAAGGAAGGAAATAAATGGCATAAGAACCATCCTATATCTTAGTATGTTCCAGGGATACTATGCTCTTTTTCAGATAAGAAAATAATTACTAATTGCCCCTAATGTTAGTTAGTTGTTTCCAATGTTTAGATTTTCTGTCCACAACTTCTTGAAGATGTTGACAGTTAAGGTTCCAGCTTAACTAAAATATACTAGTAAATCCAAACGTCAAATGATAGGTAGCACAACAAAAAGAAAGAACAGACACTTGGAGTAGCAACTCCAACACAATTCTGAATGAAATAAAACTTGTGTACATCTGTCACTTATCTAATACTCAAATACATGACTAGCATATTTCAACTCAAAATATTCCTAATAAAATGTATTGTAACATGATTCTGAAAAACCTAAAAAATAACCATATTTACATTTTAAGGGAGGGAATAAATCATTTTGTTTGGTCACTTATAAGACCAGAGGCTGATCAACTATTAAAAAATTAAGTGACACAGAACTGAACTTTGTACTTTCATTGAAGTTATGGCCATATCTCCATCAGAACAATCTCACCAAAGCCTTGGGAAATGTAGCACTAAAACCATGTATTTGTCATACATGACAGCCAGCAATTTGCAAGCAGTTTCTAAATGACATTTTGCATATTAAAGCTCTAGTCTGTCATTTAGAATTACACTTTGCTACACATTACACCAGAACAGCTTCAAGCAGGTCTGTGCAAAGTATTTTAAATATTTTGTCCTACTTATAGAAAGCAATTCTAATATATATTATCACAAACAATCTTCTTTTTATTCACACTATTAGACTTTTTTGGATTGAGCAGTTTATTACAACAGAACACACTACCTGTAAGAAGTGATTTATTCTACAAGTGTGCACTACTTTATTTTATGATGCAAGACAACAAATAATTCCTGTTTTCTTTTAAATGTCTGTAGTTTTAGCTAAATTTTAGACATAAATGACTACATTTGTAGTATAAGAAATGCAGTAGGTATTCTACAGCTGTTATAATGATTCCTTAGCATCACAAGTATCCAGATGCTGACATGGAAACAGCTTTTTTAAGGCTCCTCTCTTACCATTTCGAAGCAAATGAATATTCATGTTCTTTATGTAAATGTGGTTTCTCCCATCTTTTCACTGCATGACATAATTGTACTGTATATAACCATACACAATCTGTTCTTTTCCAAGTACATGTCTTTTACTGATGAGATTAGATGATTTGGAAATATTTCAATAGAGGAAAATATATTAATACACCTACATAATTTCTGAAGACTAGGCAATTGAATTGAGGTTACTGCCACTCATTGGCTACAAATTGCACAAAGTTTATGCTAAAAATCCTATTATACTTCTTGCCCTGCTGTGTCTTCACTCCTGCCCAATTGCTTGTTTCATCCACCTGTTACATATTGTCTCTTAGATTGTACTATATGGGGGACCTGGTTCCATCTGTTTTTACAGTGCATTGCACAGTGGGACTCCAACCTGATTGAGGCCCTCAAGTGTTAAGAAATGTAAATGATAAAATACTAATAATTAAGATAACTACCCTGAGAACTTTTGAAATACCCGAATCTATGTCCACAATCAAAATGTAGACTACAGTTAGAAGTCTGATTGGAGTGTGTATTAGCTGACACACTCTTACTGTAACTATTGTTTTAGAAGCAAGCTTAAGACATCCAGCTTATTGTTCACTCTGCATTGTATTTTAGCTTTTTAAAATTGATGCTACAACGCAACTTGTAATAATCAGGTACGTAATCACCTACTATCTCCTGAGTCTAGTATTTGTTTTAGAATTAGTTTATGAAAGCTTTTATGGTAAGAAAAAGTGATGGAACTTTGAAGATGCACTTTCTTAATTCACAGTGTGTCTAAAATAAGAGTATTGAATATATACCATGATGAGGGCTACCTTTAGATTTTTATTTAGGGTCTGTGGGCTGAGACTACAAAAATCAGAGCTATATCCTATCCTTTTTGCCACTGTGGAACTTCCACTGATGTCAATGGCAAAGACAGCAAGTAGAATATGATTATTTGGTAGTAAGTTAAAGTTACTTTGCCAGTTACCTATTGCATTCAGCATCAGTCAGTAGATGCGATAATGTGGTGCACTGTTTGGATCATCACTATTTCTATACTTTGTCTCTCCAGTTAGCTCTTTTCCTGTGTTGGTTATTTGTCTCATCTCTCTTTCCCCATATTTGGATCTCCAGTCAACTCTCTATTTCTCCTGTCACATTTCTCTCTTCAGTTAATACTTCTCTCTTTCATACATTTGTCTTTCCTATAATTCCCGCCCCCATCCTGTTTTACTGCTTTTTAGTCATTCTACATATTGGTGCCTTTTGCCACTATGCTTTTGGTCTCTACGAAGCAGCAAAAATGTCTCACACAGGGAATGAGCTGAGGGGACAAGATTATTTTTGTCCGCAAGGCCCTTTCCATGTGCAAAGTGTGTCTACATTGAAAGGGAAAGGAACTCATTGGGAGTAGCCAGTTCAACACTGTGAAATTGGCTCCACAGATTCTACTTAAGGAATGTGCATGCCTAGGAATTATTCGATCATGCAATGGGATCATGGTGGATAGGGTTGGCTCCATGGGAGGAAGGCTTGAAAAATTGTTGTCCTGACTTATACAAAACTGCTAAAGATACCTCTGGAATAAGGCTAGTTCAGAGATAAATTTGGGTTGATTAGTGTTGGATGAGTGTCCTTAAAGATTGTTGTGGAAGCAGAGCCCAATTCAAAAAGGACAAACAATGGGGTGAGAAGTTGATAAATCCTTTCTATTTGGTGTGTACATCCATGGCACTTATTTGTGTGGGAGTGGTGAGGGGCAAAGCTGTAGCAGGACGAGTAACCACAGGAGGATATAGGATACAATGCTCCGTCTCACACTTATTTACAATGGGGCAATATTTTATAACTACTTTGTACTGGTGGAAATGACCACACTTTAAAGATACTCATTTTGACATAGCAATGTGTAAATTACACCATCATTTACTTTATCCTGTTAATGTTTTTGTGTTTTATATATGTTTCCATGACAATGAGTGGCAGGTCAAAGAAGATAGGTATATTATTTTAACCATATTTATACTAAATTGAGATTTATTTTTCAGCTGTCATAAAATGACCACCTTTTGTATTCTTAATATGTCATCAACAGTCAGCAGAGCACATGTCACTCCATTCATGCCACTATGCAGTCAGTAACTTGGCTCAGTTGCAACAGAGAAAGCTTAGGCCATCTACTGCTGATGATAGAGGAAGTTGTCCAGATTCCCTCTCAGATAATTTACATATCCCAGGGCAATGTACATTTTAATTTACCAGTCTCTTAATCAAACTTGTTCCTCTTGAATAGTCACTCCATTGTGACAGTCAGGGAAAAGCTACGTAACATCATCAAAATTATTACCTCTAAAATGTGTTTGTAGTGAAGAACAAGAAAGAAAAGTCAGTAAAAAAAACAAAATATTAATCATATAAATGGTATATCTTGTGCATATGTATTGAAGGAGCATTTTGTGTAACTATTACAATGTACTGTAAAAGTTCAGTAGTTATTTAGATTAAAATTTGAGGCTGAATCCTGTTTTAGTTTATAACTATTGGATTATGCACACTTCTGTGGTAGTATCTGGGTGACTTGTTTACAAAGCAGTATTATCTCCATTTCAGGGTATGTAGTGAGATTTAGGAATTTGATAGTAAATAAATGGTGCACCCCAGGAGATCCTAACAAGTATTTATTTGTTGTGCTTGGAGTAATAATAAAAAGTTTAGCAGTGAACTAGAAAAGTAAGAAGTTAAATTATACTTTGTGGTCTGGCTAGAGAGCAACAATAAATTTTAAATGGCTTCCCATTTTCAGTTCATTTTTCATATGTGACTATCCACAGACCTTTTTAGTTATGATATAAAGTTACAGAACAAACTGACATTGGCTGGTGAGTGTTCCTGAACATATACAGGATACACTTCCCGTGTAGGGTTTCTATTAAGGATACACAATATAACACAATAATTAGGGGTTACCAAATGAAATTAATAGGCAGCAGGTTTAAAACAAATAAAAGGAAGTATTTCTTCACACAATGCACAGTCAACCTCTGGAGCGCCTTGCCCCAGAGGATGTTGTGAAGGCCAAGACCATAATAGGGTTCAAAATGAATGAGATAAATTCAGGGAGGATAGGTCCATCAATGGATATTAGCTAGGATGGGCAGGAATGGTGTTCCTAGCCTCTGTTTGCCAGAAGCTGGAATGAGTGACAGGGAATGGATCACTTGATGATTACCTGTTCTGTTCATTCTCTCTGGGGCACCTGTTCTCCCTCCAGCTCTGCTGAGCCCCAACGTAAATATATTTCAAAAACTTCTCCTTCTTCACTTTCTGTTCTCCGCCTCCCCCTCCACTTTTTTTTTTTTTGCTTTGCTCGGCTGCCTTTCCCTTTTCATTCCCCCTTTACTCCCTTCTCCTTATTGCAAAATTATTTTCTTCTCATTAAATAGAATTTTAAATCTGGATGCAACAAGTAGATCAGTGGAACTAGTTTCCTGACTGCAAGGTCTACAGTACGATAACTCTAGTGAGAGAGACTGCACTTTGAAGTAAAAGATTAACATAGCAAAGCATAGAAACACCTTACTGCCGTGTGTGTATATGGAGATGAAAACTAGCTGTGTCAAGGAGTTTTGGGACATCTGATAATGACAATGTTTTGGACATAGAGGGAAATCAGATATTTAAGCGCATCAAATTTTCCTCCAAGCTCAAAGGGTTATCAGGATTTATTAAAATACTTAAAGATCTAACTTCGCAAGGTGAGAATAAAATGGTCTCATGCATATTTAAAAAACAAAATGAGAAAACATTGAGTTCTGAACATATTAGAAATAGGTATGTACCTGCAACCCTAGCACTTGTTGTTTTCTGTTCAGAAAGGAACAGTTCTATAACTTGATGAAGGTTTTCCTAGAATCACTTTTCCTTTAAATAGTCAGATCCCAGGTGGTTTCTATTAAGGCTACACAATATACAAATGTTGTAGGAAAACGTTCACAGAATTTCCCCCCAAACTCTAAACTCCGGGCTTGAAATCCTTAGAATGCCAGAGATGATCAGCAATCTTTTCTGGTCACTAGAACACAACAATTCCTTCAAGCAAACTTTCTCAATTAGGACCCCGAATCAGTAATGTGCTGTTAATTGAACTGTGCCTTCATACCTGTGTTCTGAGCCTGATGAAATAATTTTGTGAAAACTAAATTATCAATCAACTCAGATCAAAAGAATGTGCCCTGTGTCCAAGGAGTAGACACAAAAGACCAGCTATCTCCCAAGGACTTCATCATCCAAGATACAATGTCTATGATTAACTGCTTGTCAATCTGGAATTTTTGTTACATCTGTGATTCCGAAATGTAAAATGGGGCACTACAGTGCAAGAATTTCCTTCCTCTACCTCAGTCAATAGCATAGAAAAAATACTTGAATGCATCCTAGTACTTGACCTCAGGTGAGAGTGAATACTTGAGAGTACTGCAGAGGCCTGAGGAAAGCTGAATGTTTGGTAGTGGATATATCGCCCAAACTTGTAATAGAAATTTTTTTTTTAAATGTCACCTATGGGTGTATAATTTATGTGTGAGGACAGAAGAGACATAATGGTTATGAATCCTGCTCTTAATGTCTTCTAAATATATATACAGCTGAGAGAAAACATGCTTTGCATCCTAACCTGCGCCTGTGTTAATTGCAGTATCTTAAAAAGGCTGTGCAATGCTACATACAGACAGGTTACATTTGCTTTTTTTCCCCCTAGCATATCATACTCGATTATGTATGCAAATAAGAGATGTTTCTAAAAATCTACATAGAGGAAACACCAGAATCTCCATCTGCTCTTGCCCCGGAACAGGAATAGATGGTAGAGTTGGAGCCCATGTGGGGTAGTGCTCAGAGAAGCAGCCCAATGGCAGTGTTTAAGCTGACACATCTTTTCTTTTAAGGCCTCAGCTCAAAGCAGTTCCTGTGGCAGCCTCTGAAATAGTGCCCTGGTTGCACAACCCAACCTGATGTCACGCTGGAGCATAGGTGGCCTGGGCTAGGGGTTAATGTTAGGTGCAGGTGGAGGGTCCAGGAATCATGAGCCAACTACCAGGAATCAGGTTGGGTTGGAATGCTAGAAGATCAGGATCGAGAGACAAAACAGACAACAGGTGTCCAGTGTCAGGCTGGGCAGGATCAGATAAACACCAGACCAGCAGTTCATTGCAGAGTGAAATCCAGTTGTAAAGACAATTTCCTGTTTCCTCTTCTGGCTTAAATAGGGGCTGCAACCTAATCAGAAGCCCTGGAGATCACCCAATCAGCTTGTTGGGATGGGACTTGTGCCCCAGTTGTGCTTCATGGATCCCAGTCCCAGTAGTTGTCTGTGAGCTGTTGGGTGGAGGATCAGAGTGTGCTGACTCTCAGGAACTCCATAGACTTGTGTTCAAGAGCCACAGGGCTGACACCTGCTTCCTTTTCTTATCTGATAATAGCAGGAAAGAAACCGGGCCCTACGGTACTATCACATTCATCTTTCAAATATTACCTAAGTGCAAACTTCTCTTTTTGCAGATGGGGGAAGCTAGTGGTGGAGGGAGAAGGATAATTTTCAAAATTAAATTTAAACTGAATAAATCTGCTCTGACTCAGGAGGCCCAGCATTATTCAGGTATGAAGAGGAGTCGGGGAGTTGGGAGGAGCTGGTTGGGGAACAGAAAAAAAAAAGTGAAGGCAGAAGTGGTCTTCTGGATAACGAATTCTGAGGGCAGCAGCAAATCAGAATACAGAAAAGATGTGAATTTGCTATATACCCACACATACCGCCAATTCAAAACACCGACTTGTTGCTCCATTAGTCCCTGTTTTCTAGGCATCTGTATTTTCTCACTTTTATGCATTTTGTTCACCATTTATGAGCTTATTGCTACTCCCCTTGGCCTAACAATGTTGCTGGAATGCACAGGAAGGGAGCAGCAGACTGTGCTACACAGAGCTGTGGCTTTTGTTTGCATACATTTGGACCACTTGGCACTTTGCTGTGAAATCTGAAAATGCTTATGCGTCCATTTTATGCAGGGATGCTGGAGTGAGAGTACGATTGCTAGAACTGTACAATTTGCAAAAAAATAACCTTTTATGCCCTTTTTACAGGTTTATCTGTATACTTAACTGAGATATGCAGGAGTTATCCCTTTATAAAAACAAAGCAATAAAACAGAGCTAAGCTTCTTAAAGTCAATTTTTATTTGGCACAAAGCAATTGCTCCTACTATCAGGAGAAATAAAATGTCTGCCTTTTAGAAATCCTAAATAATATAGTTTATTCTTCAAAAAGGCAGCATAAATTACATAAAATGAGACCACATCTCCTAATAAGCCATCCTTCCCATTTGGTAGTGCAGATGCTTAAGCAGTAAGTACATTGCTAAGTAGATATAACTCTGTGTAATACCCAGTGTTGCACAACATTTACAATAAACATTAAACCTACATTTTTTCCATAATTCAGGGTAAAACCTGTTTACTTCCTTTAGAAAATAGAAAATGAGTGTTTATAAGACAAATAACTTGAAGATACATTTTTATAGCAGTGTTTAGACCAATTCAGAATTATATGATGCATACTATTAAGACTGCCTTTCAGAATGTTAAGATAAGACTGGTAGCCTCGTTAGAGTACTTTTTATCAATAATTTCTATAATGGAGACACTGCGGGGGATATTTGATTCTGAAACAGGAACTATATTAATAACTTCTCACTTGACATATAAGTGTATATAAACAAAGTAAGTAAATTTTTATGTATACTAAAGGCATATTTTTACAAGTAGGCATTGAACAATGGACTAATGTTTTCAAAGCCACTTTTCTCCTGCAATGGGGTAGAAGAAAAAGCTTACAATAATGCAGCTAAAAGGAGGAAAACAAGGTTTTGTTTATAGTTGCAAAGCAGAGCACATACATTCAACATTGTTTCCTTAACAGCTCAGGGCAAAAGATAACTTTAAATGAGAAAACAGCATGCATTATAGGGCCCAACTTTTACCTCACTTCCACTATGACAGCACTGAATTACACTGGATTTACAGTGTAAATGAGACTGGAATCAGGACAATAGTTAATACTTTTTTTTTTAATTTCTCTACAAACATCAGAAACACCGAAGCTTTGGAGAAATTGGAGATCTCTTTTATAGGTGGTTTCCTTGATTAGGAAAGTAAACAAGATTGTTTAATGCAAGTCCACCCTGTATTTAATTTTCTTTAATTGATTATATGTGATTCATGTTGACTGAACATGACTTAGTTAATATCTTGAAAAAAGTTAGTGTGATGTTCAGAAGCTTTAGGTTTTTTCCATGTTATTTCTGGCTTAGTTGAAAATAGCGGGTCTGCTGTGGTCCCAAGTACCCCCTGGAATCACCTAGAAAACTCTAAGGGCTTTTCTACCTGTTTATTGGTTGAGATAAATGGTAAAGGGCCAGATTCAGACCTGATTCAGTTCTATCTGCTGACACCAGCTCTGAATTTAGCTCACATTTTTTGTTGTTGTACAGTACTTCCAACTTAGTCCTAAATTACATATAACTGTCAATAGGTGACATGAAGTTTAGAAGGGAATTGAAGCAGGAGCCTAGGTATTAATATAATCCAAGTATCCAAGCATCATAGAAAGTTGAGCTTTTAAGAGTCCATAGAGCAGGAGGAATGAGAAGCAGGTCTGCTAAAGGACATGCCTTTGGAACTTTAGCATTCAGAAAGGATTTGTCAATATGATCCATGAGGAGTATTAAAAATCCTAAAGTCCTCTTTCAGTTTTAGCAATAATGGACCCAAAAGAATAGATAATGGAGTTGTCGGCATGCAGCTTACTTTTTCTTGGAGTTTGTGTTGTGTGTAAGTTTTTGTTTGTTTGTTTCTTTCAGGGATGTTGGCCAGGACAGGAAAATAAGAATAGTGAATATTGTTCCAAATGTTTATACACAAAGTGTTCTACAAGAGAAAACAGGGTTTGCCCTCCCCTTTACCCCTGCTGAGCTGCCTGTAGCTATCCTTGATGGGTCTACAAATCTATGCAATTTAAAAAAAAATACCTGTCTTGCAGAGTGGAGGTGTAGAGGTCAGGGGGTTGGTGGTGGTCAACGAGGTGTGAACAAAAGGCTTGGGACATTTGTGGAAGAGAAGAAAGTGTCCACTCCTCCTTGTTTCTTTCTTTAACCAAGCAACACCTTATTTTTAATTAATTCCTGTAATTCATAGCCATAGAGTTTAAGGCCACAAGGGACCACTAGGTCATCTAGTCTGCCCATCTGCACATCACAAGCTACGCACACCACCCACACACTATTGCCAACAACCAGAATTAGACCAAAACCCACAGGAGACTAGATTATGTACCAGGCAGAGAATAGGAGGGACCCAGGTACACCAATGCCTGAGGCCCTTGCAATGTGAAGGAATTGAATTTAGAGTGTATACCGAGGGCTTGTCTTCACTACCGGAGTAAGTCAACCTAAGTTACGCTATTCTCACTACGTGAATTGTAGCTGGAGTCAACATAGCTTAGGTCGACTTACCGTGGTGTCTTCATTGCACTGCGTTGACAGGAGATACTCTCTGGTTGACTTACCTTACTCTTCTCTGAGAGCTGGAGTACTGGAGTCGACTGGAGAGCGCTCTGTTGTTGATTTAGTTGATCTTCAATAGACCCACTAAATTGATGCCTGCTGCATCTATTTCAGCAGCATTGCTCTCTCTGGTAGTGAAGACAAGCCCCCAGATAAGCCTGGCAAGTGACCCACACACCACAGAGGAAGGTGAAAATCCCCCAAGGTCACTGCCAATCTGACTTGAGCTAAAATTCCTTCCCAACCTCACATATGGCAATCAGTTAGACCCTAAGTATATAAGCAAGAACCAGCCACCCAAGCACCTGTGAGAGATAATGCATAGTGACATTTCAGAGCCCTAGCCCACACCATCCAATGTTCCATCTCCAGCCATGGCCATGCCTGATGTTAAAGAGGTAGGAGATTAGACAAACCCAAACAGAATACGTTTGGGGGTGGGGATCCTTTCAGGACCCCTGCAAGTGGCTCATTGAAACCCTGAAGCATGAGCTTTCATGAACTTGAGATACACTGAAAGTGAGCCCCAGGGCTTCTGAGCCCCACCCCTACCATCACAAGCAACTCCGTCATACAATCACGCTTACAAATTTTGTCCAACTCTCTTAAAACTAATTAAGTGGCTTACCCCATAGCTTGAATTGCATGGCTGATCCAAAATGTCTGGATGGTTATAAACCTTCTAATTTCCATTCTGAATTTGTTCCTGGCTAATTTATATCCGTTTGTTCTTATGTCAACATTATCCTTTCACTTAAATACCTCTTCTCCCTCCCTGGTATTTATCCCCCTAATACATTTCTAGAGAGCAATCATATCCCCCCTCAGCCGCCTTTTTGTTAGGCTAAACAAGCTCTTCCAGTCTTCTCTCATAAGACAGGCCTTCCATTCCCCTGATTATGCCAATAGCTCTTCTTTGCACCTGTTCCAGTTTAACTTAATCTTGCCTGAACATGGGTGACCAGAATTGTACACACTATTCCAAGGGAAGTCTTACCAGTGCCTTGTACAATGGCATTAATGCTTCTCTATCTCTGCTGGAAATTCCTTGTCTAATACATCCTAGAAATGTGTTGACGTTTTTCACAGTTGCATCACATTGGTGGCTCATGAGCATCCCACACACCCAGAAGTCTCTCCTCCTCTATTACTACCAAGTGATAAGCCCTCAAACTTCTAGAAAAAATTCTTATTACACCCTAAGTGCATAGCCTTGCACTTTGTACTATTGAATTTCACCCTATTTCTGGCATCTCAGTCTTCAGGGTCATCCAGCATTTCCTGTATAATATTCTGATTCTCCTCTGTATTGACAATGCCTGCCAACGTTGTATTATCAGTAAACTTCATTAACACACTCCTTTGACAACATCATTAATAAAAATATTGATTAAGAATGGTCCCAAAATGATCCTTGAGGAGCTCCACTAATAACCTCCCTTCAGTCCAGTAGTCTCCTTTCAGCACAGCCCATTGCCTTCTCCGCCTTTAGCCAGTTCTTTATCCACCTTACAATTTTTATACTAATCCCCATCTTCTCTAATTTAACTAAAATTTCCCATGTGGTACTAAGTCAAATGCTTTACTGAAGTATATTAAATCTTCCCTTATTTAAAAAATCCATTCTCTTCTCAAAGAAGGAAAGCAGATTATTCCAGCATGATCTGTCTTTGGTAACCCATGTTGCATTACATCCTCTTTACCATTCACCTACATGAATTTCATTATTCTTTCCTTCAAAATTTGTTCTAAAGCCTTGAATAGTGTTGAGTTCAGACTAACAGGTCTGTAATTGCCCAGATCACTTTTTCCCCCTTTCATAAGTATCAGTGTGGGTCACATTCTGGGGTGCAATCCAGACCAATGAAGGGTTTCACTGCCGGTGCTATAGCCATATGTGCTTCAAATGGCTCTGCTTCTGTGGTTCTCTTGGCTGGATCCTCTCACCATAAGAACCTGCACTGAGTGTTTGTGGGTTAAGCAGCTCTGATCAAGTAATTCCAATTCTAACAGCCTGCTTGTTACACCCATCCCCAGCCACACTCTGGTTACACCTTACAAAATAACCCCAACACACGCCCAGTCCCAAATTTTCACAAAACCGCGTGCTCTGCAATGTCCAGTCTTCTCCTTGACCTTGCAGAGAGAGGGAGGTTCGTTTGTTCCTTTAAAGATACAATATACTCCTGAAGATTATCCCCCAGAGTAAAATTAATTTGAGCTGTGAGGAAGATGACATGGAATCTCTTTGTGAAGGACATTCCATACTGAATTCTTCCACTGCTAGTGTTTGCTAAAATGCAAATGTATCTGTTTCTTGCAATCTCCTCCCCTGCTATCTCGATGATGCTGTTTACCTTTGATGTAATTTGCTACTCCTGCAGGGAATTCTCAGTGGAAAAATTAAAAATTGTGCACACAATATTGTAAATTCTGCATATTTTATTTGTCAAAATCAGAGTAATAATCATGCCAGTTTCAATTATTTTGGTAATTTATTTCAAAATATTTGTCAGCAACAAAACAAAACAAAAAAATCCCCAACAAGTAGAGTTAAAGAAACCCCTACAATAACCCAATTCCTGTTTCTCTACCCACCTCTCTCCCTGCCAGGGGCAGACACCAGCACCCCTCACCCATCAAGAGCCCAGCTGGGCAACCAGACACTCACACCCCCTCCCTCCTGGATCCCAGCAAGGGAGACAGATACCCACATCCCCTCTCACCCAGAGCCCAGCCACAAGGCATCCCCCAGCCCAGACACTTGCACTCCCCCACAGAGCCCAGGGATCCAGAGGGAGGAACAGCCTGAGGCTGGTCCCAGACTTGTATGGAGTTTCCTGCACACTGTCTCCTTTCTTCTTAATGTGCCAGGACAGCAGCTGCTGGGAACCTCCCAGCTCCTTCTTCCCCTCCTCTTCCCCCATCAGTGTCTTCTATTTGCAAGTTGGGGAGCTGGGCTCTGCTGGGTCCACCAGCCATTTGTGGTTGCCAGCAGCTCTGCAGAGCCAAATCTGCAGGGAAAAAGGAAATTCAGCACAGAACATTGATCCTTCACAAATTCTGCATTGTGCAGTGGTGCAGAATTCTCACAGTAATTTGCATTCCCATTGTCTCTTAATGTACCTGGAGGTGCCTTGCAGGTGGCAGAACTACATTCCTTTGTTTAGGTTAGAGAAAGTTAGCCCTGTCAGGGAGACACACAATTTCCAATGTTTGTAATTTTGAAATTGTTCTCCATACATTCACCACACAATTATAAATTATCATTATGTGATTAGCTTTCTGTAGATACAGATTATGACATTAGTGAGTTGGGGTACACTGAACTGGTCAGGCCAACTGAAACTCATTCCCAGATACCAGTGAGACCCTTGCCCTCTTACACAGGGATGCAGTTAGGGTCACACTATTACACTAGCTATTCTCCAGTCACATGGTGCAACCCCTGAATAGATAGATGTATTAAAAATCCTTTGTACCAGACTAGCAATCTCATATGCCAGTTCTTTCAGTATTCTGGGTTTGAAATTATCCTGTCCCCCTGATTTCAATATATTAAACCCTTTATGTATGTATTCCACCTCAGTTGTGTTATTTCCATGTATAGACTCCAATTTCTATAAACCATACTGCCTTCATGTGCATGTTCCATATTATTGTCTTTACTGAAAACTGAGGCAAAGTATTCATTTAGCTTTTGGGCCCAACCTAGATAATCTTTAATCTTCTTCCCATCCTCACTGCATAGCAGCCCAACCTCATCCTTCGTTGGGCTGTATGAGATGATTAGGGGAAAGAACAGATTAAAGAATATTTAGATACATTGAATGTATTCAAAGAGGCAGGGCCTGATAAAATTCAGTGTAAGATACTTAAGGAACTAGCTGAAGCAATGTTGGAACCCTTAGCAATTATCTTAGAGAACTCATGGAGGACTGGTGAGGTCCCAGAGGACTGGAGAAGGGAAAACATAGTACCTGACTTTTAAAAAGGGAAACAAAGGGGACCTGGGAAATTGTAGACCACTTAGCCTAACTTCAATAACTGGCAATGTACTGGAACAAGTTAAACAAACAATCAATTTGTAAGTACCTAGTGGATAATAGGGTTATAAGGAATAGCCAGCATGGATTTGTCAAGAACAAATCATGCCAAACAAACCTAATTTCCTTCTTTGACAGGGTTATTGGTTTGATGGATGGGGGGGATGAAGTAGACGTGATATATCTTGATTTTCGTCAGGCTTCTGACACAATGACATTCTCATAAGCAAACTAGGGAAATGTGTCTAGAAGAAATTACTATATGGTGGGTGTACAAATGGTTGAAAAACTGTACTCAGAGTAGTTATCAGTGGCTCACTGGCACACCAGGAGGGTGTATTTAATTAGTTCAGTCCTGGGGCACTTAATATTTAATATTTACATTAATGATTTTGATAATGGAGTATGCTTATAAAATTTGCTGATGAAACCAAGGTGGGAGGGATTGCGAGCACTTAGAATGACAGGATTAGAATTCAAAATGACCTTGACAAATTGGAGAACTAGTCTGAATTCAGCAAGGTGAAATTCAATAAAGACAAGTGAAAAATGCTTCACTTAGGAAGGAAAAATCAAACACACAACTACAAAATGGGGAATAACTGGCTAGGCTGTAGTACTTGAAGAGGATCTGGTGGCTACAGTAGATCACAAATTGAATATGAGTAAGCTATGTGATGCAGTTGTGTAATATTCTGGGGTGTATTAACAGAAATCTTGTTAGAAAGACATGGGCAGTTGTTGTTATGCTCTACTCAGCACTGGTGAGACCTCAGTACTGGAGTACTGTCTCAAATTCAAATGGGTGCTACATTTTAAGAAATATATATGGACAAATTGAAGAGAGTCCAGAGCAACAAAACTGATAAAAGGTTTAGAAAACCTGACTGGTGAAGAAAGATTTAAAAAACAACCTGGGTAGGTTTAGCCTTGAGCAAAGACGACTCAGGGAAACTTGATAAGTCTTCAGATACATTAAAGGCTTTTATAAAGAGGACTGACCAATTATTCTCCATGTTCACTGATGGTAGGACAAGAAGTAATGGACTAAATATGCAGCAAGGAGATTAAGATTAGATATTAGGAAAACACTTTTTAACTATAAAGATAGTTAAACTCTGGAATCGGCTTTCAAGGGAAGTTATGGAATCCCCATCTCTGGAGGATTTTAAGAACAGGTTGGACAAACCCTTGTCAGTGATGGTCTAGGTTTATTTGGTCCTGCCTCAGCTCGGGGGCTGGACTTGATGACTTCTTGAGATCCCTTCCAGCCATACATTTCTAGGATTCTTATGGTATGTCTACACTGCAAGTGAAAGTGTGATCGAAGCATGGGTAGATTGTCTAGCTGGCATGAGTAACACTAGCAGTGTACACATGCCAGCGCGGTCTTCACAGTGGGCTAGCCGCTCCAGTATAAGCCCCCTGTGGAGCCTGGGTATGTAAACTAGTTGTTAGTCTGCGGTGAAGCCTGTGCCACTATGTCTTCATTATTTTTGCTCTTTGAACTTCTTACCTGCTGCCCAACACCTTGAGTTACTGGTTCAACTTTGGTGGCTTGGTTGGGCTACAGGGCATCAAGTGCTTAATGTATTGACTTTACTTTAGGTGCTTGGAGTGCAATAAGAAAGTTCCACAACTACGGACCACTGGCGATACACAGAAGAGGAGCTCCACTCCTGAGAGGAGTGTGGGAGAGTGTGTGCTGGTCGGTACAGGAGTTTGCTGAAGTGGACTTGAAGACTTGGTCTGTTTGGACAAGGAAGGATAACTAGAAACATTATCATTGTTGGGATGACCTGAGTTATGCTTTTCCATTATTTAAAAAGATTTGGTTTCTTTTAAGTTTAACCTTAATTCTGAATGTCTTGGTTTACAAGTACTCTCTCTCTCTACAGCTATAATCTTCTTGTAATTGTTTTAACCCTGAAGTTACAGGCATGTTCTTGCAACCTTAACTCTACCTTAAAGAAGGTTCTCAGCAGTGTATAATAAGCCCAAATTCTTTGTAGCTTCTCCATCAAGGGGCTGTTTGCTCAGCTCAGGATAGAGCAGCTTGGTCTTAGATAGCATGACCTGAGCATTCCCTATACTGGTAATAGAGAATACTCTACTGCTGAGGTAACTTTATCTAAGACAACTAAAATATAAGTGCTCCACTGTACACTGAAAGGCAGGCAGCATGTCCTAATAACAGTGATTAGCTGTTTCTAACTAGGTTCAGGAATATGGTATGTTCCAAAACCTGGCCCATAATTACCAGGGTTAAACATTGGCATATTGCATTAATGTGGCATAAGTATTTCTAATATGCATTAAGGCATCTTAAACTGGATATTCTTTTTTTTTCTGGAAATGTATTAAAACTGATTAGTGAAAACAACAATCCTGATAAGGTATTATATTTGCTAACACAATTAAGTTTTTAAGCATTAATCCTTTTAGGTTTCCTGTCATGCTGAAAACTGGTTAATAATACTTCATGTTTTTACTATTTGGTCAGGGACAGGACTGAGGAGTTAAATGTGGAAGGTAAAGCCCAGGATACCTGGTAGTTTGAGTGTTCATGAAATAACTGAAGACCAAAGAATGGGTCATTAATGCCTATATTGTAAAATTTTTATTCAAAAATAAAAGTTTAAATAACTCTGATTAAAGGCCAGTTTTCTTCTTAGCTTACAATTTTACTAGCAGCTTTAAAGAGTTTAAAGTGAATTGAATACCATGAAAAAGTGACATAGTAGCAGCCAGGGAGCTGTAGACCTTTATCCATAGAACAACTATAGTATGAGAAACAGTAACACAAGTTGACTGTGCTGTCCTGTAATCATGTCTCTTTTTTCCTTTGGAGTGATACTTATGGGGGAAGAGGAGTGAGGGGTTGAGAGGCTGATACAGTTGTCTATTCAGAGACTTACCCAACACTTGTTTAATTCAGTTGGAATCTTTCCATTTATTTAATGGGTCTTTAATCTTTAGCCTCCCTATTGTTAAGAGACCTAACTGTGCTGTGAACATCTCTCAATTAAGAGTTGAAGTGATAGACCAGAGTTGTCTGATTAATACAAAGTGATTCACAAATATTTTCACAGTAAAACACATAAATTCAATTTAGTGTTAGTGGGGTCAGAATCTGCTCTCTTCCCAAGTTTTCAGATGGCCACTGAATATTGATAACATGTTAATAAATCTCAGAAGTTTCATGAATTTTGGCACAAAATATTATTCATTCTAATATTGGGAGCTGAGCAGTGTTTTCTATTTGTCATTCATGATTATTATTCTCCTAATCAATCAGCAGAAATAAATAACACATAACACAGGTGACCAGCAAAATAAATAGCAAGTAGTCAGTGACCAGTTAACCAACAACCCACAGACTAATATTTGCTTGAACAAAAACTATTTATTGAATATTTTTGAGTAACTAATGCATTATAGAAACCAGGACTGGTTTGCAAATGATTCATGAATGATAAAAAAGGGTTAAATTCAAACTGAATATTATTCCTAATGAAAACTCTGAGCAGCTTGAAGTGAGACCATCAATTTGTTTCAAGTCCCTTCATTTCACATAGGTCATTGGCCAGCAACCAGATAGTTATGACTCTTGTACTCAGCTGAGTTAGATTTAAACAGGTCACCTACAGATGAAAAGATGTGTATCACATCACCAATCCCAACTGTCATCCATTTTCCCAGCTCTTTTTCGAAATTTTGTTTATCATCATTCTGAATATTTTAATTGTTCTTTTAGGAACTTTTCAATCACTCAGAAAGTTTCATTAACAGGATACTTGTATATAAAGTGCCAATATGTCCCTCCAGTGCACTAAATGAGGAAGGGGTCCTGAGGAAAAAATAGTTTGTGACTATGTAATTAAAGAGCATATCCTAATATTTAAACAAGGAGGCTGATTTAAGATAGGCCAGACAAACTTGATTATGTCATTTCCTAAATTGTGACCATTTTCTTTGCTTTTAATGTTCTTTTAATGGAACTTTTTGTGTATAATTATATATAAAGTGCTAAGTTCTCTGCACTATACAAGATGCAAAGACATAGCCCCTGCCCAAAGAAATCTGCTGTCCAAATAATGGGCATTGCACGTAAATAACATCCATAAGCTTCATGAAATATTAGGTAAAACTTCATAAAAGATGGCTACTATATATTCATTTATTGTAACCACGTTTTCCATCTCTCATTCACATGGATTTCATTGTTGAGTATAAAAACAATCTAAGGACCCTAATGGAGGTTTCTTTCCTTGTTTGAAAATATAAAATTCACTCATGTGCATTGGGACAGCATAAAGCATATGTCCCACATAAATGTGATTTTAAGTGTTTTTTTAGGCTTCTACTCTCATTCTTTTTTGTACATTTGGAAGCTGAAAATCCAATCATTATATCCAAATAGCTAAATAAGGTAGGTCCCTAGCTTGTGAAAAGGTGTGTTTCAATATTCTCTTCAATCTTCAATCAATAAATTAGAGTTTTTCATCTAATACATTTTCAGGTGTTTTTTTTTATTTCTTTGCTGATTGGGGGGTAGTTCTAGTTGTTGATTGAGGGGGAGTGGTGGTGTTAAAGGATGTAAATTTAAAGCTTCCAGAGAGACTTTAAATTTCATCTTAAAAGCCTCTGTGCACATTGAGGCAAGCATAAATAAACTGTGCACAATTCCATTCTCGTCAGTCAAGAAAGAAAACGTACTTAATTATCTTTGTCCATATAATGGAAAGTTCTGTTTCTGGCCATCTGGCATGCAACCGCCTCAGTGTCTTTGGCTGTGCAACCTTTCCCTGAGTACTTGATAGACTTGAATCCTGGTTGTTCTTGAACAGTATATGAAGATACTAAACCCTTCTCACAAGAAAAACACTTGTGCGCTTGGAACTGTATGCGAAGTCTGTCACATGCTTTCGCTGCAATCCATGTCTGTTATACCTGGTACTGATTTTCATCAGCCTCAGATGTATCACAGTGTGTCAATACAGGGCAGCTTATCTCATCAGAGCAGACTATAGGTAATTTTCTTTTATAGTATTAGCAAATTAAAATTCTTGCAATGTTCTTGGACACTATACCACAACAGTAATTTGGTGTATGCTATATCTAAGCATATTTTAGACTGTGCAATAGATAGGTTATTTAAGGTTCATTTCCATGTTTGTTTAAACCTCATTTATTACTCATTGACTATATCCATGTTCCCTGGATGTTTTTCCTTCTCATTAGCCACAGATAACTCCATTAAGCTTTGACCAACACTGGAAAGGAAGAATCTAGATGGTGAATGTTCAGTATGTGCCACCATACAGTGACACTTAAACAGATTAAACTTACTGAGGCATTCAGTAATGACAGTTTTATGCCAGAAGGTTATATTTGCTGGTTCATTATAGTTAAAATTATGCAAAACTAAATTGGAAGCACCTTAACCTGTACCCTCTTCTCAGTGTGATAAACATTTAACCCACACAGAGAAGTTCTTAAGATAAAAAGGCCATGCTTTTAAAAGTACAAGAATTATAAAATTTAGTCACCAATTTTCTAAAATCTTTTTAAAATCCAAATCAGCCTGTAAACTAACATGTTGTACTCTTATGTCTCTCTTAGTGAGCTAATTGCCTTTCTAATACTTTACCAGGTGGCAAATAAAATAGTTGGCATTTTAAATTTAAATTAAATTACTTTTACATTTAAATGTATCATGTAATTGTTTAGCAGGCAGCTAAAACTGATATCTTACAAAGTACTTGGCCTGCAAAATTCTGAAAGCTTGAATAAAATCTTTCAAAAACAACGAGGAGTCTGGTGACACCTTAAAGACTAACAGATTTATTTGGGCGTAAGCTTTCATGGGTAAAAAACAACTTCTTCAGATGCACCCCTCTGATAAATAAAATCTTTCATTATTTAATGTTCTCATCTGTATGTTGCATTACCAATGAGGGCTGACTTTCTGAACCTTAGTCTGCTGTGAATGTTTGCCAGGGAGAAAAGTGGGATAGAGGAAGCAGAAGAAACAGGGAAACAGAGGGAAATTAAAAAGCAAAATAAAAATTACAGTATTGTGCCATTCAGTATGATGTCATGACTTAGTAGCAGTCTTGGACTTAGGATCCCATTCATCTATATAATAAATGTGAACGTCTCTGCTTATGACAAGGAAGTCTGATACTGCCACACTAAATGGCCTATCTGTTAGGATTGAGATAGGAAAATGTCCAAAACAAATTCAACAGGAGAAACTGAAGCATATGTACGGTGCCCTGCCGTTTGGATGCACCAAAGTGCTGTGCTGTCACTCCCCTACATGGATGCTGTGGGCATGAACTGAAAGGTCTCAAGTTAGCTCTTGGCCTGCTAAACCCAGGGTTGTGAACTCAATCCTTGAGGGCGCCACTTAAGGATCGGGGGCAAAATCAATACTTGGCCCTGCTAGTGAAGACAGGGGGCTGGACTCAATGACCTTTCAGGGTCCCTTCCAGTTCTATGACATAGGTATATCTCCATATATCCCCACAAATGTAGTCCAAAGAGGAGTCCATTAATGCAAATTAGGAACCTTTTTCCTAATGACTTAGCATGAGTATAAATAGTTGTTTTGTCATGGCAGCACAGGCAGCAATGGAGACATGGCTTTAGCTGTGCCAAGTACAAACCCACCTAAAACCACTAGCATGACTATGTGTACATGAGCAGGGAGATCAGACCCCTCGCTCATAGTGTAGACATAACCTAGATCTTTCAGACTCTGTTTACTTAAGTAAGTTTTCATACTGAAATTCAGCCATATTTTTAACATAGCTGTAAAAATATGGCTCATCTTTTAAAAGCTACACACAAATTGCATGCATAGACCTGGGCACTCCTAGTTTACACAGAGAAATACCCAACATGTGTATGTGCTATTGCATACCTCATTTTTAAAAACCTGGATGATGATCTCATGGCACAGTGTTTGTGAAAAGTAAATGCCATTTAAGCATATAATCAGCTGTGTGGGAAATGGGGAAAAAACAATGTTTAGATTACATTAGTATTAAGCTTTAGTAAGTAGAACTTGCATGAAAGTTTGGCTTCTAATTGGCTGGTGTTAGAAGCATGAAGCACCCCTGTCACTGGTTTAAATAAAGTCAAGATGGGACTCCTGATCTGGAGTGCTAACGTTTTGGTTGGCTGAAGAAAGCAAGGCAGTAGAGAAAAACAATCCCTGTGTATATTCAGGATTAGTTAAATTAGAGGACTAGAACAACAGATAGCATTCTGTCCTATTCAGACTAGCAGATGAGATTTAAACTAGGAGCAGATATGGAATCTATTAAGACTTATGTTCTTTTGTTCATGCCGAGGACATCTATATGCAGAAATCAAAAGAAAATAATTATTCTAAGATATTTCAAGAGCTGAAATTAGAGCAGGCCTCAAAATATGGAGTCTTCCTACTTAATTTTCTTTATACAACAGGAATTTTGAAAATAGCTGACCTTTAAGTGGTAAAGACTCTTCTGTTATCAATTATATGAACCGTAAATGTAATTCCATTATAATGGATGTAATGTAGCAACTCCAGTAATTGCATTACCATGAAGAATTTTAGCCTTGAAATATTTAAAAGCTAATTACTGAATGCCACAGAGAATAAACTGGAATTCTTTCTGTTGTGGTAATATCTGAATTACCATGAACTATACCTTCTGTAAAGATGCTTATGTAAATGGTAAATCTAAATATTTCTATATAAGTTCCAACATAACTTTTGCATACTGTCCACCTGCACCCCTACTGTCACAGCCTTGCCTACTGTCATCTAGCAGGGATGGCCCCCAAGGGAAGGTCAAAAATTGTTTCTACTTTTAGCATTGACCTCCTGTGAGGTCAGTTGCGGTGATGTTGCACTTACCTGTTCTGCCATGGAGCTCCTCAACTGGACGACTTTCTGGGGAGGATGCTGTGGAGGGAGGGTCTTTGTCAGCAGATGCCAGTGCAAACTCAGGAATACATCAGGCTCCTAATTCTGAAACAGAAACACACAAAAGTATGAATCTGCTTAGCCGTGTGCAATTCTAAGCTGGGGTGATAATAGAGAGACTGCCACACTTAGAGTTTGGAGGAAAAAAGCAGCATGTTCAGAATCTGATCTTTTTCTACAGTGGTTTAAATTAGAAAACAGGCCCATATAATAACTTCAGGGGAAGTTTGAGCTTTTAAATAAATATCTTTATTCACTTCAAATTCAACAGGCAGAAAGAAATATGTTACAATGTAAGTGCATTCTGGGCATGTACTCTACTTTAAACAAGGACTGAAAATACATGTTTATTCTGCACCTTTATTTTCCCTTTAGGAGTTAATGATAGGAAGATGGCATTTCAACACAATGATCAATATCTGAAAGCTCTGGAATGCTCAGCTCTGGTGTGGCTACATATATCAGAACTGACCAACAGGGTTTTCTTTTGTCCTGCCAGTATCAAGTTGTTGGGGGCTGTGTAGATACATTGCACCAGTAGCAAAAGGCCTTCTGTCTGCCCTGGACAGAGGCAGGTAGAGTGCTCTCCTGGGTTCTGGGGCAACTTCACTTAGAAGTCATTCTTATATCTGTTTCTAGAAGTGCAGCGTGCACGTTCCCATCATCATCCTCAGATCAAAAACTGGTATGTAAGGCGGTAGGTTCTTGCCCATGCCTTCACCCTGCCCCTGGAATATTGTGCCACACACCGTGCAATTACTCCTCTGCATCTTGAACCGAAGAGAGAGAACCACCAATATTCTTTCTGTCTCTGTGAAAAAGTGTTCCCTTTCACCTCCTCTTCTGTATACACACGCAGGGACAGCCACAACCAGTTATACATAGTGTTTCAATTTGGCTATAGAGGATATCTGTTTCATTTTATAATTCTGATATTACTAATTGATTCAGATGTGGTTAATTTCTTTTAGAAGAACAAATGAATGGACAGCAGACTCGCAATTAAAATTATCCTAATCTATTTTTATTTACATATAAGCTACAGTTTTTGCAGGCAGACTTGGGACAGAATGGATTTCAACAGAGAAATTACAGAACCCAAAACAAGATTGCACACAGAGGCTAACACTTGTCTTCTGACCATGTGTCCTTGATGCAGTCCATTTGGTCTTTCTCCACACAGCTGAGTTTCTTTTTTCTTGTAATCTTTAGCTTTCAATGCAGAAGACCCATAAGATCTCATTGAAGACAATAAGAATTTTGCAAGTGACTTCAAATAGGTCCTTTGTTGTAACATCCTCAAACATATTAAGACTCTTCAGTCTATTAATTTTCTTCTTTTTCTTATTGTTTTATGGGCTATTTGTGGTGTCAGACACTGCATGTCTAATGAGAGCTCATGTGAAGTATCTAGCTCCTAGAGTCAGAATTTCAAGTTAGGGTTACTTTGTAACCTTAAGAGAGTCTATTTAGGAGCCTATTTATCTCCCTTAAATGTTTATGGCATTGTAAATGACCTCTTCCCTTAAATAACCATATGGTACCTCCACATTCACAAGGACATGCTACTTTTGCCAGTTGAAGAATCAGCAAAGAATCCTGTGGCACCTTATAGACTAACAGACGTTTTGCAGCATGAGCTTTCGTGGGTGAATACCCACTTCTTCGGATGCAAGTCAAGAAGTGGGTATTCACCCACGAAAGCTCATGCTGCAAAACGTCTGTTAGTCTATAAGGTGCCACAGGATTCTTTGCTGCTTCTACAGAACCAGACTAACACGGCTACCCCTCTGATCAGTTGAAGAATATATTTCACTAAAGACTTTATTTGTACACTATGTTTATATTAGCTGTAAAACATAAATTAATATACCATAAGGTTGTACAGTTAGGCACTCAGCTGTGAATGACAAAAATTAAGAATGAATGCTCAACTTTGCCTCTTTGCCATTATGCATATGCATTACTATACAGTGTTTAATTGTGTGGATACATACAATGGTAATAATCCAGTATAATATCCCTTTTTACAATTTTCCAGCTTGAATACACACACATCGAGCCTAACATGATCATATGCTTGCAGATTGCATTGTAATGTACATGTGTAAGGGGGCTGATTTTAGGTTGTCCATTTGAGTGTTTACCTGTTACACTTACTATTGCATTTTAATGTAACATGGAAGATTTTTTTAAATTTAATTTCCTAAAGTTTTAATGGATTAAAAAAATCATAACAAATAGGCAACAACCAAACAAGAGCCAGACAGTGCTTACTGTTCCCATTAATAAACTGGTTTCTATGCACCAGATAGTCAGTTTTAGTATTTCAGATTTGTTAGTGTCAGTTTAAAATTTCAGTTTTAGTGGGCATTTCTATGCCAGAGCATTTGATACACTTCGGAGGGCCTGTTCCTAATCCCACTGAAGTCCATGAAAATGTCCCTTTGATTGCACAGCCTTGGATCAGTCCCTAGGTGTGTAATTCAATAAATCATTTATGCCTCCTGCCCTTTGGCAAAACCTCTGACTTTATTGTTGTCTCCTCAGATTCTGCACTTTGTGTTTTTATTTGTAACTAGAAAAAATACAACCAATTGAAGGTCTTGCTGTTCTAAACATCTTAAAAGAATCTAAGGTTTTAATTCTGTTTAAATAGCTTAGGGTGCTTAAATAGCAGAGGACTGTTTTTCAGTTGAAAGTACCATATTAAAAAAGAAAAGAAAAGTAGGGCCAGATCCTAAACTGAAATTCATTTAGACACAGGCATGCCCGGGAGCTTCCACAGTCAGACAGCCTGCTGCCCAGACAGAAGGGGGAGAGAACCTCCTTTCCCTAGTCTTTGTGATTCAGAGGGAATATCAAGTGGAATGTAAGAAAAACTTGAGCCCTCTGGGAAAAGCAATGTAAAATACTACAGACTAAGGATATGATCGAAAGCCATTGAAATCAGTAGGAGTCTTTCTTTTGACTTCAGTGGGCTTTAGCTCAGGTCCTAGCATGCTGTACATTTTTGCTGCTTTTGCCTCCATGATCCGAGTATCTCTTGAGAAGGGTTTGTGGGACAGTAAGTGTGGTGTTCAGTTATCAGTAAGTGCCTAAGGAGATTTGCAAGAGCTCTGTTTTAGTCCATGTTTGGTTCCAATTGGCTGTGCATAAGAGCTTCACAGTACCTCACCCAGACTCTCTGACTGGGAAGCTCAGCCCTTAAAGGCACACAGTCCCAAATACCAGTAATAAAGGAATCCCAGGTTCAACACAGCTCCTACTATTTTTGCTGTTTTTCCCAAAATACTCCCTGTCAGGCAAAGATGGATCATGGAAAACATTTACACCAAAGGTGAGAATCTCAGAAAATTGTGTGTGAGGAAACTGAGGTTTTAGAATGGAAAGTTTATGAAAACCATTAAAAGAGGACCTCCTTTAATATTGGGAAAATATTGATAATATCAATTATACCCTACCATCCTCTCAATAAACAAACCATACATTTTCACACTAACATGGTTTGTGTTTTAAAACTGGCCAGTATATTTGTGAATTATTTGTATTCCACAAGACAGAACAGATTTAATCTTGGGTCTTTAGATTGTGACTACCTTCACTATTCTTTTTCTTCAAATAGCTGCCCTGCTCTGGATTTTGCTCTTGTTCCACTAAACAGATTTAATGTAGCAGTGATATACAGGTACTGTGAAAAAGCACTTAACTGCTGTACTGAGATATCATTTTCAATGAGACAAAGAAATACAAATGTAAAAGGCTACAATGTATTGTGTGACAAGGATACAATGTAAAGCAGCCAGTTGCACAGACTTATCTATCTTGCTGTTAAGAGTTTCCAAAATGTATTGGAAATCCAGCATCTCTGAGTTTTAAGATAAAAGATCAGATAAATTTAACTAGTAAGAGTACTATAATAAGTGACATTTGGAAGGTGGTATTTGGACCCCAATATGGACTCCTCAATAGAAATGGGTGACATTATTTTTGACCAAAAATGCTGATTCAGGGTGACCAAAACTATTTGCAAATTCAGATACATTTTGGCTAATAGCTTTGATCAAAAAAAAAAAATACACACACACACACACAAATGTCAAAATGGTTCATTTTGGCAATTCCAAAATGAGAAATTTCAACTTTTCATTTCAGAAAGGCATTTTGTTTTTGAATTTCCTTAAATTTTAATTTAAAAAAATGTTTTAAAAAACCTGATAATGAAACCAAATTCTTTCACGTTTATGTCTTTTTTTGTTCCAAGAAATTTGAAAAAAAAATGTTTGTAATATTAAAAAAATCCCAAATACCCTTTTTTTGGGGGGTGGGGGGGAATGAGGATTGGCCCCGGAATTGAAAAATCAGCTATTTGTCTGGCTCTAATCATCACTGCTTCTCTATATTGATGTGTTTGACACTCATTATGGAAATATATGCACTGGAAATATATGCAGTGATCACTATGATCACTTGAAAAAGGTCCAAGTTAAGCAACAGTTACCTCATAATAGTGTACATCTCAGATAATACAGCTGTTTCCTATTCGAAGTATAAGAAAATACATTTGCATCTCAAGCAGTTCTGCATGGCAACTGTTTTCATTTTTAGATTAAGAAAAACAACAAGAAAGTAACCTATGTGAGAGAACACAATATGTGTGTGTGTGTGTTTTGCAATAGGCTTCAGCCTCTCTGTTAACTAAACTGCTGCTGTCTCTCAACACAGGCGAAATTATTAACAATATAATAGCCTGATTCAAAAGCCTATGAAAATCAACTGGAGTCTTCAGTCTGGATCAGACCCTAAATAAATGGTATGCAGAAAACAAAGGCATTATGGTTTAAGGGCTAAATAGACAAATTGGTAATTATTGGCTTTTAATAATGACCAATGTAGGTAACTGCTATACAGCACAGATATAAGGACTCAATGCTGTGATGTTTTGTTTTGAAAAGGTGATAAGGAAAAAAGTTTGAAAAGATCAGTGAATACCAGGAAAGAATGCTAAGCACCACTGCACAACATATTTGCATTTCTATGAAACTAATATAATTTCACTTTGTGCTTAAATTGACATAGTAAAGAAGAATAAACTACCAGATGTAGAAGGATATTTGCTATGATCTAGTAGATTTAGTGAATGTGAACTGAAATTTAGTTGGTCTTTAGTCTGTCACATCATGTCTAGTTTGCAAAGGTCACAAATTCTATGTAAATTGCTCACACCAGATGCCAAATTTTTTTCCTTAAATTTTGTCAGAGAAGAAGAGAATCATTAAACTGTATAACATGCCTAATGTTTGTTGTGTCAAACTCCTAATGTTTGTTTGTTTGTTTTTTAAATCACCCTAGAAATATGTCTTCAGTGTTCTGAATAAAAACAATCCTACCAAATCTAAATACAAAGGAAAGAAGAAAAAAGGAACTTGGTGTTGACTGGTAAACATAAGCAAATCCTTTGCTTTCTTGGACAAATTCACAACTTCCTCACTAAATACCTAAAAATTATGATATAGGGACCTGTAAATAAGAATAGATGTAGCAGTAGGATTATGTTACCTATCATTGTCAGCAAGGAGACAATACATGTTTCAGATATAGTTGAATTTGTAACCTGTAAAATGTCCTGTTTTGAGAAAAAGGGGCTGTGATGGGGGTGTCCACCCCATACAAGGTGGGAAGGTGTTAAGGTCACTAGGTGGGCCAATTAACTGCACAGGCTGCACCTAAAGGAGGAGCCAGGGAGCAGGGATTAATTAGACAAGGCTCAGCTGGCCAGAAAAAGGAGGGAGCTATATAAAGCCCAGAAGCTGAGAGCAAATATGGGACAAGGATAGTGTGGTGGGCTGGCGGTGGGGTTTGAAAAGAAAAGGTGCAGACCTTAGTTGCTGTTTACATGGTTCCTGAGCTAGATCTTGCAGTAAAGAGTTGACCTGGGTTTTCTTATCAGCCACTGGGAAGTGGCACAGACCAAGTAGTGGGAAGTAGATTTGCCCCCTAAAAGACTGTGATATTCTGTTGCTGAGCTTGTATGCTGTTAAAACTGCATCAGCAATTCACAATAGGTGTTTCTTGTAGAGCTACATTATAACATTGAAATTGCTTGAGGAATAGCTCATTGACAGTAAGGTGCACTGCTGGGAAAATGAAAAGCCACAGGCTATGGTATAGGCCCCAGAGTAAAAGAAAACTATAGACCAAGTATGTCAGGGAGCCTAAAGTGGCTGAGATAAATGAAATCAGTGGGAGCTAGCTGACTTTGAAAACCTACCTTGAGGTCTGAAAACCTTTAAAAGTCTGGCCCCAAGTGCCTGATCCAATCTGGGGTACATGAGGTCTGAGTACAACTCTTGACTCTACCACAGACTTTTTGTATGACCGGGTAAGTCATTTAATTGCTTTCTGTACTACCGTTTCTCCTGTAAAATGGAAGTAGTTTCCTATCTGAAAGGATTGTTTTAAAAATAAATTGGCATGTTTGTCAGAGGTTCAGATTCTACAGTGATATGATAGACCATATAATTACCTAGACATCAGATATAGTATCTATTCACCTGCTTTCCCTACCAAAGAAGACTGCATGTGGTAATGTCAAACTTCAGTGTAAAAAGAACAAAAGACCTACTTCATTGGGATCAGGCCTACAACTGACTTGTTATGAAAAAGCAACCTAGAGTGGGAGGCAGAATAACTTACTGTACAGCATTACAGCATATCACTACTTTTTCTGACCCAAGAGATTCATAACACTAGACTGCTTTCATTTCTTACTATTCTCTCCCCACCCCCTGCACTTCTTTGCTTGAAAACTGGAAGGTGTTTTTACAATCTTTGCAGGTTGAAGATATTGGGCGATACAGGGATTTGGTAACAGAAATGAAATATGGAAACAGTATGGCAACATTCTTCAGAAGGATGTCTGGGAATATCTGACTAGCAAATTCAAATGTGTTTTTGTGTTGAGTAACCATAGTGGAGTTAAAGCTAATGAAAGCACTAATTTTGCTACAAGGCTCAAGAGAGAAGACTATTAGCTGAACAACTTTTTCATTATGGTACCATTAATATAATAGTCTCTTACAAGCTTAAAAATAGACATTTTTCCCTATCCTTTTCTTTAAAAGGCTGCTCATTTGACTTCCCTTTAAAGAGTGCTAAAGTAAAAAAAACCACTTCCTTGATTATATTACTATTAATAATCATGTTTATTGTGGCTGAGCCTAAGGGCTGGCCAAAAATAGGGCCCCATTGTGCTAGGCAGTGTACAGACAGAGTAGTTGATAGCCCCGGCCCTGAAGAGCTTACAGTCTAGCCCCAACAGACACGGGGTGAGGAGAGGGAGGTCATAAACAGAGTTGAACAAGGCGATGGCAGCAAACAGTGTTAGCTCCATGATTTATTTTTTGGGGAGCAGGGAGCATTGAGGATGGGATAAGCACATTTTTCCCATTTAGAATGGAGAGATATTGGAGGAAAGGAGGAGAAGAGGGGCAGATGTGGAGTGAAGATGAAGAGACTGAGGGAGAGGGACAGGGAGGGTTGGAACAGCCAGCCAATCAGCACAGGTAAGTGAAAGTCTGGTCAAATCCATAGAGTTCTCAGAAAATGCAAAGGTCTTTGTTTGAGGCAGTTGCAGAAGCAGCCAAGTAGTCTGGAGTCTGTGGTTGGTTCCTCCCAGCTCTGTTTTAACTCTAGAGCACAACGCAGGTATCAGCTGGGTTTTAGTTTCCTCAGACTCGGAGGGGATCTTTCCTGCATAATCTAAGTCCAGGGGATGGTGTGGGCCCAGCTGTGTCCCCCTTTAATTACTTCCCCTCAGCGCAGTGCTCCCTGGTTGAGCTGTTTCAGCTGCTTCTGCAGCTGCTCCTACCAGCTAGACTCTCTGGCTTGTTGATGGATGTTGTTGCTATTGGAATATTTCATGTTATGTTTTGTGGAAATAATTACTTTTGAAATTTTCTGCAGCCGTGTATGACTGTGCATCAATATAGTTTGGTGCAAAATCTTTAAACATCTAAGATTTAGGAGCTTAAATTCCATCTTCAGAAGTGACTACCTTGCTTACTCACACCTATACACCCAGTATGCAGGTCATACCGATGACACTTCTTTCTTTACCTGCTTGGAGATAATTCAATAAAATACAAACACAGAAATTGGAGTGGTGGAAAACTGCTTGCAGGGTGGCAAGGACTGTAAACCAAACTACTTTCTTTTAGTTATCAGACCTCCCATCACACATCTGAGCATAGCTTTAACTTTTCCTTACTGTAGCTAGTCAATTTTTTTCGTGTGTATATTTAAAAAAAAAAAAGCTAAAATTAACAATATTTACAATTTTGATTAGCACTGTTGCTCATCTTCCTAGCCCTGATTGGAAGACCTATTTGATATGTGGCTAAATTGCTGAGTTCTGCAAATGGTTACTAGCCAGAAAATCTATCAAGGCCTTGGTAATAAGCCTTTTGAGGGCATGTGGGCAGCTGACATTAATACTGTCGTGCAGCTCAGAATGGAGGCTACACGTAGTGATTATTCTCCCCTTAGAACAGCATGATGTTTGAGCTGTACTAAACTGGGAAGCAGTACCTAAACTTTCTTCCAGACTCACTGACTCTCTTCACTGAGGGGAACAGTGAGTCTAGCAGGCCTAACCTGTAGGATACAGGTAACTGCAAGAACATTGAACTGATACTGGATAAAATGTTGGCAAATGCTTAAGCATGAACTTTCCTGGACAACACATGTGAAGAGACAACCAAGATTTCTAGTGATTAGAGAATAATTGACTTATTGATAAAACCATTTCTATTGGCTTGTAGCTAGCTACACCCAAAAGCCATAGATCTCAGTGAACAGCATCAGCACAGACGGCCTCTATGCCAAGCATAGAAGCCAGCTCTGCACTCCTATCTCCAGTCCCCAGGGCTGGGATGGGGCAGGAGCAGACCAGAGGCGGGAAGGGGCAGATAAAGGACAGCAGTTATGCCCCCAAGCAGTTCCCCACTAGTGCAAGCCTTTATCGGGATTACTGCTTCTGGAAATGCAGGTTAGGACCAGGGCTTTGGAGTGGAGCCTGGAGCTGGAGTATGGAGCAGCTCCGGAGCAGTGGAGCTGCAGGTTTTTGCCTGGAGCTGGAGTGGAGCCAGAGCACAGCTCCAAAGCCCTGGTTAGGACAAACTTTCCATGCACTCAGGGCTGTACCACCCCTTCCAGCCAAGGATCAGGAAGATGCAAGCTGCCTCACCTCAGTCACTGTACTGCCAGGGATGAATTTCCCTGTCTGTGATCTAGAACTGAACCCTATCAAAATGAAGTTTTGGTTCTTGTGTTAATGGGTTTCCAAATAAAATGATTCTAAAAATCTGTTGTGGAGGAGATTCTGTGCTTCTCTTCGGAATCTTCTTGGTTAAATAGATTCCTCAAAGTTAAACCTATTTAAAAGTCAATTAGGAGGCATTTTCCAGCACAAAATAAAATCCCAGCTGTCTAGAGATCAGTGAAGTCTGCTTGTCGATCTCCTCTAGCCATCTTAATCCAAGCACCGCAGACCAACCGTCTTGTTCTACCACGAGTCTGAGTCCAGAGATGATTATATTGTAAACAGCTGCATAAGAGATATAGGACACTATACAATTGTGAAGAAAAATCACTTGTAAAAAAAAAATCACCTCATGTAGCTTTCAGTAATGTTTTTGACAGCCTTCTCACAATTAAGGATAAACGTATAGGGTGCCTGATAGGGCAGTAGGGTCAACATTTTCCACCAACAATAACAGAAGCTGAGTGTGCAAATTCTTAGGGACTGCACCACAAATGCACCTTGTCTAGCTTTTGAACTAAGTTATATGCACTACCAGGTTGTTAAGCTGGATATCAAACTAATTCCAGAGGGGCTTTTATCAATATACCTGGAACACATCCTTTAAATCTTCTTTCATATGCTCTCTAATAGAGTGGATTCTGCTTCCTTTAGAAGTCTTACCTATAGCTGGTGGCTTTATCTGTCTCTTATGTTTTCTGGATCACAACTACATGCAGGCAAACCTCTGTTAGTGGAAATTCAACTTTGTAGAAAAATATTCACTATAGTGAACATTCTTACTATGAGGTCTGGTGATAGTGCTCTTCAAATTTTATTTTCTATCAGCAGCATAAAAACACTAACTAGAAATATTTTGAAGAGTGGAAGCAAAATAACAAGCTCTCTATGTTAATGTATAAATATTTTCAGAGTAATTTACTAAATTGATCTTGAATTGACTTTTTGATCACAACTACTGTTCTGTAAAATATCTGATCATATTTTTTGATATATTCTTGAAATTAGTAAAATTTTCCATGACACTTTTTGAAGACACTTCCATTAACACAATCTGGGTGACTTTTTTTTTCCAATTCTTCTACATATTTTTGGGTTTTGTTTAGTGTTTTTATTTTTTTCCCCATACTGTCAACCATATTTTGTAATCTTGAATTCTGAAGGGAAGACAGAGGGATAGAGCAACATATACAGATAAACAAGCATTTATATTGTACATATGCATCCCAGATATAGTGGAGACAAAAGTGCCCTAGAGCATAATCTGGATACATGTTCCTGCAGAAGTGACATGTTCCTCTGTAATTGAGGAGTTGACTTTAAATGTCAGTATTCAGCAACTAAAGTTTCTTACTGAAATCCTAGATGGTCCGGGAAAGATGACAAGTAGTAGTCTGCCTCTCAGTGAAGCAGAGTGCAGCCAACAGAGCTTCTGCAGTGTTTGGTGGGTTTTTTTGGTTTTTTTTTTGTTTTTTTTTTTTAAAGCAGCTCATAGCAAGCACACACAATGTAAGTGTTTCTTTAAATAAAATAGGGCAAATCAATTTTACTCACAATCCTGGTGGGTAGGATCAGCCAATCAGAAAACTAGAACACACAAGTTGTGTTCAATTGTAACCAACCAAGCCAAATACAAAAAATATCAACTGCAACTTTTTAAAAAGTTATCCAAATTGCGAAAATGTTCCCATAGATTACTCATCTATAAATCTTTGAGATAAAAATCCTGGACCCATTGATTTCACTGGGAATTTTGATATAGATTTAAGTGGGGTAAGAATTTCACCCCTAAATTTTAAAGTTTCTTCTATTTCATGGGATTGGAAAAAAAAGCAATTTTTGTTTGAAAACATTTTGGTTATGAATATTTCATGTCTATTAGCAATGTGTTTCTTTAATCACCATATTGTAGCATGCCTTTGAAGGACTGAAATAATTGTTAAATGAGCATTTAATCATGTTGCTTACGAAAGCCACCTTCACTCCTGAAGAATTTAGGTGAGTATATTTAATTGCAGTCTCGAGTGTCTATATATTACAACCTTGGCTTGCTATAAACAGTTCACCTGTTTGAGTCAGTCCTGTGATTTCTAATATGGTTTTTTTTCTATTGCTCTCCTAGTTGGTCAACAGCTGTTGTCCTCTATTGTTGCTCTTCCATTTCACAACAGAAGCTCCAGCTTATTTAGGGAAGAAAATACCCTTGTTTTCACTCCTACACAATGAGACTTAAATTTTGGTTACTTTTCAGGCCCACAGGATTGCCTGGAAACATAGGATTTTTATGGCTGCAGGTGCGGCTGTGGGAAACTTGCTACAGAGTAAGAAAGATTAGAAAAATGAGCTCTGGGCAGTCAGGTTGCAAAATATCCTGAAGCCATTCATGACAGTATTGGAGATATTTACAATTGCTTCACAAATAATGCACCCTTGGGGCACATTTGCTTTAAATGATTTTTTCCTTTCATGTGAAACATCAAGCAAAGACCTCTGCTGGAGGCCAGTTTGAGAGACTGATGGTCTGATCTCAAATGGTAAATATTACTATGCTTTTCAGTTGTATAAGCCTCATGCAAAACAAACACATGCTGAAGCAATGGTGGCATTAAAAATAAAGTAAAATGAACAACATTTGACCACAGTGTAGCAAAACATCAGACTGCACATCACAGGTAGAAGGTTAGCTATAAAAGAAGATGGTATTCATTTTGTGAAGAATTGTAGTTTTCTGCCCCTTATGGTGTGTATAATTACATAAAACATAGCAAAACATGCGCTATTGATAACACAAATAAAATAGGCCTAAGCAAAATATGAGCTAGAAAATCATGAAGAGAAGCTGTACATACACAGGGTTGGAAGCTAGTAATGTTCAGTCACATGTTGACTGTGGGCATGTAACATGGGTTATAAGTAGGGCTGGTCAGTAATCTTCTAGACAATGTTGATTTAATCAAAACCAAACCTTGTGGGAACAGACCGGTTTCAATTAAACTTTCATTGTAAAATCTTAAATCCAGGATGAATTTTATGCTCAAAACAAAGAGCAAAAGAGAGATTTCTCAGGCCCAGGACAAAATTGTGGTGTAAAGGGGAGTGGGAGAGACCAATGAACATCAAAATAGGCAATCGGCTGGTAGTCAGGTCAATCACCTTGGATACATATGCTCAAGTCCCTGGCCTGAATACTTTAATGACTGGGGTACTGGCTTTTCTGGGGTATCAGTCTCCTGCTGGAGTTGTTCTACTTCCCTATAAATTAAATACTAGGGCAGAGAGCAAGAGAGAGTGACACTGTATGGCAGGGTCTATTACTGTGTCTGGTGAAGTGGGATCCTTGTCTTGTTGGGGCTTCTAGGTGCCAATGTAATACAAATAATAGCTTTGAAGTGGCTAGACTTTCACAACTTTGACATCTCATCTTTAAAATGTTATGAGATACTATTCCACTACAGAACCTATGGTGGATGTCAGACCACATCCATTACATGACAGTGGGTGTCTGCTTACATATTTAGCTTAAAACAAACAGAACCACCATAATAGTTTCTAAGACTTAAAGTAGGACTGTCAATTAATTGTAGTTAAATCTCACAATGAATTCAAATCACAATTAAAAATTGTGATTAATCACATTGTTAAATGATAGACTACCAAATGAAACTTATTAAATATTTTTGGATTTTTTTCTACATTTTCAAACATTGATTTAAATTACAATGCAGAATACCAAGTGTACCCTGCTCACTTTATTTTTTATTACAAATATTTGCACTGTAAAAATAAACAAAATAATATTTTTCAATTCACCTCATACAAGTACTATAGTGCAATCGATTGTGAAAGTGCAATTTACAAATGTATTTTTTTTATTACGTAACTGCTCAAAAAAAAATCAATGCAAAACTTTAGGGCCTAAAATCCATGTGTTCCTATTTCTTCTGCCAATCACTAAGATAAACACATTTGTTTACATTTATGAGAGAAAGTGCTGCCCACTTATTTACAATGTCACCAGAAAGTGAGAACAGGTGTTTGCATGGGACTTTTGTAACTGGCATTGCAGGGTTATGTGCCAGATATGCTAAACATTTGAATGCCTCTTCATGCTTCAGCCACCATTCAGACAACATGCTGATGCGTGTTTTTTTTAATTAAATTTGTCTGAACTCCTTGGGGGGAGAATTGTATATCTCCAGCTCTATTTTACCTGCCTTCTGCCATATATTTCATGTTACAATAGTCTTGGATGATGGCCCAGCAAATGTTCTTTTTAAATACACGTTCACTGCAGATTTGGCAAAATGCAAAGGTACCAATGTGAGATTTCTAAAGTTTGCTACAGCACTTGACCCAAGGTTTAAGAATCTGAATTGCCTTCCAAAATATAAGAGGGATAAAGGGTGCAGCATGTTTTCAAAAGTCTTAAAAGAGCAACACTCTGAGGCAGAAACTACAAAACTGAACCATCAAAAAAGAAAATCAACCTTCTTCTGGTGGCATCTGAATCTCATAATGAAAATGAACATGCATTGGTCTGCACTGCTTTGGGTGGTGGTTGAGTAGAACCTGTCATCAGCATGGACACGTCTTCTGGAATGGTGGATGAAGCATGAAGGGACATATGGATCTTTAGTGCATCTGGCATGTAAATACCTTGCGGTGCCGGCTACAACAGTGCCATGCAAACACCTGTTCTCACTTTCAGGTGACATTGTGAACAAGAAGAAGGCAGCATGATCTCCTGCAAATGTAAACAAATTTGTTTGTCTGAGTGATTGGCTGAACAAGAAATAGGACAGAGTGGACTTGTAGGCTCTAAAGTTTGACTGTTTTTTGAATGCAGTTTTTTTTGTACATAATTCTACATTTGTAAGTTCAACTTTCATGATAGAGAGTGCACTACAATACTTGCATTGGGTCAATTAAATATTTACACTGTAAAAATAGTTTTTCAATCAAAATAAATATAAAGTGAGCACTGTACACTTTGTATTATAATTGAAATCAATATATTTGAAAATGCAGGAAAAAATCTAAATATGTAAATGGTATTCTATTGTTTAACTGTGATTAATTGCAATTTTTTTAATTGCTTGACAGCCCTAATTTAAAGACCATTTGCCATTTTGGACACTATGTTACTACTTCCTCAGATTCTGTTTAGAATGCCCCATTTTTTTGGAGTGTGTAAAAGTCACTTGTTTGAAATTTGTAGTTCATTTATGAGACTATATATATCATGGTATAAGTGTTTTAGCCTGGTGTGTTTATTCTTTTCTCCATAACTATCTATATAGTATTGGTAGATATTTTGAAAAGTAATTTACTACTCACTTTGCTGTCATCCTCTCATGCCTGTTATAGCAAATACAATGCAAATCTCAGGAATACATTTCTTACTAATATTGTCATTTCAATACTTAAACAAAATCCTATTTTTCCTTTAACTGATTAGTCATATTTCTGACACCTCAGTCGTCTTATAATTTTCAATCTCAGCCAACTTCTCTAATATCTACCTGCCATGTCTAGCTGTGTTTGTTTTTTGTTGTTCTTCTCCCCCCCCAAATTATTGACTTGACTCTAATATCATTTTAGGGTTCATGAAAATGATAGCTCTTAGGAGAAATATTTTGGGTAGAGAGAAATTCCCATAAAGCTCTGGCCAATCTATTTAACTGTAAGTGCATCATTCTTGCTATTCAACTGCTATGTTTCCACTCAGCAGAGAATGACAGCTTGATGTCAAATTGTTAAACATTTTGGGAGTTTATGAAACAAACAGCAGTCTGTTAGGAATGGATAGACAAGACTAAATTCCTTTCACATGGTACTAACACAATCTTAAATTCAGACCTCCACAGGTGCAAGGTGAGAACATGATTGGTTTATGTAACCTTATTCTTCTGTAGTTGTATTCTTTAATCAGGATTGGTTAGTTGCAAGAGTGTAAAAGTGGGTAATGGATGGCTGAATCAAAACTCACCCTCCCATGAAACCATCAGAAGCTAAATAGCAGTCAAATGCAATCTGACCGCACTCTGAGTTATTTAATAGATTTCCAGTTTAATGTCCTCAATACTAACCTTAGTTCTGGACACATCTTGGACCTAAAATAGACTCTTAAAATGTGTGATTGTATGGAGCTGTGTTTTTAATGCTGAGTCTTGTAGTCTTGGGTTTCTGCCTCAAAGAATCACTTAATAAAGGTAAACCATTTAAAGGATCTATTACTAGTTTGATAGAATAGTTCAATTACTTTGATAGCTTTTTAGCATGGATTTCTGATTAATGAATAGATCTTCAGGATAACGTCTGTCGGTGAACTTAAACTTTAATTTAAACTTAAAACAAGTGTACAGGTGTGTTTTTAAAGTTTATCTTGATGTCAGTGGTCTATTGTTGCCTTTTGGAATGACCTCCACCTTTGGGGGTGGATCCGGTGACACTGTGGGCTTTCTAGACTGAAACAAGAGCAGTTGCTTATGTTCCCAGATCACTGCACAGATACCAATATTCCAAGGAACTGGTCTGTTAAGTTGTGTTTTTCTTTTTTTAAAAGACTGACTCGTTTGAATTTCCAAGGCTCTTAACATTTCTCTCTTAAATAAGATATTCATTTAGGCATTTATATAAACCAGAGCCATGATCAAACAGAACCAAATATCTTACTAGACCTGAGTTTGGCAATGTCCTGTTCTACAGAACATGCTATTTTACCGTCTCAGGATCTAGAGTGCACCTCTTTGCCTGTGTTCATTAGTGTCCTTTTAGAGGCTTGCCCTCTGTGCTCCTCCTCATCTTAATCAGGTGTCAGCTGTCTTTGCTTATCCTCGAAGTGTTTCTTCCCACTTAAGCTTGTCTATTCTCCTTTGAGAAGTCTGATCTGGAATATCAGTGAATAGCTTCAGGTATTGTTGTATAAGAACTCTTAATCAGAAACTTGACTGCTATCTCTACGAAAGAGGCCAATCTCTTGGGGGGAGGGATAGCTCAGTGGTTTGAGCATTGTCTGCTAAACCCAGGGTTGTGAGTTCAATTCTTGAGGGGGCCATTTAGGGAACTGGGGTAAAAATGTGTTTGGGGATTGGTCCTGCTTTGAGCAGGGGGTTAGATTAGATGACCTCCTGAGGTCCCTTCCAACCCTAGTATTCTATAATTCCTTGAGCTGACCCTAGAGCTGGATCACAGAAACCAGACAACCCTTGGACTTGCAAATAAATATTTTCAGAATTGGATACAGAAATATTGCACTTTTGTATTAATGTTCTATTAAGACCATATGGGATCTTGTATTAACACCTAGTTTTGCTTGGAGTTATGGATTCACATAGAATAAATCTTCAGAAAAACCCTGTTAAACTTGCCAATTTTGTAACAAAATTGGAAAACTTCATGATCATCCCACAAGGACAACCCCCCACCTCAGGTGCCTTTATTTCAGTGGGGATTTGGTGCTGAGGGTCTGCCCTGAACTCTCAACTTTTCAGGAACTGGCCAGCTGGCTCTTTCCCAAGCTCTTCAGAGACTCACTAGCTTCTCCAATATCAACTTCACTTATCTTAGTGTCAGGTACTGGTCTACCTGCCCCACCTTCATGAAGCAGTGGGTCTCAGAAATACTCCTCTAGTCCTCTTACTTATCAAGGCAATTTATTATATAGTATTTATTGTATTGAATCTCTAGATTCACTAAAGTAAATGGGGACAGCCCTATAGCAGCGGTCCCCAACCTTTTTGGCACCAGGGACCGGTTTCGTAGAAAAAAAATTTCCACGGACCTGTGCGATGGTTTTGGGACGATTCAAGCGCATTACATTTATTTTTGTACTTTTATTTCTATTATTGTAATATATAATGAAATAATTATACAACTGACCATAATGCAGAATTAGTGGTAGCCCTGCCCCCTATCTGACTCCCCCTGACTGCCCGCCCCCCCGACTGCCCGCCCCCCTCAGAATCCCCGACCCATCCTGCTCCTTGTCCCCTCACCATCCCCCAGAGACCCCCACCACCCTGGGACCCCACCCCTGCTCCCTGTCCCCTGACTGCCCCAACCCCTATCCCCCCCTCGCTGAGTCCTGACAGACCCCCCCCATTCCCTGCCCCCTGACTGCCCCCACCGCCTCTGCCCCCTCTCTGTGCCCTGACTGTCCCCAGGACTCCTGCCCCTTAGCCAACCCCCTGGCCCCAGCCTCTTACCCCCAGCTACCTCCTCACCCGGAGCCTCAGCGCCTCGCCCGACAGCTGCAGCGTGCCTCCGGTGGGGCCTGAGCTCCGTCCCGCTCAGAGCCGTGTGGTGAGGGGGCGGGGCTGGGAGCTCCATGCCGAGCGGAGGCAGCTGAGCTCAGCCCGGAGCACTCAGCCCTGCCCCCTCACCCCGTGGCTCTGAGGGGGTGGGGCTCAGGGGCCCTGCCGGAGACATGCCACTTGATGTGCTAGGGGTCGGTTCGCGGCCCGGTTCCTAACAGGCCGCGGACCGGTACCGGTCCACGGCCCGGGAGTTGGGGGCCCCTGCCCTATAATGCTCCCTGGAGCTATAACCCTACACTTGGGTAAAGTGCTTTGGTAATTACCAGGGGCAAAGCCACAGGATCTTTTCCTGCTCACACTGCTGAAGAAATGACAGTGTGTGGGGGGGCGGGGTGTTGGCCATTTCTGAATTGCTCAGAAGATGGCCAGTTGATTGCCCCTGAAGATACTGGAAAGTTGGAGACTAGAAGGCTTCATCACTGAGTCTCAAGAAGACACCTATCCTAAACATAAGGGGAAGAACTAGGGTGCTGTTCAGTGTTGGGCAGCTGAAGTGATGAGGGTGAAGGGAGGGGTCCTGGATTACCTCAAGTCTTTGAGATTTGGAATTGCATTGAAATTTTGTTTGAGGTGTGTATCTTTTTTCAATATGAACAGTTTGCACAGACCTACCTACACATCTGTTTAACTAGCTAGGTACTTACAGCTCTCACCAACATAGTATCTGAGTGTGAAGAACTGGGTTTTGAGTATTTTACCATTAGTAGAAAATGAACTTGTATTGAACACTCCACATGGCACCAGATTGATTTAGCTCAAGTTTTTAAATCATGATTTGAAGACCTCAGTAACTCAGCCAGAGGTTGTAGGTCTATTACAGGAGTGGGTGAGTGAAATTCTGTGGCCTGCAGTGTGCAGGAGGTCAGACTAGATTATCATGATTGTCCCTTCTGGCCTTAGTCTCTAAGATCTGCTGACCAGGGCCATGGATACACTGCTGGTATAAAATCCAGCAGAGAAAATAATAAATTGACATTTTTTTACCACAATGTAAATCATGTTATATTTTGTCACTCTTACATTTTTGTGAGCCAAACATCACACACTCATTGTGATATGCATTTTGTGATAAATGTCACTAAACATCACTTGGATCAGGTACTAGCTGTGCAAGTGGGCCGGGCCCACTTAACTACCAGTTTGGCAGGTAAACATATGTTTGAGTCTGCAAACAACAGTCTGGTTGTTGCACAGTGGCAGAGCCTTTCTAGCATATATGCCTAGCCTGATTACCACATGTTCAAAAACCATGCAACTAACAAAGATGTCTAATAAATATTTCACATTCACTGTCACAAACAGAACTATGTATGCACATAAAAGTGGAAATATTATTTTAAATGCCATCAAACACTAGCTCAACAATCAAAAGAGCAGTCAAAGTAACATGGCCCATAAGACTTCTTTTTTAAAAAAACATGTAATGTAGCATATCTGGCTAGCATCAAAAGAACCAAATCTGTGCTGTAATTCTCTTCCAACTGAGTGAAAAGCTGCCAGGAATCCATCTAGCAACATAAGATGTAAGCAGATGAAGAAAGTGCCATGCTTATTTTACTGACTCAGATCTATACAAATCATATACAACATACTAATTCTCCATAGTAACTGAGAGATCAAGCATTTTCTTTCATATATTAAACATATGTCTTAGCTTCTTTTGAATGTTGCTTTCTGATCAACTAAAAGATTTAACTTCTCTTGCACACACAGCTTGCCTCAAATATTTACACAATCACTTACTCTGCCAGTCAGAAGTACCAAATTATCCATCTAGACCTGGATTCAATGAATTACTTTAAGCGTGTGTCTAACTTTAAGCATGCACATAGTCCTGTTAAAGTCAATGGAATGAAGCATAACTTAGACACACAATTAAATACACTGCTGAAATGGAGCATTTACTAAAGAACATTGCAACAAAATGTCTATTCCTAACAGGAGTCCCTGGCCAGCCTAGAAAGAAAATCAGACGTATCTGATTAGTTTAAATGTCAAAGTAATGCATGTCAATATTGTGATTCTAGGTAAAATCCTACTTAAGTCATCTTGTGTTAATGTGGTGTGATGAAGGAATATTGGGTTCTGCTCTAGGCTTTGGAGAGAGTGTTCTGTAGTGGGCAGACTCTTTTGCCCATTCACTCCAAGTTTGACCTCTTCTGCCCCATTCATGTCCATGCCTTTTCCCCTCCCCAGTTCCACATACCAGTCCCAGTCTTCTCTAATCAGGTTTCTCATCCCAGTCTCCTTACCCTGCCAGTCCCAATCTCCCCTTGCTTATATGACCTCAGTCTCCCTCCACTTCCTTCCCTAGCACCTAGTTCTAGGCTCCAACCAGTCAGACTAACCCCCAACCCCCATATCTTCCAGTCGCTCTCTCCTCTTCTAGCTGCCAGTACCAATTTGTTTCTTGTCCTAGTAGGATCCTCCTGTCTTCCCCGGTGAATCCATCTAACCTCCTCTCTATTCAAATCAGATTGCTTACTCCTTCATATTGGCTGGGCCCGGTAGGGGTGTAATTGAGAACACAGGAGTGTCAGGCTCCCCGCTTTCACTTTCAGTGCCAGACCCAGCTAGGGTGACCAGATTGCAAGAGTGAAATATCAGGGCACATTGGGTGAACGGGGGGAACGGCACAACAGACACAGGTGCACAGCCCTGACTGGAGCCATGAGAAGGGGCACACAGCCCTAGGAAGCTGCAAGAGGGGTTGTACGGCCCCTGCTGCAGCCTGCACCACAAGCTAAAGGGCAAGGATTTATGGCCCCAGTTCCAGCCCCCAGTAGAAGCCATGGGGCCAGGGACACAGGGCTCTGGCTCCAGCCCCCAGATGAATCTGCAGGACAGGGGAGCAGGATCATGGTTGCAAAGTCAGATCCAGTTGCAGGGCAGAGGAGTGAAGAGTCTCAGTTCTAGCTCTGGCGCCAGCCACAGTCACAGAGGGGAGGTCCCCAGTCCTGCCTTCAGCCCCCAGCTTCAGCCACTGACAGCTGAAGGAAACTAAGTCTCAGAGGTCTGGAATCAGTGAGTCTAAATTATAGATTTAGTCATAATCAATATTTAAACATACTAATTTATTTGTACACTAAACGAACAGGGGTAAAGGGCTGGGTTTTTTATTCAGTCAATAAATTAACTTCCCAATTTGCATAACTCTCAGATATGTCAGAAGTCTAGTACTTCTTGGATGACTTTGCCATAGTCATGACCTGCTTCTGGGCAATCACAAAGCTGTAGAAGTCCTTGCAACTCATCTGGAAATTTATTTTAACAAGGATTTCACTCCACACCAAGTCTATGCTGCTTCGATTCCGGACATAAATCTATGCACCTTTCATGATTGAAAATACATGCTCTGAGTATGCATTGCTTACTGGTATACTGAGCACGTATGACACCAGCTTCGTCATGTTCAGGAATTCAGTGCTACTTTCCTTGTTTCTCAGCACTTGAGACCAGAGTTTCCCCAACTGAATAGTTTCCAGGCTCCAACTTGGAGTTGATGTCTTTGATGATACAGTATTCATCATAGAGCTGATCAAGATCCACTGTTTTCTGAAGGTTTACAGCTGTCACGGCCAGAGACAGATCCTTGTATCTGAATACCCTATTAACTTTGATGTTCATGCACTGCATATTGAACAAGTAGCCAGTTGAAAAATCAAACCATTTCTCCAAATATAGGATTGACACATTGTAAAATTTCATGAAGTCTTTTTGGAGAAATGCAGCATCTCAGTTAATGCATTTTCAACTTTGGAAACTTGTCATTTTTCTGATGCTGAAGTTTAATTCTCAGAGTACTCATCATGGCATACACTTTGCATGCTGTCATACTCTCATTTTCCAAACAGAGCACAGTATTGATGAAGATTTTCAGGACATTCTGGAGGAAAACAGATTAAACCTCAACTTTGTTAGGCCCCTCACCTTGTTCACTGTTTTCCCTGTCCGAGAACAGCATCCATAGAAATTTTGGGCACTTCTCACTGCCAATAGAAACCAAGTAGCACTAAACAGCCTGCCACATATTTACAAGGCTGTTTACAGCTGGGAAAAGACTCAACTAGCACGTCAGAACATGACGCAGTAAAGTGGCATGCTCCATATCCACAAAGTCAAACCTATCCTTCAATGCTGCTATTCTCTTAGCAGAACTGCCGAAATGATTGAATGTCTTAATCATCAGAGTCTCAGTGTCAACTTGTAGGGTATTGCTAGCATGTTTCATTGTGTTGTGCACAACATGGGCAGAGCAGTTTGCTGGCAAGATATTTTCATTTTGTGTTTTTTAAACACTGGTACACTGATTGTCACTTTCCATAATTCACGTTTGCATCATCAGCATAGTAGGAAGACATGTTGTTTAGGTCTAGTTTGTGTGTCGCAAGCTTTTCAAGTAATATGTTGCTTGTTGCCTCTGCAGTCTCTTCGTTTTACTCATAGAAGTCTAACAGTTTATCTTGGACCCCATGTTCAGGTGTCCAGTATCTCAGTGATAAGGGGAAAGTTTTCACATTGCCCTTGTTAGATGCATCTGTGGCAACTGAGAAATAGGGACCATCTGGCTTGCTGAGGTATTTTAAAAATTCTGTTGAGAGCGGTGACAGTACACTTTTGATCAATGCCTCCGCTTTAGTCTGGCCACAGCTGACATGCTTCGCAATCGTTGAATCTGGATACCATACTTGAGTGTATGGTAAACTTGAGTTAGCTCAGTAGTGATAACCTTGTTATTGAAGGATTCATTTGGCTTGCTGAAAAAATGTGAGACCAGGGTATTGCTCTTGTGAGTCTGCGTGTTTTGTCCATGATTTTTTGATTCAGCATGATACTTAACATCAGACTCACTGCCATGGCAAATGCTAAATTCCTTCCTGCATGCTTTACAAACGGTTTTTAAATCACACTTCTAGGATTTCCGAATCCAGGTGTAAGTGGCTTCCCATTCTGTCCTGTATCTGCACTGTCTTTTTTGTTTTTTGGTAGTTGGCTCCTCCCTTGCCATTGCCATTTCGGGTGGGGTTTTCAGCAGAAGACTGATAGCTAGATAGCTAGCCACTGAAAAGAACCGCGCAGACTCTGTGCTTCTTACATGTTATTATGTGCCCACTGTAGTTTGTCCTACGGTAGGCACTGTGGTTCAGAACAGTAAACTACATATCCCTACCGTAAATTTGCATTACACCAGAAAACAACCTGAAAAAACAAAATTGCCAGTAGATAACTGATCACAATCGCGTTTAATGGGACATTCCCAATCAACTAATTTTCTATTTCACTATCAAATGTTAAATTTTACCTGAATATCGGGACAAATGGTGTCCTGATTGTACATCAAGCAGATGTACGCTGCCAGGTGCAATCCCTGCTTGCTAATGTGGGTAAGTGAACTGGGCAGCAGCTTAGCAGTGCTCAGCCCCGGCTTGCCCTGCATAGAATCAGCATGTGCAGAGGCAGGTGCCTCCTTTCCTTGGCTCTGCCATGAGCAAGGTGGATGGGTCTGCACGCACTCTGCTGGGGATGAGGATGCAGCCTCTAACACTTACCTTAGGGAGCTGCTGGCTGCTTCCTGGGAACCACCTCAAGTAAGCACTGCTGGGTCCCACCCCTGCATTCCCTACTCCCGCCTTCAGTGGAGGAGGTGAGCAGCAGGAAGGGCAGGGCCGGCCAGAGGCAATGGGGCATGCATGGCATGGCCAGAAGCACACTGGTCCACCTGGCCCTGTGCTACCAGCTTGCCCCTTCCTGTAAGGGGTGGACCCATGCTGCACCACACAGCTCCCCTGCCCAGTGCTCCCTGGATGCATTACGCCTTGCACCCCCTGAACACACTATGCCCAGAGCTCCCCCACAACAAATGCACAGTGTTGTGCACACCACCACCCCACCCAGTGCCCCCCAGCCCACAGCCCTACCACAGCTGCCCAGCACCCCACACAGAACACCCCCACTCGCTAGTTTCCCAATACACACAGATTCCCCCTCTCTCCCTCCCTCCCAGTGCCCTTCCCCACAGCCCCACCACCACAACTACACAGTGCCCCACACAGACTCTCCCTGCCCAGTGCCCTGACACACACAGATCTCCCCCACTTCCCAGCACCCTCCAACAGGCCCCCACTGCCTAGCACCCCAAAACACACAAACCTCCCTCACTGCCCAGTGCCCTCCACACACACACACCTCCCAGACACTCACTATCACACCCTGCCCCCTTCCCAAGCCACACTCACCAGCCCTGCTGGGAGGTCTCTGGCTCCTAGGGTGAGAGCAGCGAGGGGAGTCTCCACACTCTCCATGAGCTGTGCCCGCCGCAAGCACGAGCTCCGCGGCTGGTGGCTCCCATTGGCCAGGAAAGGCACCAATGGGAGCTGCCGGAGCCACGGAGCGGGACTTGCAGGCACCGGCAGCATGCAGAGCCCCCCACCCCAAGAGCCAGAGGGACCTGCCAAGGGTTGAGGTGGGGAGTCCCAGCGGTGCTTACCTGGGGTGGCTCCCATCCCGGGAAGCATCCCTGGCAGGCAGGTCCCTCTGGCTCCTAGGGTTGCGGGTCAGGTCGGGTCAAGGAGGGGCAGGGGAAGGGGGGCTCTCTGCCCGCACCTACAAGCCCTGCCCCTGCAGCACGCAGCAGAGACCTCCTTGCCGCCTCTGTGCCTAGGGCTGAACTGCAGGCTCCTGCCGGCTGGCGGGCGCCAAGACTGCCCCAGGAAGAAGCGTTGAGCAGTGCCGGCGGCAGCCTGTGGTCCTTCTCCACCAGACGATCCTGATATTGGGACAAAGTGTGTCCTGACTGATGTAAGGTTGGGACACAGGACAAGTCTCCTAAAATTGGGACTGTCCCGATAATATCAGGACGTCTGGTCACCCTAGACCCAGCACCCTCACAGCAGACTAGAGCTGCAATTATAGGAAAAGTCTTGCTCAGCCCTGGATTGTAGCATGTCCAGTACAGACAGATTTTTTGGGGAATGTAGCTGGTAAAACAGAAGAAGTCTTTGAGTGTTGCCTGTGACTTTTTTTTTAAAAGGCTTATCACTTGTCCAAATTTGGGAGATTTTCACAGGCCAAAAGTCACATCCCTGATACAAAGAATACACCTTTACTGAATTTTACATTCCTGCTCCAAAGCATGTATGCACTAAAACGGTTGAAAAATTCTCCAGAATTTTTTGACATTAGCATAACAACATTTTCTCGTACTTTCATTCTCAGAAATGGTTGAATCTTTCTTGCTGAAATCTGCACTCCCTCTTCCCCCTCACCCCCCCCCCAAAGCCCGAGGTAGACAACTGGTGTAGGAAATTTCAGCCTACCTAGTTTTGTGCCAGGTCATGCTGCCACTTCTCTAGCAGCTTGCCTGGTGAGCTGACTGGACTCCCAGTCTCTGTGCAGCCCACAAGGGAGCCTGGGAGCCCAATGACCTTCATTCCCAGGCAGTCTGCCTTGCAGCATGCCTGGAGAGCTCATCAGGTTACATATGCAGGTCTCTTTACTCATAAATAAAAGTAGCTGTTCACTCTTATACAAAGATAATGATTCTATCTACTGTAATGTTCCTCTTAGTGCTCCTTTGCTTAGAACTGAGCTGCTGTTTCCAGTATACATCTCACTTTCAAGGTTCCATGTTTTAGTGACTCTGAGTCATATTTTACTAAAAGTTAGCAGGAAAGCGATCGGCTTGAATGCAGTGATTCTAATCCCTAATTATTTTAATATGTTGTTGGTAATAGAGAAGATGGTTTACAGAATTCAGTCCCTGATCCTACAAAAACTTACTAATACACTTAACTATACATACAGTGAATAATTTCATTGACCGAAATGGACTACTTGCATTGCACAAAGTTAAGTGTTTTAATCTGTGCTTGATTGGGGCCAAAGTCCCTAAGCAGCAGTCAAGGTCTGAAAACTTTACCAAGTGTGGCTATGAACAACAAAATGTCTAAAGACAAAATGTGATAAATCGCTGAATATTTTTATAGTGTCACAGTTATGTCATCTCCCACTGGATAAAAAGTTGGGATCTCATAGACTCTTGCCTTTGGGATCACTTGAAATATTCTCAGTTCTCTCTCTGATTTCAGTTTTTATTCTAGTCTGGATTTGTATCTATTTATTTATTTTAGGAGAGAGCCCCCCAGATCACCCGTCAGCGTCCCTACATGTTTCCAGAAACACGTTTGTTCTGCTTCCTTGCAGAAGGTTTGTTGAGACCCCTGCTTTCAATCTGAGGCCCTCATCCTGCATCTCTTTGCATAGAATCTGTGGCACTAGGGGCAGGCATCATCCTCTTTGAAACAAGCTGCAGGACTGGGGCCTAAGTGGGCACTTCCAGTGCTATTGACAATATCCAGGCATGTTTTAGTAGCTGATATTTGGCTTCTCCCTGGTTAACAACAAAACAAAGATCAAATTAACACAAAGAAAAGACTGATTCTGCAGATGGCTAGTCATTTTCAGTGACTGCCAAAGTTATGGGAACATTTCTCTTGCTATCTAATCTGACATTTTTTTAAAAAAAGTTCATTTTAATTTTTTCCCCCTGGAACTAGTTTAAACATCTTTTAGTCAACATCTGAAAAGTGACAAAGAATTAATGAAGCAAGCTGCGGTTATCCTTCCACTTCCGTACCCCATGAACCCGCGTCCAGGGACTATTTAAATTTCATGTTTACCATTTAATATTACAAAGAAAGAAAAGAGGAATAAAATAAATGGGAGGGGCAGCAGATGGGGGGGCAATAATATGGGGGATAAAAGAGAGGAGGACAACCAATTATAAAGTTCTCCCGGAACTATTTTTCTTGGTAGATGGAAAAAAAATCTCTTCCTAAAGATACATTTTCTTGTTGGTGAGGATGGAGGAGATGGAAATATTTAATGACAAATTATCAGTATCATGTCTGGAAACTTTTAAAATATGTACAGACCTACTGCATGTATCATACATGCTTTAACTATGTGCTGCTGCTTACTTGGGTAAAGCAAAAAAAATAACCCATGGGGCATACAGAGGAGAGGCAAAGTCAGTGAAGTTCTCCTTGTCAGTTTCCTCAACTTTTCTATTGTGGAGAAGAGCAGGATGTGGAAGAATTAGAGTTAGCCTGCAAAGCCCTGTGATGGGGTTTACAGACCCCACACTAAGGGTAGGAGTAAAGGAACAGTATTAGGCTAAGAAGTCTCTGCCCTGCAGCAGCTGTAGAGAATGCTTCAAATGGCGGACCTGCTTAGAAAGGATTCTGACAGCCAAGCAGGGTGTATTTTGGGAGAATTAATACATTTAAATCAAGGAGGTGGGGGATGGAGCTAATCTCCACTCCAGAATACTGAAAGAACTAGCACATGAAATTGCAAATCTGGTGGCAAATATTTTAAACAAGTCTATCAAATTGGACTTGGGACCAGATGACTGGAAAATAGCAAAAGCAGTGACAGTATCTAAGAAAGGTCAGGGGTGAAGTGATCCAGGCAGCTATGGACCAGTTAGTCTGGACTCAATAGTGTGCAAAATTTTAGAACAAATTTTAAAGAAAGGAATAAAGACATGGAAGCAAACAGAAAGTGGGATAAAATGCAGCATGGGTTTACCAAAGTTAAATTATGCTAGACTAACCTTATATCTTGCTTTGATAGCATATATTTTAAAGACAGATTAGATCTAGCATTTCCTCTATCTGGACTTCAGTAAAACACTTGATATGGTATCATGTGAGAAATTATTAGTTAGGGTGAAGAAGATGGGGATTAGTGCAAGAACTGTAAGTGAGTAAGAAACTGAGTAAAGAGGAGAAAACAATGGGTTGTGTTAAAAAGAGAATTGTGGGGCTGAAGGGAACTTACTAATGAAGTTTCTCAAACATTGGTCTTGGGACCAATTGTATTTAATTTGTTCATTAATGACCTTGGCATAAAAAGGAGCATGCTAGTGAAAGTTGTTGATGATGAACACAGGAGGATCAGAATATTGTACTGGAAGAAATGAATGACCTTTAGTGCTGGAGTAATAGGAATGGAATGATTTGTAATAGTACAAAATGCAAGGTAATGCATCTAGGGTCTAATAAGAATTTCTGCTATAAACTGGGGAATTATAGCAGTTGAAAACAATAGAGGAGGAACAAAATTAAAAGAAGGTTTCTAACTATCAGAGGAATGAGGTTCTGGAACAACCTTCCAACAAAAGTAGTGGGGGGTGGGTAAAACAGCCTAACTAGTTTTAAGATGGAGCTTGATAAATTTAAGAATGGGTTACATGATGGGGTTGCCTCTGATAGAAGCGACTGGCCTCAGTGACCTACGAGGTCTCTTCCAGTCCTATGTCCGTATGGAGATCTGGAAGCCAAGGACAGTTAGGGTTACATGCTGCTTTCATCAACAGAACTCTAGCGGGCAAAAGAACAAAGAAGCAGGACACAGCATTAGCTATAGATCAAAGCACGTAGCTTGTTTAAAAGGCAGTATATAGAGGTGTATATAGTAATATAACCATTACATGTTCCACTATCCTCTATATACCAGTAATTATTTGTTGTTCATTTTTAAATTAGTGTCTTAGATTTCGCTGTTTATCTCTCACCTTTACATCAATGTTAACATATTATGATGACATTTAGCTCATTACTGTCAATGTGCTGAATTTTGCACCATATGGTCTGTAATTCATGGGTGGGTTTTTTCCCACATGGGCAGATCCTTCTGTATATATGCTTAGTGTTTTAAGCTTAGATTTTTGGAAATCAATACAAATGTTATATAAAAATAAAATGAATTTAAGCCTAGAACATTCAGCACTAAATGTAAAACTCTAACACACCCCTACCTCTGACCTATTTCAGTATACTATAGAATCTTAGAAATAATCTATGCAACCTGGATCACACTTAAGGTATACACTGCACCTGGGAGTGAACCTCCCAGCCCGGGGCCACAGACTCAGGCTTGCAATCTAAAAATAACTATGGAGGCCTTGCGACTCAGGTCGAAGCTTGGACTCCGAAGCTTTGGGGAAGCAGTGTGGGGGGCCCCAGGGAAGCCCAAGCCACAATGTCAAAGCACTAACTATGCAGCTATTTTTAGTGCTAGCATGAATCTGTAAGTGCAGTGAAGGCATGCCCTGACAGGCCAAAAATCCGTTTAAACATTTAAACCCATATCTATTACCTTTAATGTTATTGATTATGATACACTATATAAGTTCCTCCCCACTGGGGCAAATTCAGCCCATATGGACTTTTTTTTGCGCAACTACTTTGGTTTCAGTAGTGTTCAGACTCCTAATTCTGACTTTTTAACCCAGTGTAACTACATTATAGTCAGTGAATATACTTGATTTACACTGTAAGTAAAAGAAGAATCAGGCCTATGGCCTCCTACTGTAGGGATGATATTTAGCTCACTGTGTAAACAAAATAAAATTCATTAATATAGTATTTGTAAGTTTTATAGGCACTACATTGTTAAAACCTAACCATGCTTTTCAAGCAAGAGCATCTGAGTTCTCTCTCTGCAGTCACTTTAAACTTTCATGTGCTTGGTAGGGTGCAGCATAGTGACAACCCACAAGTTCAGGAGTTAATGACATTTATTGTAGAATTATTTAGTTCAGCGTCTGTGAACAACCATTTTAACTCCGTACGCCTCATCAGAATGAATCATATATTCTGCAGTGGAAAAACAAGTTGTTTATTTCAGTGGTTGTTCTTTTGCAGGATCAAATCTGAGTCTAGCAATTCTCTTAATATAAAAGGAAACTATGTTTATCCAACTGTGTATGCTACCAGTTTACTCTGTAAAGTGTTGCAGGTTGTCAGTTGGTGCAGGCAATGAAAGGTAATAATAACGGTTAATAAAGAGTTAACTATTATGCTAGTAGCAGTAAAGATTCTGAATCAGCAACATTTTAGAAGATTTCAGAACTGTAGCCCAATTAAAACTGTGACACACTATCTATTTAGCCAGACCTTTGAAACATCACTGGATTTATTTGCGGCAAGAATCAATATAGAGAAGAAACATTTTTAGCTGCTCTCGCTTTTTTAGAATATGGTCTTGTGCCAAGTATCCAAGTTCTTATTTGAAGGTAAATGTCATTCCTGAATGAACTAAAAATCATCACTTTAGACAGAATCTAGCAATTTTGCAAAATAGCATGTAGCACAATATTCCATTACACACACACACACACAAAAAGCCTGATGTCAGCTCATACTGTGCAGTGCAAGTAGGTATCAATAAAGGGCCAGCTGGGTTACATCAATGTAGATCCCATTGGCTACACTACAGCAATGCCAGTTTACATCAGCTGAGGATCTGTCCTAAGGATAATTTTGACTATCATTCTGCAGATATTTTCAGATCTCTATACTATGCTACAACATTGACTAGAAATAATAATAGCAAGGAGTAGCATGAAATTATACTCTTTGCTTATAAGGAAAAGGACAAATACTCTCTTAATTGATGTACATAAATACTAGTAGTACTGAGAGGAATAATATAAATGTAATGAAGGGAGTATACACCAAATAATCTGAAGATAAATGGTTTTATTTGTTGTGACATTACTAATTTACTGTGTTGCTTCATTTTCCTCATCTGTTGTGTAATATTGCTGTCTGGTATTGAACAGATGCTGCATTTCATCCCAGAGACTGGGGATTGCAATGAATCTGGGGTAAAATGTGTTTGCATGTTAGTGGCCATATCATTTTCTCCATTAGGCTTAGAGGTTATGTCACCAAATTATTGCCTGGTGGGTCATGAAGGACCTGACCACCACAGGAATAATAATAATAATAATAATAATTAAAAAAAAAAAGCTGGGAGAGAAGGGAGCCTGAGTTAAAGTAGTCATACTTATCAAAGGTATATCAGTATTTTATCATCATCTACATCCGAAGATGTGATTTACATGGGGGTTTAGTCCATACTACCTTAAGTTAGTGCTGCTTAAAAATGCCTGTGTACATGACACAGACCCTTAAAGCACACTAACTCCCTACTTGGTGTGAATTCTCTTTCAACAAATACTAAGTGCAAATTGAGTTAGTGCAGACTATTGTTCGTGTGCACACAATGCTAATGCACACTGCTTCGGACACCTTCCCATGCAGTATAAAGAGTAAACAACTAAGAAATGTACGAAAAACGAGGGATGACAGAAAATCCAGTAGTTTCCATTTCACATCCTCATTTTATGAGGAGGTGGACAGGATTTGTTGCCAGCACATAACTGCCGAACCCAGTGCCCTTGTGGAAAGTGGTACCATTGCTGCTGCCACCAACAACACTAGAGCCCCTGAGGACATGCAAGAGGCAGAGCAGAACAAGGATGTGGACTACAGGGGAGAAATTACCCCCAAGTAAATGGGATCCCTTTGAAACCTGGGACACTGAGGGCAGACATGTAGGAAGTCAGCCTGATTCCAAGCTCAGAACACAGGAGTAAGATCTTATCATTCCTATCAAGGGTACCTCAGCATATACATATCTATCTTTACAATTTACAGTATTATTATTCTATACTACTATGCTAAGTTCTGTGCCGGGTGCCCATGGAAGCTGCCATTTTTGGTGGGTGTGAGTTAGGAGCCTTTCTAAATCTATAGCCCCTTCAACCCTTGTCAAACACTGTGTCTGCCCCCTGCTTCTTTCTCCCTCTGAAATGTTTTAAAAATGGCAGTTGGACCAGATAGGCAATAGGCTTTTAGCTTCAGCTGAAGTCCTGCTTATCAGCTGTTTACAAACCCATGCCACAGTGGTCACACTGAATCATAGAAATGTAGGTCTGGAAGGGATGTTTAAGTCATCAAGTCCAGCCCCCTGCACTGTGTCAGGACCAAGAAAGTCTACACAATTCCTGACAGGTGTTTGTTAAGAACAGGTTGAACAATGTTCAACAACAAGGATTCCACAGCCTCCCTTGCAAGTCTATTCCAGAGCTTAACTTTAGTTAAGTTCTTACAGCTAGAATTTTTTCCTTATATCTAACCTAAATCTCCCTTGCTGCCAATTAATCCCGTTACTTCTTGTCCTACCTTCAGTGGACATGGAGAACAATTGATCACACTCCTCTTTATAACATTACATAACATCATTGGCTTCCCCCTCAGTCTCCTATTCTCAGACTAAACGTGCCCGGTTTTCTTAACCTTTCCTCATAGGTCAGATTTTCTAAACCTTTTAAATGTTTTGATGCCCTCCTCTGGACTCTCTCCAATTTGTCCATATCTTTCCCAAAGTGTGGCACCCAGAACTGGACATAGTAGTCCAGCAGAGGCCTCACCAGCGCTGGGTCAAGTGGGACAATTACTTCCTGTGTTTCACATATGACACTCCTTTTAATAGCTAGAGTGATGTTAGACTTTTTCACAGCTGCCACTTATTGTTGACTCATTCACCTTGTGATGCACTATAACCCCTGGACCTCTTTCAGCAGTCCTAGTATCACCTAGCCAGCTATGACCCATTTTGTATTTGTACATTTCCCCAGTTCTCCAGTATTCCTCACATAAAGACCCCCCAAGTTTCCTGCAATGATTGGGGGGCCAGTCTCCTTACAGCACCCCCAAACTCCACAAGTAGAACACCCCTTTTATTTCAGGGTTTCCTGGTCTCACCTATTTTCCATCATCGACCCCATCTGTGTCCACTTATCCCCTCTTCTGTCCCCCTCACTCTTGGAATCACTGTTTTTAGCCATTTCTCTCTCTTGCTGCCTTTTTTGGAAGCTGAGAGAAAGTATTACTCTCTAGATAAAGCACTGAATAATATTTTCTTTCCACTAATTAGTCACTACATATAATTCTTTAGTGTTGTAATCTTAGAACAATAATTTTGTTTAATCTCTAGTCTAGAAACATCTCTGAAGCATCATCCAATACATTTTTCCCTTTTCCTAAGGGACTAATCACTCAGTTGTACAATTCTAATTGTTTTGGCCAAGAACTGAGTGTTTGTAGAGACAAAATGGACTTTCCTTGAAAGATGGAGAATGTCATTCAAGCTCAGTAAATAGTCTGATGAATTATTTGGTGGATGATTTTCACCTCTTTTCCTGTTTGCACAGTGTCCATTAAGAGATCAGTTTGTTCATTATTCAAAATTATTTGACAAAAGGTTTTGCAAATTTTCTTCTCTATGGCTTGCCATTTCCAATTCAAACTGCTAATGCATTGCTTATTATTAATCACATAAGGCACATGATGTCTTGTCTGTTCTGTGACTGGATGAGTTTAATGCAGTAAGTTAAGTAGTGGAGGGGAGGGGCGAGAGGAACTAGTATGTGACTTATGTAATCAGTTTCTTAGTACACATGTTTGTGGCAAACAAATTTAAATTGACCTTCTCCTGAATATTTGGTTGTACTAGGTGAAGAATTAGATTTCCATGATCATTTGTAAAATTCAATCAGATAAATGTTCTGAGAAAGTGAACATAAAAAGGGCAGGAACATTGCCAAAGTGAATTCATTTAAAAATTCAAGTGGATATTCACATAAACTGCCATGCTCGGAGTGTAATTCTGTACCTTTCTGGATTACCTTACAGTTAGACGACAAAATGGGGCTGACGGGAAGGCAGTAGAATGCTGACAGTAGAGAAATTCTGGTCCTCCCTAAAGTATGGAACAGGAACAAAATAGATTAGAAATTACTATGCAGCTACTTGATGCAGCATGCAGCTGGGAGAAGGGAGTTGCTCCTAATCTCTGTCTGAAATCCTGCTAGCGAAGGCAATACGTTTAGCACTGAAGTGCTCTCTATATAGCCAACTATATGGCCGCGCCTGTCAAGTGTGATGAAACCAAAGTAGTCAATTTAATGAAGTGGGGCTGCACAATGTCTTCATGATTTGGTGCAGGATGATCTGTTTTTGATGGTCACCAGATAGTTTTCAGAGATAGTTAGTGGTGGTGCAGTGCAATTGCTGTTATTATCAGTATGAAGGGAGTGCATCATACCAAGGAAGGAGTGATTTAGGTGGAACAAAGGAATCGGGGTTATGATTTTTGAGCAAGTTGTTTTCCTTGAGGTCCCCCCCCCATTTTTTTTAAAGGGAACAAGGGAATCTCATTTGCCATTAAATAAATAAGCAACTGCAGTGTGCTTCCTACTCTACAGATAACATTTTACAGCATTATTATTATTATCCTGTGGCATATAGTGATATATCTGTGAATGTTTTAATATAACAGCATCAGTGATATGATGTGTGCATGTGGTGGGGGGGATTATGGGTTGCAAAGGACTATTGCTTGGGAATCACACATTCTTGATTCTAGCATCAGTAACACCCCTTCATTCATGTGAGGGCTGAAAAACCTCTTTCTGAATGTATACAATGTCTGGAGTGGAAAAGATGGAGTGGCTGAATTCATGCACATGTGCCCATTTAGAACCTGATCCAGTACCCATTTAATTCAAAGGGAACCTTTCCATTGGCTTTTAATGAGGTTTGGATCAGGTGCTGGAGCAAAATGCCCTGTGTGTCCAGACAGTTTCTCCAGCCTCCAGAGGAAATCTTGCTGTTATGGTATTTCAGTACAATCTATATTTTGTCATTGGTAGATCACAGTGGAGAAGTCAATTTTTGCAAATCACATATTTGTCCTGCACAGTCAGAATCTTTTGCCCTTTTTTTGGACAGAAATCTGAGTGCTAACCAGGAGCAGTTTCAAAAGAATCTGTTGGCATGTAAAATTTTGTATCTTAAGCATTTGTTACCTGCTAGAGGAGGTTCAACACATCTCTGGCAAGTAGCATTTTGTTAGCAATCTTATGTTACCTTAAACACAAGGAAAGTGTTCAGTAGCTGTCAGCTTGGTAAAAGTGGATGCTTTTATCTACTGTGCATGTAACTGAAGGACTCCCCCACCCCACTGTCTGCGTGCATGGTATTTCTACTATCCTTCATTTACTGTTAGTCCACTTTCCAGTCTCACCATGGAGTCAGGTCACACTACATGTTTAGCGTAGTGCCGTTGTGTTTATGTGCTGATGACAATGAGGTAAAGATATAAGGTGTGTGTAGTTTTTCTGTTTGAGGAGCTAATGGGGAGCGTGTGAACTAGAGTCTGCTCTAGATACTTCTGTGTTGGTTACATGGTGACTATTCCTCCTGCCTTTATTTATGCTCAGGTTAGGGCAGCTCTAGTGCTGCTTTATTTTATACTTCCCATTATGGCAGCTTTTTGTCAAGGCAACATAAATGTTTTTGTCCAAGCCTCCAGTTCATACTCACTTTCTTTTTGAGCACACCACCTTTACATGTCTCTACTGGCACTTCTGTTTTGTGGCACAACTAGACTTGTGCAAAACAAATAGTGCTCGCCTCCCTTGTATATCCTTCTCTCATCATTGCCTTCTGCACATCTCTCTATTGTAAAACAGCACAGGAGAGGATCTGGGTCATTATCTTCCTGACTGTATACATTTCTTTTGCTGCTGGATGCAAAAAAAAAATCCTGGATGGCAAAACATATTGAAATGATGCCTGGTTTTATGATAGCTTCTGTTAAAAAAGGAAGCAAATTACTGTAAACTCATAACACCACTTAAAATTCATTTTATGTCTCATCAATCACAAAGTCTTAATAGATAAAAATAACAGAGGTTGAAATTGAAAAGTGAAAGAAAATTTAGCTGCAGTCATTGAGACTTATCCTCCTATTTTACTGCACAGAACTTTAGTTCTCCCCCCACTCCCCTCCAGCAGGTATGGATGTTCAAGGACAATTTCCTTTTTAACATTATCTGTGAAAAGCAAACATTAGCTTGGTTGCTAGGAGACAACTATTTGTTTCTCTAATGAGAGATCACTTTACCTGTTTTTGGTAAGATGCTCCAGTTATATATCTTTGCTGTTACATGTTTTAAATCTCTGGATAATAAATGTATAGGCTTTTGGGTAACATTACAAATCCAAAACTTTAAGCTTAAAGAAAACAACAATTTTTACAAGAATTTCAGTAACTGTTAATTGTTCAGACTTGTTTACTTTTTTAGATCTATGCACAAAGAACATTTCAGTCAGATGATGGTGTGTTTTGGAAAAAAATCAAGAAAGATGGATATGAGTCTTTGTATTGTTACCTTACTTCATGCATGAGCAACCCCACAGACCTGAGACCTGCATGTGTTTTATTTTGTTTGATATACTTCTGTATCAAAGATCATAATGTAGGAACCAACCATATGGGAGATTCAGGTTTAAGACTTGCATCTAGTCTCTTAATCCTTGGGCTCTGTACAGTGTGCTAAGCTCTTGGCTAAGTGATGAAAGCCTGGTCTAATTCAATATCGTCCAGAGTTAAAAAGCTCTGCTGGTGGACTGTGAATCTCATCTTGTCCTCTTCAGGCAGAAGAAGGGTTGTCAGACCATGTTTTACTGAGGTTGCATTTGAATGTGTATTTTATGATAAGGGCTTAAAAGAGAATATTAAGGATCTGCAGTTTTCTTTTAGGAACATGGAAAAATCCTCTCCCCAAACCACAATGTAGCAAGGGACTTTGCATTCCTTTAGTGCTATGTTTTGATATTCTGTTAGCATGTTTAACCCTATCGGTTCAAGTCAAGCACTCCATTTTTACTTTTTATTCTTTTGTTTTACTAACTGGTTTTGTAGTACTTCAGCAAATGATTTGTTATAGCTGCAAGGATATCAATTTTGATGCATCAGTACATCTTATGGTATGCTTGTAAAACCACCTGTCACATTCAAGAAGGGATGTCAGTACTATAAGACTAGCTACCTCTGGTTTTGCATGATAATCAAAAGATGTGTTAACTGCCAGCATTGCCAGATCAAAGTAATCTAAAAACGGCCCCTTTATATCGGATACCGATATGAATAATATAGCCATGCATTACAGATGCCAGGATTTTTGAAGATTTTCAAAGTATATAACATACAGTTGCACATCTTTCATCTATTGTTCATAATGGGACAGGTAACAGATGGTACTTGGTCTATGAAGCTTTTTATGTTCATTACATGAGACATTACTAGCTTCATAAAATTATCTCACTTTTGTTTGCTCAATCTTGCTGACTAATTACATCATTTCATAATAAAGTTCAAAACTTCATAATTATCACCCTGCTGATTTCCTGCTGATGGGCCAGAACTGCAGCTGATGTAAATCAGTGTAGCTTCATTTGCCTTACTTTGCTTTGCTATTACTTATATATTTTGCTTTGGTTCTTGCACATAGCATTCTATTAAATTTATAATAGTGTATCATATTGTACACAGAAATTCATCAGAATAGATGGTTTTGTAGTTAGCTGGTCAAATACAATAACTGGTCTTACATTGCCACTGAGTGAAGTCAATGGAAAAACACCTACTTTGACCCTATATGTTCCACTTAAAGTGGCATAACTTTGGTAATGGAGATGTGAGGATCCACATTGCTTGACCGTGGGTTTGGTGATCCCTGAGTAACTGCCGCATCCACACCACCACCCAACAGCTCTTGCAGAGTACTTGTCAATGGGCTGAGAGTCTTGTGGGACCACGCACCACAGGATGTACTGCCCACCAACTGGCAGTGTTCTCAGGGTCCCTGATTAGTCCAGGAATACTACTTAAGCCTGAAAGGGACATCTAGAAGTTGTCTGCACCTAAATGCAACCCAGGTGGATGCTTCACAGACCCTGCTCCTTTGCGCTGCCCTGGTTCCTGACTTCCTGACCCTGGTTCTGACCCTCAGCCCTGGATTCCAGTTCTGGCTCTCACCCTCAGCACTGGCCCTACCCACTAGTCCTGACTTTGGCTCCATCCATTAGTTCTGACTGCCCACACCCTGGCCATGACAGAGGCTTTGAAGCACCCTTTCTAAATAGTCAATACCTGAAATACAATGTTAAAACAGGAATAAACTCTGACTTCTGGTAGCAAAAAATACTGGATTCAGTATGGATGTTGTGGGCCAGCTCCAATATATTAATATTCACTATTTTTATAGTGTCTGCAGGTATGCTTGGAGCTTCACATGCATAAAACAAGGCAGGTCTGTCCTGAAGAGCTTGTGGTCTCAAAGAACTGGGGAGGGCCATGTGAAAAAGGGCCATGTTATTCCATAGAAATAAAGTGATAGTTGACCTTTGGTTCCTCTTGTAAGATCGACAGATTTTTGTTAACTTAAAAAGACATTGGTTTACTCTAGCAGATGTATTGTATTTGTGGCAGCATGGTGGCATTTTGTTTAGTAAATTGCAAAGATACTCAAGGTGGCTGGGGTACCCAATAAAAGAGATTCTCTCACCCATCTTCTCTTTGTAATATCCTGGGACCAACACCACTAGAACAAAAGCCCATACGAAGATAAACAAAACATGGAACATAATAAATGTTTTCTCTTCTGTAGAGCTGGAGGGTTTGTGGAGAGGAGCAGTGTAGTGTAAAAGATTTGGGTAATACACCTCTACCTCTATATAACACTGTCCTCGGAAGCCAAAAAATCTTACCTCGTTATAGGTGAAACCATATTATATCGAACTTGCTTTGATCTCCCGGAGTGCGTAGCCCCACCCCCCATGAAGCACTGCTTTACCGCGTTATATCCAAATTCGTGTTAGATCAGGTCGCATTATATCGGGGTAGAGGTGTATTTTTTTCAATAGCCCTATGATCCCTGTAGTGATGTCTATGGTCCATGTTCTGAAACGAGATGAAACAGTTTAAAGAATTTTGGTCCTGCGCACTATGGGAAATTGGTCCTCCAAACACGGCCACTCAAATTTGGCCTGATCACCTAAAGCTTTGATTTATGTGTTCCCAATTAGTAATTTAAAAATGAGGACTAAAACCACACTGGATTCTTTAAGGTTTAAGCATCTAGGGCAGTTACAGAGAATTTAATATAGTGGTGATGTGTGAATGACTCAGTAAGTAATTTAAAACTTTGCTTCACTAAATTTTATATTAAATAAACAAGCTTTACGATATAATATGCTGCATTTATACTCTCGTACACTGAAATATAAGCCTACGCTGCATTATACTCATGTTCTAAGATGAAATTAATGAGCATAAAATGAAGAGAATGTGTATAATTCTTTTTCTAATGGCGCTTTGATGGCGGATGGGCATACCTAATCTAAAATTAACATGCTACCATTTTATAATCAATTTTATAAATTGATTAGTGAGCATTAAATCTACCTTTTTTTTAACCAGAATTACATATTTTTTACTTTGTCACAGGATATTTAACACTAAGTATTGTCTTAATTAACATCTGCATAAATGCCGTATCAATAGCTATCAATATAGACAGCATTTTCCAAAACGTTAACATTTTATCTAAAATATTAATTTATATCTAACTTGCCTCTGAATTGTCTCTTTACTTTACTCATATTTGACTAGGCCTCCCTCAGCAACCCCTGGCTCAGCTCTCTACTCCCATCCCAGGCTAAGGCAGCTCCAGTGATCTGGCTGGCCAGTAGGTCCTAACCCCTGCCCTGAACTCCCTCGGTGTAGTCTAAATATGAGTGAGTGGTGTTGCCATATCACAATGTCACTCACTCAAATTTGGCCTGGCCACGCCAACTCCCAAGTTGTGATGGTTGGTGGGGATTACCAGAACAATCCACTGCAATCCAACGCAAGGTTGCAATTTCACTCACTCAAATTTGTATCGGCCACCCCTCCTGAGATGGGGGCTCAAGTGCAGATTGGCTAATCCAGGCCTGGCCCTGTGTATATATAGTCAGACCCTTGTGTTTGCTGACTACACAGAACATCTATTATTTGGACCCCATTGTGCCTGTGTGGTTTCTTCATACTAAGTTTGTTGTGTAAACAGCAAAAGCCACAACAGCTGGGATGAGAAAATAAGAGGCAAAACAGTGGAGGAATCTCCTGGTAGGAATTACTGGCACAAGTGTCCAAAAAATGATAGTCATGTCTACTGTCTGCAGTAGCAAACTGTGAGTCAAAAGAACTATGGCTGACTTGCTCTGTGATCTTGGGCAAGTGTCTGTACTTCTGTTCACCCATTTATGAATAATAGTAATCTTACTGAGCTCCCAGTTCAGCAACATTCTTATGCTTAAAGGAAGGCATGTACTTCTGACTAATCCCATTGACTTCAAAAAGGCGCACACAAAAGTACAGTCCTGAATCAGGATTTGGGTGCTGAGAGGTTCTGAGTGCCTTTGACACTTTGCAGGATCAGGCCCTATGCTACTGTCTTTTTTTCTTGCTGTTTCTGCTTTCATCTCTTGCTCTTTCTGGTGTGCTGCTGCTCCTTTATCCCAGTAGGTCAACAATAACCTTAGCAGATATATGAACACATATCTGTCTCACCACATTGAGGATTGACTTCTATTCCTCAGCACCCATTCGTAACCCTGAGGTGTGAATGTCAAAGCATAACTAGACCACTTAATGCTAACATGCACAGACATTTTCTTTTTTGTTTTTATTTAAAAATAAAATAAGAAAATTAAAATTAAATCAGAGCAGCGTTACTGTTAAATATTTAATCACTAAAAGACAGAAAGAAAAAAATTGGGTTCTCAGTGTAGCATTAATACATTCATATTTTATATTGACCTCTTCTTGAACATATCTCAGGGCTATTACCTCATCCTCAACCTTGATGATCTGTACTGCTTTTGAAACTGTTGATCATTCTCTCCGTCTCAAAATCCTGTACTTCCTTTGCATTCTTGATGTAATCCTCTAATGGTGCTCCACCTATTTCTCCACCTATTCATTTCGTAGAATCATAGAATCTCAGGGTTGGAAGGGACCTCAGGAGTTCATCTAGTCCAACCCCCTGCTCAAAGCAGGACCAAACCCAACTAAATCATCCCAGCCAGGGCTTTGTCAAGCCTGACCTTAAAAACCTCTAAGGAAGGAGATTCCACTTTAGTGCCCCTCTTAGTGAATCCTCCTTTCTCCCATTCGCTGGGGGCCTTACATGACTGCATCCTTGACCCAATCCATTTCTTCCTCTGCACCATTAATCATCCACTCACATAGGTTCAACCACTGGGTTTGCACTAACATTTTGCAGAGCCACCTTGCCATTCATGACTTGTATTAAATCTTGTGTCAGCTTCTTTCTGACATTTTCTCCTGGATGTCCTGCTGGCAGCTTACACTTTCTGATCTTTCCTACCAAGTATTCCTGTTTCCCAGCAATCTTGGTCACTGGACAACACTGTGCTCAGACCCATAGGTTCACCTGTTGCTCAGACCCATAGGTTGGAGACATCACTGATGGTTCTCTGCCTCACACATCCACACAGGGTCCAAACATTAACACCATTTTCCAGTATATCATTTTGAATATCAAACATTTCCTTAGCATTGACAATGATAATACCTTTGTTCAGGACTTCATCATTTCCTGACTTGACCGCTGTGACTTTCTCCTCCTTGGAATCCTTGAAAAACACATTGCTCCCCTATGATCCACTCAAAATGCAATATTGACATCTTCTTTGCATATAACTTTGTCCATGTTGTCCCCTGTATGAATCCTTCTACTGGCTCTCCATTTTTTACTGAATTATATTTAAGAATCCTGTTCTCATCTTCAGGGCTCTTCACAATTTCCCCCCACCATACTTACAATATGCCATTGTCTCATATTTCTGCCAAATATGCCAGCTGTAAAAGCCCATTTGTCTGCTTATCCCACAAATATCTGTGCTTTCCTCCATGCTACCCTTCATATAAGGATATCCTTCCCTGAATTAAATCACAAGACCACCGCCTTTTACCTCTCAAAACTCACTTTGCTATGCTGCAATTAGCCAACCAATGATGGTTAGGTTGCAAAACAGTCAGAGAACTATGATTTTACTGATTTAATTTCAACGATTTCAGGAGATTTGGAACTATCAAGTGCACAATTGTGATGCTATATAACCACTTGAACTTATGTTCACAACCCTTGTCTTCCCTTTTCCCTTCCCTCCTCTTGTTTGTTTCAGCCATTTTCTTGCATCTTGTTTCAAATTGTGAGGTAAATTCTTCACGGCAGGGACTGTTGCCTGTATGTTCCTATGGCACAGAATGCAGTAGAACTTTGATCCAAAACAGGCCCTTCTGGTGCCACCACAGTATAAAAAATATCAATGGGTTGTATTCTGATCTCACTTTGATCAATATAAATCTGAAATAACTCAACAGGGGGTTGATTTTGTCTGTGTATCTATTCAAATGCATATCATTCTATGGCATTTAGAAAAGTGGCTTTCTCAGTGATTTAATAATTCTTTGTTTTGATTAAGAGATTTCAAGTACGAACTCTAGATAACCCCTGACTTTGTTTAGCCTGTCTCTTTAAGCAGCATCCTTTATTGCATTTGATGGAAAAGTTATCAGCTTTGGAAAAATAGCGCTTATAATGTTTTATCTTCCAAGAAAATGTTTGTTGTATTTATCAGAAGAAGGATGTAATTTGTTATGAAGAAATAGTCCGTGGGTCTGAATAAAAGGCTTAATACTGCATCCAAAATTCCCTCATTATCTTTGGTAGGAAACTGGAAATATTATATTGTTTATAGACAGCTGTTGTCCAATTTTATTCCAAGTTATTGCTTATGTCTCAAGTATCTATGCTTGTACATTTTGTACAGCAGCTCCTGGTTATGCATTTGTCAAAGGTACAGTACTGTACCTGGGTTGAGTATCTTAGTCTTCAGTTGATTAAAAAGATGTCATGTCACACAAAGGAAGGAATAAACTGGGAGATGTTTCTTTTCTTCCTGTTTTGAAAGGCATTGGCACGACAACCATAGTGTTTAATAGCATAATTCTTGGAAGTATAATGATGCGTTACATTTCAGTGGTTCAGAAAATAATAGAATGCTGATGGTGCTGATTAACACCATCTCATATTAACAACATCTAATTAACTTTCATTTGAAGCTTTTCAGCTGGATTATATGATCTTTGCATAAATTTCAGCTCAGTAAAAATGGGGCCTGGGTGTTGTTCTTTTTTGCCCTTTAATTTCTATTCATAGTAATAAATATGTTTGCTGATGGGGGGGTGCTTATTTTGTATAACATCCTGGTGCCATCACTTGCCTGTTTTTTTGTAAGATGTGCTAATAGGAGGTTTGGCATAAAAGTAGCTGGCAGCTTGTATTTTCATTGGGAAGGTTTCAGCAATTTGTTAGTATAACCCAAAACACATGTAAAGGATTTGCTAAGTATTAGAACAAGAATAAATTTTTTACCACACTCTAAATCCAAATATCGTAATGGAACACAGAGCTAAACAACTTCACTAGAACAGCGAAACACTGAAATACGTCATTTCTCTAGATTGCAGTTATGCAAAAGTAGGTTCACTAACATGACTGTTTTGAACATGTGGAAATATTTGCACTTGCAATGCATTTTCTTATTAAACATATACTTAAAGTTAATGAGAGAATTGTGCTTACTTTGATAGGAAAATATTACTTTGCATATATAAGAAAGCACAAGATTTTTGTGGTTTAGGAGGAGGTGTTTTGTATGGATTTTTTTAACACTTTTCTGTGTTTTGGTTCTGCTCAGTGTTTTATGATGTGTGTGGGTCTAAAGAACCAAAGGACAATTGATTCAAGAAAAATATAGTTTGTGCATTTGGAATTTAACTGTATGAATATAGAGGACTGAGAATTTGTTTAATCTGTTGTGTAAACAGATTTTTATCCTCTGTTTGTGACTTTTCCCCTACATAATTATCCATGGGCTTTCACTATACTAGAGGATGCTTGTGTGTGCCAGTCTATAGTGGTACAAGTGATGAATTACAGAAAGATCACAAATATGACAAAATACACTCTAGCTGTGAAATCCTGGAACTATGGAAGTTAATGGCAAAATTCTCATTGACTTCAATAGTACCAAAATTTCACCCCAACTTTGCAGGAAATCGCCCATAGAAGGGTTGATTGAATATTGATAGGCAAGATGCTTGACCATCTGCACATGAAGCAAAGTTCTGTCCTCAGTTATATGGTGGATCTTGATTACAATATCCTTCTCTGCTTACATGTGCAAAGCTATTAGCAATAAAAGGGAAAGCTACACATGTAGAAAGAGAGGACACTAGAGTTGAGATCTGCCCTGGGGATCAAAGAGCAGAATTTTGCTTTATGCAACCATACTAATGGCTAATAACGTCTATTCTCCACTTCAATGGCTTAAGGGAGAGTAATAAAAACTTCTGACATATCCCATTTCTTCAATCTGTAGATCACATCCATCTATTTAATAAAAAATTAGTATGTTTCTTTAATCAAGTGTTTAAGGGTACGTCTACACTACAAGACTATTTCGAATCTACTTAATTCAAATTTGTGGAATCGACCTTATGAAGTCGAATTTGTGTATCCACACTAAATACACTAATTCGACTGTCTGAGTCCACAGTAACGGGGCCAGCATCGACTTTGGAAGCAGTGCATTGTGGGAAGCTATCCCACAGTTCCCGCACTCCCCACTGCCCATTGGAATGCTGGGTAGAGCCCCCAATGCCTGCTGGGGGAAAAAATGTGTCGAGGGTGGTTTTGGGTAACTGTCATCATTGAACCGTCAATCACGTCCTCCCTCCCTCCCTCCCTGAAAGCGCCTGCGGGCAATCTGTTCGTGCACTTTTCTGCTCAGTGACAGCGCGGGCGCCACAGCACTTTGAGCACGGATCCCGCTGCAGTTATGGCCATTGTCAACTCCTCGCACCTTATCGTCCACCTCTTCCACAGTCAGCTGCTGAGAAATAGGGCTACTTTTCAATGGTGCTGCGAGCACTGGTGGACCATGGGGGACATTTTACCAACATCAACGTCGGGTGGCCAGGCAAAGTTCATGACGTGCTTGTTTTCAGGAACTCTGGTCTGCAGGACCAGACGCCTGCAGGAAGGTAGTTTCTTCCCGGACCACAAAATAAGTCTTGGGGATGTGCAGATGCCTATAGTGATCGTCGGGGACCCAGCCTACCCGCTTATGCCCTGGCTCGTGAAGCTCTGTGCAGGCGCCTTGCACAGCGACAAGGAACTCTTCAAGTACCAGCGAGCAGTGAGCAGCGTGACCTGTGACTGTTCAGTTTCTTTACAGAGAAGCTGAACCTGCCCCTGTTTCTTTACCAAGTTACTGTTGACTAGCATCTGCAGTTACATATCCCGCCCACCCCGCTTCCCCAACTTCCAACACATGTATAAAAATAAAATACATGTTCCACTGTAACTTTACAAAGGTTTCTTTATTGATGACTTTGCGTTACAGGGTTGAAACCGGGACACGGACTGTGCTGGGTAGGGTGTGTGGTGATGTAAAGACCGCCTGTAAACTCGAGGAATGACAGGCTCCTGCTCCCAGAGCAGTCTGCAGTGCCGGACTGGATGTTTCAACGGAGCCTGCCATCCCTCCTTTTTGGGATTCTGTGTGCGGGGGCTATGTGGCCTTTTGGCGGGGGAGGATGGATACAGATTCCTCTGCTGCATGGCTCTGTGGTCCAGGACAGGGACCGTTGCATGAGATCTGTAACCCCCCTCCCCCGCTACAAAGTCACGTACCCCCCCACCCACACAGAACCTGCAAACCACCTCCCATACCGACCAGGGTGCCTACTGACTGCACTGTGTGTGTGACCTGCTGCTGATCCTGCCCCCGTGTCTGTACCCTGGTAAAGGTGATTGTCCTGTCCAATTACCAACCCCCTTCCCCCCCTTCAAACACAGTCTCCTCTAAAAGAACATGACGGAAAAAGTAATTAACGGAAAAGTATTTTTTATTATCAATTAGACAGTTAGGGGATGAAACTGGGATGGGGGCTTGGGTGAGGCGGGAAGGAAAGGACTTCTCAAAAATTAGGCTATGAGAGCTTTTCGGTACTTGAGCACTCTGCTGGGGTGCAGTGACAGTTTACACGGCCTCTGGCGCCCCTCCTTCTGGTTATTTTGGGTGAGGGGGGTATGGGACTTTGTGGCGGGGGAGGGCGGTTGCAGATACTCTGCAGGGGGGCTCTGTCCTCCTGCCTGAGGTCCTGCAGAACATGCACAAGGCGCAGGAGCATGTCCGTTTGCTCCCTCATTAGTCCAAGCAGCGTTTGAGTCGCCTGCTTGTCTTCCTCACGCCACCTCTCCTCCCGTTCGCTGTGTGAGCGCTGGTACAGAGAGAGGGTCTCCCTCCACTGGCTCTGCTGGTCCGCCTCGTCTCGGGAGCACCCCATAACTTCAGCGAACATCTCGTCCCCTGTCTTTTTCTTTTGCCGCCTAATCTTTGCCAGCCTCTGTGAGGGGGATGCTGTGGCAGGTCTGGAGACAGTCGAAGCTGTGTGATGGGAAAAAGGGAGTGAATTCCTTGCAAAGATACATTTTGGCAAACAATGAACACAGTGTAGTCTGTCTCTGTGAATTCTGGGTTGAGATCCCAGTGCCTGATGGGGCAAAAACCATTTTCGCGGGTGGTTCTAGGTAAATGTCGTCAGTCATCCCTTCCTCAGGGAAAGCTACAGCAGACAATCATTTCAAGCCCGTTTTCCCTGGATTGCCCTGGCAGACACCACAGCGTGGAAACCATGGAGCCTATTTTGCCTTTTGTGCCTGTCACCGTATGTGTACTAGATGCCGCTGACAGAGGCGGTCCAGCAGCGCTACACAGCAGCATGCTTTTGCTTTTGCATGACAGCAGAGATGGTTACCAGCCATACTGTACCATCTACCATACCATAAATTGGTAATAAGATGGGCATGGTTACCAGTCCTTTTGCATTGCACCATTTGCTGCTGTCATAAGTGCCCCTGGCTGCACTTAGCCAGGGGCGCAAAAGCCAAAATTGGGAATGACTCCCTGAGTCAATCCCTCCTTTTTGGTATGTAAAAATAGAATCAGTCCTGCCTAGAATATGGGCAAGTGTACTAGAGAACCACTGTATCAGAGAACCAGAGAGCACAGCTGCTCTGTGTCAGATCCTGCATAGATTATGAGCTGAATGCTATTCACAGGGCGTGCTCCTGCAACAACCCCACCTGTTCATTCCATTCTTCCCCAGCCTTCCTGGGCTACCATAGCATTGTCCCCTCACTTGTGTGATGAAGTAATAAAGAATGCAGGAATAAGACACAGTGCCTTGTTAGTGAGAAATGAGTGGAAGGCAGCCTCCAGTTGCTATGATAGTCCAGACAGGACATTAAGGAGTGTGGAGGAGAGGAGCCCAGCATCCTGCTGCTAGTCCAGGGGCAATTGAATCTTTTCTTTACACATGAAGGGTGGGGGCTGATGAAGCTCAGCCCCCTGTTGCTATGATGATGGTTACCAGCCATACTGCACCATCTACCAGGAAAAATTAGGGCCAGGCGCCCTTGATCGACCTCACTGATGCTAGTACGCATGGTTACCAGTCCTTTTGCACTGCCCCATGTGCCAATAGGCTGATGATGACGATGGATATCAGTCTTATTGTACCATCAGCCATCCATAGCGTGGGGGGAGTGAGGATGTCGGTGTTCAGTGCTGCACCATCGCATTTATCTTCAGCATTCAGTAAAGATACGGTGACATGTACTAGAGTCAACAGAGGATTGTTTTCCCTTTCACTTCTGGGGATGGGGGGGTGCGTAAATTGCTGAGCTATGCCCTGACCCACCGCGGACACTGTGTTTGACCCTAGAAGCATTTGGAGCTCAGCCAAGAATGCAAATGCTTTTCGGAGACAGCAGGAACTGTGGGATACCTTGCGTCCTCAGTCCCTCCTCCCTCCATGAGCGTCCATTTGATTCTTTGGCTTTCCGTTACGCTCGTCACGCAGCAGCGTGCTGAGTCTGTGCTATGCCGTCTGTCCGGAGTTTTTTGAAAAATACTCTGGACCAGGCGTAACATTACAGTAATTCCCCTAATTAGATGCAGGACTCTCCGAGCGAGATCACCCTGAGGACGGTCACTGAAGGAGATAGAGAGCGCATGCTGCGTGAAAGCCAGCACAAACCAGGGCCCTATGCAGCCGTGCTCGGGGAGGCAATGCTCCCTGAGTACCTCATGAAAGCCTCGCGCAGAAAAGTGTGCTGCCACGGAGCACCCAATAAGGCAACTCTCCCCAGGAACCTCCTGCGGAGGCTTTTCGATTACCTCCAGGAGAGCTTCGTGGAGATCTCCCAGGAGGATTTCTGTTCTATCCCCATATATAGAGAGACCTCCTTTTCACATACTTCAGATTCCTGTTATATTAAGAATAAAAGTTTACATGGTTAAAGCACTTACCGAGTGATCCTTCCCCTGATTCAGGGTCCGGGTTAAAGGCCGGGGACGGTTGGTAGGGGATCTCCGTGACGGTGATGAAGAGCTCCTGGCTGTCGGGGAAACCAGCGTTGTAAGCGCTCTCGCCTGCCTCGTCCTCCACAAACCCTTCCTCATCTTCCCCGTCCGCGAACATCGCCGAGGAACTGGCCGTTGACACTGTCCCATCGTCAGAGTCCATGGTCGCTGGTGGGGCAGTGGTGGCAGGCTCCGTAGCGTCCGTTTGCCGCTTTGATTTTTTGGTAGCCTTGTCTGGGGTCCTTGATTTTCACGCGGCGCTGCGTGGCATCCCGGCTGTATCCTCTGTCTCTCATGGCTTTGGAGACCTTCTCGTAGGTCTTTCCATTCCGTTTTTTGGAGCGCAGCTCCGAAAGCACAGACTCCTCGCCCCACACACCGATCAGATCCAAGAGTTCCCGGTCAGTCTATGCTGGGTCCCTCTTTCTATTCAGAGATTACATGAACTCCTCTGCTGGAGAGCTCTGCATCGCTGCCGGTGCTGCTGAGCTCGCCCCGATGTCCAACCACGAAATGAGATTCTAACTGTCCAGACAGGAAAAGGAATTCAAATTTTCCCGGGACTTTTCCTGTGTGGCTGGTCAGAGCATCCAAGCTCGGACTGCTGTCCAGAGCGTCAACAGAGTGGTGCAGTGTGGGATAGCTCCCGGAGCTAGTAAGTTCGATTTGCATCCACACCTAGCCTAATTCAAGATAGCCATGTCGAATTTAGCGCTACTCCCCTCGTCGGGGTGGAGTACCGAATTTGAACTAAAGAGCCCTCTAGGTCGAATTAAACGGCTTCCTAGTGTGGACGGTTGAGCGGTTAATTCGAATTAACGCTGCTAAATTCGATTTAAAGTCCTAGTATAGACCAGGCCTAAGGCAGCATAAACTAAGGTCAGTGGACTAAATGAGTTACTATGCTTAAAACTTTTCAAATACAATTTTGGGGAGTACTTTATAACGGAGACCTGTCACACGTAGCCAGCCCATATGTTAAATTGCATCTTAACACGTCAGTCTCTTTAACAAATTGTTATACATATTGATACACTCAGACTGAGTCTTGTTGGCTATACTTACTCACTGAAACAACAAGGAGTCTGGTGGCACCTTAAAGACTAACAGATTTATTTGGGCATAAGCTTTTGTGGGTAAAAACCTCACTTCTTCAGTTGCATCTGAAGAAGTGTTTTTTTAGCCATGAAATCTTATGCCCAAATAAATCTGTTAGTCTTTAAGGTGCCATCAGACTCCTTGTTGTTTTTGTGGATACAGACTAACACAGCTACCTCCTGATACTTACTCACTGAGTAATCCCACCAATTTCAAGATGAGTACTTGCCTGACAAAGCAGCTCAGGATTTGTCCCAGAATCTATCTGATTGTAACAAATTGGAAAAGTGGATGCTGGTAATGATATTGAGGAGAAGGTGGATAGACCAAGCCTTGATATTTTTTGTTTTGAATAACCTGTATCATTACAGTCAGGCTGACTATATGTAATAGTAACAGCTCTGCTGTTCCTCTGCAATAGGTGGCCCAGTGATGGCAAGAAAACTCATTTAGAAAGTATTTTAAAGAGAGAAGGAAGGAAGAAAGAGAAGGATAAAATTGAGATGAAAAATGGAATACAAAGAAAAACAAGATAGAAGGTGAAAATTCTACAGAAAGAGAAGCTACAACACATAAGGAAATGGAATAGAAAGTAAGGGAGTGGGATGAAGAGGAAGAAAGACAAAATTTAAACTGTGATAAATCACTTTAACTACAAGTTCTATGAGAAAAGTGCTCATCCTGAAGATATTTTCAGTAAGGGTCTTTTGAGATTCACTAATTCCTCAGCAAGTTCAATTCAGGTGCATCTTAGTACCATTGTTGGAATAAAATAAATGGTATTAACTTTATTTTCACTCAAAAAGGAAAAAGAAATACATTTCTATATTTTGTAAAAATGATTGATGTAGCATAAAGTTCAAAATAAATGCTTTCCTTGACAGCCTACCTTTTGGTGTTTTTAGAGAAAAGTATGCATTTGATTAGGAAAGTAATATAGTTTTATAGTAGAACATATAGAAGAACATATAGAACAGGCTATCATTGATTAATACAAAATTCCTGTACAGTAAAAATGTTTTCCTTACAAAAATAATCCAATTACAGTATAAAAATGTTTATGGCCTTAGACTAATAGTATTCTTCAGTAAGAATTAATTGCCTAGTTTCAAAAATCACTTCAATTATTTAATCTATAAACATTGGACTAGGAAGATATTAAAAGTATGGAAATAGGTGTCTATCACACCATAAAAGCAATATGCATGATCCTAGAGATCCATGTTGTTAAATATAAATTTGACACAATTGCACAGTTGATTCAAGATACAAAATAACTGTCCTAACTGATTCCACTGTCTGATATGGTGGATAAATGTCACACTTGTCATCCTGATTTTAAGGCAATATTCCACATATTACCTTGGAATTATAATTCACTCAGCTATTACTATCTCCATCCCCTTTAACTTCTAAGTATTGCAGTTCTCCAGGCCATGACATGCTCAGCAAGTCCTTTCCTTGGAATAAGAATCGGGACCATCAGTGTTGAGACCCCAAAACTCCTACCCTGAGCTTGCATTTAAGGACAGTGAGGGGTAAGCTCTCTAACAGCTACTGTTATTGTCTCAGCCATAGAAATGTCAATAGATATGAATAAATTATTCCCTTTTTCCACCTGTAGATTAACCTCAAAATCCACTTGTGCAAGGTCTGCCATTATCTGCCTACAGTCCAGAGACTGTTCTCATGGTTGGTGTTCTTTGGTGATGATAATAAGAGACCAACACATCTACAACACCACTTTAAACAGATTATAATGATGGCATTTAAATTTCGAGTGTTTCCACCTTAATAGCATTTCCACATTTCCTTAGGAAATTTAGTTTTACCCTTCCTTTTCCATAGGAAACTTTTTTTGGAAGAGTCATCAGGCCTTAGAATTGTCCACTTCCTTTTATGGCCAGAAGAAAATCCTCTGCTTGGAATACAGCCTTACCCCCACCTTGTCTCAAATGCAAACTGGACATATTTTTCATTGTTCCTTCAGGTACTGACTTGCTTGACAACTAGCTAATGTAATGACCAGTAGTTAGTTTTGTCATGATGTAAAGTTGGACTTCCCATGGTTTTGACTTTTTTTCCCTGCCTGTCCGTATAATCTGGAGAGGTTGCACATCTTTTTATCTTGTTTTTTTCAGCTACTTTTTCATACTATTTTACACCCCCAGTTATTTTCCTTTTATCTTCTTTCTCCCTCCCTTCACTATTGCATTTCTGGCACATTGTAGTCTTTTCCCTTCCAGTTGCTAGAGGGCTAACCACATTATCAAGTGGTTCATTCTCGGTGGAAGACCTATGGCATCAACTGCAGTTGAGGATGTAATTGAAGCTTATCAGTCTTGTCCCTCTGTGGCCCATTTTACCATTAGTAGTGATTTAGTAGCCATTGCAGCTACATGAGCCCCTTGTCCTGCCATTCTTTGGGCATTATTCTGCACCAAAGGAAGTTGGACGTGTAAATCTTTTACTACCTTCCCTAAAATAGAGTGAACCGTCAAGGCAGCATTTTGAGTCTCTGCACAGTACAAAAGAAAATGTTCAATCTATTATTTCATAGCAGCTGTAATTATCACTCTCCAGATCTGCTTTTCTTTCATAATTCTTATGGAGAAAATGCATGGTACCATCTACTGGAACCTCCAATATTGCATTATAACTATTTAATATATTATCTTCTTTCATTGTTGGTTATTGTATGGTAGAAATACTGATCACCATTTCCTTAGACCTCACTACAAATTTGATCTACAGTTCACTATAGTTACCATGAACACAGTAAAACAAATGCATTACGCAGAGTACAACTTTAATGTTACAGTTAATCAATGGGCACTTTGGATCTATTTTCCACTCGGTTTGGATGGAAAATTGTCTCTTGTATGATGGTGGATATGTGAATTCAGTGTATCCTTTAAAAAAAAAATTGTGAGGCATTAATAGTACTTTGAAGATGGAGCGAGGGAAATATGTCAGGTGCCACTTTAAATGGAGGTGATACAGAATCTCTTTCCTATAACTAATTGTGCAGATGCTGTGTAAACTTGCTGCTTTAGTTAAACATACTATAAATGACAAAGGCAATAATTTGTACATTTCCCTGTGTGTGCTGTTAACAGTAACAGTTTCTGTGTATTTACTGCCTGGAGCCACAAGATTTATGTTTTACTGAATAATATCCACCCCACTGGGTGAAAAGTTCTACTTCCTAATTTAAACTTCATGCAAAGAAAATTCCTATGAGTTCAGAATGAATGTAAGGTAATATGTTTACAGAATGGTTAGGCAATAGTTTAAATTTATTTTTCCCTTCTGAAATCACTCTCAATGTAGACTTGTGTTCAGCCACAGGGAAAACAAATTTCACTTGCTTTGTCCTTTCTGAAATGGGCATTCACTGAAATAGATCAAAGCTGGAAGCATAGATTAACTCAGCATAGGAAATGGCTACATCTTTTGTTACTGTTAGTTTGTAGTTCTATACATTTCAACAACTTAAGCTGCAAAGTTTGAATCCAAATTCAAGCTGTCAGTACATAGTATTTATGGATTTTCCCCCCCGCAGCCTATCTTTGTTTGTTTTCCCCTCTGCCAATGTGTTATCCCATCCCCAAGTCAGGTTTATTTTTTCTGACCCTATGTTTCTCACAGCATCACCCAAATGGAATACAAACCCACTATTGGTGCTCAGATCAAACTTTTGACCCAATGGAATTTGGTTCAGTCATGGCACTTAACTGCATATTATATTTCATTAGACAGTTAAGAATGCTACAAAAGGTTCGTAATCAATACTAGAGATGAACTGGAGGCTGAACACCTCTAACATCTTGCCAGCCTAGCTTTTGGAGCAATGGGAGTTGTAATAGGTCTCTTTTAGATAGAAAAAAGCTTTTTATAATGTTACTCACCTCTAAAGTTTTAAACATGGCAACATTTCACTACCTCTAACTAGTTTTGTAAATCCTGATACTTTAAAAAAGAAGTGAGGTTTCCAAAACGTTAAATTCTATGAGGTTTGCTTATCCCTAATAAAATTGAATAAGATACTTTCAGTCTTCTAGAACTTCTGATAAAGGAACCATTGACTTCACTGGAGCGCTAGTATTTACATCAGCTGAGGGACTGGCCCATGAAAAATAAAACATGGATTAGATATCTTTGAATCCTATGATGAAAGAAAATGAGGAGAAAAAGAAAAGTGAAAACTAAAATGTTGGGCTTTTCATCTTGTGAGGATTAAAGCGGAGAGAAAGTCAGAGGACTGAAGAAAGACTCAAGTATCTCCTTCAGACAGACAGACACACAGAGAGTAATTTCCCTCATGTAATCCCCACGTATAATTTGAGTAGGCATTACTAAGAAGCTAAATCTCTTTGGGCAAGGAGACCAGATTATTGAAAGACAAGATGTGTCCACTCTAAAGTCTCAGGTGTTAGAATAAAAAACAAGATTCAGACTAGCAGAAAAGTCAAGAGACAAATTATGTAGAAATTTAATAGAGAAAGAAGAAATATATCTTGAAGTAATAAATACATACATAGTCATATTTAGCACAGGGTTGTAAGCTGACTAATGAGAAAGTGTTTGATAAAGTGGATTTTATGTTGGGAGAAAGCTGCCCCAAAGAATCCAAGGATTTCCCCAGGTCCAGAGGGATCTTGGGATGATAAAAAGTCAGCATAATCTATCTCTGTAACACCTGAACCTGATCACTTTTGTGAGCATGTCAGGAGCACAAGTGTGCAGTGCAGAATTCAGAGCACCCTGACATATGGTTCTCCAATACAGCTTCTGGTGTGGGCTTAGAGCAACCCTGACAGAAAGAGAAGAAAGTTGACTTAGTGTTCAGCTGTGCCAACTGTAGGACAGAGGCCTAGATCTCTGTAGAAAGAATGGTATGGGGCCTGAATTTAAAAGATGATAAAATGGCACTAACATTTTATGTGAGTGGCAGCTAGGAAGAGTGGGAGGAATGTCTTGTGACCACAGTCACCAGAGAAGGAGAAGTTGGTAGGCTATCCTAAACAACTCCACTAATTTTGAAGTTGCTAGGGTCTAATATTATGCAAAGCTGACTATCAGATGGAGGTTTCACTGAGTACAGGAATAAACTCAGCATGCCACTATTTGTTGTAAAGTATAGTATCTGAAGAGACATAAGTGAGAAAGTGTTGAAACTGATTGGATCTTTATGCCCAGCGGTGAGGACATAGAGAAGAGGAACAGACAAATTTAAGAATATCTGAACACCGGAGATTCTTGACGAATGAGGAGAGTTCTATTCCTGCTGGAAATTTTACAGAGACAGGAGCAGGAATGGCATAGGACACAAACTGGAATATGGTCTGATAAAGAAACAAATGTAATTTTGATTGCATATGGATGAGAAATGAATGAGAAATTATTCTTCAGAAGAATAAACAAGCAGTGCGGCATCGAGGATGATTTTGATTTTACTGTAAACTTGTAGCTATATAGTACTTCTTATCTAGAAAGAGCCCCCAGCACGCTACAAACTTAAATTGATATACAAACTATACAGACAGCATTTAATATTTTGCTGGATTCAAAAAAAATTCTATTGACTGACTTCAGTGGGAAAAAGATTTGGCCCTTTCAGAGCAAACTATACCCCCTCTCTTCTACCCCTCCCCCTTTCAAATACTTTAAATTCTGAGGCAAAAGCTAATATTCTTAAAAATGCTAGTCAAATAAATACTGTTTTATTGAATTTTCTTTTGTTTTTATTTGGCTTATTTGAAGTGCCTCTCAACAGGAGAAGCAAGGAACCATTTATCACTCATTCATATGCTAATCAATTCAGGAAAATCTTCTAAAGATATTTGAAATGAAACTGGGATAAAATGCAGTTGAAATTGGAATCGATCTCCCCCCCACCCGGCCCCCAATAGGAAATTGGTTACTATAATGCAAACTCAAACCTGGAACATTAAATGGTGCTTTGAAAAGATTTTATATTGCTGGTTTGTGCATAACAGTTAATATCCCTTTTGATTTGGCCTTTAAAAAAATAATTCTGTTAACAAGGTTTGTGTGGCAAACTGCAAAATTAAACTATTTTATGTATTTTTTATTTTATTTTCATTTCATTTATTTAGGCTTTTTGCCATTTTGGTTTGGGTGCAATGAAATGTGATTTTTTTCTTTTATACATGGTGAAGAGTGAATATTATGGGACAAAGGTAGTAGGCAATGATATTTAATTATTCTAATTTATTTTATTGTTAGCACTTGTAGCAAAGCTATAGTTAAGGGTGCCACCAGTGCCCACCAAAAATAGCAGGGCTGCTGGTAGGAAGCTGCATTCTCCCTCCTTCCACATACCTGAGCCTACCCTGTGGATGATTACATTTTCAAAGTGAAAAATTGAGTCTTTGAGGGTCTCACAGAGAAGCATTTTGGTGGCAGATAATGGAGATGGGAGAGGAAGTTCTTCAGAATAAAAACCTGACACCTGACAGAACACGGGGTGGGAGAAACGCTCTATGACCCTTTCACTGTTCTTTCCAAATCTCGTACTTTCAATTACTAGATGAGTCCATTCCTCCTCTGCACATAGTTCCATAAATCCATTCCATCCCTGTCTCCATTCCAGCTCAGAATCTCCTCAAATCCCCTCATCTCTCTCTAACCAGTATCTATCTGTTCAATACATCCCCCAACCCACATACCATGCCCCAACATAGAGCTAAAATTCTTGAGCCCTGTATGAGGAGAGTGAATTTCACCCTCAAAGAACAGCATCAGCACAAACTTATTAATAACATTAATTAATTAATTAAAATGCTGTGTGAAATCTGTGTCCAGCTAATCATTCTAAATATTAGTATTTTCTACATGTAAAGGTTCTGTTGAAGTAAGAGGCTTTTCATTACCTATAATATTTTTGTGATTTGTATACAAGTCTGAAGAACCAATCTGGAAGTTTTGTTTGTTTGTAAATATCAAGATGACAGATTTATCTGAATAAACTCATAAATAGGCCATTTAAAGAGTATAATATTCCCCACTGTATTTCAGCTTGTTTGACTTGCAGATGTCAGTGTAGTCTATTGGGGAAGCTATTCTTGTGACATGTTTTCATAACTAGTTTTCACAGAAACCTTTTGTATGCCATTCTGTCTGTGACTATATTTAAATTTATGCATAGGCAAACCAATAAAACATCCAAAGCCTATCTCCTGAATCCATTTTCTTACATTCACTTGCATTTTAGGAAAACTAAACATTTTTTTAAAGCAAGTTGATTTTTAAATGAATAATTAATACATCCAGAAAAATGAACTATTTTGAAAAAATCTTATAATAGTTATTACTATTACCTACAATTATGATGTTCTATTAGACAAATGTCCTTTACCAGTTCTATGATTAACAGTGACAAAACCAATTCACCATAGGAAATGTAATGCTATGATTTTTTTTTCCAGCTAGCCTTACAACACCAATTGAAGGACAATCTTGAATTCAGATTATTTTGTGAAGGAAGTGAGACATAGTATAGAATATAACCAGCCATTCCAGCTCCAAGACTGTGTTAAATTAATCCGGATTGGCCAGTGTCAACACTTGAAGGAGGAGATCTCTTGGGAAAACTCAGGTTTTACAAAGAGTGGTGCTGGTGATTTAGTAATGACACTTTTCCCTAAACCACTGGCCCAACTTGGGCACTGATCTGCTGGAGGTTTTGTCTTTCACATTAATTGCGAAACTGAGGTCCTGATCACTTTATTGGTACCCTGATATTTGGTCATTGTTTTGGTTTTCAATTCCATGGTGCTTTTTTACTTGGATAATTACATTCTTTTCAAATTCTCCCAAATTTCAGCGGTACTCAAAAGAGTACCATACCCAGTCCTAAACTTCTTTGGTACTGCAAAAATGCAAGAACATACTCATTACTATAACTTATCAGTGAAGCATACTGCAACATACTGTAGTTCAATGGAGGGCTGCCTTTTCCCACTGGAAAAAAATCAGAGGAACAGATTCTTGTGTAAAGAGGCCTCAAAGTGGGAATATTACAATATGGCAGTAGTGTAAATGAGAATCTGACTCATAGGCAGGTGTTTGTATTTGTTTTGGTATCCCACCCATAGTTGCAAATGGTTGTGGAATTGTAGTTGCAAATGGTTGTGGAATTGGGGTTGAAGCAAAAAAAAAATGTGTGAATTGGGTGGAGTATGCTGGGTCTGGAGAGTTTGTTGCTGTGGAATAGAGATGGGGAGCTTTTGTTGGGTATTGGCAAGGAGTGCTAGGAGGTGTTTTCTGGGTTGGGTTGGAGAGTCTGGTAGGGATATTTGTGGCTTGGCAGCAGGGCCAGCGCTTCCATTTAGGCGACCTAGGCAGTCGCTAGGGCACCAGGATTTGGGGGGGGGGGGCGGCATTTTGCCAGGAGGGCGGCAGGCGGTTCCGGTGGACCTCCCGCAGGCATGCCTGCGGAGGGTCCGCTGGTCCCGCAGCTCCGGTGGAGCATCCGCAGGCATGCCTGCGGCAGGTCCACCGGAGCCCCGGGACCAGCGGACCCTCCACAGGAACGCCTGCGGGAGGTCCACCAGAGCCGCGGGACTGGCGGTGAAATGGGTAGAGCCAGCCCTGCGCCTAGGGCGCCAAAAACCCTGGCACTGCTCCTGCTTGGCAGGGGAAAGGCAGGAGCTGGCTGCTTTCCACGCAGTGCTCAAGAGGAGGTGAAGAATGCTGCTTCCCTTCGCCAGAGCTTAGTGCTGTGAGAGTGGGAAGGGAGGGGGGGTTGAAGAGATGCCTTCTGATTGAGTAGTGGGTTGGAGCTGCCAGATCCTTGACACAACCTAGCAACTGAAGGTTTCTTTTAGTTTCTCAGCCATTGGAGTATAACCAGATGGATGACCCCTTATCTCCCATGGGCTGTACTCCACTAATTGATTACCTAATAGTGTAACATTTTTAACATAACCCCTCTCTGTCCATACAACAATCAGACTAACACCCTAAAGCTTTCCACTGAACTAGGTTCATCTTATTGTTGGGTAAGCAGTGGCATTAAAACATATCTTCCATTTTGAAAGATATCAGACTCAGGCTTATTTTATGAGTATAACAAATACCTCAGATTGATAGTTTCTGGGTTGGAAAGATTCTATTTGCATGTGACCACTGTAATCCACTGAGGCCTGCCTTTTTTGTATATACAAACACTCAGTAAAAGTTACAACAGTAATGCTTATCATTCTGTTTTCAAGGAAATGAAACATTACTAAGATAACATGGCTTGTTCATGTAATACTATAATATCATGTGATGTAAAGAATGCAATAATGTTAAATTCAGTGCTAGTACTTCAGGGTGGGTTGTCACTTTAACAACTATACTGGGTCCAGAACATCCAAGTATCCCCTTTAAAGACAAGTATTCTAGGAAGGTGGGGGTGGAATATCTGACTGCAGGCTAGGAGCAGGGACTGCTGGGGAAACGGGACAGCGCTAGCCTGTCAGATGTCTGTAACTCAATATATGAGGAGCAGGGAGTTTTTCGGGGATGGCCCGAGGAAGAAGCATATGAAAGGAACCTGCAAGAGGGTGGCCACAAACAGGGAAAGAACCAGGAGAGGCCTTAGTAAGGAGCCTAAAATGAGCTGTGAGAAAGAAGCCTTGGAAAAGGGATGGGGAGAAGGCCTAGGAAGCTGTCATGCAATTGTACTGTATCATAGGAAATGATTCTGGGTACAGGAGAGAGAAAGTCAGGAGGAACATAAATTAAAAGATAAAAATGGGAAGACAGACCTCAATGGGTGTAAATCACAGTTGGTAGCCATAACACTTGAAAAGTAAAGCATCTTTCTAAATTTTGTTGTGGTAAGCATGAAATAGAATTTTCATTCATGATGCTATGTACTCATCAAATTCCACACTCCATCTGTGGTGTACTTACGCTGCAAAGATCCCATTAACTGCATGTTTGTTTACTTTTAATCTTTATTTAGTTCTAAGTGAAAACCGAAGCTTTGACGTGGTCCATATATAACACTGACTAGAAACCCCCCAAATGCAATTCTCTGTGTAGCAGATAAAGAAAACCTTGAAAAATGGAAGGATGTTCAGGAGGTGGAGGTGAATAAGACTGGTGATAAGCTTATAGAAAGATTTAAGAAAAATGCATTAAAAACTGCCCCTACTCCATCCTCCAGAAAACAGGGAAGCAGTAGAAAGTACGTAAGCCAGAAACACAAATGATCTTTTGTGGACATGTAATGGGATTTATTGGCATTAGTGCTAAGCAGATATTCTTTTCTTTTGAGGGGAAACTGTATATATTGATTCTGTCTTGCACAAGAGCTTTGCTCAGTGCAGGAAGTGCAGAATCTGATTATGGATCACTGATCCTGTGATCTGGCTCCAGATGAGCAGCTCTATGTTGTACCATTGATGTGGGGTCCTTAATGGGGGACTGGAGCAGAACTGGCTCTCCCAGACCTCATCCTTGCCTCTGACATTTTTCCTCTGACTTTGATCTCTTTGCTGGAGGTGAGGTCAGAGACTCAGAACTGGTTGTGGCATAAGTAAATCTAACAGAGAGTTCCCTATGCATAGTGAAATAATCTCCTGGGAATACGCAGTCATAACAAAAAGGATGTAGTACATCAGAGAATGTGGCCCATATTTATCAGGAAATAAATATGACTGGTACAAAGCTGACCTTCATGGATAAATATCTTGTTTGCTGAATATTGTCATTGCGTACCTTTTGAATATTGTAATTAGAAACACCTGACTCTATCCTTATTGTTGTCATGAATTTCAAAAGTGTAATAATTACTTTTTTCTTAAATCAATGCTCCGAATGAGAGATCCCCTGAGTTTTAGGGAAGAAGAAGTGAGAGGGGAGAATAAACCTATGGTCCCTACAGGGACAAAAAAAATTGCTTTTCATATGCTATTTTTAGCATATTTTACTACTGCTTTACTGTGTTTAAAGAATCTTATTCCTGTAGTGCCAGTAAAAACATATAAGGATGTTGGTAATCATTTTCATATTATATTATATGTTTATGCATACAAAAGTGTCTGATGTACTTTACGCACTCTCACCAATTCAGTTCAGTCCATGCATTTAGGCAAAGATCAGGTTATTAGTTTAATATCTAAAACGTCTTTTGAAGAAAGTCTCAATATTTATTTAATCTCAAACTACTATGATGAGTTTTACTTTTTCTAAAAAAAAAAAATCTGCCTCATTTCAACTTTCCTTACTAATTTCTGCTTTAAATGCTAACATCAGCCGATTAAAAGCAAATTTTCTTCATGTCAGTTAGTAAAAAGATGTGTTGAAATCCTGCATAATAATCTGATAGTTAGCAAACATGGAAACCAGCTGCATATGATATTTGCAGCACATCTTTACCATCAGGAAAAACACTCTACTAAAGTTAACATAACATGATATGATATAAAGTATATGTCAGTGACTTCTAGCTGAGAAAAAGATTAGCATATCTCCTACTGGTTTGGTCCGCAAATAATGTTTTCTTTAGCTCACCTGGTAGAGCTGCCTGTGGTTCCTGATTAGGCTGACTTGATTCTTGGCTTCATTGATATGAAAGTCACACATTTTGAATTAAGCAATGGGACAGAGATCTATGCTGATTAACTATTAAGTCTTATTTGCGTGTTTGACCACCAGTTGGCTAACCCAGCATGTGATGGGAACACTAGAAATGTCAGTTGTGTTGGAGCATGCCCACTCAGCAGCAAATCTGCACCTGAGAACATTGTCTGACTGAAGCATCCACAATTACTTTTTCATTAGCAACAGGGGACTTGGTAGAAACCTTCTTCTAACTCACAAGACAATTGTCGGCACGTATCCAAGAAAATGTCACATGTATGGTCCCTAAACATACCACTAAGATGCCATTGCCAATAATACTTCCCAGTCTATCTGCTACCATTTGTAGTGCTCACAAGGTAAGGTGACTTAGCTTAAAAAAATACAAGAAAAATCATGTGTTACAGATCAGGGGTCCAATTCTGCTTCTGTTTTGAGTTTCCTTTTGGACCTCCTTGTCAATAGTCAATTACCTGGTGGGAGATTATCTTTCTTTCTCTACTTACCAGACCTGAAGTTTTTCACTACAAAAGATTTATGCTGTTCAGTAGAATCCCAATGGCAAAAAGATGTGGCAATTTAGTTTGAAACCAAAATGCAGAAATTAATGAGTTTCTGACTTGAGTGACATCCAGTATACAATTCTTTGATATCAACTTATAGATCCCAGAGATGCATGATAGGCAACTACTCTGTGTCTACAAGGTTCTTCCCTGTAGAGTCCCACTGGGCTCAGTATTGTCAGCTACCTTGTTTAACATAGAATCATAGAAATGTGGGACTGGAAGGGACCTCGAGAGGTCATCTAGTCCAGCCTCCTGTGTTGATGCAAGATCAAATATATCCCAGATATCCATCTAAGAAAATTAGGGGAAATTTATAATGCCACACAGACAAGGATTTCCTCATTCTACATATGTTTTCTCTTCCATGGCACATAATATGATCTCTCAGATGTCTAAATGTTTAAGTCAAATGAGATTATAGATGAAGGGAAGCTGGTTTAATATGTCTATTGGAAAGATAGATAAGAATAACCTATAGGAATCTTAGAAGATATATCTTTGATTTTTGAAATAAGTCTAATCAGATAGATCCACTTGAAAGAGCTGAAGTAATCTGCGGCCTTATGGTGCAGTAGTTGGAGTATAGGACTGTGAATTTGTAGACATTAGTTCTACTGCCACTTTAATATAGTCTTTCTGTTGGTAAGCTACTTAATTGCACACTGTATTACTCCTCTCCTTATTATCACATCTATAAAATTAAATGTCACTTTCTGAATTATTTAGAAGGACTTCAGTGAGATGTGCTATGTGAGTAAAAATATCATATTTATTTCACTAAATAGCTGAGTTCTGTGCTAATAAGTAAATCATTGAGAAATATCCAAAAATTTTAATCAAGTTTAGCTTGTCACAAAATGAAATGACTAAGTAATTTAAAGCAAAGAGTCCTGTGGCACCTTATAGACTAACAGACGTATTGGAGCATAAGCTTTCATGGGTGAATACCCACTTCGTCGGATGCAAGTAATTTAAGTGATCAAATAACTTTGCCCACATTGAGCCTGCATATCTATACTTGAGTATTGTACCGATTCTACTCTCGTTCTACCCATGGGTATTCAAAATGACAAAGGTAAATTCTGCCAAGACAAGGCAGGTTAGGAAACCAATTAGGAATTTATAAAATGAGTCATTAATCCAGGTCTTCATGAAAACTAGGAAGCTTTGGTCACCAATTCCCCGTGGAGGTAAACAATGTATGCATGAGTGGAGTTGTGGATTTATTCTAGTATCCATTTCAGTCAGATATTTAGAATCAGCTGCCTATCACTTCTATGCTGTAGCATTTTTCTGTGCAGCTTGAGGATGCTTTTAGTCATGTTGCCCTGGAATAAGGCATGCAACATAAATTCAGGGCAGCTGAATACAAACACTTGATGTGACCCAGAGCTGAAATCACACCTACAGACACCTTATCCAGAATGGACTTCAACCAGCCCAAATTAATCAGATCCAAATGTAAATTGGCAGATACAAGTGGAATAAATGAGCGTTCCCAGTGTCTGTGAACCAGCATGTGACTGTCTTGATGGCTGATCACCCTTCCTATTTGTGTACAGTTTTGATACATATCTGTATGTACTATCTACCTAGTTTACAGGTTGAGGTCCTTGGCTGTGAATCAGTATGCCTAAGCAAAACAGCTGCAATTTTCACCTGGCCTGGGTCTTGACTGACCTTGCTTACTTTTTACCTTCTAATAGAAAAGGCTGATTAGATTGCTCATAGAATGCCCTGGTGCCTCCTGAAATTAGGAGAGGGAGAGTACAATAGGACAAAAAGAAAAGCTCTTCTGATAGCATGATCATCATCCGCAACAAACTGCTAGAATAATTGTAATGGACTAGCCATAAAGGAAACTAGGTATGAGTGTAATTGAATCCTTTAACGGGGGGACATAGACAGTATCTTTATTCTGGTGAAGTTTGTGGGTCATTGTATTTTTGTGCCAGCTTCCTGAAAATGAACAATAAATCATTCTGTAAGGTTCACAAGGTTTATGACTTCCTAGATGGGTTGGTGAAAGAATACATTCTTCCATAAACTCGGTACACTGGATACTGGCAAACACCTTAGAAAATAAAGAACTATGTGACCCTTCAGCATTTATCACTGCTTTTGTCTGTTTTAGTTACATATCTGCACTCTCATCTTAGCCAAATATACACAGTCCCACCTTTTATGAGGAAAAAATACTTTTTGTGTTTCCTTTGTTACCCAGTAATGACTTTTCCACAGTATGGATAACTAAAGTAATTCAGGGAAAAGTATATAGAGAAAACTGTACATATAACAGGTATATATTATAGCTGTATGTCCCTCCCCATAGCTATATCTCTGTGGAAATCCCTTCTTACATATTGTACTCTTTTACTTTATTCATGCACAGCTTCATTTTATACAGTCAGCAAAGTTAATCTATGATGGGAGGTGAACCTGATTGTATCTCTGGGCCAGATCCTCAGCCATTGTAAATGGGCATAGCTCCATTATCTAATTATGCAAAGACAGATACAACAGCTTAACTTTGTGAAACCTCTGGGGGTTTTTTTGTATGCATGTAGCTAATTTTCACCAGTGGAGCATGTGGCCTATTGTTTTAAGATTTCAACTATGAAAAGAGAGAATCTAGGAGACAAAGTCAAGCTGGGCTGCATTGGACTGCCTTTTTCTTTATTTAATTGGTATTATGGAGCACAAATTCTTTATGGAGTTTAGCAATGCTATCAAAGGGAATTACAATACAGCACTTATCCATAATTGTGGTATAAAACCGTCTTAATAAAATCAAGCTAAATATATGGGTAATGACCCTACTGTGATTTATACTTTAACAAATATTCATGGTTATGAAGGTTAATGGCCTGCTAACACTTGAACTGCAGCTCTTTATTCACAGACAGAAAATAAGTAAAATAAAAACTATGGGGCCCATAGGGAAATTCTCATCCCTCAAGACATAATGTGTAAGACAAGGAACATAAAAAGAAAGAAAATGAATACTCTAATAGAAGGAACTTACATTATCAAATGCTTAATAGATAATACAACCATAAAATTAAACTGACTATGCAACAGTTAATATGGAACCTGTAATTGTGGTGAAATTATCAAAACAGATTGAAATAAGAGACTAGTAATTCTACGTATGAACAGCAAAAATATGGTGGCAAGGAATATTGGTGCATTCAGAGGCAAGGATCCTCAATGCATTCTGAAGCTTTAATCAGCAGATCAAAATGTTTAGATTCTTATCTAATGACCACAATTTCTTCAGTTTAGAAGATCATTCCTTTTCAGTATGACATATAATATTTTGTCAGTTAAAGGATTTAAACTTGGATTGGATGGATGGGTGATGAAATAAGGCATGCTTTTGAGCTCAAGGGCATGTCATGTGACCATGGGAAAGAGTCAGTTCTTCCAAACACTAAACAAAAGCTTTATTGGAATAAGGCACATAATGTGATCCATAAGCCTACGCTGTCTCTGCTTCTATTTTGAGCTTCTGAAAGGAACCTTTCCCAGTCCCATCCTGCCTCACTTCCTTCTACCATTTTAATGAAACAGTATACAAATTCAGTGCAAGGAGGTGGCGACCAGAATTTACCACCTACTAATGGCCCTGTTTTGTGGCCTCCTTGAAAGGAACATGCAATGGACAGATGAGCTCCACACAACAAAAAAACCTAGAATTGATTGACTTTAATTGGCACATTGGATATGTTGGCTAGCATCTGAGTTGACTCTTGTCAAGGAGACTCTTGTCTCACCCCTACAGGCATCCTCTCTGGCCTTAGTTACTCTAGGCTTTCCAACTAAAACGTCTCATTACTGCTACCACTGGTAGCAACATCAGGAACAGTTAAGTGCACACAATGCATTTTTAAACAATTTTCTTGTCTTGACCTGCACTAGTGTACTTTAATACAAATGGTCATCTGTACCATTTTCCTCCCGAGAAGCTAGTTTCAGAAGCTGTATGATATGTTGACAGAGTGCCCGATGTGTCTTGTGTGTGAAAGATGGAGTCTCACTGTATAATGAAAGAAGACATAGTTTTAATCCTTGTTTTATTGAACTATTTGAAAAGCTTGTTCAGTTTTTTTTCTGTAGTTCTCACTTTCAAATTCATTTCATTCTCAGCCTTTTTAGCTTTTATTTTCTTTGTTTCTAAGTTACATGACTTTTTTGGCAGCAGTCAATCCAAATGAGAATTTATTGCAATAACAGTGTGAGCTCAGTAATGAAAGGTTGTGATAGATTTCTCATGGGTTGATTAGTTTGGTAGTAATCAGTTAAAATGGACATTACCTTCAGGGAATAGGGGCCAACTGCAGCTAATTAATCCTCTTGCCTACGCACTGTATTGCATGGTACTTGTTGGTTGCTGTTGTTAGGAACAGTAGAATCATTTAAAGCCCTGCTGCTAATGGAGAAAAAAAATACACAGGTCTTACTTTATGGCTGCTAAGTGACAGCCCACATCAGGGGTGATATCAATGTGCAGCAGCAGGAATCCTGAGACCTTCTGGCTTACTATGCTAAAATGCTTCTGTGTGCTGTTAGAGTACATGCAGGCGTGAGCTCTGTAATCCGGTTGTAAGGTTCAACACGTGCTTTTTTCTGAGCTGGCCTAAGGTACACTGGCTAGTACAAGGACTCTGAGCACACCCTATCAAATGAGTATAATGCTGATGCTCCTGGACTCAGAAGGTCCAGCTCATCAATGCCCTGTACTTTGTGTAGTCATTTACATTAATGCAGAATGAGTGCAAAATGCTATCATTTTGATTTGGTAGTGTTTCATACCCACTTTGTGCTCACTTTATATTGGGGCAAATGACTGCACAAGCAGCAGCATAATGATGGAGAGCAACGTTTGGATTATGGTTGCCCTCTGAACTAGGGTGCAAGGCAGGTAGGTTCAGGAGGCCCTTTGGACCTTTTCTGCACCCATGCAAGATCAACTGCAATATACCCCCAACCTCCCTCAATGTTATTTGCTAACAGTTAAGGTTCCTAAGTGCAGTTCCAAAGAACGTGCACCTCTACACACATCGCAAAAATATGACAGCCAGCATCAACTGTCTTTAATTGTATGGCACCAATTGCATAGAGAAGAAGCATTATCCTCAAAACAAACTACAGCTTTATTTTTGAAATAATTGGCTTCTTAACATAAGAACATAAGAACGGCCATACTGGGTCAGACCAAATGTCCATCTAGCCCAGTATCCTGTCTTCCGACAAAGGCCCATGCCAGGTGCCCCAGAGGGAATGAACAGAACAGGTACTCATAAAATGATCCATTCCCTGTTGCTCATTCCCAGCTTCTGGCAAACAGAGGTTAGGGATACCATCCCTGCCCATTCTGGCTAATAGCCATTTATGGACCTATCTTCCACTAATTTATTTAGTTCTTTTTTGAACCCTGTTATAGGTTTGGCCTTCACAACATTCTCTGGCAAAGAATTCCACAGGTTGACTGTGCATTGTGTGAAGAATGTTTGGTTCATGGAGTTGAGCAAAATGGGGGGGGAACCCCCAAAGCCCTAGTATCCTGTTTATTTCTCAAGTTAAGAATATCACAATGGCATATCACCTGCTCCATCAGGTGTGTGTCCTGCTGGGAATTAAGAAGCTGCAGATGTCCGTGCATCATCCGCAGATGGACAGACTCATTGAGTGCTTTGACAGAACTTTATAGGACACGATGAGGAAGTTCCTGCCACAAGAGTTATGACAGTGAGATCAGCTGATCCCACCATTGTTGCTAGGCATCTGAGAGGTACCCCAGTCATCCACCAAATTCTCCTTCCTTGAACTCTGTATGGCGGAAACCCTGCAGGGTACTGGATCTAACGAGAGAAGCCTCGGAACACACCCCGGCAGCCTCAGAGCTTCTACAATATGTTCTACAATTGCAGGACTGACTTGTTCAGGCTGGGGCCCTCGCGCAGGAGAATCTCCAGACGGCCCAAGGGACCCAGAAGTGATACTATAAGCAGGGGGATTGGGATCAATCTTTGAGCCCAGTGACCAAGTGCTCCTTCTTCTCCCCTCAGAAGAGTCAAAACTCTTCATCCGATGGCAGGGACCTTACAAAGTGGTCTGATGAGTTGGGCTGGTCACATACGAAATCCACGAACCAGACCGAAGAAGGAAAAAGCATGTTTATCACGTGAACCTTTAAAATCTTGGCATGGCCGTAAAGGACTGCTGGTCACCTTTCATCCTCCCGAGCTCCAGATCTCGGACATGGCCAAGACTGAATAGCCCCAACTGGGGGACATCTTCTCACCAGAACAACAGAAACAGGCTCGTTGCCTGTAGAATGCATTCCATATGACTTTCATCATCCTCACAGGCCACACTAATGTCGTACAGCACACCATCTGGACGAACCTCGGGAGGTGGTTTGAGAGACCACTAACCCACTCCCGTGACAGACACAGGAAATCATCAAAAAGGAAGTCCAAGCGATGATGAAGCTGGGAGTTGTAGAGCGATCGCTCAGTGAAAGGCATAGTCCCATCATGCTGGTTCTGAAGCCCAACGGGACCCTCTGATTCTGCATAGATTTTCAAAGAGTAAATGCAATCTCAAAATTCGATGCATATCCAATGCCCAGAATCAATGAGCTCCTTGATTGTCTCGGGACAGTCAAATATATCATGACGCTTGACCTTACAAAAGGGTACTGGCAGATCCCCTTGGACCTGAACTCCAGGGAGAAAACTGCATTTTCCACCCCAAGCAGGTTATATCATTTCACTTGGATGCCCTTCAGCCACCATTGAGCCCAGGCAACCTTCCAGCACCCGATGTACTGCCTCCTGAAACCCCATTTAGAGTATGTAGTGGCCTACTTGGACGATGTAATGATCTACCTCCGTCAGTGGGACGAACATTTAAATCAGATGGCATTGTCCTCTGGATCCTATGAGGGGCCAGACTCGCTGACAATCCCCCAAAATGTCAAATCAGCTAGCAAGAGACTACATACCTGGGATATACACTTGGCTGGGGTCTCGTCCTCCCCCTCATAGGGAAGGCCCAGGTGCTATAGATGACAGTTGATGACAAAGCGACAGATATGACAGTTCCTAGGCCTGGCTGGGTACTACCGATCATTTGTGCCCCAATTTGCATTGATCACGGCACCCCTCACAGCACAGCCCCCGCTGAGTATGCTGGTCGACTGAGTGTGAAAATGCCATCCAGACCCTTAAGGAAAGTCTATGCAGGGAGCCCGTCTTATTCAGCTCTGACCTCAACCAGGAGTTTCTGGTGCAGACAGATGCTTTGGAGGTGCAGCTTGGGGCAGTCCTCTCCCAGGAGGTGGACAGAGAAGAGTATCCCATCTTCTATCTTAGCCACAAGCTCTTCCCCCGCAATTGTAAATACTCCGTCATCGAGAAGAAGGCCATTGCCATCAAGTGGGCGATCAACACACTCAGATATTATCTTCTGAGGGCCCTCTTTTTCCTGATCACAGACCACACACCCCTTAAGTGGCTAAACACCATGAAGAACTCCAGCACCAGGTTGATGCACTGGTACATAGCTATATGCCTTTACAGTCAGGCACCAGGCAGGTTAGGAAAATGCCAATGCTGACTTTTTCTGCCGCCTAAGGGGGAACCAAGAAGCCAGCCCCAAAGACTGGGAGCTGGACTTGAGGGTATGTGTGTGTTTGTGTGTAGTGAGGCAGAGTGGCCTCCTACAGACAAGGATGGGGAGGAACCCCTCACTGAGCCCTGGTGGGTGGACCCAGACCATGCTCACCCCTCCTGCTGGAAGTCAGTAGATGGAACAGGAAGTATAAAAGGAGGGGTTGGAAGCTCAGTTGGGCTGCAGCCGCCAGAGGAGCCAGATGCCTCCTGCTTGCTCCCGAGCTGGGAGATTGCTCCTCAGCCCAGAACACAGGCCCAAGCTATAGCCTCATTGCCCCATCCTGACTGAGGGCCTTGGCTACCCAACTGCCTTTGCTGCTCAGCCCCTGACCACAGGCCTGAGCTATAGACTTCCCTTGCTCTGCCCTGACTAAGGGTCCCGGGCTACTTAACTCTGTGTGTGTTGTTCGGCACCTCACTACCGGCCCGAGCTATAGACTCTTGCCATGCCGATAATTCCCCATGACTGGTGACACCCAAAGACGTAGTGAGGTGGAGTGGCCTCTCTCAGACCCAGAGTGAGAACCGCTGAACCATTACAGGTGCCAATCTGACAAGTGGCTTGTCACATAATACAAGACACTATCCTTTTCAACAGAAAGGATAGCAATAGAAATATATAATTCCTGTTTAAATAATGCAGTAAGAGAATATCTCAAATACAAAACTGGAGATGCAACTTAAAACATAGCAATTAAAAAACAAACAACAAAAACAGGTTATATTAAGAACCTTACAGTTAAGGGCGATACATTTCAGTTGATACAATAGCAGCCATGTATCTCTTGCTGTCCAAATGTAGAGTGATTTTGACAGGAGGCAGTGCAACAGGCTGTACGTTCTCTCGTAGTGGGATGCTGTGGATCCTTTGCTAACTAATCTGAGAATCTGATTAGAAGAGTGATGCTTAGACTTTATTTCCATTTCCTAGTTTAAATTATGCAAAGTAATAAACATATACATTATTTGAAACTACTTGAAGGGGACACAAGAACAGAAAAGTATTTTTAGTAAGGATAAACCACTTGTTAAAGAGCTGCAGGCTATCTAAGAGTGGAGGCAAAACATTTTGTTAGACTAATGAATACTTCAAGGCCCTACTCAACAGAAGAGTCTTTTCCTTGTCATTTACCAGAGAACCTACTTTTGACTGAGGAGATATAAGTGTCTGTCTTAGACCCTGGAATTCAGTTTCCAGTTTTGCTACATCTCTGTCTTTGTAGGGATTCTAAAATAAATTCTCTGTAACCATATAGTAGGCTATGCTATCTGAAAGATGACATTGGATGGACAACACAGTAGGTTGTGAAATATTTTCCCAAAAGATTGGAGAAAGCCCCAGTGTCTGGGACATTTAAAACTAGGTAGGAAAAACAACTTGAAAATCTATTAAACAACCACCCTGAATTGGTAGGGAAAACTTGATGTACTGTGCCAGATTCTCAGCTAGTGTAAATCAATGAATTTACAGAAATGAATGGAGCTACACTGACTTTAAAACGGATGAGAATTTAGCCTAAAAGTATTTCCACATATTTGAATTCTTGGCTTCTGATATACGATTACTCAGTATGCATCACCCAAGAGTATACTGAGATATTCCAAGGCTTATTGGTGATGTGTCAGATGCTGATAGCCATCAGGAATCTTAAAGTTTTATTGACTAGGTGGTGACTTTCTTGGGCATTTTGAATAAGTGTCTTTTCCTTTTCAAGTCTAGAGAAAATATTTTTCAGAGGACATTTGCTAACTACTTGGTGAGTAATCCATGTCTTCCACAGGGTTCGTGAATATGGCAGCTAGCTAGCTTTTTTGGTAGATATTTTCATGTAATTAACATCCTCAGGCACCAACTTCTGAAAGTAAATTTCCTATTGTTGACAAACTAGGACAAAGCCCCGGAGCAGCACAGAAAAACTAATATTAAATCATGAATGCATAATTAAAAATGTTTCAAGAGTCAGTTGTACAAATAATTATTCGGGCAGGTTGAAAGTATGTGACAGATATGGCAGTAACTCAGGATTTATTAATGGTACCACTGTCTCATGCTGTTAGAATTATAGACTCATAGAATATTAGGATTGGAAGAGACCTCAGGAGGTCATCTAGTCCAATCCCCTGCTCAAAGCAGAACCAACACCAACTAAATCATCCCAGCCAGGGCTTTGTCAAGTTGGGCCTTAAAAACCTCTAAGGATGGAGATTCCACCACCTCCCTAGGTAACCCATTCCAGTGCTTCACCACCCTCCCAGTGAAATAGTGTTTCCTAATATCCAACCTAGATATCTCCCACTTCAACTGGAGATGATTGCTTCTTGTTCTGTCATCTGCCATCACTGAGAACAGCCTAGATCCATCCTCTTTGGAATTCCCTTCCGGTAGTTGAAGGCTGCTATCAAATCCCCCCTCGCTCTTCTCTTCTGCAGACTAAATAAGCCCAGTTCCCACAGTCTCCTCTTAAGTCATGTGTCTCAGCCCCTAATCATTTTCGTTGCCCTCCACTGGACTCTCTCCAATTTGTCTACATCTCTTTGTCCACATCTCTTCCCTCAATCTGCTGGCAGTGTTCCTACTAATACAACCCAATATGTCGTTGGCCTTCTTGGCAACAAGGGCACACTGTTGACTCATATCCAGCTTCTCATCCACTGAGGTCCCCAGTTCTTTTCTGAAGAACTGCTGCTTAGCCAGTCGGTCCCCAGCCGGTAGCGGTGCATGGGATTCTTCCTTCCTAAGTGCAGGACTCTGCACTTGTCCTTGTTGAACCTCATCAGATTTCTTTTGGCCCAATCCTCTAATTTGTCTAGGTCACTCTGGACCCTATACCCACCCTCCAGCGTATCTACCTCTCCCCCCAGCTTAGTGTCATTTGCAAACTTGCTGAGGGTGCAATTCATCCCATCATCCAGATCATTAATAAATATGTTGAACAAAACCGGCCCCAGGATCGAACCCTGGGCCACTCCGCTTGATACCAGCTGCCAACTAGACATCAAGACATTGACCACTACCCGTTGAACCTGACAGTATAGCCAGCTTTCTATCCACCTTATAGTCCATTCATCCAATCCATACTTCTTTAACTTGCTGGCAAGAATACTGTGGGAGACCGTATAAAAAACTTTGCTAAAGTGAAGATATATCACATCCACCGCTTTCCCCATATCCACAGAGCCCATTATCTCATCATTGTTGTCTTCACATTTTTTAAATATAGAAAACTACATTTTGTGTGTGTGTATGAATACACACACAATGTTTTGTACACGTAAAACATCAATAGTACACTTATGTGGGAGCAGAATAACTTTCCAACAGCTATCGAAGAATAACAAAACTACTGTGCACTTAAATCAAAACCCAGATACACCTGGAAATTATAAATTGGGGATAATGTCATCTCTTTAAACATGCAGTTCTAATTGTTAACCTTTCCAAACTCTAATAACATTTATTTAGATATTTGAATTTAGTCGTCTGCAGGTCCTTCACGCCGAACCTCGTGCACTTCATGTACTGAAAGCAAATTAGTTCCTTGGATGAATAGAGAAGGTTTGTCCCTTTTTAAGATGCCTTTTGAATCATAGTAAAGCTGGACAAAGTCCATTCTTGTCTTCTATTTGAGGTTCTGTACATTTCTCTTACCATACACGTCATGTCTAGTAGATCTATTCTTTCCTGAAGTCTCGGAGCTGAAACCATAGCTACTGGTAGCAGCTGATCATACATTTCATTTTTTCCTAACATCCATCTCCGACCAACTTCATTTTCTTCCTAAATTAATTGCATTAGACCCTTCAGCCATTTTGGTTTCATTCCACTTCCTCAGCAATCATTTTACCTCTCACTTGAATTGGACTCTACACTTACTATTTTCTAGCTTCTTTAAATCAAAATCATAGATCATGAATGTTCCCTTAGTCCTCCCCTTTCAAGACCTTTCTATCATTCAACTATCTCCCCTTAAGGCAAATTACTTCTGATGTACCCTAGTGTGCTAAGATTCTGTATCTACAGTAGACAAGCATGTCTGTGTTAAGTGGCTGTGTGGACTCTGGCTATCATGCAAGAAAAAAATCCATTGTGCCTTTGATCTACTCCCATTTCAAAGTGGGGTAGATCAAAGTGCTCTACAGAATTTTTCATGCACAGTAGCAGGGTCTGTACAGTCAGGCTAACACCCTGTAGATTTATATCCCTGTTTGCTGCATGCTAACTGTTTATATAGTTAAGCTCTCAGTCTGCTGATTTTGATAAATGGTATTTCAAGTTTTTAGATTAATTTCTGAATTCCCTTCTTCTATTGCTTGGAGACTTCCTTCCTTCCTTTCAGGATATTGTATTTCTGTTTTGATACTCAGTGTCACACCTTTCATGTTATTTAGAAACAACGTAAACCCCACCTCCTCTTTAAAACGTACACATTTTCATTTTAAATATCGAGCAATAGAGTGTTAATATACTCACAGGTTGGAGATGGGTCTTCATTCAGGAATTATTTACAATGAAATTTATCAACCATAAACCATATAAGAATTAAAGTTTACGGACCATAAATCTAAGGCATGATGGAATCATTAAGGGTGCCAAAGTCAGGCTATTATTTTCCTTGAGGATTCCAGTAGGAGTCCTGTTGAAGTCAGCTGCATTATTCATGGACAAGGGCATTAGTTGAGTGCTATAAAGGAGTCAGACTTGGGCCCTGCAGGGATCCATATGGCACTAATTGTCAATAAGTATATTGTGATACAATAGTCATCATGAACAGGACTTGAAAAATGTACCAGAGTGAGCATAGCCATCATGGAACATAACTTCATCTCCATACACCATGCTATTTAAAGGAAAACATCCCTCTTAGTTCTGTTTTACCTTCTTTCTATTCCTGGCTTCCATCCCCATTTTCAATATTTCAGCATGGTGTTTTCAACCAGGGTTGTTTTCAATGCCTGTTTCCTCTCTTCTTTCTTGCTCACTTTTACCCTTTATCTCTTCCCCCACCCTTGACAGTATGTTCTTTACCCTATATTCTCTTTCTCTTATTTATTCCCCAACTCTCTCTCACTATCTCTTTTCTGTCATGCAAATACCTTACTTCTCTCTTCTAAATTACCATATTGTTCTCTTCCTCCCACTCATCCTCATAGACACTCCTCCTTCCACTTCCACGATCTAGCATCAGAGTCTTAACAGTTAGTGGACTTTATTTCCAGAAAGCTAAATTAAAAGAAGGGTCCTCCTTGTCCAAGGCTAACACCCTGCTGAAAATCCATCCCCAATCTCTACCAAACTCAGCTGCTGGGCAGTGCGAGAGGGAAATGGTATTCCAAAGAAAGTATTGTTCCTGGACCCTTCCTGAGGGTGCCAACTATTGAAGTTCCAATTTGTCTAAGTATAAAGTCTTCCCCTAGGCCTATCCATCCCCTGTTAGTAGGGAGAGGAGAGCATTTGCTAATTTATACTCTTCCACTCCAACTTCTTGTTCTTCTGTCCCTTGAATCTCCTGGGAACTAAGAAGGAGGTGGTGGTACATGATAGGTAATCCATCTTCTGTACTTTTGAGTCATTGCACTCTGTAAATAGCTGCAGTGCCTACATCTGGTGGTGATAATTCTTTCCAAAGTAGCCACATGTGAAATTGACTTCGTTGCTTTGGTCAATTTCAAAACCTTGTGGATAGTAGAGAATTGCAGCAATGAAAAGGGCCAAGACTTGGGACTGTCTGCCTGCACACTTTAGAAGAAAGCATTTCACTGATTTATACTGAAATCACTTAGAAGGTTTTTCTTGCTACTGAAGGGTCTAGAAACTTATTTTTTTTAAGTTAAAGCATAGATTCTTCACAAGTTAATGGAAACTTACCCAGGAAAGAGCCCTGCTTGTGCTAGGCCATTGAGTTAAAAAAAAATCTGCACTCAGTTGGAGTGCTAACATATCAGAAGTAATGTCTCTTCTCTACTGTAGATTTGATCATTCATAGTATGTTTTTTTGTTCCTAACCATTATTACAAAACCATTTTCTTTTTTGTTTTTCCAGTATCAAATATCTCTGTGCTTCTTAGGTGCTGTATTAGTTTGTTTATCTTATTATTCCTAGTCTGGAATTCTAAGGCTTTGTTCTTTCTCTCAAAAGAATTCAGTGAACTTCAGTAGTTGTGAAAATAAGTCTGATAGTACCCTCCAGGGGAATGATAAGTACAGGCAGATATTCAGCATGTTTCCCATCTTGAATCTCTCTTAAATCAGCATCCTTTATGCTCCCATCCTGAGAATTTCCTAGGTGAAGAATACCATATATGCCCTAGTTTTTTGAGTTGGGACCACAATCAAGATTAGCTTGTGATCCCCACACATTTCACTTGGGACCACTCCGTATTCAGTACTGGCATCCTCTGTTCTTTTTTTCCCCCTCTTCAAAAAATAAATCAACTCCCTCCTTATCTAGTGTTTCATTTCACAGCTACAAGACAAGATGAATTTGCAAGGATTTTCTACTAAAAAATTGTTGACATATGAAATAGGATCTTTGCATTCAACCTCTTTTTCAGTTAATTTTATTCACCCTTTTTTGCCTTCAAGTGTCTGTTTAATGTGGAGGGAGTGGATCAAGAGAAGAAATCTTTATTTACAGAGGAAACAACTAATTAAACCATGGAATAGAAACCACAAAACAAACTCAGCACTTGCTACTGATTATCCTGTAGCTCCTTATCTGATAATGACCATTAATGTTAATTCTTCTCAGTTATGCATTTCCTGTTGCCTTTTAAAAGCATCTGCTTTCTAAGAACCTATCACACTCTACTCTCTCTTTTCTGTAACTGTCTTAAATTGTTTCACCTCATCCATGCTACTAAACCTCTCCTCCTCCAGGGACTTGATGATATGCTGTTACCAAGTGATGTCAGATTGTTGTTGCATCTTGTTCTTTAATCTTGATTTTTTAAAAACCTTGCATTTAAAAACATTGGTTTTTGACATCTGACTCTCTTAGTTTAATTCTTATCCTCTTATACAATCATAGAATTGTAGGGCTGGATATCTAGTCCAATCCCCTGCAATTCTGGCAGGTCTATATATTCTCTAGATCAACCCTCACAGTGTTTGTCTAGCCTGCTCTTAAAAAATCATCAATGATGGGGATTCCTCAACAATTCCCTACTAATTTATTCCAGTGCTTAACCACCCTGACAGTTAGGAAGTATTTCCTAATGTCCAACCTAAACTTCCCTTGCTGCAATTTAAGCCAATTGCATCTTGTCCTATCCTCAGAGGTTAAGGAGAACAATTTTTCTCCCTCCTTCTCCTAACAACCTTTTATGTACTTGCAAACTGTTATGTCCCCTCTGTCTTATCTTCTCCAATCTTCCCTCATACGTCATGTTTTCTTTAATCCTTTCTGTTGCTCTTCTCTGGACTTTCTCCAATTTGAACCCATCTTTCCTGAAATGTGGTGCCCAGAATTGGACACAGTTTTCCAGTTGTGGCCTAATTAGTGCGGAGTAGAGCGTAAGAATTACTTCTCATGTCTTGCTTACAACACTCCTGCTAATACATCCCAGAATGATGTTTGCTTTTTTTCAACAGTATTACACTGTTCACTCATATTTAGCTTGTGATCCACTATTACCCCCAGATACCTTTCTTCAGTACTCTTTCCTAGGCAGTCATTTCCCATTTTGTATGTGTGCAACTCATTGTTCCTTCCTAAGTGGAGTACTTTGCATTTGTCCTTATTGAATGTCATCCTGTTTACTTCAGACCATACCCCAAGCAGCCAGAGACAGAGCCTTCTCCTCCTCCTCCAATTTTTCATCCAATTGGCAGTGGATGCAGTTCTAGACCCAGGCCTCTGATTAAGTTAAAGTTTTCTTTCTACTTTCAGCCTGTTCAATGTTAATTATCACTTCCATCATGATGAAATGATGGGTGGTTACCCAGTTTGTGTTATGTGCAACATGTATTAACTGCCTCTGGACAGATGGGATGTGTGTGCATGTGGTGCAAGCAATTCATGACCCTCAGAGACAGAGTACGTGCTCTGGGTGCCAGAGTGCCTGAATTGGAGGAGCAAAGAAAGACAGAAGTACATAGAGGAGAATTTTAAGAACATAGTAGAGCATCCCCACCTGCTGTCCAATAGCCACTGTGGTGTTAAGGAGGATGAAAGTATTGGGACAGGACAGCATCAAACTGGAGTAGATGATGGAGAAATTGTCCCATAGTTGGAAGCCACCTTCCAGATGATTGTGTTGTTGACCGGTTCTTTTTCCCGCTACCCAGAATGCACAGGTTCATAGACTCTTGAACTGAAGAACTGTGTTGTTTATTTTAGCTTTCAGTGCGCAATCAGTCCAGTGAGCAATCAGGGTTAAATGCAAGCTCACACACATTCAGGTGCTTGCCTTAAACCAATTATACAATATATAATAACTTCGTAACCAATGCTGTTCTGCCTAACACTAAGATTAGTTTGTTGACTAAGTTGTTTACCTGATTGGACTGTTGACCCAGTTGTTCAGCTGATCAGGTTGTGAACTCTGCTTTTCACCTGGCAGTTCTTTCCTTGCCAGACAAACAGGCATCTTTTGCCATGTCCCACCATCTAAAATATATATTCTACATATCATATTCTACAGTCATGGGGGTAGGGACCCCAGTTATTAGGAAGAGTCAGGCAATAGTAGTAGGAGATTTGATTATTAGAAGCATAGTTAGGTTTGTGATGACTGGAAGAACCACATGGTGAGTTGCCTGCCAGCCAAATGCAAAGGTAGTAGATCTCATGAGACTTATAAATAGTCTCATAGGTAGTGCTGGGAAGGAGCCAGTGATCATGGTGTGCATGCATGACAATGAGATAGGGAAAGGTAGGAGAGAGGGCCTGGAGGCCAAATTTTGACTGCTAAGAGATTAAAGTTTGGAACTACTGTGGTAGTATTCTCTTAATTGCTTCCAGTTCCTCACACTAGGCCAGAAAGACAAGCAGAACTGCAAAGTCTCAATGAATGGATGTAGTGATGGTGTAGGGAATAGGGATTATGGTTTATTAAGAGCTGCGGTAGGAGTAACCTATAAAGGAGGAATGGAATCAACCTTAACCAAAATGGAACCAGATTGCTGAATATAAAATTAAAAAGGTTGTAGAGGTAATTTTAAGCTAAGGGCTGGGGGGAAGCTGGAGGTGCAGAGGTTCACATGCTTCAGGCAGAGACATTCTGTGGGCAGGAATTTATTAAACAGAGAAACTATATCCTAGTATAGAGGATAGGAAAGAAGTTGATAAAGTACAAGTACAATCTAATGAGGAGCACTCAAATGTAAAAGAGTGTCCTTAAAACATAACACATGAAGGTGCACAACAAAATATTGACAAAATGTACAACATAATGAAATGCTTATATACAACTACAAGAGGTTTAAATACTAAGGTGGGTGAACTAGAGTGCCTAGCATTAAATGAGGATATTGATATAATAGGCACTGTGGAAACTTGGCAGAATAAGGATAATTAATAGTACACAGTAATACCAGGGTATAAAATGTATAGGAATGACAGAGTAGGGTCATGCTGGTGGGGGAATGGCACTATATATAGTGCAAATCTAAAGTTCTTTCACTAGGTAACGAGTGCATTTTTGAACACTGCTCTGTTAACTGTTTGGCTACAGATTTTTTTTCAGATATTACATAATGCAGAATTTTAAGCATTTCACACTTGGTTTGTTTTCAAGGCAACTGATTACTGTTTCTGTAATTAACTGATTGGTTCATTATCTTTAATCCTTCAACAGAAACTTTAAATATTCACCTATATCCCTTCATTTTTAAATTCCATTACTTTTTTTTTTAAAAGCCTGTTTCCCTACTTGATTTACTAGATACATGGGTAATGGATGCTACAGATAAGTATGTATTTTTAAAGGAAGTAAAGAAGTCCCTTATTTTATTAGTCCTACTGTGAGAAATCAGCTTCTAAATTCTTTAATCTAATACAAACTATAACAGGCTCATATCGCCACATAATGCCTTTTGCCTTAGCCGTCCATCCTTTACATATCCTTATTGTCTTTTTACTTTACCAACTATAGGATCTCTTTGCTGTCACCCTCCTACTATTATGAGGATAAGAATATCAAAAGTTCATACATCTTTCTCACCTGTAACAAGTTTCAGCTTGACAGAAATGCTGGACTTTCAGTAAATCACGTAGCAACGTGTCACCCATTTTTTAAATATTATATACAGCACCAATAGTTCTCATATTGTACTTCATTTTATATAATACTTTGTAGCAAAGAGATTCTACAGTGGACAAAGTCTCTAAACCCAACCTGCCAGGCATTTTTCCAGGTAGCAGCTACAAGTGTTTTAGTTTTGTTCTAGTATCAGGTCGTTCCTCTTGGCTTGAAGTCATGCTGCAGGCCTCTTGCCATCAATTTTCCCTCTCTTCAGGGCTCCTCAGCTAAACTCACAACAGATCAATCTCACAGGTCCTTCCAGCAAGGCTTTATTTATTTTACAAAATAGCAAACCAAAAATGAAAAGTAGCATTAGGTAGTTACCCCGCTGACCTTACTCTCTGCCCTCAGGGGTATCTCTGTTGGGATTCCCTCTGAGATCTTTTCCACTTGATTTATCCAGAACACCTTATCCAGTTCTGGGAGAACAATTCATCCAGTTCTCTGGGACTGAACAAACAAACAAATAAACAAAAACAACACAGTTCAGTTCCAGGTTTTGTCACTCAGGTATCTTTACTTTGCATACAGCAAAGCTACAGTGAGTTAATCAGACTCAATTGTAGGTGTTGGGTATAGTTACACAGAAAACCTCTTCCTTTACATACATTTACACATTAAATTGCATCACATTTTTTGGGATTGGCTTGGTTACTTTACAGGAACTAATACGTGTGCAGCATGTTCTGGCCACATACAACCTGATCTTTGCATTCCAGGTTTATCTTGTTCATTGTCTGTAGCACCAGGGTGTTTCTGCTTATATTAGCTAATCAGACATCCTGACTCTAGCATACAGCTTGTTAAGCCCCTATTTACAATTTACCCTTCCATTTGCCTTCCCAATCATGCTCAAGAAGAAATGAGGCCAGATACTTATGTCTAACCAGGCCTACAAGGCTACTGCCAATGTCCTCCAATGTCCTCCAAGGCTACTGCCAGGTTTTCTGCTTCTGCAGTTCCTACAACTCTCTCAGCACCCCTTGTTTCCATTCTCTGCTACCTTTTATAGGAAATCAGGTGATCCCTGCTCAGGTGTACTTCCTTAGTAACCCCAGTTGTCTGGATCCAGGCCTCTGGCCCTTAGAGAGGCAAGCCACTCTGTTAATGTTCTCCAGCTTTTTTATTCTAGAGACTATTAGAAATAGTACCATCGATCCTTGATAGTCCATGGACGGATGAGAACCACTGCTATATACTAAGCAAAATATCCACATTATCTCTCTCATCTTTAAATGTATTTGATTTCTGTATAGCAGGAATCATAAACAAAAATTAAGCTAATGATACTATTACCCCTTTCTGACCTGAGTGTCCACTCAAAGTACAAGGCACTGAGGGTGTTCCAGCTGGGAGTAGAAATCGATGGTGGAGTCAGGCATTTCCTGTGATGCATCCTTGTTCAGATCCAAGGAGTGTACAAAGTTTGTAGGAGGAACCAAAAACAAAAAGATAATTTCTTTGCTTACCGGCCCAACCGTCTTTTGTCAGTACCAGACTTAGAAGCTCCCTCTCTAACTTCTTTCAGGGTTGTACACTGTTCTTCTCCAGGCTCTTTCTGTCTCTCTCAATAGATCTTGCCTCAGTTCATCTGTTGATGTGTCTCTGTGTGTGCTCAATTTCTGTCTGCATTTCCGATTGACACACAGAAGAACACCTGGTCAAGCAATAGACAGTTGAATCTTCCACACATGTTGCTACTTACTGGGCCGACTCCACTATGCCTTGTTTTAGATGGGGTTCTTAACTGTTACAGTTATCTTAACAGAAGGGCATGTTCACTCCCATCAGTTTAAAAGAGGTTTTAACCCAAACCGTAAAAATACAAATCATTATTAAAATTGTCTACCCGTATCTATGTATTTTCAGACCCATACTGAACACATAAATAATACTGAGTGAATAGCAGTATTTGCTATATTGTATTATCAGGAATAAATTATACTCCTCAGCAAATTGTACTTCCATCACTACTATTCTTTTAATATCTGTTCATTTATGTAATACTGCTGCATGGCATCAGCAAGTATACAGATGTGACAGGCAAAAAAGATTGCTGGTTATTAGAGCACATTTATGTAAATATGGAAGATGTGATTATGTCATTTACTAAAATTCTGGCAGATTTGTCAGCGTGATGCATGTGAGGAATGAGAAGGCAGTTCTAATAACTTTTCAAATGATCACTTTCAGTACTTGCATTTCAAATAGGAAGGAAGTTTTTGGGGATTATGAAAATACTCTTTGTTCTTACATTGACGGAGAGCAAAATAAAATAGACACTTTCTAATTTTAAGTTTTTCTGTGTCCCTACATTTAAATATCTTTATTTCATTCAATTAAATCTAGCAGGAGATTAGATCATAATATGGAATAATTTTTTTTTCTAAATTGAGAAAATGTTAAAATCTTATTTATTTGATAAATAAAACAACCCTGCTCATCTGCCATGATTACTTTCCTCACATATTTCAAAAAGCAGAAGTTGTTCATGCTGACATGTGCTGCACATTAGAGTCCCAGGCACATGCACTGACAAAGCCAAAAAATTGCCTTTACTCTAGAATGGCAAACAGACTATTCAATTTTCCTTATGAAATAAATGAAAAGGCAACTCAATCTCTTGCTTTTTTAGAGGGTATCCCCTGGGGGACTCTTTAAATAAAAATGAACTTCACTGAAATACTAACAACCTCCTGAGTTAGCATTCATAATCCATAAACCCAGGAGCTTTAGGGGACCAGAATGCAATGCACTCTGTCACATCAAGGCTTGTCTATCACTACGTATAAGCTAATTTTGTTTTTAAATTTCATTCCATTGTAATTGTTCATTAGGGGCTAGACTGTTATTTGGACTGCCCACGTGCACAGAGGAGTAAAAACACCTTTACTCTGCTGTGCAGGCTACCTGGACTCGGTAAAGCCATGCATGCCTCCCAGCCAATATACTACCCCATCTTCGTGTTGTTCCCAAAGTAAAAACTAGCTCTTGCTTTGTCTGTAGCATCTTCTGCATGGTTTTAATGAGGAAAAAACAAAACAAAAAACCTCACAAGTTCTTTCACATCTTAGCATATGCTTTTCTGAAGGAAATCCCACTATGGGTTTCCCTAATTTAAAAAATTCCACCACATTCTCCAAGCTGAAGGGTGAAGGAAACAGGAAGTGTTATTGAAAGACATATATAAACTTATTTTACAATACAACACACAGATTAACTGTACTTCAGTTTACAGTGTGTACCAAGAGTTATTGATCTTCAAGGTATAATAGTGAATTTACTTTTGCTTTCCATGGTAATATCTATTAATGTTAAAATGTCTTGATACTGTATTAACATCTATCATTGTAGTCAAATCCATCACTTACTTCCTTAGAAAAGAAATGTGTAACCATTGCTTCAGTGCTTTTATTTGAGGTTATCTTTGGAAATGTTATCATAAACTCAATAGATTAATGAAAAATGTGCATTTGTTAAATGAAATCCAGGCCTTCATAGATATAATAGTGGTCACTGTCGTGACATGCACCATCATCAAGCAGGAAAATAATCCAAAGCCCAGCAGTGCAATTGCAAATGAATCACCCAGATGGCAGTAATGCCAAATGCAGGGCTAAGCATAAGGACTAAGATTTACCTTTCTTAGGAGTGTGATGGAGAAGGCTGTGGTGAGACAGCTTAATTCTGTATCCCAAGGTTTCACTAGTGTAGCTGGTTGGTGATCTCTCCCTTGTGCTGTGTTGAAGTAATGTGCCCACACTGATTCTGTTGGATCTGGCAGCACTGACTAGCAGTGGTTGCCCTATCCACAGATCTGAGTAGGAATACATGGCATCACTTTTGAGTGGTTCCATTCTTTTTCTTTCTGGGAGATCTCAGAAGGTGGTTTGGGGTAATTATTCAACTAAGATGAGGGATTTCTCAGCTGACTTGTTGCAAGGTTCTAGTCTGTCACCCTTCAGGATCAACAGATATGTAAGGTCAGTGTGGGTGAAATGACAGTGAAATGATGATGGCTGGGATGTTATGTTTGTGTCAATGACATATCTTGATAGTTACACATACACAAAACACTTATTTTCACTGGCACAGGAAGGTTATAAACTTCAGGGTCTGTTCTCACTAAAGTCAGTGGGACGGATTCTCCTGTGGGTTTGCAGGATCAGGCCCAGAGTTGTCTTGCTATGTAATTAAAACTGAAGGATTGTGCAGTATTTGAAAATATATATATTTGGAAGTAGATGTGGAAATGAAGTAATTCATAACCCTTTGTTTTGCTCCTCATTCATGATTGCTGAGTCTGTTTAAAATTCTTTAAGGCATCCAAATTTCATGTTTGACTGATTTAGTAAGGCTGGATTTATCATGTATAGGGATCAGTGCAAATATTTAATAAATATAGACCTAATTCCACAAACCCTTATTCACACAAGTATCCTCCACTTACATGAGCAGTCCCAATAGGACCACTTGCATTAATAAGGACTAGAAGCAAGAGGAAGGGTTTCCAGGATCATGTCCTATTTTATTTTTGTCTCATTATATGCTTACAATAAATTTTAGTGATACACTACTGCATCATTAAGATTTCAAATTGCACATGATGCTTTGTTTTTATAGTTTCAACATATACAAATTAAAAATGTCATTAAAAAAGTCATAAAATTCATGTCATCATTAAATATATAGTTCCCTCTCACAGGGAATTCCTGAGATAGGATGGCTGAGCAGAAAAGAAGTTCTCTCTCAACCCAGCACTATGGAAGGAAGACATCTTCTTCTTGGGCACTTGAAACCATGTGGCATCCTCCCTCTACCTGCAAAGTAGACTTGGCCCTCACACTGCAGTTTCTTTCCCCAGGCAGAGAGTGAAGCTGGCAAATCAGCTGCAGAAATAACTAAAGCAAGGACTAATGGACATTAATAACAATTTCTTACAGCTTTGACTGGACTTTCTCTGATCAGTACTGAATGACTGCTCAACCTCTTTCCAATATTTACATCACAGTCTATTCATTAAAGTTTCATTCCACACCTGTCCCTCATATGCTCTCTTTACTCCTTTCCCTTGTCTTGATTTTCCATTTAGCAAAGGATACTAATGATACTTGCCCCTGTCTCCCCCATCACTCCATGCAGAACTAATATGACTTCTGGATGGACTACATCTCCTATGATGCACTGCAGACATTGGGCTACTAGGATGCACCGGAGAAGTTCAACAAGAGGATAAACCACAGTGCATCATGAGAGATGTATTCCAGGCAAAGACCATGTCCCATAGGGTAGAATGGTTGCATGAGGCACCTGATATACAATTACCACTGGGTACTGTAGTAGCTCAGATGGATACAAATTAATGATGAGCTGATCCCAAATGTTTTGATTTGATTCAGTATATCAAAATGTCTTTATCTGGCCTGGCCCAAACCAAAATGGCATTTTTCCATTCTATTTAACTGATGAAAATTAGATATTTTCAGTTTTTCAGAGAACACATTTTCAGTCAAAAATATCTTTCTAATAGACAATTCCTAACCAGCTCTAGTCTGGGGGCACAGAGGGACTTTAGAGAATGCAGGATTTGTTGTGTCTAAGCCATCCATGACAGATGGCGATCCAGCCTTGTTTTGAAAGCCTCCAGTGAAGGAGCTTCCCCAACCTTCTTTGGCAGTCTGTTCCACTGCCCTAATGTTCTTACAGTTAGGACGTTTTCCCTGAGATCTAATCTAAATCTGCTATGCTGTAGTTTGAACACATTGCCTCTTGTCCTGCCCTCTGTGGCAAGAAAGAACAGTTTCTTCTCCATATTTCTATGGCAGCCTTTCAAGTATTTGAAGACCACTATCATGTCTCCCCCTTAAACCCTTCGTTTCCAAACTACACATACCCAGTTCCTTTAGCCTTTGCTCATATGACTTGCATTCCATCTTTTTGATCATCTTTGTTGTTCACCACTGGATCCTTTCCAGTTTTGCTACATCCTTTCTATATATTGGTGACCAAAACTGGACAAGGAACTCCAGCAGAGGCCTAACCAGTGCTGAGTAGAACAGTACTATCGCCTACTGTGACTTGCATGCTATGCCTCTGTTAATGCAACATAAAATTGCATTTGCTTTTTTTGCAACAGCATCACATTGCTGACTCATATTGAGGTTGTGATCCACCACAACTCTCAGATCCTTCTCAACAGTGCTGCTGCCAAGCCAGTTATCTCCCATTCTGTATTTGTGCATTTAGTTTTTACTCTCTAAATGTAGCACATTACATTTGTGTTTGTTGAATTTCATTTTGTTGTCTATAGCCCAGTTCTCCAGTTTCTAATACACAAATCTCAAGTAGCAAATAGTGAATAATCAGCACTGCCAAAAATTGTTTGTCGTCAAACAATATAGTTAAAATGTATTGAATATTTTTGATTTTCTATAAGCAAAGATGCTAAATTTGCTAAACAAATTGTTCATTATTTTTATTATTTTATTTTATTTTGTTTATTATTTATTGCTTCTGTTTGTTCATGGTATTACAGTGCTGCCCACAAGCCTATTCAGGTATTAAGGTCTCTTTGTATAGCACCCAGCATATAGTTAAGAATAGCTCCTGTCCAAAAATATTATTATTATTAATAATAATAAATAATAAAAAATCTAAATTATGAAGAGGGAGATGAAACAAATAAATATGGGAGGATAATAGAACAGTTACATCATTCACTTGAGGATTTATTCAGCTCTAGTTATAAGGATCTTTGCCTTTTTTTAAATGCCATAAATCTGCTAAGTGGCCTTTATTAAGATGTGATATGTTAGCTCCACTATATTTTGAAGGGAGTCCATATTAACAAGAGCGAAGAATTATTAATACTTAGGATAATAGAGCAGAATTAATTTGAAGAATTGTTTTTGTTTTTATTAGTTACTAATATAGCAAAAGCGGGGTGTTAAATGTTTAAAGTTACAGACAGATATAGGTGAACAATTGTTTTTTTCCCTAATTTAAAAAAAATCACACATTGTTTTGGGTTCACCCAAAACAACAATTATTTTTTTTTTTTCCTCACTGATCAAAAAACAGAAAAAATGTTTTTACACTTTTTTGGGTTTTTCGTTAAACATACTTTTCATTTTAAAATGTTGCTATTGAAATGAAAAGTCAAAACATTTCAATTTGAAAATGTTAAAACAAAATGTTTCCAGTTTCTTGGGATTTGCTTTTCTTCGCTTTTATTTGATTGAAACTATTGGCTGAAATCTATCTGAATCTGCTAACAGTTTTTTCAGCTAAATAAAGTATTTGCTCTCCTCCCCCGCCCCAAAAAAAAATAAAAATGACCAGCTCTAGTAATGGATTATCATGTACTCAACTTCAGTTGAGTACATCTTGTGGAGTGAGGTGGCCTAGTCATTTAACTCGGGATGGCCCACCTGGGCCTCACAGTGTTCAAACTCTATTGCAACTTGTTGGAGAAAATGCAAGTTGTTTTTTTTTATTCCTTCTGCATGCATGTATAAGTTCTTGAGTTAATCCATGGTCTTAGGTCTTATTTTTTATTCCTTCCATGTATTCTATAACAACCTCTTCTTTGATTTTACTCTTTGTAACCATCATGCTGATTGAATACGAGTTTTGTTTTCTTGGAAATAAATGTGTTCTGCTGAAAAGGGCTCTAGTTGTTAAAGTGCAAGAATTACAGCAAGGAAGATGTTCATTGTTCAATTAAAAAGTCCTCATTACATGATAAAAAAATCTAGTATATGTTGGAAAGAAATTTACTACCAAGGATTCCAGAATGGAATATTTAAATATGTTTGTATACGTTCATGAATTTTAATTGTCACTTGCTTTCTCTGTCAGCTGAAGCAGAAATTATCCACCTGATAAAATTTAAACATCTATGTGATTTTAGAGTTAGACTTAGTATGAACATTAGCACTTTGCTAAACAGTCTGACATGGAAAAGTGCAGGGCTGATCTTGTCTGGAGAACTGTGGCACATTTATTTTTAATAAATATTTTTAACAATGAAACCCTTAAATATTGGGAAAATGCTTGACAATTTCATGCTATAGAAATTCCTTTGATTATATTTTATTTTTAGCTCCACACAAAATTTGTTAGTTGGTCCTCACTTGTGAGCTGATCTAATGTGCATTGGCACTTGAAGCTGTGGTAAATGCATACACAAATCTGGGTACATGATTGCACACACATTATTGCAAATTAAAAATCTGGTCCTTAGCTATCAGTTATCACTTTTAGTGTGCATACAGATATTCACCAGTCTACTCTATTAGCGGAAATTGCTAGAGGGCCTTTTACAAAGTGAGAACTGTACAGCAGTATTGAATAGGAAATACAGAATTAAGAATCTCTCAAGGCCTAAGGACTTTGTCCTCAGCAGTTGCTTAATGTAGCTTAAATTGTATAATGGGCGGGGGGGGGGAGAGAAATACATTTTGTGTAATAAAAATGAAACAAGTGTTTATTTTTCTTGCTAATGTTTATTGCAGTGTTGGTATGGTTTTGGTATTACACATTCATTTAAATATTAATGTAAGCATCTGCTCAGCTCCATGTAAGAGATGTTATATGAGGCAACAAGGAGGTGAGGTACTTTCCTTCTGTTATTGCAGTCTCCCCACGTTACCTCAGGGAGATAGGGGTAAAGGAAGGAATGGACCTTTAAAAAGCAGAGAGTGACAGGAATTTGTCAAAATGGTATGAATGGCATAAAGTAACTTTGATGTTAAAACAAAAATGCAAACTCAGGATTAATAAAGATGAGAATTTTATCAAGGAGGAAAATACAAAATTTTCCGTCCCAAAAAAACTGTTGGGGTGGAAGTGCAGCATTCAGGAGCTTGTCTTTCTAAAATAGCTAAAGTTCTAAAGTTTTATTTCATGTCAGGCCACCTCTGTTTCTGGCTCCTGATTGGGAGCAAGACAAAGAACATGCTGTATGAAGGCTGTTCATGAGTCCTGAAGTTTCAGAGCTGAACTAGGAGTCATGTGAGCCTGTTAAATAATGGATTCAGTAGCTAAAGATTTTGAAACCTATAAATATTTTGAATGGAAGCAGAAGTGTGGCAAATACAGTGAAAGAAAAAAATTACTCAGAAAAAAAAATCAACGGCGAGTTGAGCATTAAGGGAGAAAGCTAACAGCTAAGGAGAAAAAGAAAACAACATTTTTCTAAGGAGTCAGAGCAAATTCAGGGAGGGGATTTAAAACTGTCAAAAAATGAAAACAATTTGGAGAAGTTAATACATTTGCTACTTGTCATAGGCTATTCTCTTTTTTTCTTCCCTTCCCCAAGAGGATGCAGAAAGGTGGGTTTGATGGCTGTTAGGTAGCTAATGTAAGAAGCAGACAATAATTAATGCAGTTAAGTACGGTTGGCACTACTAAAAGGGATATACATGAAAAATAAAGAGTTAGCTCCCCAAATCAAAATAGCTATCACTACTGATATGACAGCAGTTCATGTTGAATGAGAAATGTGGATAACCTAACCAAGTAGTGATAAGACAGTAAATGTATTCTATACCCATAAATGAAACAAGGCATGTCACCTGTGTCATTCCTGTGAAATATAATTGCAAAGAGAAACAAAGCTTTTTCAATGTCAGTAACATGAAAAGGGGTAAAAGAAACCCATTCAGATTTTCATCCAAATGGCACTCAGAGGCCCCAGACTTTATCCAGAGAGGAATTAAATATTCCTTTCTTGCACCACAAAATAATCTTCCACTTACTATTTCAAACAGATTTGAAAGCACAGAAGAATGAGGATTATGAAAGTGTAATGAGAACGTATTTTCCAGATTCACGTTAGACTGGTCTGTTTGGTTCCCACTGAAATTTGTAACAAAGTCTGACCTACTTCAGTAACAGATTTGAGGAATAAGGGCTCTAACTATTAGATTATCAAAGAGATATAGTGAACAGGATTACATAAATACTCTAAATTCATGTACAATTTAAGACTATATAAAATTTAAATCTGAAGGCACAATAGATCTGTTCATATTCATATACAACAAGATCATAGAATCATAGGATGGGAAGAGACCTCAAGAGCTCCTCTAGTCCAGTCCCCTGCAATCATGGCAGGACTATATTATCTAGAATATCCCTGACAGGTGTTTGTCTAACCTGCTCTTAAAAATCTCCAATGATGGAGATTTCACAACTTCCCTAGGCAATTTATTCCAGTGCTTACACCCTCTGACAGGTAGGAAGCTTTTCCCAATGTCCAGCAGAAACTTCCCTTGCTACAATTTAACCCCATTGCTGCTTGTCCTATCCTCAGAGGTTTAAAAGAACAATTTTTCTCCCTCCTCCTTGTAACAACCTTTTATGTACTTGAAAATTGTTATCATGAGCACTCTGTCTTCTCTTTTCTGGACTAAACCAACCTAATTTTTTCAATCTTCCCTCATAGGTCATGTTTTTCTAGACCTTTTAATCATTTTTTGTTGCTCTTCTTTGCAATTTTTGTCCATATCATTCCTGAAATGTGATGCCCAGAACTGGACACAATACTCCAGTTGAGGCATAATCAGTGCAGAGTAGAGTGGAAGAATTACTTCTCATGTCTGACTTACAACACTCCTGCTAATACATCCCAGAATTATGTTTGCTTTTTTTTGCAACAGTGTCACACTGTTGACTCATATTTAGCTTATGGTCCACTATGACCCCCAGATCCTTTTCCCCAGTACTCTTTCCTAGGCAGTCATTTCCCATTTTGTATGTGTGCAACTCATTGTTCCTTCCTAAATGGAGTACTTTGCATTTTTCTTTACTGAATTTCATCCTATTTATTTCAGACCATTTCTCTAGTTTGTTCAGATCATTTTGAATTTTAATCCTATCCTTCAAAGCACCTGCAACCCCTCCCAGCTTGGTATCATCCACAAACTTTATAAGTGTACTCTCTATACCACTATCTAAATTATTGATGAAGATATTGAATACAACTGGATTCAGAACTGATCCCTGCAGGACTCCACTTATGTTCTTCCGGCATGACTGTGAACCACTGATAACTACTCTCTGGGAATGGTTTTCCAATCAGTTTTGCACCCACCTTATAGGAGCTCCATCTAGGTTGCATTTCCCTAGTTTCAGAGGAGTAGCCGTGTTAGCCTGGATCTGTAAAAAGTGACAGAGTCCTGTGGCATCTTATAGACTAACAGAAGTATTGGAGCATAAGCTTTAATGGGTGAATACCCACATTCATCAGACACAAAAGCTTATGCTCCAATACTTCTGTTAGTCTATAAGGTGCCACAGGACTCTTTGTCACTTTTTCCCTAGTTTGTTTATGAAAAGGTCATGAGAGATAGTATCAAAAGCTTTATTAAAGTCAAGATATATCTATCTACCATTTCCCCCATCCACAAAGCTTGTTACTCTGTCAAAGAAAGCTATCAGGTTGGTGTGACACGATTTGTTCTTGACAAATCCATGTTGACTGTCACTTATCACCTTATTATCTTCTAGATGTTTGCAAATTGCTTAATTATTTGCTCCATTATCTTTCCAGGTACAGAAGTTAATCTGACTGATCTGTAATTCCCCGGGTTGTCCTTATTTCCCTTTTTTTCAATTGGCACTATATTTGCCCTTTTCAGGTCATCTGGAATCTGTTCCATCTTCCATGACTTTTCAAAGATGATCACTAATGGCTCAGATATCTCCTCAGTGAGTACCTTGAGTATTCTAGGATGCATTTCATCAGGCCCTGGTGACTTGAATACATCTAATTTCTCTAAGTAATTTTTAACTTGTTCTTTCCCTATTTTAGCCTCTGATCCTACCTTATTTTCACTGACATTCACTATATTAGATGTCCAATCACTACCAACCTTCGTGGTGAAAACTGAAACAAAGAAGTGATTAAGCACCTCTGCCATTGCCACATTTTCTGTTATTATTTCCCCACTACCACCACTGAGTAACGGGCCTACCCTGTCATTGGTCTTCCTCTTGCCTCTAATGTATTTGTAGAATGTTTACTGGTTATCCTTTATGTCTCTAGCTAGTTTGATCTCATTTTGTGCCTTAGCCTTTCTGATTTTGTCCCTACATACTTGTGTTATTTGTTTATATTCATCCTTTGTAATTCGACCTCATTTCCACTTTTTGTAGGACTCTGTTTTGATTTTTAGGTCATTGAAGATCTCCTAGTTAAGCCAGGGTGGTCTCTTGCCATACCTTCTATCTTTCCGATGCAGTGGGATAGTTTGCTCTTGTGCCCTAAATAATGTCTCTTTGAAAAATTGCCAACTGTCTTCAATTGTTTTTACCCTTAGACTTGGTTGCCATGGGATCTTACCTACAAACTCCTTGAGTTTGCTAAAGTCTGCCTTCTTGAAATCCATTGTCTTTATTTTGCTGTTCTCCCTCCTACCATTCCTTAGAATCATGAACTCTACCATTTCACGATCACTTTCATTTTCAAGCTGCCTTCCATTTTCAAATTCTCAACCAGTTCCTCCCTATTTGTCAAAATCAAATCTAGAACAGCCTCTCCCCAGTAGCTTTCTCCACCTTCTGAAATAAAAAATTGTCTCCAGTACCTTCCAATAACTTGTTGAATAATCTGTGCCTTGCTGTGTTATTTTCCCAACAGATGTCAGAGTTGTTAAAGTCCTCCATCACCACTAAGTCCTGTGCTTTGGACAATTTTTTTAGTTGTTTAAAAAAAGCCTCATCCACCTCTTCTTCCTGGTTAAGTTATCTGTAGTAGACTCTAACACCCATGTTTTTTACCCTTTTTATCCTTACCCAGAGACTTTCAACAAGTCTGTCTCCATCTCATCCTCAGTCCAAATGTATACATTTTTAATATATAAGGCAACACCGCTTCCTTTTTTTTCCTGCCTGTCCTTCCTGAGCAAGCAGTACTCTTCTTCTATAGCAGTATTCCAGTCATGCATATTATCCCACCAAGTCTCTGTGATGCCAACTACGTCATAGTTGTGTTTATTTACTAGCATTTCAAGTTCTTCCTGCCTATTCCCCATACTTCTTGCATTAGTATACAGACATCTACAATACTGATTTGATTTCCCACCCGCCCAGGTTCTGTCTTGTCTTTCTTTTATCCCTACTATAATAGACCATGCTCCCACCAAATTCCAACCTTCTCCCATGTCTCCGTGTTTTTGACTTACCTGTGGGCTTTGGTCACTTGCCCCCCTTCGAACCTAGTTTAAAGCCCTCCTCACTGGGTTAGCCAGTCTGTATCCAAATATGCTCTTCTCCTTCCCTGATAGGTGGAACCCATCTCTGCTTAGCAGTTCTTCTTCCTGGAACAGCATCACATGGTCAAGGAAGCCGATGCCATCCTGTTGACACCTTTATGTCTACATCTTTCTTTAATAAACACAATACAAGATGTTTACAGTTTTTATTAGAATGTGAACATTGTATGAAAACAGCTGTTCCTCCTGTATTTCTCAACCATTGTTGGTTTTGATGTTTCAACAATAAAATGTATACATGTGTCTTTCAGTTTAATTAGCTGTGCTTTCCTCCTTCTTCGGGGAGGGAATATTGCAGTTCCTACTGGTTTCAGTTACTCTTACCAGCCCACTAACTTTTAGCTTCTTAGCTGTGTAAAAACATCTTCTTGCTACATAATGCTTCTTAGCTGTGTAAAAACATCTTCTTTGGGTTGCTATAATTATCCTCCTCTGCACAGGATTTGACCAGTAAGGCAAGTTTCTTTTACCAGATAAGCTTAAAGGATGCTAACTATGCACTTTGCTTCTGGAACAGCTATGTTGACCTTAAGTTCTTTCTGTGTGACTGATAGAAAAAGGCTTCAGATGATGATGGTCTTGTTCTCTCAATGTCCAGCTGAGACAGCCATAGTTAGCTACAGGCTAAATCAAAGCCTAGAGAAACATAAGCCGTGTAGCTTCTGAAATCCTCTAATTTTGCCATATCTACCAGTGATACTATAGATGTTGCAGCAGATTCTAGGCACCTACAAATCTCCAGCATGCTGTCAAATTTCTAAAGGTGTTATATTTTGTGTGTATGTGTGTGTGTGTACACACACACATAAAAGCAATAGGGTTGCAGCATCAAATGTTGCCTGCTGGGAAGTGGTACTTATGACTTGTCCAACCTTTAGGTTTTTGCTCACTAGTCAGAGGCTGAAAGAAACATAAACTGCATTCTGTTTTTTTCACTATGCTATTTTTTTCTTCAGTAGTCTCAAGAAGTTTGTAGTACACATAAGAACTTAATTCATCTCAGATTTCTTTTCACCATCATTCTTCCAGAAGTATTTTCCCCCTTCACCATAATTACCTGGGTGTTGCAATGATACAAGCTGGTGGAAAAAAAGGCAAATGCACCACAGTTTCAAATTCAAACTAATGAGCATCTTTGCTTGAAATTCGAAGGGTTGAAAGTACTGCCAAATCATTGTTTAGAATGTAATAGAGATCTGGTTAGATGAACTACAAATCAGTTTCAAGAATGGCCAAAGTTTAAAGATGAAAACTTTGTCAAAATGTTCCACAGGAAAAAATAATGTGTCTCTTAATGGGATACTGTAAGGAAGAGTTTAAGGGCTGCTAAACACGATTGGGGCAATTTATAAACCAAATTTCTCTGTGTTGGAAGTCTGCACAGCCAGTGGAATTGAACACCATACAAACTTTTTAAAAAATAGGGATTGAGATGTGACATGTACACTTCATATTGAAGCATAACACAGTTCATGCAAAACTTTCAGCTATTTGTTGGGAAATGTGAGGTATGATGCTAAGCTCCTTTTTAAAATATAGAACTGAAAATGTGATCTCCTTTGTCTCTTAGGTCCTATGGAAGTTCCAGTTTTATTGTACCCTGATGTCTACAGTGGCACGCAGTAATGCCTAATTTCAATATTTCAGTATTTATTAGTTATATAATTCCATTGCTCATAAGATCCTTTATAGCTTCCTTATTATAAAATTGATAATTAGGTTCTAAGTTGATCTGTTCCAGTCATTTGGTTAACCTTATCTCCAGATACATATATCTTGTGTCATCTTTTTAATTCTGGGTATGACTCTAAAGAAGAAATCTGACCACCTTTGTGGTGGAGGGCTCAAATAATCTAAATGCAAACCCACTTGTCTCATTTGTGCAGGATTTTAAGTGTAACTTCCGTGAAAATACTAAAGAAGTAAAGGGTTTCATAGGACACAATTCATTCCTTGTTCAACTCCATTGATTGGAAACAACAGAAGCCACAGCAGGGAGGGGGACAGAATAATTCACCATAGGAGCCTTGTAGCTCCTAGGACAGGAAAGAAAGGTGAATAAACCACATACTAGTAGTCCATAATTCCTCTTTAGTTAAGCTGACCTGAGTCCCTAAGAATTCTTCCATCGACCTAGCTACTGCCTCTTGGGAGGGTGGATTACCTATGCTAGTGGGGCCCCAACTTTTGCTGTCATGGTTCCACCCCACCCCTTACTAGTAATGGAATCTCTATGTGCCCCTGCTCCATTGCTGCACAGCCAAAGCTTCCCCCACAGCAGAGCTTGGGCTGAAGGCAGAGATATGGACAGAACGGAGATGGGGGACGAGCTGGGGCTAGAGGTTGAGCTGGGGTTGGGGCCAGAGCAGATTGGGGGTGGAGCAGAGAGTGGGATGGAACTGTGGCTGGGGATGGAGTTGGTCTGGGGGCAGAGAGAAGCTTGGCAGTGCTGTTTCCCCCACCCCCTGGGGGCAGGCCCGGGCCCTGCCATGCGCCCCCCCCAAATGTTCCTCAGGGGGTGCACCCCACACTTTAGGGACCACTGACCTACGCTGATGGAAGCATAAGTAATTTCTACACTGAAGTGCTACAGTGGCACAGCTATGCCACTTTAGCATTTTAATTGTAGACAATTCCTTATACTGTATGCTCTTCTTCGCATGTCTCATTGGAAAGACAGTAATTCCAACAACATAATGTCCCTGAACACAATGCAGAGTTATTGATTTAGTATCACTGAAGATGTAAATTTGCCACCCACCAAATTACCAACAGTATGGGACTGCATCACCATGGAATTTTCCTTGGCAAGGTTCCAGTCTTGCTTTATCTTATGACCTTATATGCATTTGTGTCATGTTGGTACTGGTACAAAATAACATATCACAATATATTTTGAAATAATTATTTAATATAGATCCTTTTAACGTATATCAACTTTTAAGTTCCAATTTCCAACATGAAGAAAAGTAAAATGATCATAATAAAGATAAAATGAGTTTCAAGTAACATCAGGTCTTTGCCATCTTATTTCTTATTGTAAGGATGTTTTTTGCTGTTGCATTTGAAAAGTTCAAGGAAGCTTGGAATATTCAGAATGCCTGAGAGTTTTATCCTAGCATTGTATTCAAAAGGATCAGTTTGATCACCTGGTTCTAAATACATGGATCAAGTCTGAACCTCCTTGTGTAAAAATTGCTGAGAAATCGCAAATCTGTCATGTATATTGGTGGTTCACACTTTCAGTCAGCAACTGAAAGGGGTCAGCAGGGGTCAGCAACCTTTCAGAAGTGGTGTGCCGAGTCTTCATTTATTCACTCTAATTTAAGGTTTCATGTGCCAGTAATACATTTTAATATTTTTAGAAGGTCTCTTTCTATAAGTCTATAATGTATAACTAAACTATTGTTGTATGAAAGAAAGTAAGGTTTTTAAAATGTTTAAGGAGCTTCATTTAAAATTAAATTAAAATGTAGAGCCCCCTGGACCACTGGCCAGGACCTGGGCAGTGTGAGTTCCACTGAAAATCAGCTCGCATGCCGCCTTTGGCACATGTGCCATAGGTTGTCTACCCCGATCTAGAGGGTCAATTCTAAAACTCAGTGTTCATTTTCATGTTTTAAAAGTTGAAAATTCCTGTTTGGCGGTATTAATGAGTGACATTAATGGATGTCCCATGAACTGCCGGGGCAAGCTGAACAATCTTATTTCTCACTAAAAGTAAGCATGCCTGAATGAGTAGCAGCATTTTAATTCCTGTGGTGTTCCCTAGTGGGATTTGCTTATCTCTAATTTAGCCAGCCCCCAAAAGACTGAAGCTGACTAAAGTTCTATTTGGATTAAAGCTGTAAAAACAGAGATTAAGAGGATTGAAACACTTTTTTAGCTTGGTTCCATGTTCATCTGACAATTTGGCTGGTAAAGAGAGTCAGAGGATACAAGTCTACAGAGGAATACAAAACAAAGTTGAGTAAATCTTAAAGTAAACAATCAGAAGCTTACTATGACTTTGCAACATCAAATTGCAAAGGGGAGGAGGGATAGCTCAGTGGTTTGAGCATTGGCCTGCTAAACCCAGGGTTGTGAATTCAGTCCTTGAGGGGGCCACTTAGGGATCTGGGGCAAAAGTCAGTACTTGGTCCTGCTAGTGAAGGCAGGGGGCTGGACTTGATGATGACCTTTCAAGGTCCCTTCCAGTTCTAGGAGATTGGTATATTTCCAATTATTAATTAATAAAAAAATAGAATATGCTCACTCTGGTTTTGTAGTTTGGATTATCCAGTAGACTGCAAATCTATAGGGCTAATTCCATATCTATAATAAGCCCTGGGAGCTGCAGAGGGAGGGAGAATGATCTATTGGACTGCGTATGGAACTGGGAGTTGAGTTGTGATATGGTCAATACACCGTCATACCTGGAGAACAGGGAGCAAACCCTTCAGTAGCACTCAATATAAGACTCAAGTGACAAGCAAGGAAAGTACATGTTCTTTGGAGATTCTGTTTGAAACAGTGACATAAGACTCTGCTGCCTTCTTCTCTGATTCATCTGTGACAGATATTGCAATGACATGCAATATCTGTGAGAACCATATTGTAGTAAGGTTATGTATCACTGTGGGCCAAGGTTTGTATGTAACAAACATGAAGGGTTATCATGGCTCATCCAGGACCCACAAACTGTGTGCATGTGGGCATCTTTGGGAGTGGGGGGATGGATTGATTCAGGTGAATCACTCAGTTTGTAATAACCTCAAGAGAGGTACCATCAACTGGGGATGGTTCAGGCTGAGTTTTCCAGTGACCAACAGCAAAAGAACGGGCTTTTGACATCAAGAGGCTGTGTTTAATCTTACTAAGAGCTTTCCTTCTTATCCAGCAAATGGGCAGGATCTTTTGTCCAAGAAGGGCCCCAACCCTGGCAGAAGGATTGGAAAGACTTTGGCCTTCTAGGGCCCCATAGTACTGATGGGTGACCTCTGGTAAGGCTTCAGCATGCATATAGGAACTATTCTTGATTTTTAATTATGTTCTCTCTGTAAAGCTTTTATGGTAACATTAAATGTGCTTGCCCATGGAGGATGTTGGTAATTGGTATATATTGCTATAGCCCCTGAAGATAGAGTTAATCATAAGTGCTGGACCCCAGTCTGACCTGCTGGGAAATCACAGTGAGGTACAGAGGGACTGCAAACCTAAACCCCTGGTCTAAAAAGACAGAGATGCATGTCTCAGCCACAAAAGAAGTGCTGGGAGGCATAAAATCTTAAGTGGGTGCCCTCAAAAATACTGTGTGTGTGTGTCAAAGTCTAATTAACCCTGAAAATGTGACATCATCCTTCACATCTTCCAAGATCTGTGTATCCTCTGTGTACAGATTTCCCAAGTACCAAGTGCAAGAGGGTTCAGCTGCTTCAATGCAACCTTTCCCCACATCTAGAACTTGTAGAGGCTTCTCTGCAAGTTCAGGCTCTATATTTGGGTAGAGGGTGAAGACCAGGCTGCTAGATGAAGGAATGGATGACGTGGAAGAGGGACTAGATGGATACCTATTGTTGCCATCTTTGGTTCCAAAGGTTCCCTTGCTGTCCCAGACTGTATTATCTTTTCTCCAGAGCTTCCTCATTGTGCATCCTGGTCAAGTGGTCAGTTCCTGCGCTGAGGCCATGCTTCCAAGGAGTGGTGGGGTTAGGGGCTGCTGGGAAACATACAATGTCCACTCAGGTGGTCTGGCCTGCCATGGAGCCCCTGTAAACATCAGATTTTTTGGGAGAGTGAGCTGGTATGAGGGACTGTGGATCACAAACTTCGGTGACTCAGACTCCAGACAGTCTTCCGACTGCAGCCATCACCAGGCAGCTTGCTGATTCCAGCAGGAAGTGTGGGGTGGTGGACCCTCTCTCACCGGAGACACTGCTCACAAAGCTCCTGATTGGAGGAGATGTCTGGTCTCTCTGATGGGATAAGGCTTGCTATTTAAGTCAGAAGGAGGCTCAGAAAGTTGTCTGAGCAACTAGATAAGTCCCTGGTAGGCTGCCTGCTACATTGGTCCCTACCTTCTCACCTGACATCTGAGCCCTTTGCTGCCCTGCCTTGTTCCAGATGCATTGGAAAGAAATGTAGCAATATTTACTGCAGATATATTTTTAGAGCACCTGATTCTCTAGGGAAGCCCCAAAATAGTAAGTTTTGAAGCTTTCAAGGAATAGTTCCCAATCGGTTTAGGCTTAAAATTTACCTTCATATTCTAGTATTTTTTTAATTTATCATTGCTCTCCGATTAAATGTAAAAAAATTGTTTGTGTGACTCTACAATATTTTACCCTGTTGCAGAGCCACATAGTAAGCAGACATAAACTGTGTTTTAGAGATGTGCTGCCATCATTTTATGGTACTGATGGCTGCACAGAAGAGATCAAGTCATGTTGACCTCTCGCTTTCAAAAACTGATAAAAAGGAATCAGTGTCTGCCAAGACAACAGTGGTATGAGGGTGCAAGTTATTCTTATATATTCTAACAGGGTGTTTAAAAGAATGTTGAATGGAAAATAAAGAAACTAAAAACAGTGAATGAATATTGTTTTGGAAAGAACTTCATACTGTGCCTCTTAGGAAATCATTCCTTTAAATATACTATTCTCGGATTTTTCATCTTTCCATGATGTACCATATCAGGTTACAATTAATCACATTGGCACAATTACAGTCAAATCTATTACTGTTATGACATATACTGTTATGCCAGTGACACAGACTGTCACCATTTATCCTAAATAAATCAATCAGCTACTAAATGTATAGTATGTGTTCCAAGGTTGTTGTTTTTAATAGTAGGAAAGGGAAGAGGGCTTCAGAGATAAAAAATATTTTAAATTTCTCTTTGTATTTATAGGAAACTCTAATACTCACTCTTTCCTCCTGAGATGTAGAATATTCATTAACCTTTATCGGTAGCACATCATTCCCATAGATATTTTTTGTCCTGTTTTGATGTCTGAATTTGGCATTTCACCATGTGACTATTCACCATGAAATGTCATGCTCATTAGTAGAGGTACAGCCCAGAGCCAGAATTTGTAAATGCAGGCAGAGAACCTGTAAATTTGGATTAAATGTCCATGACCAAATGTCTCTGATGAAGGAGAGCTTCAATACAATTGTATAACAAATCTGTCATGACCAAGGCCCTAGTCAGATGTTGGACAAAATGCCTGCAACAAAAGATCTTTGGCAAGATCACACGGATCCACTGTTGTAAACACAAGTCTAAAAATACAGTGGTGGTCAGAGATGGCTAATTTTAGTGTAGGGATTTCTAAACCATGTGTGCTTAAAAATGACACAGGAGGAAATTTAAGGATAAGGGACCAGGGAGCAAATTTACTGTGGCCTCCCTATTAGTAGTTTTCACTGAGACATCTGCAAGGAAAATAATATGGCCTCTTCACTGGCTGTGGTCTCATTCTCTCTCTCTCTCCATTTTTCCCCCTCAACGTCATTCAGAACACTGTAGCCAAAGTTATCTTCCTTGACCACTATTCTGGTCACTTCAATTCACCAATTCAAGCCCTTCTGCCCCACTGGATTGCTGTCAACTCTCACCTTTGCTTCAATTCCCCATATTTCATCTGTTGGCTCATACTATACTCCCTAGGAACTATTTACTTATTTTTTATTTAGGTAAATGTACCCATCTATTAATCTGTCTCCATTATATTCTCACATCACCCTTTCTCCATCACACCAAACACCCTCTCTCTGCTTCTTCCTAAAATTCACTTTTTTCTTTCAAGTTGCAGATTGGGAAGGGAGTGTAGCAAGGCAAAAGAGAGGCAGCCTTCCCTACAAGGAACTCTCTCTACTAATTTTTCTTGGCTTCCCGGAGTGTCGGGATACCTAGAAGCAGTGGAGGACTATAGGGACTCTTGGATGTGAGGCCTTGAGTATGAGAGACAGGGTGAACAAAATGAGCTGAAGCTGCGGGCTGGCTGGGAAGAAGCCCAAGCAGTAATGTAAAAGATCAAATTGCTACAGAACTTAGAGCAACCATTAACTCATGTACCTTAATTATATCTCCATTACCAAGGGAAAACAGAATATACCATTCTTAACAAATTTTGTTCTTTCCAGTTTGTTTATGTGAACTTCCACTATCCCTATAAAGTTGACAAATGATGATCTGGGAAGAGATTTGTTCGGTAGCACTTCTTGGGCAAATTTCCCTACTGTGTCTGGAGCACACTACCATATATCTTAACTAATGAATCTGATAGAAATTCTGACAGTCCAATCAAGAAAGTGATCCTGATTAGAAAGAATCTGAAATTTAATTGTATAAATATTAATACAAATATGAAGCTCAATATATAAAGATTTTGCCTCTGAAAGAAAATAAGACAAGTTAAACATCTTGCACTTATTTAAGAAATGATATGATATATTATCATATATTATCATCCAATAATCCATACAAATTCTGGGGATATGGAAATTTGATTCTTTCCCATTATTATGGCTCACTGGAGTGCAGCCTTTCAGACACCAGCTAGCCAATTCTACCTGTGGGTGCCCTCTCCTCAGTTTAAAGATGGGTATGCCATCATGTTTCATTGAGAGGTAAATGACAGAAATAATTGCCTCTCCAGGGCATATGCCAATCAGCATTTCCAGCTCTGTGTCATCTATCCCAGAAGGGAACCTTTAGAGAGTTTGTGGGAATAACACATTCAGGCTGTGGCTAATCTAGCTGGCCTAGCCTTTGGAATTTAATTTCTAATCTGTTATCTTTTTGTATTTCACTTTAAATGGTTGAAGGCATCTGACTGTAACTTCTTTCATTCACATTTGGTGCATTTTCTCATGCCTCCCTCTACACCTGTAGCAATGTTCCTCTTCCTGTGTGCTAAGCAATCTCACACTCCTTTTTCAAATCTCTCCACAAGGCTCACTTTCTCTGGCTAGCTTTTCACTGTTAATCTTCACTCCTGAGGTGTTCTACTCATGCTCTCAGGACTGGCTGTACTATGCTGGAGCTGTCTGCACCAGCAGAGATAGGGTTGAAAACAAAATGGAACTATCAAGATTTAATAAATATAAATAAACATAGAAATATATCACATTTTAATTTAATTTAAACCATCTTCTTATGTCCAACCCCTTAATACATATGCATTATTCTCTGTTTCTTGCTGCAGCAAAACTGTAATACAGAGCTCAGGAACTGTTCTTTTTCTGCATCCCCTATGGTGCAGGACACCCAAAAGGAATGGGTAGGAACTGAGTTCCTAACCAATGACCAGCAGAGATGTGTGAGCATGCAGAGGGATGCTACATCTTCTTCAGGATAGTGGCAATAGACATGCACAGAAGTGGGAGAGGCAAATGGAATTTTGGGAACCAGAATTCCATCCCAAACTCACGGTGGAGTGGGTGGCTTTACAAAACTCTCAATACAGGATGGTCCCTTAGTGGCACCTTTGTAGCCACAATAAAGTGGGTAAGCACTGATATAAGGAGGCTTGAGGCTTGACACTGGTATCCAAACCATTCTATCCCTTTTTTCTCCATATAATTTCCATTCCATACTACTTTGTTGTATAGAAAGTGTTTTGTTTCAGTGACTCTGCTTTTAAGCAATTAGTTCACAGAGGAATCTTCGTAATTATCCTCCTCCACCATTGTAGAGACGGTGTACGCCAGTTCAGCAGCAGCATGCCCATTCATTAGCTGCTCAGGATGGGAATGTATGACCAGAGTGCTTTGCTATGCTCTACCACCATTCCACCAGGGTATCCCAAGGAGTTCAGATACAGTAACTCCTCACTTAAAGTCATCCTGGTTAACCTTGTTTTGCTCTTACATTGCTGATTAATTAGAGAACATGCTTGTTTAAAGTTGTGCAATGCTCCCTTATAACGTTGTTTGGCAACCACTTGCTTTGTCCACTGTTTGCAGGAAGAGCAGCCCGTTGCAGCTAGCTGGTGGGGGCTTGGAACAAGGGTGGACTGGCAGCCCCCATCAGCTCCCCGCTCCCCTAAGTTCCCTGTGCGGCAGCCTCCCAGCAGACTATCAATTGCCAGCAGTTCAGCTGTCCCTCCCCCCACTTCCATGTGCTGCTTCTGCCCTCTGCCTTGGAGCTGCTCCCCGGAGCCTCCTGCTTGCTTCACAATCATCATTGCTGTGTACAGTATTAAATTATTTGTTTAAAACTTACTGTGTATAGTTTTTTGTCTGGTGAAAAAAATTTCCCTGGAACCTAACCCCTCCATTTACATTAATTCTTATGGGGAAATTGGGTTCACTTAAAATCGTTTCGCTTAAAGTCGCATTTTTCAGGAACATAACTACAACATTAAGCAAGGAGTTACTGTATTGCATTTGGACAGGTAGGCACAGTTGTGGTCTGCTCTCAAGTTTCTTTGAGAGAGATTTTACAAATATTTTTAGTTATAGTGAATGGAAAAAAAACAACTTCCATGGCAACATCATTTACAGCATGGTAAATAGACAGCATTACATTGAAAATTTAGAATACAACATGCTGGTTAAAGTGTAATCATAAAATGGAGAGAAGGTTCACAAATAGACAGTTTTTTGCCGGAATTAATGTTAATGGTTTTGCTTAATATTTGACAGTTGTACAAGAAAATCGCCTTTCGGTCTTTTCAAAATTCAGTACAACTTTCTGAACAGAAGTGTATGTAAGAAGCAAGTGGAATGACTGGAATTCCTTAAGGACTGGCAATTCTCCTTAATGGGAGTGTTATACCACACTTCAGTGTATATTTTTTGCATAGAGTACTTTATGTGTGCACTAGTTGTATGCTCTCTCAATATATACTAATTGCAAACGGTACCTGATCTGTACATAGATAAACAAGCATGATATACTGTATGACTCTCTGATATTTTGTTCCCATATACCAATTCTCCATCATATATGCATTGAAGGTTATTCTGCTGTGGATTACATATGTGCAAACATAGTGGGGCAAATTTTGCTCTTAAACTAGTGTACACAATGGAATAACTCCAGATTTTGAGTGTAACTGATAGCAAAAATTAGCCCATTGTCTTCAGTGGGATTTGCACCAGTGTAATTAACAGCACAGCTATGGCATTCTGAGAATTGGCTGCATGGAACTGATGGATGAATTTGATTCAGTTCTGAAAATACTGAAGGTACCATCGGGAAGCTGAAAAATCACATAGAGGTACAAACAGACTTTGTTTCCATTTAAAATCTTTGCTTTTTCAGTGTGCAAACACTTCTTTCTGTAGCTTGCTCAAATATTTTCCTTATGCATTATAATGGCAGGACTCAGTGTGTCTGAGTATAGCCCTGTAAAGACTTGAAGACATATTAATACATATACTTTGTTTAGATATATATCTCCTGTTCCAAGGGCTCTTTAGATACTATTTCTAATCTGTTCCTTATCCTTTTCTTTTTCTCTTTAAAGCCCTACCTTTGTTGTTGGTTTGTTGTTTGCTGTTGTTTCTGTTAAGACACAAGCCTGTGACTGAGAATATTATACCCTTGGTGAAAAGTCAAATAACTAGCTATAGCTTGTAGTAAGCTTTAACAAAATACTGATTTCTTTTTCAGGATATTATCCTTTTTTTGTATGAATGGTGCACCTTTAAAGACACATAAGCAGCTGAGGAAATGGGGAGTCATAAATTTTTCGCACACTACTAAAGATAAGATCTATAACTTATTAGAGAAGGAGCTAGATGTTAACTGTTAAGGTATTATGTTCTTGTGTGGTACAGCAAATTTATTATTTTCCTTCTCTTATCTTCACTTCTCTTGCACATTTTATTTATTTCAGTTTTAGATATTAAAAATGCTACCTTTTAGTGTCAAGGTTAATGACATAAGTAGTTCAGTCTCATGACAGTTGACCTCCCTTTTTGTGTGGGCACTTTGGATTTCCCAGTGTAATATTTTAACTGAAATGGCATTGATGGTTGAGCTCTGGGCTCAATCTATTTAGGTTATCAAAGAGATGGTTAAGAGGTGACTTGATTACAGTCTACAAATACCTACATTGGGAACAAATATTTAATAATGAGCTCTTCAATCTAACAGAGAAAGGAATAGTATGATCCAGTGGCTGGAAGTTGAAGCTAGTCAAATTTGGAATGATTAACCAGCACTTTACTCAGGATCATGGTAGATGCCCCATCAAAGACAACTTTTAAATCAAGATAGGATATTTTTCTAAAAGATCTTTGCTAGCAATTACTTTTGGGGAAGGTCTATGGGGGCAGTGCTATACAGGAGGTCAGGCTAGAGGTGATCACAATGGTCCTTTTGGCCTTAGAATCTATGGACTAGGTCAGCACTGATAAGCTTATAAATTCTATTACTTTTGTAAATGTTTTTAGGACATGCTCATTCTCTGTCTCTTGCTGCATGTAACTTGTTGGATGATCAGTTACCAGAAATATTCAACCCAAATCCTATAATTTTAAACAGCAGGTTCCAGCTGAGACAATGCAAAAAAAAAAAGAGTATGTGTATAATTCATATCAAAGGCCCCTTCCATCTTCTCTTACTATTGGCATTACTCCCAATTTTAAGATTATGTTCCCTGAGTAGACTTTGGCTGATTGAAAGATACGCTCTACCAGAGATGTGACACACATGCTCAGGATGACCAGACATTATGCTGTAACTTGTGAATCCTGAAACCTCTTTGCTGAATCAGTACATTGTATTTTGGTTTTCTTAAATTTTTGATACCTGAAGATACCTTAGCTTCTCTTCTGATGATGCATGCAAATCATGACTCTTTTTGACCCATGATGTGTTGTAGATCTACTGTGCTACTAAAGTTTGATTTCTCCTTTTTTTTTTCCTACCTAAACTGAACCCAAACCCAAAATCTGGATCCAAACTCCTTTGTATTTGGGGTAAATTTACATTCACAGCTTAGGTTTTCTGCTAGTCCCTACCTCAGTAAGGGCCATGTTTTGTCTAATGAACACCTTTTGTTTTATCTTTTCATTATATCTATTAAACCAAGAGCTTTACGCAATATCAGCAAACAGGAATAAAGCATTTCCTTTAGCAAACACACAATTGCAAATATAGAAATCAAATCATAAGACTAATTTGCCTTTCTAATTAATACTCACTATTAATTAGTAGAAACTACTCCAGGAGAACTTGGAGACATGACTGTCCTCTTTTAGATTCAAAAGAGTTCTCACACAGACAAAGGCTTCCCTCCACAGAGATTTGAAAAAATCTTATCTCTGATTGGTCCTCTAGTCAGGTGGTCACCAGGTACTACATGTTAACCCTTTACAGGTAAAACAGACTTTAACCCTTATCTATCTGTTTATGACATTTACAAATAGAAAAGGAATTGATGAAAACCTGTAAACAAAATTTAAATTATTCTGGCATGAAATCCAAACAGAAAGCCATCATAATAATAGTAACTATAAACATCTCCAAACATCCTAAACCTGCTAAATATGTGTGTTGAGGAACATTATTCTTTTTAAAATTTGCTGATTTTAATTTTGGAGTGATGCTGTTTGAAATTACAGTTAGAATTTTTTTCTAGTATCCTAGCCCTCAAAGACTATTGATAAAAGGGGAAGACTGGTGGATGAATCAGGAAAATATGTGTATGTAGCAGATGAAAAATTGTATCTGGGCACAGAACTATTACTGTGCTGAGTATATTTATATTTTATGAACACTTGGCTTTTCTTTATCTGTGAATTTTATATAAAATTGATCATTTGTTAACATATCTGATATTCCTGCAGTTACTTAATAATTGTTTTATTAGCAGGTTTTGTAGTCAAATTTTAAAAAGTCTAGGTTTGGTTTCGTGAAATTGGATTGTATATCTCCTGATAAACTCAGGAGGCTTCCATTACTCCCAGATTCCAGTAAACTCAAAAGAAAATGTGAAATAACCTTTCTCAAGGTTTTGCTGTACTTCCAGTTCCAGTTGATCTCTGGAAGTGCAGAGTTATTTGATGATGAAAATCACAGGGAAAAAGTTAAACTGATTTTTCAAATGTCAGAATGTGTGTACATTTGTTTTAAGTTTTGCAGAAACATCTGAGTGGAATTTTGATTTTCTCTGAACCATTTCATCCTTCTGTAGTTTTCAACTTATTTTGCCTTCTTTGTTAAATATGCTTTAAGTGCACACGAAGACATCAAGCTGAATAAGAGGTGCATGACTTAAATTCTTGCACAGATACAATTTTTCCAGTTGTTGAAAATGTTCATAAAATCTGTTCAGTTCTTCCACTTGGTAGTCCCAGACATCTGAAAGTTTCTCTTTTTTCATTATATTGATCCTTGGTTAAACTTTACATCTTTTTGATGATGTGTTGAATTTGAAACGAACCTTGATACAGCACTGAAGCTTAAGTCTTGACCGTTTCAACTGCAGATGTTAGAGTAAATAATTTTTTGAAAGTTTATCCATGCAATATGAGTTCACTGTACAAGTGTATATAATACCAATAAGAATCTTTTATACATGTAACATTGCTTGGGATTAAATTAATCCATCGTTTAGTACTGTGTGCTAACTGTGTTTTATAGCACTTTGATTATAATAAGCATGTTACTCTTGTCTCTTTATTCCTCCATTGGTGTTTTTCTTTTTGATGCTGTACTTACTGTTGGCTTCTGTCTGGGAGGTTGGAGTCAGAAGTTCTGCAGAACGTTTAACTGTGGAAAACTTAACTCTGTCTGTCTTTCACCTGTTTTAGCCAGGAAAAGTTGTTGAAAAGCAAACTCTCCCTGGATTGCAAGGTTTGAAGGGCATTATTAAATAAGCAATTATCCTTGAGGATCCTCCTAGTTCAGCAAAGCTTTTGAAGAACTGAAGCCAAATGCCCCAGAAGTAAAAACACTTCTTACTCATTGATATCAGAGTCTTTGATTGCACCCCATAGTTTTAGTATAAAAAGTGTTTAATGATTTTTATAAAGAGATATTAGGGTGTCTTTATTTTAGAGTCAGCTTGATTTTTAGAAGCAATGAGCATCCACAACTCCTAATGAAGTCAGCAGGAACTGCAAGGATTTTGTAGCTCTGGAAATCAGTCTTTAGTGAAAATCGTTTACATAGCAGACATATTTAAAACAGATACATGCAACTGTATAATTTGCCAGATTCTGATAAAGCAGAAGTTACCCAAAAGTCTGCACAGAGCAGACTGAGTTAAGTGGTGTAATAATGGACCATATTCATCCCTCATAAAAGATTCAGAAACACTACCACAGGGATAAATCTGGCCCAATATGTTTTGTGAAACATTTAGAAATACACAGAGTAGCAGAAAATGTATTCTCTGCATGAGAAGTTACAATGTATTTAGAAATAGACAGCTTAGGAGGAAATTTCTCTTGGATTCTTCCATTCAAACAAATCACTTTGAAGTGCCTGCATTTCTGCATCTGTATTTAAGAGATTCTATGCAATTCTTCTTATTTATTCTTTTTTTAAAGTCTGCACATTCACTCTGAAAAGTGGCTGTGTAAAAAGGCACTTTCCTAATCAAGAGTTCTGCCCTCTTTGTGTGTTCAGAGTCATAACTGCTGACTGTCAGGACAAAAATTAGCTTTTATTGCTTTTCACTCCTATTAGCCCTGTAGACAATGCAGCTAGACAGAAAAAGCAGTTCCTTCCTGTGAACGAATAGTACCATTTACTAAGTTCCTCTAGGAAAACACATTGAAGGCAATGGAGTTGCACTGTTGTCTCTGAGGGCAAAATTTGAAGTCACTAGGATTTCACAGCTGTAACTGTGGACCCAATTTGACCTGCAAAGCTTTTATTACTGGTTGTGATGTGCTTTACTTTCAGATCTCAGGGTGAGCATGCAGGCAATTACTCCTCTGTTGAGCACATTTGGTAAAGAATTCAGTGACAAGAAATAAGCATGGAACCCATGAAGACACTTTAGATTTTTTTTACTGAATAGAACCACACTTGCAGCACTGACAGTGTGCTTAGTACTGTACTAATATTAATATAGCATGTGTGTGTGTGTGTGTGCATATATATATATATAAAAACAAACATCTTGCAATTTGAAAGATATGTATATAGGAGATGGGAAATCCAGAGAACCGTATATTTTTAATTGTTATGGAATCATGGTTTGATGGCATCACAGAAAAAGGGAGTAAAGGAGAGGGGATGCTGGCTTGGCAAACTGGAATCGGTCATTTATTCAGCATGTGAAAAGGTACAGAGATGAGTGGTAGAAAGAAATACTAGCACAGCATAGTCAAAAATGAAAGCATAGTATTTAAAAATCTACTTAAATCAGATTTGCACAAAGCAGGTTCTGAAAAATAATAATAGTAAAGCATTCACTTTATCATCTCTTAAATCTTTCCTTAAAACCTCCCTTTTGGGTGATGTCTGCCGGTTCTTTGTGTTTGTCATTGGTTAGGCAGGTAGTGAGCCAAGACCTCTGCCTTTCTGCCTAACTATTTTTTTGTATTAGATTTTATCTGCATTGTCCTAACACATTCCCAGTTTGTTTTATCAGCCTGTTGTGTCCTGTCTGATATGTAAACTCTCTGGAGTAGGGACTGATTGTCTGTGCTACTTGTCTGCACAGTGTCACAATAGAGCCCTGAATTTTAATTAGGAATCTTTAGGAGCTACTGTAAAACAAATAATAAATATCAATAGACTGGATGCCTTATTATTGCCTGAAGTATTTCTATAGTCCCTACCTGCACAGCAGTTAAGTTAAAAACATTACTTTACTCCTGCTGTCAGTTTAAAAAGCAATGGAGCAAAAAATGTAGATAAGGCTTTTGCTTCCTGTCCTAAATGTCAGCTTTTTATTTTATTCTGTGTATTTATGGAACTAAAAAGATGGCACATAAGTTTTGAGTTAGTTAGGACTTAGCAGAAAGATGCTACGGTCAGTTTCTTACATGGCTCAATTCTGAGACTGTTACCTAGAGACACATTTCAGAAATCATCCTCAGTCTTGGGACCATGCAAAATACCCTCAGTTTAGGACCATGCAAAAAACTCTCCAAGTTCCTGGCATAAATCAATCTGATAGCAATGTTATTACAAAAAAACAGATTATAAGGGAGCACATGCTGATATTCCTGCAAGCACTAAAGCCTTCCCACCAAGCACAAACCCCTTAGTCTTGGTTGCAAGATAAAAAATGATATTAATACTTTACGTAGACTGGTCAAGTTTTGCAATATTGATACATGTGAATTTGCCTGGGATGGGAATTTGTCAGTTTCACAGAGAAATGTTTCCTTTTTCATAGTGGAATGAGGTTTTATGAAAAATTTGATGTAAAAATTGAAAAATGTTTTGCTGGTTTTGCACTTATACCAAAGGGCTTTTTCTCTGCGTTTACTGGCAATTCATACTTTACACAGCTCCATACAAATGTGAGACTGCATTGCCTTTCTTCTTAAAGGGACAGGAGCTTAATATTCTTGACACTTCCTCTGGCAGCGCACTAGCATACATTTTAGACTTGAAGAAATAGTATCCTCTGAAAGAAGAAAGGCAGCTCCCAACACATCAGCTGTATCTCTTGGGTATGTGGGTTGGGGATAGTTCAGGAAAGAACAAGAATAGTTGTGAAAAGATGAGCACAATCAGGCAGATTTTTCAGCTCCATAGTAACCACATATAATCATTCTGACAAGTGGTTCAAAAGAGTTTAGGAAATGTAACCATCATCTGGGTAATTAGATAAAATGAATACAGAAGGAAAAAAAGTGAGGGCTCATTTAAATCAGAACTGACAATGGGATCCTCTCATGAAAATATCTGTGGCTTCTTATCTGACCTAGCAGCAAAGAATCCTGTGGCACCTTATAGACTAACAGACGTTTTGCAGCATGAGCTTTTGTGGGTGAATACCCACTTCGTCGGATGCAAGTAGTGGAAATTTCCAGGGGCAGGTATATATAAGCAAGCAAGAAGCAAGCTAGAGATAACGAGGTTAGATCAATCAGGGAGGATGAGGCCCTGTTCTAGCAGGTGAGGTATGAAAACCAAGGGAGGAGAAACTGGTTCTGTAGTTGGCAAGCCATTCACAGTCTTTGTTTAATCCTGAGCTGATGGTGTCAAATTTGCAGATGAACTGAAGCTCAGCAGTTTCTCTTTGAAGTCTGGTCCTGAAGTTTTTTTGCTGTAGGATGGCCACCTTAAGATCTGCTACTGTGTGGCCAGGGAGGCTGAAGTGTTCTCCTACAGGTTTTTGTATATTGCCATTCCTAATATCTGATTTGTGTCCATTTATCCTTTTCCTTAGAGACTTTCCAGTTTGGCCGATGTACATAGCAGAGGGGCATTGCTGGCATATGATGGCATATATTACATTGGTGGACGTGCAGGTGAACAACAGCAATACCATCACAGGACCTAACCAGATCAGCCACACCATCACCGGCTCATTCACCTGCACGTCCACCAATGTAATATATGCCATCATATGCCAGCAATGCCCCTCTGCTATGTACATCGGCCAAACTGGAAAGTCTCTAAGGAAAAGGATAAATGGACACAAATCAGATATTAGGAATGGCAATATACAAAAACCTGTAGGAGAACACTTCAACCTCCCTGGCCACACAGTAGCAGATCTTAAGGTGGCCATCCTACAGCAAAAAAACTTCAGGACCAGACTTCAAAGAGAAACTGCTGAGCTTCAGTTCATCTGCAAATTTGACACCATCAGCTCAGGATTAAACAAAGACTGTGAATGGCTTGCCAATTACAGAACCAGTTTCTCCTCCCTTGGTTTTCATACCTCACCTGCTAGAACAGGGCCTCATCCTCCCTGATTGATCTAACCTCGTTATCTCTAGCTTGCTTCTTGCTTGCTTATATATACCTGCCCCTGGAAATTTCCACTACTTGCATCCGACGAAGTGGGTATTCACCCACGAAAGCTCATGCTGCAAAACGTCTGTTAGTCTATAAGGTGCCACAGGATTCTTTGCTGCTTTTACAGAACCAGACTAACACGGCTACCCCTCTGATACTTATCTGACCTAGTGGCAGGCAGATCCAGACCGAAATGGCCTGAGAGGAAATGTGGAATTGCTTACAGGGGGCACCAGTTTCTTAGGCCTCTCATCCCACCCTAGGCAGGAGACTCCTGCTGTGCTCTTTTACTCCAAAAGTCTCCCAGTGTTCTTATCTTTTCCATCTTCCTATTTTTTTAAGGACATTTTTCACTCTTAGCAATAGATGAGAAAAACTACAGGACAGTGGCTTGCACTGTTGCTCTGTTTGCACAGCCGTAGTACTGGCTCTGGTGGTAGCTTGACTTTTACTCACCGTGTCTGTAACAGTAATTGTTTAGTTTTCTGAATAGTAAGTTTTTCCAGATCATATTATTGGCATGGAATACACCTACCATGTCATATAACGTATGATAAGCTACTAGGACATTGCAAAGGAGGATAAAAATAATATTTCTAACATTCTACCTTTGGGGCAGGGAAATACTGTGTTGGAACTCATCAGGGACAATGTAAGATTGCACCATGGTCCTTGAACATCAGCATAGCTGTCATAACTCCCTCTCAGGAATACTTCGAAGAGCAGGAATTCCCTTTGCCTGGCACACAGCCATCCCTGATGATAGTGGCATAAGGGGCATTCCATAGGGTGGACTTGTGCCCTGGCTATTCTTCACCATTGTGGTGATTGTGTGATCCCTGCAGCCACTGAATCAGAGGAGGTGCAAACTGCTTCCCAGGGGTCCCTTGGCTGGCAGCTGTGCCGGTGGAGGAATGAATTGGGTCCATTGAGTTCACTACTCAGCTGATGGGGTTGTCTCCCTCTGTTTTGTTGCCCAGCCTCACTGGATACTACTGGACCCTGGAGAACTATTCTACTGGGATTATCTGGCTCAAGATTTTCTAAATAAAATACATGAGAGGATTCCTGCAGAAAAACGTAATTCCTTCATTGAGGAGGGTTTTTTATTATTATTATTTCCTTGAGACAAATTTCCCATTTGACTGGAACAAATTATGTAGCTCTTATTTTATAATACAGATGGAGGAAACTCCAGGGCCATTATCCAGGGTGGAATTCAATTCCCATCTTTTCTATTATGCAAATGTTAAACAGAGATATTACCCTCTTTGGGACTGGCTGCACATACTGAATCTAGCTGCAGTACAGTACAAGTGAAACGGCTATTAAATTTTCTGTAGGATTTCTGGGAGGAGAAATTAGAATCTTTTTAGAAAATACAACATGCTTAAAATGGCACATCATTACCCAAAAGTGCAGTCATAGCTAATACTAAAATATATTATACATGGGAAAATCTCACTCTTTCCCCTTATTCTCACTTTTTATTTTTAATACTTTAAGACAAAATTGTACAATTTACTACATATAAAATGTGGATTTCTGACACATTATTTTCCGCAACCAAAGTCTGGAAAATACATTAGTGGGTCACAACAGTACTTACTGGAATCTCTTACAAAACCTGTACTATATTGTACTATACATTTTTTAAGTATATGTGTGGGGGGGAAATGATGCTGATTTTAATCCAGAATTCTTGAAGCAGCCCACTCATCAGCAGTGGTGCTGATAATACAGCGTGCATAACTTAGTTAAATAAAGCCTCCTAGGTGCTAGCTGAAGAAAAAATAGGCATATGGTTGTAAATACATGGCCATGATTTTGTAAGAACGGATCTTTTAAAATCTAAATAAATTTAAAGAAACCCCCCCCAAACCAGCAACAACTCTCCAATCCATAATACAAATCTTTGATGTTTCCCAAATATCAGCAATTTCCAGAGAGTGGTATCAGGCCCATAGAGTGGATTCATAAATGTTCCATCTGAACACTTCAATATCTACACCTTTGCACTCTTGATTGTGTTTCTTTACTCTTGTCTCACTATATCCAGTTGCATTAATATAGCTATTTTAACCATCTATTCACCCAACTTGCCTATTTTAATTTGATCAATCAGAAAAAAGTGAGTTTGTAATGGGACTAAACCTTCAGTGAAGTGCTTTCTTGTACATTTTTATTTAGTTTCCAGAAAGATTACGAAAACACCTAAGTATATTTTATTTTTTCATCCAAAATATGGCATATCATCTGAATTTGCAGGTATAGAATTTCTTTCCCTGATTGTAGAAAACTTGTTTTTGTTTGCATTTTGTGTTGATAAATGAACATTTCCCAATCCCTTCTCTGGATTCCAGTGATGTCTGCTTGAGTTTAATCAACACAGATATAGCCAGTGGCATGGGGCTTATAATGATTCTGTGCTGAACTTGAATCATAACTACTAGTGTTAAATCCAAGATATTAAACTACTCACTGTTTATATAGCTAGTTTTTATTTATTTATTTATTTTCTTAGTGAAGGATAGAGCCCTCTTTTATGAAATAAAGACTAATGGAATTGAGTGATTATGGGAGACTTTAACTTCCCAGCTATTGACTGGAGGACAAATACTACTACTACTAATAATAGTGGGGCCCAGATTTTCCTGGATTTGATAGCTGACAGATTTCTTCACAAAATAGTCACCGGACCTACAAGAGGTGATGCTATTTTAGATTTGGTACTGGTGACTAGTGAGCACTTCATAGAAAAACCGTTTGTAAGATCAACCTTGGTTCAAATGATCATGAGCTAATTAAGTTGTAACTAAATGTTTAAATGGAAGTTTAAACTAAACAGAAGGATAAACAAAAATAGATCTGCAATTAGGGCCCTTGATTTCAAAAGGGCAAACTTAAAAAAATTAAGGGAAGTAGTTAGGAAAGTGGACTGCAATGAAGGACTCAAGGATCTGAATGTGGAGGAGGGTTGGAATTACTTTGTCAAAGTTGCAGAAACTTTCTGAAGCCAGAATCCCAAGCAAGGGAGAAAAAATCATAGAGAAAGGTTGCAGACCAAGCTGGATGAACAGGTTATTAAGAGAACACCTACAAGAAATGGAAGATGAGCTGGATCAGTAAGGAGAGCTACTTCTTGGAGGTCAGAAAGTGAAGGGAAATAGTGAGAACTACCAAAAGCTATGCAGCGTTGGACCTTGCAAAAGAAATCAAAACCAATACTAAAAGGTTCTCTAGCCATATAAATAACAAGAAAACAAAGAAGTGGGAGCCCTGGCCATGCCGGGCCAGGCCAAGCCACAGGGTCGGCCTCAGCCATGCCGAGCCGAGCTATCAGCCCCAGCCAGCCTCCCCTGTGCTTCTACACAGCCGAGCGAGCCACCTGACTCACCCACTCACTGTTGGATTGCCGCATTCCCTCTTCACCCCCCCCACGCCCCAGGAGGAGGGACGCAGGGAGCAGCAGCAGACAGGCAGCAGCAGATGGTGGGGGACTCAGGGAAGGGGCAGGGCCACCACAGCCCAGGTGTCCGGTGGTGGGTCAGCGGCAGCTGTGCCAGGGAAGGCTTAGTGCACAAAATTGGGCTAGAAATTCCCCACATGTACAGTGTTCAGAAATTACTCTTTGGAGTATGGTGGTTCTTATAATGAGATATGCACAGTCCAGACTGGAGCCATAGTACCAGTCCCATAAGTTAGACAAGTAACAAATAGAGAGGGATAAAAATGTGTTTGCATCTCTGTAATTTTAAGGGGAAATTTTCAAAGAAGTAGAGGTGAGTTAGGCCTATTGAAAGTTATTAGGGGTTGGGCACCTACTCTCTCTTGTGCCTTAGAAAATATTAAATAATCTTAAATGTCAACTATCCCCACCTGCCCTTCTGCATTGCATAATTATCTCAATATTTCAGAGACTCCAAAAAGTTTCAATTCAAGTTAGTTTCTAAAGGTTAATGAATATTTAGAGAGTGGAGTCTTATTAAATCTAGATAGATTCTCCCATCCTTGTGTAATATTGTGCCATCATCTCATCGTAATGTATGTCATGCAAGAAGGATTTTTTTTCAGTTGATAAGATTTATTTTACTTTAGCTAATAACAAGGCTTCATTTTCCAACAATACATATCCAGTTGTTAATTGAAATAAACACAATGATGGAAAATGAGACCCATTTAAAAGTACTGTCTGGCTGATAATCCCATTTGCAGTCTCTCCTTCTCCAGAGGATAAGAAAATCACAATTTACTCAAAGACTTACAGGTTAAATTGCACTTTTCATCTTGGTGGGCTCAGATTTTCCCATTTTGGTGTGACATCATCTTTATTTTTCCTTTAAGTCTTGACAATCTCCAGACACAGGCCAGTGCAGTTAAGACTGAGCTCAGGAGAATGAGGAAAATGATTTTGTTTGAAAACAATATTTTATTTACAAGAGAAGAAATGCATGCCTTGAGTGTGAGCTGCAGAAATCTGTGAAATTACAACCAAACATTCAAGCCTATTCTCTTTCTTCTGGCACTCTTTAAAAGCCTGTCTGGGAATTTAAGACAAGTGCCCCTGTGAGATCAATAACCGCTCCCTTAGGGAATGTAAAAACTGACAGCATCATCAATGTGAAAGGCCTCAATAGCTTCAGAGACAATGAAGACATGTTCATTGTGACCTGAAGCAAAGACTCTCAACAAGTGAACCTTGGAGAATCATTGTCCATTTGTTTTGGAAACTGTCACCAAAGGGACATTGATGTGTTATTTTTCAATGTAATGAAAAATGAAAGTTATTCTTTTCCTTTGAGGCTGTTATCATTGACAGTCAATTACCTTTTCAAGAATGGAAATTAAATTTTCAAAGATGAACACATATACTTCAAAAGACAACTGAGGGGAGTGATAAGGGAAATTCATTTAATTAAAGGTGGCCAATACTTTATTAAATAAATTCCTGCAGTCATTTCGCCTTTGAAACTGAGATACATCTGGACATATCGTTTTTAACATAATGAAATCTGTATGCGATGACCAGTGTGAATTTCTCACATCTCCCTTTATGCATGCATTACTTCTCTCTTTTAATAACTTTGATTCTATTCATTTAGGAACTGTGTGAAACCTCAAAGCATACTGAGCTTGAATTTGGCTTTGTTCTGAAATACCGCTCTGATTTTAAAGCTGCTCTCTCCTTACTCTTAGTTTCACCCAATCCTGTTTGTAAACATTAAGTTCTTTACAAGTTTATATCTATAATCGGACAGAAAACTCATCCAATTTTTCTGTCACTGTTTATGATGAAACCATGTGTCATGCGGCTTTGTACTCACTGCTAGGGGTGCCTACTACCAGGGGATTAGCTCCACTCAGGTCTGACACCTCCTTCTGCTGCACACTGCATGCCCTGCCATTTTTCCTCTAGCTCCCTTTGACTCAGGGTACTCTGTCTTCGTGGCTTGGACCTCCAGCCAGGTCTCTATAGTCTCCCCTTCTGGGGTATCAGGGTCCTTCCATGCCAACAGTCCCAAGTAGTCTTCTCATGCACTGCCCTGATGGTTTATGCCACTTTGTTATGCACACAATTTAGGGCTCCCATTCCCTACTCTCTCTACTCCTGGGGTTCCAATGGCCCTGTATGGGTTAGTGGAACTTTTTCCCAGTGAAAAAGCCTTCACAAGTGAATATCCTTAAACATATACATGTATTTATTAATCAAATAATCAGCAGAATATGCATACAAAGCATCTAATGCTCACCACTCTCAATAAAGCCGATGGATGTCTCCTGACATATCATCTGGGGCTCTGGTTTCTGCAAAGTATGGTCGTGCACAGGGCCAGCTCCAGTGTTTTTGCCGCCCCAAGCAGTGGGAAAAAAAAAGCTGCGATCGGCGGCACTTCGGTGGCAGCTCTACCACCGCCGCTTCATTCTTTGGCAGCAATTCGGTGGCAGGTCCTTCCCTCTGAGAGGGACTGAGGGACCCGCTGTCGAAGAGCTGGACGTGCCACCCCTCTCCGTTATCTGCCCCTAGCACCTGCTTGCAGCGTTGGTGACTGGAGCCAGCCCTGGTCGTGCCGGGGTTAAGAGTTCTGGCAGCTTTGGTCTTTGGCTGTTTCCTGGAGTTAGGTTCCAATTAGCTTTCTTTTGATCCTCATTATATAGCTGAAATGTGGTTTTTTTATCTTATCTGTGCCTTAGACAATCATTTTACTTAAAGCATGACTATATAATAAATGTATACACTTACAACCCTTAATGGGCTAAAACAATTTTCTTGGCAACAGCAAAACCTTATAATTTCTACTTACCGGCAAAGGCATTGTTTAACAAGAAATGCACACAGGCACTCAGTAAGAAACTTGCAAGATTAGCTTGTCCATACTCCTCCTATTCCCATGAATCTGTGATTTCACTGCATCTCTTCCTGTTAGTAATGCTGCAGCTGCAGCAGGTATTTTTTCTATCTGCTAAGGATGAATTTTCCTGACTCCATAATTTTTGTTTCCAACGTATGGTAGCTGAGCATACAAGATGGCTGAGGGTTATGCTAACTCCATACACAAGATGGCTGTGATTCATGTCAAGTCCAGGCCTCTCATTACAACTCCCCCAGTGGCTGGTAGGGGAACCCAGGCCTGTTCACTACTCCAGCTTCTAATCCAGGGACTCTATATTTGGCAACTGTGGTCTGCTTTCCCTCTAGCCCCTTTCCCTGGACTCCTTCCTACAACTTCTGGCTTCCCACCCTGCATTCTGGGTGTATCAACTCAAACTCCTACTCCCAGGGAGTGACTACAAACTACTCCTTCTAGCCCCTTTTTGTTGCCAGCTTCCTGGCTTTAGTCTATCCCCATCTGTTCCTTCTCTGCTGGGCAGTCATCATTCAGGGAATTACTGAGGCCATCTGATTCCCTTCAACTGTGGCCTAGCTCATAAACTGCCCCCTTCTCAGCCTCATTAACCCCTCCCAGGCTGGTGTTGGGTGACCCCATCACACCACGCATGATGTTATAGTTGTCACAGGCACAGTATCCCAATAATATAATATAGCTACCACAGACCAGCGGGGAAAAAAAAATCATAAATCAGTGTCTGTCTACCTACCAATAAAAACCAAACCGAAACAAATTCTCTTTTTGATGTGGGTTATGTCAGCTGGGTGTTGTCCATTGCTACTCAGAGTAAAGCCAACTCTCTCCTGTATTGTAAGTCTGGCTTTTTATCACATTTTGATTACGTGAGATTCATTTTTACTCAATGTCCTGGAAAAGAACAGCATTATGTGCTGTGACCAAATACATTGCTTCAACTATGAAGAGCATGCAAGAAGACTAGATATCATCAGTGCTCTTAGCTATTGTTGCATGTAATCAGCTCACTTTTGTTGAAATCACTGGCAAATACAGTATCTGATTGCAAACATTCTGTCCCTTTAAATTGTAGTTTTTCCTCAAGCTTGCAGTATTTGCCTAGTCTCATTGAAATCTTTTTAGGCTGGTGAATGTCACTGCCTTTGAATTCTGCTTTGATTCACTGGATGTGATGAATGTTTCATGAATTCTCAGTACAAGCCATTTTGTGGTTTGCTATACCTATTATTGGGTGTTTTTTATTTTCTTTTTTTATATACAAATGTGACTTCTGGACTAAACACAATGAAATCCAATTCTGCATATTGGAAACCTGCATGTCATAACTTTAGGCATTGGTCTTGTAACAAAAGCTGATGCAGGAATAATTAAAATTGATGCAGTACAGTATGTCTTTCCTTTGTTATGTTTTTTATTATAGTGCAATACTGAAATACAATTAATTTACAATTCATGAAATACAAATAATAATGCAATATACCCCAAAAATGCTTTCTACTCTTCACTCCCTCACATTGTATTTATCCTTATGTCATGTGTGAAATGTTTTTCTGCAAATGCTCCAATGCTGCTGTGATTTATCAAGTGCTAATTATTTCAAAGTGCTATGCCAAGAAAGCAAAATCTGTGCTTTTTAGTTTATTAAGAGACTTCTGATTATCTTGGGCTCCAAAAGAGTAAATATTTTTCCTTAAGGAATTCAATATATTTGAACTTGTTGCTAGTACTCGTCACAGTATACTCTGGGCACAGTCCTCAGGACCAGTGTTGGGTTGCTAAAGCTGCTTTCTGTAGCCAGCAAACACATGTGTTCTTAAGCAGTAGACAATACACATTTAGTTATTGGGATCAAATTTAATCTTGTTGTAATTTAATGGAATTTTCATACACTTAGATGGGACTAACCTACTTATGCTAGAGTTGAATTTGACTTTTGGTCTAGGATGAGAACTTGGATTGTTACAAGACTCTCAGTGGACCAGAAGGAGACTAGTGCTTGCCAGTCAAGCTCTGTAAAACCTGAGAGGCAAGTAGGTTGAGTGCAGAAGGCAACATTGGAGCAAGCAAGTTATGATTTTGAAGGCAATAGTGACTGAGGACAAAATAAGGAAGACTCCTCTGAAGAAGTAGCAGAACAGAATACCAAGTTGCCATAAGAGACTGAGGGTTGCTGTGGAACAGGATTGACCTATAGCTGAGGACCACAACATAGACATGCTTAACAGCTTAAAGGATTATCTCTGAGCAAGAACGCCAGGGGCTGGGAAATTTATTGTAATTTACAGGGAGGCTTATCTGAGAACATTGATCAGATCAAGCTGAGCTTATAATGAAGAGCCAGTGCTGGGGACATACTGCTGCTGCAGCACTACCTTTACAAAGAGCTGGCATAGCATCAGTGAGTAGGTGGACCAGCACAGTGCTGCTATGACTTTGTGAATAACATTCACATGTTTTAAAGCACTATTAAAAAGAGAGTTCAGAAAAGATTTGGGAGGAATGAGATGTAGGAGAATAAGGGAGATGAAAATAAGCTAATAAAGAAACATATTTTTACTGTCATGATTCTAAGTGTACAATGACTTCCTAAACTCCCTTCAATTTGTGTAATGGCCATTATAAAGCACAGGCACAAGATAAACACTGGAAATCAAATCTAAATACCAGATAGATTTTTCATCCTGTTCCAACCCCCACCTCATCAAATATGGGAAAGTAGAGGGGAGGAGAGAAGTGAATATGGACTGAACCACTAAACAAGCCTTTTAATGTTCCATCTCAAAATTATTCTTCCTCTTCTTTCCTCTTTTTTTCAAGTAAAGTTAAGCTTTCAAGAACACTTGTCATACATAAGCGTTGACTTCCCCTCTACCCAGATGGTGCTCAACCCCGCCCCAGACCTGACCCCCACTCCATCCCTTCCCCCAAGTCCCCGCCCCTGCCCTGCCTCTTCCCCGCTTCTTTCTGCCTCCTCCCCTGAGCGTGCCCCATCCCTGCTCCTCCCCTCCCTCCCAGAGCCAACCTGCATGCCATGAAACATCTGTTTGCAGTGGGCGGGAGGTGCTGGAAGGGAGGGGAGGAGTGATCAGCGGGGCCACGAGCTGCAGAGAGGTGCGGAGGGGGAAAGGGGGAGCTTGGTTGCCAGTGGGTGCTAAACACCCACTAATTTTCCTCTGTGGGTGCTCCAGCCCTGGAGCATCCACAGAGTCAGTGCCTATGTTGTCAAATTTGTTTTTTGGCCTACATTCTCTGCACATCTCATTGGTCTCAGTTCTGCCTCCAGGTATGCAACTACACCCCCCACTCATTTGAGTTGTGCGCCATACCCTTCACTTCCTCACCCTCATGTCCCACCCTGACACCAAGTGGCAGGACCTTTTACCGCCTGTGGAGGGTGAGGAGCCCTGTTGTGCCAGTCTGTATTCCATCCTGGTCCCATGGCACGCCAGGGATACTAATTGGTGGATCCTTCACGAAGCCATGAGCATGGGCATGTACCTTGAGTATTTCACCCCCCCACACACATTTGACCCTTTTGTAGCATTTGGGAGACCCTGGCACACATTTCCATTGAGTGTGCCAGATTGCAGCCACTTTTATGGCTCCTGCAGAACTTTCTCCCTAGGTTCTGGCTGCACTTTTCCCCACACTTCCTGATCTACACTCACCCCACCCATGGCCCCATGAAATCGTGAGACTTCCTCATCAACTTCCTCCTGGCTCTGGCCCAGGTGGCCGTCCATCCAACTAGGAGGAGGCTGTTGGATGGGGAGGTGCTCTGCGATTCTGAGGCCTATTTCCGTTCCTCCCTCAGGTCATGTCTCCAGGTGGAATTCCTCTGAGCCATGTCCACTGGCATGCCTGGATGCCTTTGAGGAGCATTGGGTACTGCCCAGGGTTCTCTGCTAGGTCTTCCCCTCTGGCTCCCTGCTTCTGACCCTATGAACTCACTCCAGTCCCTGTTTTTCATTAGTTGTCCCCTGACCTCATGTGAGCCCTGAGTTCAGTGGCTCCTTCCCTTAGGCTGGGAGACAGGCCTTTAGAAGTGGGTGGGCTTACGCCCCCCACAAGGAACTCAATAGGTACAATCCCCTTTGACCTAGATTATTACAGTCTTTAGTGAGCAGAATAGGGGAGTAAGAGGAAGTAAGGTCCATCTTCCTTCCTTTCCCGGTCTTGCTCAGATTGTGACTCTGGCAATAGGGAGGAAAGCAGGAGCTCCCAGGCTGCCACTTTCACTGTGAGCAAGAGGGTGGAAAAGAGTGATGCATAAGAGAACCCCCAGCTTGGCCTACCCATATTACGTATCCAGGAAAATGTTCAGTGTGGAGAATGCTGAACCATGAAAAAAGGTGAAGAAATGTACTCCCTTCCCAGAGCAAGAGGAATTCACAGTTCATCCTCTGCTCACTGGGGCAGTGAAACTATGTGCTCTCTCTGACCTAGGGTAGCTTGTAAAGTTACAATGTGTCCCAGTGTCTGAGGGGGGAGCATATACTGTAGTGTATATAATGGCAGAATTAGGCCCTTTGCCTTTAAGCTGTACCATACCTAAAAGTTTACAGAATAGCCTCTGAACTCCTCTTTGTCTGAGCACTGCTTTCTTTTGGCTCGTGATAAATACAAGGTGATAGGCATTTGAGAGCCATCTGGCATAACTGAAAGATGTGCTTCTCCAGCTGCAACACCAACAATTGGTGCATTTCATGCTAAATAAGTAGGTAATTTATTATCTAAATATTCAAGTCTTTGAAGACATTCACTTGTTGTTTAGCTAATTAAAATCAAGTTCTTAATTTTCACTTTGTTTCCATTTGTTTTGTAACAATTCATTCAAGTAATTGACAAGTGTCACTAATATAGAAATAAGCTCCTGACATGGTTCTGGAATGAAAAAGGAAATAGTTGTAAACATAGTCAATATGCCTGATGAGACATTACAATCTTTTTTATTAGTAAAGGATTGTCTACATTACTGGTTGGATCAACAGGCAGTGATCGATCCGGCGGGGGTTGATTTATTGCGTCTAGTGCTCGCCCATCAACTCCAGTACTCAACCAGGGCAAGAGGCACAGACAGAGTCAATGAGAGAGCGTCAGCCATCAACTTACTGCAGTGAAGACACCATGGTAAGCAGATCTAAGTATGTCGACTTCAGCTACGTTAGTCACATAGCTAAAGTTACGTAACTTAGATCGACCTCAGCTCCCCTCAAGTGTAGACCAGGCCTAAACTTGTGCAGTGAAGGAACTTTTGAATACTGAACTACTAGTCATTCAGTACATTTATAATGGTGAAGACCAGGGCCGGCACTTCCATTAGGTGACCCTAGGCAGTCGCCTAGGGCGCCAGGATTCGGAGGGTGCAATTTTGTGTGCTCCTCACGGGGCACACGGGAGCTTCCGGTTCTGCTCCCGTCATGCCCCGAAGAAGGACCTTCTGCCAACATGCCGTGGAAAACAGCGGCAGGCAATTGAGCAGCTCAATGACTGCCGCTGTCACCTGCGGCATTTCGGCAGAGGGTCCTTCTTCGGCAGTGCGATGGGAGTGGAACCGGAAGTTCCCGCGCACCCCGTGGGGAGCGCACAAAATGCCACCCCCCGAATTCTGTCTAGGGTGCCAGAAACTCTGGAGTCGCTCCTGGTGAAGAGGTGTATAGGGGTAAGACAAACCTTGTGTGAGTGAGCTAAACCTGGAAAGTGGTCTTTCCATTTACACATTTTGTCCTCCAAATACAAATCCTAGGAGCTTATAGTTTTATATCAAAATGTTTGGAGTATATGTTTGTAAACTCTGTGGGGTTTGGTTTGCATGGATTACCCAATTTGAACCTTATATGTTTGATGCTGAGGGGTTAAATTACACCTACTGGTTTACTGCTGATTGTTCAGAACTTGAACTAGGGAAACTTCCCACCTACTCTTACTATTTTGAAATTTCTGCTTCCAGTCTTGACCAGAAATAAGATATAGAGGCACCTGAGATTGATGACAAATTAAACTAAATTTTGAATGTCAAACATTTGGAGCGAGTTTGGTTCAGGAGAAGGGGGAAGATTCAGGTCCATTTCTATTTTAGCAGGGTTCAGGGTTTAATTTGACTAATTATAATCAAATATTTTTCTCCTATATATAATCAAACCTGTGTATACATTTTTGGATTAGTTCCATGGTGTACTGTATACTGCTTAGGATTTCCCTTCTAATATGTTTTTGATGTCAGATTTGAGCTGGCTCACAACAAATTTCATTTAAAGTGACAACATTTTTAATGTCTCCTCTAAAAGTATTTGGTTAAGTTTTCCTCAAGCTAGAACAGAATTTGGGGGTGAGGATAATTTAATTTTACCCAGACTACTCCTAACTTTGAAATGAATAAACAGAATTGCTAAATCAAAACTAACAATAACCAAATGATATTTTAATGGGAGTTCCATGTATGGTGGGCTTGATGGGTCAGTTACTTAATACCAAACCTATGTGAATCTGTTTGATTATAAGGAGTCAGATATCAGGTTAACGTTTACTCTTTTCTTAAATGAGAAGGACAACTTTCTTGTTTGTTTAGGGGTCAATTTTGGCAAAAATTTTGAGAGGAAAAAAACATATTTTGGCCATCTTGTCTGAAAGCAAAATATTTTTCATTTTTTCCTTTCATTTTGTTTGTGTGAAAACCAAAGCCAATTTTCGCAGATGGAACTTTACTATTTTGGCTTGTGACTACAGCCTTACTGAGTCGACCATATTCCCTGTCTCTTTTGTGGGGACAATAAGAGTAGGGATTATATGGTTCTTGTCCCACCATCCATTTCCTCCTTATTTCACCAACATCCTCTGTTCCTTTATTCCTGCTCTGTTCTTTGGCTTTCCCCTCTAATCCTTCACCTTACTATTACACCACAATATTTTGTCTGCCAAATTGGTACAATACGTTGGCTGAATGGATGGTTGTGCACTTAGTGTTTGAATATTTTACATATTAATATGATGAATTTGCCTACAATTCTTCATCAGTTTCCTCTCACCTGGGTACATGTCACCTCAGGATGGGATGCAGAGATAAAATTTCTAGACACCATTAATCGCTGCTTCTTGGTGCAGTGAGTCCTGGAAGCCACAAGGGGAGAGGCAATTCTTGATTTAGTCCTAAGTGGCATATAGTATCTGGTCTAAGAGGTATATAGTTAAATCTCTCAGTAATAGAAACCATGTTATAATTAAATTTAACTTCCTTGGAGGGATACCAAAGAAACCCACCACAGTAGCATTTGACCTCAAAAAGGGGAACTACACAAAATGAGGAAGCTAATCAAATAGAAAGTAAAAATCATCACAAAAGTTAAATGCCTGAAAACTGCATGGACACATTTTAAAAACACTGTAACTGAGGCTCAAATTAAATGAATGCTCTCATATTTAAAAACAACAACAACAACAAACAAACAAACAGTAAGAGGACCAAAAATTGTCACCATGGCTAAATAGCACAGTAATAAAGGCTTTAGATGCAAAAAGGCATCATTTAAAAATTGAAAGTCAAATCCTACTGAGGAAAATAGGAAGGAACATAAATGATGGCAAATCAAGTGTAAAAGTATAATTAGGCAGGCCAAAAAAAGAATTTGAAGAGCAACTAACAAAAGACACAAAAACCAGCATGGGGTAGGGAAAAGCAAGCAGATCAGAAGCAGGAATCCTACTAAACAGTCAATGCGGCCACTGGACAATTGAGGTGCTAACTGAGCACTCAAGGAAGACAAGGCTGTTGCAGAGAAGCTGGTGAGGGAAGTTCCCACACCTTAGCTATTCTTTCTGGGTGACAAATCAAAGGAACTGTCCCAGACTGAGGTGTTGATAGAGGAGGTTTGGAAAAAATTGATAAATTAAACAGTAATAAGTAACCAAGACCAGATGGGATTCACTGATGAAATTGCGATATATAATTGCTTAAATCTGCCTCTGTACCAGATGACTGGAGGATAGCTAATGTAACACCGATTTTTTTTTTAAAAAGCCCAAGAGATGATCCTGGCAATTACAGGCCAGTAACCCTAACTTTAGTACCAGGCAAATTGGTTGAAACTATCATAAAGAACAAAATTATCAGAGACATATATTGGGGAAGAATCAACATGGCTTTTATAAAGGGAAATCATGTTTCACCAATCTATTAGAATTCTTTGAGGAGGTCAAAAATATGTTGACAAGGGTGATCCAGTGGAAATAGTATTCTTGGACTTCAGAAAGTCTTTGACAAGTTCCCTCACCAAAGGCTCTTAAGTAAAAAAGTAAAGTAAGCAGTCATGAGATATATGGGGAGGTCTTCTCATGGATCAGTAACTAAAGACAGGAAACAAAAGGTAGAAAAATGCTCATTTTTCACAATAATGAGAGAATCTCTACTGGGACAAGTGTTGTTCAACATATTCATATATTATCTGGAAAAAAGGGATGAACAGTGACGTGGCAAAGTTTTCATCTAATATCAAATTATTCAAAATAATTAAGTCAAATGCTGATTGTGAAGCACTGTAGAGGGCTCTCACAAGACTGGGTGACTGGATAACAAAATGGTAGATGAAATTCAGTATTGATAAACACAAAGTGATGCACATTGAAAAAAACAATCCGAGCTACACATACAAAATGATGGAGTATAAATTAGCTGTTATCACTCCAGAAAGAGATCTTGGAGAGATTGTGGACAGTTCTCTGAAAATATCTGCTCAAAATGTAGCAGTGGTCAAAAAAGCTAACAGAATGTTAGGAACCTTAGGAAACGGATAGCCAATAAGACAATAAATCAGGGCTTTGGAGTGGAGCGTGGAGCAGCTCCGGAGCAGTGGAGCTGCAGGTTTTTGCCTGGAGCTGGAACGGAGCCAGAGCACAGCTCCGAAGCCCTGCAATAAATATCGTATACATCTATGGTATGCCCATACCTTCAATACTGTGTACAGTTCTGGTCACCCCGTCTCAAAAAAATGTATGAATTGGGAAGAAAAAAAAAAGTACAGAGAAGAGCAATAAAATGATTAGGGCTAAGGTTAAGATTCCATATGAGGAAAGATTAAAAAGACTGGGACTGTTCAGCTTAGAAAAGAGTTGACTGGGGAAGATATGATAGAAGTCTATAAAATCAAGGCTGGTGTGGAGAAAGTGAATAAGGAAGTGTAGCAGGGTGGACCCTGCTCCTGCTGGAAGGGGTTTAAAAAGTGGCCTGGCAGGGCTTGAGAAGACAGCCTTCAGGCTAGGCTGATTGGGGAAGTGGCTGCAGCTGGGGCCACGCCCCAAACTGAGCCACAGGCCTTATAAAAGGCCAGGGAAGCCAGGAGCCAGACAGTCTCTCTCTGGCTATAGAGGGAGATGGGCCTGGCTGCTTAGGAGCTTGAGACTAGATACCTGAGTGCAGCAGGGCTGGGGAAGGCTGAGGAGCTGGGGAGCTCCAGCCTAGAAAGCCCCAGGCTGCGGCCTAGCAGTGGGCCAAAGGTACTGTGGGTTGCAGAGGGCAGCCCAGGGGTAGGACAAAGCAGCAGGTCCAAACCCTCCTTGCCAGGGATGAGTTGGCTGAGACTGCAGTCTGCCCCAGAGTGTGGGGCTAGACAATGACTGGCAGTAGCCAAATACTGAGGCAAGGTAGGGATAGAGGGTGGGGGTTCCCTGAGAGAGAAAGGGAGACCCAGAGAGAAAGGGGTTACTGCTAGGGGGCAGCACCCCATGTAAAAGGGCACCGGGTCCAGGGAGGGACCCGGGGGCCTATGAACAGGGGGATCACCAGCCTGCAGAGGGTGCTCCAGGGCTGGACTGAGCTAACTTCACAGAGCAACCAGCAGGAGGCGCCGCAGGGGTGAGTCGACCCGTTTACAGGAAGTGTCATTTACCCCTTCACATAACACAAGAACCAGGGGTCACCTGATGAAATTAATAGGCAGCAGGTTTAAAACAAACATACAGAGGTACTTCTTCACACAACACACTCAAGCTGCGGCAGGGTTAAAAAAAAAAGAATTAGATAAATTCATGGAGGGTAGATTCATCAATGGCTATTACCCAAGATGGTCAGGGGTGCAATCCCATGCTGTGGGTCTCCCTAAACCTATGACTTCCAGAAGCTGGTACTGGATGACAGGGTATAGATCCCTCAGTAACTGCCCTCTTCTGTTCACTCCCTCTGAAGCATCTGTGATGGAAGACAGTATACTGGACTAGATGGGCCATTGGCCTGACCCAGTAAATCCAAAAGAGCCCTTGGTTTCAGATGCAAATTACATAGGAAGATGGGGCAATTTCCATCCCACTAGAACCAATAGACTTTTCATTCATGTGTTTTTCCGACTGACATATCCCTTAAAGCTTTTGTCCTGAGCTGGTCAAGAAAATTCCAACAAAACATGTTTTACAGTGGTAATTTGTTGATGCATCAAAATCAAAATGTTTCATGGAAATTGTTCAATTTCAACTAACTACTGAAGAATTCCCCAATGGGGAGATGTGATTGCTTTCTAGCCTCTCCATGCGGCAAGAGCAGTGCAAAGGGGCTGACTACAGCCCAGAATTGGGCAAAATTAAGGGTTGAAGAAAATAATCTCTCTTCACTTTCACATTCCAAGTTGAGTTTTCCAGTCTAACCGTTAAGAGGGGGGGAAAAGTGTAAACCAAGCACATTTGATCTGGAAAGCATTGTGAAGCAATAACACAGAACCCAACAATGTCATGGTTACAGGCAAATTTCAGAGTAGGGCAGTACTTTAAATCTCAGTAAATTTGGTCTCTATCTCTCTTCCATTATTTTTCTTTTTTCTTCTTAGATTGCAAGGTATCGTTCTCATTACTGGCTTTTTTACTCTTATGACTTCTCCTTGTAGGTCTTTATCTGAACAATCCTGTGATATAGTTCTGTATATGTGAATTCCTGAACATTTTTTCTTATAGTCCAGCTAGTTTCTTTTGGCATACCATCAAACATCAGTACTGCAGACCATGCAAACCTATGTCCTAAACAATCAGAAAGCACTGAATTCAAGCCATATCAAAAATATAATCAGATATGTCTTCATCTGATTATTTAGATTTAAAAAGCATACCTAGAAGAATGCCTATCCTGGACCATAGGCACCCTTGCAGTCACTTAAAAATAGAATTAAGTAAGTTCTCCTCTCGTTACTGAATGCAATTTAGACAAATTCAGTTTTAGATTTAGCTTAATTTACAATTGTGAGAGCCACTGGCAGAGGGAGGGAGTGTGTGAGTGTGCATGTGCAAGTGTGAATAAATATATAATACAGACTTTGGGGCTTAGGAACAGAGAAAAAGGGCTGTAATATAAAATGACCTTTATATATACTAACATATACTATGTCTTTTAAAAGCTTTCTATGGCCTTGTCTACACTACAGGACTATTTCGAATCTACTTAATTCGAATTTGTGGATTCGACCTTATGAAGTCGAATTTGTGTATCCATACTAAATACACTAATTCGAACTTCTGAGTCCACATTCACGGGGCCGGCGTCGACTTTCGAAGCGGTGCACTGTGGGAAGCTATCCCACAGTTCCCGCAGTCCCCGCTGCCCATTTGAATTCTGGGATTTCCCCCCAATGCATGCTGGGGGAAAAAATGTGTCGAGGGTGGTTTTGGGTAACTGTCGTCATTGAACCGTCAATCACGCCCTCCCTCCCTCCCTGAAAGCGCCTGCGGGCAATCTGTTCGTGCACTTTTCTGGTCAGTGACAGCGTGGACGCCACAGCACTGCAAGCATGGAGCCCGCTGCGATCCTCGCCGTTTTCTCCTCCTCGCACTTTATCGTCCACCTCTTCCACATTCAGCTGCTGAGAAATTGGGCTACTTTTCAATGGTTCTGCAAGCACTGGGGGACCATAGGGGACGTTTTACCAACATGAACGTCGGATGGCCGGGCAAGGTTCCTGATGCATGTGTTCTCAGGAACTGTGGGCTGCTCAGACGCCTGCTGGAAGGTAGTTTCTTCCCGTACCACGAAATAACTGTTGTGGATGTGCATTTGCCTATAGTGATCCTCGGTGACCCAGCCTGCCCGCTAATGCACTTGCTCATGAAGCCCTATACAGGCGCCTGGGACAGCGACAAGGAACTCTTCAAATACCAGCGAGCAGCGTGACCTGTGACTGTTCAGTTTCTTTACAGAGAAGCTGAACCTGCCCCTGTTTCTTTACCCAGTTACTGTTGACTCTCCTCTTCGGTTAAATACCCCGTTCTCCCCGTTTCCTCCACTTCCAAGACACGTGTAAAAATAAAATACATGTCACACTGTTACTGAGGAGAGGTTTCTTTATTCATGACTTTTCGTTAAAGGGTCGAAACTGGAACGCAGACTGCGGTGGGTAGGGTGTGCGCTGATGTAAAGACCGCCTCTAAACTCAAGGAATGACAGGCTCCTGCTCCTACAGCGGTCCGCATTGCCGGACTGCTTGTTTCAACGGAGCCTGCCATCCCTCCTTTTTGGGATTCTGTGTGCGGGGGGCTATGTGGCCTTGTGGCGGAGGAGGACGGATACAGATTCCTCTGCTGCGTGACTCAGCGGTCCACGACAAGGACCGCTGTATAAGATCTGTACCTGCCCTCCCCCGCTAAAAAGTCACATCCCCACCGCCCACACAGAACCTGGAAACCACCTCCCATACCGACCACGGTGCCTGCTGACTGCACTGTGTGTGTTACCCGCTGCTGATCCGGACCCCGTGTCTGTACCCTGCGAAAGGTGCCTGTCCTATGCAATTAGCAACGCACTTCCCCACGCACCCCATTCAAACACAGTCTTCAGTGAGGAAACATGACGGAAACAGTACTTAACAGCAAAGTATTTTTATTACTTAAGTACACAGTTATGGGATGGGACTGGGATTGGGACTTGTTTGAGTCCGGAAGGGAAGGACTTATGCAAACGTAGGGTATGAGAGCTTTTGGTTACTTGAGCACTCTGCTGGGGTGCAGTGACAGTATTCACGGACCAGGGCGGGCATCCTCCTGGTTATTTAGGGTGAGGGGGGTATGTGACTTTGTGGCGGGGGAGGGCGGTTGCAGAGATACTGCCGGGGGCTCTGTCCTGCAGCGGACCTGCAGAACATACACAAGTCGCCGGAGCATGTCCGTTTGCTCCCTCAGTAGTACAAGCATTGCTTGAGTCGCCTGCTTGTGTTCCTCACGCCACCTCTCCTCCCATTCGCTGTGTGAGCACTGGTACAGAGAGACTTTCTCCCTCCACTGCCTCTGCTGGTCCGCCTCGGCTAGGTAGCAGCCCACACATTCATCGAAAATCGTGTCCCTTGTCTTTTTCTTTCGCCGCCTAATCTTCGCCAGCCTCTGCGAGGTGGATGCTGTGGAAGGTCTGGAGACAGTGGAAGCTGTGAGATGGGAAACAGTTAGTTAATTCCTTGCAATGATACTTTTTTGCGAACAATTAACTGAATCTAGGCTGTCTCTGTGAATTTTTTGTTGAGACCCCTGTGCCTGCTGTTGCACAAATCATTTGCGCGGTGGATTCTGGGTAAATGTCGCCAGTCATTCCTTCCTCTGGGAAAGCAAGGGCAGACAATCATTTCGATCACGTTTTCCATTAAATGCCCTGGCACACGCCATAGCGTGGCAACAATGGACCCTATTTTGCCTTTTGTGTATGTCACCGTATGTGTACTGTATGCCGCTGATAGAGGCGGACCAGCAGCGCTACACAGCAGCATGCTTATGCTTTTGCATGACAGCAGCGATGGTTACCAGGCATACTGCACCGTCTACCATACCATGAACTGGTAAGAAGACGGTAATAAGATGGTCATGGTTACCTGTCCTTTTGCACTGCGCCATTTGGTGCTGTCATAAGTGCCCCTGGTCGATCAGCCAGGGGCGCAAAAGCAAAATTTGGGAATGACTCCCCGAGTCAATCCCTCCTTTTTGGGTATCTAAAAATAGAATCAGTCCTGCCTAGATTATGTGCAACTGTACTAGAGAACCACTGTATCATACAATCAGAGACCACAGCTGCTCTCTGTCCAATCCTGCATAAATTTTGAGCTGAACGCTATTCACAGGGTGTGCTCCTGAAACAACCCCAGCTGTTCATTACGTTCTTCCCCCAGCCTTCCTGGGTTCCAATACCATTGTCCCCCCACTTGTGTGATGAAGTAATATAGAATGCATGAATAAGACACAGGTAGTCGTTTGTGAGAAATGAGTGGAAGGAAGCCTCCAGCTGCAATGATAGTCCAGAGATGACATTAAGGTGTGGAGGAGGGAGCCACTCATCCCTCTGCTACTCCAGGGGCAATTGAATCTTTTCTTTACAATGAAGGGTGGGGGCTGATGGATCTCAGCCCCCTGTTGCAATGATGAGGACGGTTACCAGCCATACTGCACCATCTACCATGAAAAATTAGCAACAGGCGGCCTTGACCGACCGGTCCCAAGCAAGTTGGTACGGTTGTCATGGTTACCAGCCCTTTTGCACTGCCCCATGTGCCAATAGGCTGATGATGAGGATGGATTTCCATCGTTTTGTACCATCAGCCATCCATAGCGTGGGGGGAGCAAGGATGTTGGTGTTGAGTGCTGCACCATCGCGTCTATCTGCAGCATTCAGTACAGATACGGTGACATGTAAAAGAGTCAACAGAGGATTGTTTTCCCTTTTACTTCTGGGGGTCGGGGGGGTGCGTAAATTGCCGAGCTATGACCCGTCCCACCGCGGACACTGTGTTTGACCCTAGAAGCATTTGGAGATCAGCCAAGAATGCAAATGCTTTTCGGAGACAGCAGGAACTGTGGGATACCTTGCGTCCTCGTTACCCCCTCCCTCCATGAGCGTCCATTTGATTCTTTGGCTTTCCGTTACGCTCGTCACGCAGCTGCGTGCTGAGTCTGTGCTATGCCGTCTGTCCGTTTATTTATTAAAAATACTTTGGACCAGGCGTAACGTAACATTTCTTCCCCTACTTAGACGCAGGAGTCTAAGAGCGAGATCACCGTGAGGACAGGCACTGAAGGAGATAGAGAGCGCATGCTGCGTGAAATCTAGCACGAACCACGGACCTATGCAGCCGTGCTCTGGAGGCAGTGCTCCCTGAATACCGCATGAAAGCCTCGCGCGGAAAAGTGTGCTATCACGGAGCACCCAATAAGGCAGCTCTCCCCAGGAACCTCCTGCTGATGCTTATCGATTAACGGCAGGAGAGCTTCGTGGCGTTCTCCCAGGAGGATTTGTGTTCTATCACCATATATACAGAGACCTCCTTTTCACACACTTCAGATTCCTGTTATATTAAGAATAAAAGTTAACATGGTTAAAGCACTTACCGACTGCTCCTACCCCTGATTCAGGATCCGGGTTCCTGGCCGGGGAGGGTTGGTAGGGGATCTCCGTGAGGGTGATGAATAGATCCTGGCTGTCGGGGAAACCAGCGTTGTAAGCGCTGTCGCCTGCCTCGTCCTCCACAAACCCTTCCTCATCTTCCCCGTCCGTGAACATCGTCGAGGAACTGTCCGTCGACACTGTCCCATCATCAGAGTCCATGGTCACTGGTGGGGCAGTGGTGGCAGGCTCCGTAGCGTCCGTTGGCCGCTTTGATTTTTTGGTAGCCTTGTCTGGGGTCCTTGATTTTCACGCGGCGCTGCGTTGCATGACGGCTGTATCCTCAGTCTGTATCATGGCTTTGGAGACCTTCTCGTAGGTCTTTGCATTCCGTTCGTTGGAGCGCAGCTCCGAAAGCACAGACTCCTCGCCCCACACACACCGATCAGATCCAAGAGTTCCCGGTCTGTCTATGCCGGGTCCCTCTTTCTATTCAGAGATTACATGAACTCCTCTGCTGGAGAGCTCTGCATTGCTGCCGGTGCTGCGGAGCTCGCCCCGATGTGCAACCAGAACGTCAGATTCAAACCGCCCAGACAGGAAAATGAATTCAAATTTTCGCGGTTCATTTCCTGTGTGGCTGGGCAGAGAATCCAAGCTCGGGCTGCTGTCCAGAGCGTCAACAGAGTGGTGCAGTGTGGGATAGCTCCCGGAGCTACTAAGTTCGATTTCCATCCACACCTAGCCTAATTCGAACTAGCCATGTCGAATTTAGCGTTACTCCACCTGCCGGGGTGGAGTACCAAATTCGAACTAAAGAGCCCTCTAGTTCGAATTAAATGGCTTCCTGGTGTGGACGGTTGAGCGGTTAGTTCGAATTAACGCTGCTAAATTCGAATTAAAGTCCTAGTGTAGACCAGGCCTATGTGTTCCAAAAACTATGTATGGATATATTTTTCTAGATTCTTTTAAGTCATAATTTTTCAGTGATTTTCAAAACCTACAGGTTAAGAGGATTGGACTATTCTATATATTCCACACAGGAGATGAAACAAAATAGTAAGTCATTCACGTTAGAAGAAAGGTAGTCCCATACATTTGTTTTTTCAGAGCATCTAACAAGAAACAATTAAATCCTTTGTAGTAACTTAGTCCAATACCTTTTTGCCCCAAAGAATATAATGAACAGCTCCATACAAACCTGTTTTTTGCTTTGTTTTTAACTTTCAGAGCACTGGAACTAATTTGAATTTCCTGTTTTGCCATAATTAACAGTTTGTCTTGAGAAAGAATGCTGCCTTCTGTACTGTATACATTCACTAATGGGGTTCTCTTATGAGATATAATGGATCTCAGTTCACACTTATAGGAAAGGGGCTCCAAGGTTTCTAACCGCAAAATTAGCATGATTCTAACAATGTCTGAAGTCCAACTTTTGAATAACAGGTCTCAGTCTAGGATTAAAATTTACCAAAAATCTGGGGATCAGGGAAGTGTCAGATGTTTGAGTTGTACGTTGAAGATGATATTTCTTTAAATGCAAGAGTTTAATCCATAATATGGTTATTGGTGCCAGATTCTGCAGTCATTAGAGTGAAACTCCCTTTGTCATTTATTTAAAATACTTAGTATATTTCCTGACAGTTAGCAAGATACTTCACAGTGCTCAGGGCAAATAAACTAACTTATTGGGCCAATGACATTTATGGTTTGGGTTTTAGACCTACTTTTGTATTTGTATTTATATTTAGCATGTGCCCCGTTCCCATCATCCTCTACACATTCACTTTTAAACTGAAGTCAACGTTTTTGAAATAAAGGTTTTTTTAAAAGGGGGGTTGGTTGCCACCTTCATGTGCGTTTTGTGCAGGGCCAGCTCTGGAACCACCTCTACATTAGTTTTCGTAATTCCTGTTGTGTTGTGCTGTGCTGTAGTGTGTTGAATCCCCTGAGTAACTCAACATGGACTCCAAATCTGTTTAAGGTTTGTCTGCCTACACACTGCTGTCTGTTGGAAGGATTGTCATTGTGACTCTCAATCAATGTGTGTTATCATATTGCCTTTCATTAGCTCTCTCCTACAGAGGAACTAAGCCCTGAGGAGTGGAAGAGGAGGGAACTGGGCAGGAGAGACAGAGAGGAAGAGGAAAAAGAAGATGAGGGAGACAAAAGCAGAGGAAATTAAATCTTTTTTGTTCTTTTTTTTTTTTTTGGTGAAGTCACACTGCTAACAAACATAGTTTTTGTGTTTGCCAATTAAACATTGGTTTGTGGCTGTTTTGGAAGAACTTTGTCCTCTGACAAATTTCTTCATGAAAAATGCAATTAAAATATGATCTACAAGGATTTGCTGGTAGAAAAGGCTAGAGAGCAATTATGTCACAAACCCTATTCAGCACAGCCTCCTGGACAATTGACTTGCAGGACCAAGTATCATTATGCCTAATTATACTATAAGGCATGACAGTGTGGCTGACTATAAGAAGACAATCTTCACTCCTGGGGCACTGAAATATGCCTCTGTAGAGTTCTAAAAAGGCATGTTGTGGAGAACATTGTCCTTTGTAACTAGAAGATGAAATTTAAAGTACTGAATAGCAGCTTCAGCTGAAGGGTGTGATTTTCATAGTGCACTGCATGCAGATAAACCTCCCTTCAGAAATCTTAACCAGCAAGAATACTTTCTTACTTCCTGCACTGTGTGCCATAATTATTATTGAATTGTGCTCCCCCATGGTAATGTTACATGATTTACATCAGACCCAAATCACAGCTACAAAACAGACTACTGTATGCCACAGCTTAACAACCTTCAAGAGCTTTCTCCGCTGCTTATAACTAAGGTCCTTTTCCTAGTCATAGATAAGCAGAGAACAAAACACTTTAAATAAAGCCCCGCCCCCCCAAAAAGGAAATTAGTAGAATTGGTTGGAAAACCTTTTTTCCACAGAAAATTTTGAATTGTTGTCAATTATTTGAAAACCAAAATATTTTGGACTCTTCTGGTGAGGAGAGGTGATGTGTCATGGCAGTCTCATATCCAAAGACTTTTCCTTATGTGTGGTGACGAGAATAATAAATCACTTAGTTTTTCTTATGTTGCCAGGTACCAGAATACTCCAAGGTATGCTAGAGCGAATCAGAAAACTTCTGACTACATTTTTTTCATCAGAAATTGCTGATTTGTCAAAACTGAGAAGTTTCGTGGAGATGGCTACATTTTGATAAAGTTCTGATAAAACCCTGCCTGCCAGGAAGGTTTTGAAACTGGTTTCCTGCCAGCTCATCTAACCAGCTCCTCAGCAGCCTGCCTGGTTGGCTGATGGGAAGCCTGGAAGCCCTTAGAACATCACCACCCAGGCCTCCAGGCTTATGGCTACTTGGCAGCTTGCCTGGTGGGAACACATGGATCCAGGAGCGTGGATATTGGTAGCTCCAGGGCAGCCTACCATGCAGAGTGCCTTGGAGCCGGGGACCTTGTTCCCTTTTATGGAGAATTTTGAGGGTTTTTTTTGTATTCATTCAAAATTGGAATGAACCCAGATTTCAAAATATTAAAATCTTCCACAAAATGGAATTATCTTTCTCCACCCATTTTTAACCCATATGCTGCTTTTCAGTAGTGACATTTTCTTCAGTGGAACTACAAAAGAAGTCAGCTACTATTCAACATGAGCAAGAGTGGTGGTATCTGCCCCTTTGTGGAACCAATGGTTTTATTAGTTCCATATAGCCTCATGTTGGCACATATTAGTGCTATGTATTGTAGTGGAAATACCATTTGTAGGTATTGCAGAACTCAGGGAAGATGCAGAAACATAGCTTTAAAGGGCCCACTCCTGAAGTCCTTACTCAACCATTACTCAGGCAAATTCTTACGGATTCCAGTAGGAATTTTGCTTGAATAGAGCCCCCTTAAGATTGAGCCTGTCAGAAACTTTGATAGGGATGGTCAGGCCTAATGGATGAAGCCATGGCAGTCAGGTATAGTGGTTGGAACCACAAGTGAGATCCAGAATCAGGGGTCCAGGGCAGGGTTGGAGTGAGGCCAAAGAGTGAGCAAGGCTGGAACAGTACTAGGAACAGGGTTGGAGCAAGAGCATGTCTGGAGCAGGCTAAGGCTTGGGGAGTCAGTTGCCACTGTAGGCAGGAGAGAATTCCAAGCCCTGGAGTGATGTTGAGCAGACTGAGCTGCTGTTCCTCATATGAAGCTTATATACCTGCCCTGTTGAGTCACCAGACCAGTTCCTGGCTTGTGGATTGGCTGGAGCCTAGCACAGAAGTGACTCATCACCTTTCGGGACCCTAGATTTGCTCTGGGACAATACCTGCAGTGTAAAGAATGAAATAGTTTTAGCACATGTTATCTTAAGGTTTTTCTTTCTATTCAGTGATACAATGTTTCTTTTCTGGAAACTCTCTTCAGAGCAGGGGCTGTCTTTTACTTCCAGGTTTGATGTTGAAAAACATCTAGAACCAGACATTTCACATAATTTTGGTGCATGTATTTGACCATATTCATTTTGCAGCTAGGCATGGGTCCACTCAAAGTTGAGCAGAGGTTTATACCATAGAGTTGTGACTTTTAATGACTCTTTTGACAGACATGTTCTGAGTGTAAAATTTGTAATGAAGCCTGAAAAGAGGTGAACTTTAGGTCTCATGGTGAAAAATATGCACAGCTATGGTTACAATAATATTCTGATTTTTTTGCAGTACAGTATCCCTCCATAACAACATTGTAAAAGTGACAGAGTTGTTACTAAAGACAAGTTAATTTTCAAATATACATGTAACTGCATTAATTTTCAGACAGCTAGTAAATCAGGTAGGACCATCTTTTTAATTTTGCTTTTGCAACTTGTTGCTCAGCTCCATAATATTGAGTTCACCATTGTGGTCTGATTTTCTCTGGATGAAGTCAAAGTGTTGTCTTTTGGCAAGTAATGTTAAGATATTTACCACTATCGCCTCTTATTCTTTCACTGAACAGTATGCAGATTATCAATAGTTTTCTTAAATGGATTTTGAGAACTTTGAGTTTTCTGTTGGATCTATATTCTTTTTTAACATATTGATATGTTAAGATATGTTAATTATTTGTTTTTATGTTTGGTCAATTGTCTTGATGCATGAAACCGAGCAGAAATGATTAAACAAATGGTATAGTATGTAGTGATATAAAATAACAAAACATGATTGTTAATTAAAAATACTTGCAAAATGTCCTGTTGAAGTACATGAAGAAAACTGTATTGCTTTGTACTTGTATCCTGTGCGTGCAGATTGCCTTATCTCTAATCACCACCGCTGGTCCTAATAGGAGGTGGCCTTCTTAGAACTCCAACAATGTATCAGGTGCATTGTAATTTGGCAGCAACCTTCATAGAGTCCCTTTGCCTTTCAAAATCACTGGTGTATTACTGAGCAAATTCTGCCTGTCAGAACCAAAAGGGAAAAAATTCTCTATGGGCTTCTGTGATAATGCAGATACAACCCATGCCACATGTTTCCTTTCAGTATTTTTGATAACTTTTCAGAGTTGGCTTCAGTTAGTCTGTGTTGATAAAAAGACTCAGTGGTTAGCAGGGGTGTCTTGAGATTGAGAGGCCAGGAGTTCACTCTCCAACCAGAGCTTATTTTAAGCTGGGCTAGAAGTATTAAATGAGTGTATTCTGGCAAGCCAAATTCTGTCTGCGGGCAAGAAAAACATGTGCTGATAGTTCTTATCGCTTTGTTCATTTCTAACTTATATGGTCACTGTTAAGCCTAAGGGGAAGGTAGTCATTGTCTGGCTTAATCAGACCTGAAATCTGAGCAATCAGTTGATCCTATAGTACAGCCCATTTGATAGAAATGAAATCCGTCTCTTCAATAGCATTTCCTTTTGGTTATTTTTAACAAACACAGTATGTTGGCAGCTCTCCAGTGCATTTCATTCTCCAGCTATACACAAATATAAATCAATAGATGTATCTTAGAATAGAAGCCTCCCTGGAATGGTGAGAAGTGTTTTTAATCTAACAAGTTATTAAAAACAATCTCTCCTTTGTGTTCCAATGTAACCATACCACTTTTGTAAGGTGTGAGGCAGTTTAATAAAAACACTGGTATAGTTAAAAGATTGTACTTTCAGCCTGTTTTTTAAAGAAATCCACAAATTGAAATGAATGCCACTGTCATATAATGTTGGGCTTCTGATCTGTTAATTTATATTACAGGGCCAGGCAATAATGATGCAGCAGCAAATATAAACCAGTAAAATGGCTTTATAGACTATTCTTGGTAACTATAACAAGCTTTTCTTAATACCATGTGACAGAAGATTAATCCGAGTTATTTGACTTCAAGGCTTGAATGTATATGACTTAACTATGATGCCAACCCCTTACATCTATACAACTAGATTTACTTTGAATTTCTATTTTTTCTCCTGATATTTTATCTTTCTGATTCAGCTACTGGTGCCCAGATAATCCTACAGATCCAACACTGTCATGTTAGAAGTGATTTATGATGGATGATGATGCATGGGGCAAATTCTTAAAAGGTTAAAGCAAACTGCTTTCGTGACTAGAATATTATGTAATCTGTTATATTCCATCTTTTCATGATAAATCTGTGCCTTGCTATCAGGACGTGAGAGAATCACCAAGTCACCTGCTCCTCAGATCAGAAGGTGATTGTGGCTTTGAGTAGATATTAAGCAGCCACAGCACTGCCTGGTCAGAAAGAGCAAGTGTACTAGCCTTTTTACCTCAAAAGCGCCTTGGTTCTATTCCACCATAGGTCTCAACACACATGAGTTTGGTCTTGATCTGTTCCCAGTGGACATCACCGGACTTCACAACTAAAATACTTTGTCACATAATGTGTCACAGTTCAGCACAATTGTTAGTGTCTTCTCAGAAGGATCCAGAACTGGAGTAGCCAGGACAATGCAGGTGAGTCTTAAAGTACAGATTGGAGCTGTGGATGGAAGCTTGTGTGACATCCTTGTGCATTATGTAGATAAGAATTTCATTTCTCATTTCCATTTTCTAGAATTAAGTTGTAGTTGTTGTTTTTTTAAAAAGTCAGTTTGGCAATTTATTTAAATAGTAATATTGAGTTAAGATCATTGTAAAATGAAGGCAAGGCCTCCCTGAATAAAAAGAAACACATGGTGGTCCAGCTACCATCATTCTTTTATTTCTTTGAGTAATTGATGTGTGAATAAGCTGTATCCACTGAAGAAAGAACAAATAAGTACATCTGATGAGGGATACTGTAGTTTCAGAGGTATAAATACAAACCTATGCTACACTCAAATCAGGCCATGATTAGATCTAAAGGTCATGACCTGAAGTGAGAGAACCATTTTTTAAATTTTATTTTAAATTGACTTTGACTATCTCAGATAAATACATTCCATTTTTAGGGCCCGTTTGGAAGCACAAGGTCAGTAGGGAGAATGAATCAGATCCACAAAGTATGAAATAGCAGCAAAGAGTCCTGTGGCACCTTATAGACTAATAGACGTTTTGGAGCATGAGCTTTATTCACCCACGAAAGCTCATGGTCCAAAATGTCTGTTAGTCTATAAGGTGCCACAGGACTCTTTGCTGCTTTTACAGATCCAGACTAACACAGCTACCCCTCTGATAAAGTACGAAATGATATAGGTTGGACTTGAATTTTGTCAAGATCCTTTACCTGCAGCCAATCACTGCTCAGAACAGCTGAAGACAAGGGTTCACTTGTACCCTTAGCACTCCCTTCCACCAATTCTTGGGACTGTCTGGCTGCTAGAACATCCTCTCATGTAAAATAGAGCAGCCTTTAGGCCATCTCTTCATGCAGACACAATATATATCACCTAAGTATCAAATTAAAATAGTAGACTTTTAAAGAAACATAGTATAGTACTGTGGCCAAAAGGACTAATGTGATCCTTGAATGCATAAAACAAAGGGAACTCAAATAGGATTACAGAGGTGATCTTACCTCTTTATTTGCCACAGGTGCGACCACTACTAGATTACGGTGTTCAGTTTAGTACCCAAAATTCAAGAAGGATGTTGATGTTTCAATACTATACAGTCAGTAAGGCCTGGGGTCACATATTGGACAGTGAGGAGAAAACAAAATATTCAGTAACTGTTCCTTCAGTGAACAATATCCATCCTGTGCACAGAATAAGGCCAGGTGTTCTGTGGGGAAAAAAAGTGTGTGCTCATGTAAGTAATGACTGTATCATAAAACATATGAAGGGGTGTGTGTTAAGGTTACACAAGCATCCTTTATTCTGGCATTTCCTAACTTTTGAATGCTTGGATTTGAAATCTGAATAAAGTTATTTTGATATAGTATTTTGTGTGTAAATTCCTTGGATTTTTGTTAAGCAAACTGAAAGAAAAACCTGAATTCCATCATGTGGAATCATATTGATTCACACATGGGTCTTCAGCAAGGTTAGAATTTTTGATCCACTATACAGACCTTTACCAGTTGATTGAAGAGAGTATATGATAGCAGTGGTAGGTTGTAATCCTCTGTGTGCTAGCAACTACAGGGAGATAAGGCACATATTTTGTCAGTGGGTTTCACAGCCATTTTCTGATAGAAGAGAAATGTTGAGAATCCCTTGTTCCATTCCAGGATCTAAGGGAAGTGTGATCTAGTAGTCATAGACCATTCTGCCCATTCTTCAAACTAAACCTCTTTTTTGCCCCTGCTGCCCCCCCCCCCGCCAATTGTTTTCATCTCAGTCTCCCTCCCTATCTTTAGCTGACAATATATTCAATTCTGCTCCTGGGCCCAGTCCCTCAGCCTCAACTCCCTCCAGGTTCCTGTCCCATTACCTCCCTCCCTGTTAGCTCCAGAACCCAGTTCTCTGCTCAATTCCACATCACAGCTTCAGAATATCCAAAAATATCCACTGGTTCCTCATCCCAGTTCTCCAACTCAGTTCCACATTCTAGAACCTACTACCAGGACTCTAACTCCTCATCACAGTCCCTCACCCCCATCTGTCTCCTCATTGCTATCCCCCCTCCCCTTGGCTCCACATCACAGTTCCAGTTCCCCATTCCTTCCCCTCCCCTAGCTCCTTGACTCAATCCTCTCATGACCCCTATGGCTCTAGATCAAAGTCCCTCCCACTTGGGTCCATGTCCCCATTCCTTGGCTTCCCCACTGATTACAAATCCCACTCCTTGTACCAACTATACCATCCCACCTCTATTCAGTTCCTCCTCCCACTCCCCTACCCTCCCTCTACCCCCATGCCCCTTCCTCATCCCTTATAAAATGGAACCTGTCAGGCAACATTAATTATAGGCAGCACTATCTGTGCCATCTATAATATATTTGCAAATTACTATATTGTAAATCTTCTAGTAAGAGGGCTTTATTTTAGAAATGGAATTCACTGCTTCAAAGCCTTTAACACAACTTAAGCACTTACGGTGAGATTCTGTAGGGAAGATGGAGGAATAGAGGTGGTATAGGAATTGGTCAGAGGAAGAGCCATAAGATCAATAATTATGAAGATTCAGTAGCAGGGTCCCCGTATACGAGGTACAGAGGGATTACAGCTACATTCCATGTTATAATCTGGAGTAATGGCTGAAGAGGCTATTTCTTCCCTGAATATTCGGCCCTGTCTAGCCTCATAGGGCAGACCCATGTTATTACATCCACAATGGTGCTGTACTGGCCAATGTACTGGGAGGGATTTCTAGTGGAATAGCCCATGATTCTTAGGTGCATGCAACTGGGCTTTTATATCAATTCATTCTCAGGGTGTTCTCAGTCTCTCTTTTCCCTCCACCATCCCAGCATGGAGCTTCTGTTTGTGGCAGTGACATGAAAACAATACTTTATATAAATAACTTCCTAGTTTATTAATGCAGACATTTCTGAAGGTGAAAGCCAACAGCAAGAACTTTTAATGAGAACATCATTTTGATTTGCAGGCTGAATTCCTTAAAGCAATTCATAGTGTACCCGACTGACTTCTCTGCTTTTTCCATTTCTTTCTTTTCTAATAAATGTAAGTGCCATTTTGGGACTATACTGGTTTCACACCACAGCTTTACCATAAAGCTGGTGTCACCTTCTGGCCAACTGGCAGCACAGGAGGAGAATTTTTTGGATGACATCTTTGGAAGTGCAGCAGAAACTGAGCAGGCAAATGTGAGGTTAAAACATTGATCCCATGTAGGTAATGTCAATACAGAAGGACATAGACAAGAAAATACATGCCAGATGGAATTGTGGGATAGCATCAGAGATCTAGCAGCACCCTGGCTTGATTAGCCTGAGTCCTTATTGCAAAGAAGGCAGGTTGCCAGCCCAGACTGAAGTGAATCTAATCTCAAACCTGTACTTTCAGGTGTGTCTTCCAGGCTGGGCTTAACACATCCTCAAGCTTGGGTCAGAGGTGGTGGGGTTTTTTTTGTAGACAGAAGGGGGGTATGGAACAGCACCAAACTAGAGCATGGTCTAATGTGGCACTGAAGACATACCCAGAAGAGCTGCACTATAAACTGTCAGCCTGCCTGTGGATTGCATCACCCCAGCCCCTTCAGAGTTCTCCATATGAAGTCAGATTATTCAGGTTTTGTGCAGAGAGGGTAAGTTTCACCCTTAATGAACTTTTCTTCATTTTAGATTGTTTTCCAGCATCATGCAGCACTTCATGCTGAGAACCAGCAAGAAGTAGGTCCATTGTAAATGAAAGCTAAGGAATAGGGGAAGAAAGAACAGATTTGAGTAGGTGTGAACAAAATGACAAATGCTGGAACATCGTACGCATCTTCCATCCAAAAAGGAAAGTAAGGCAAGATATGAAGGGAAAAGGAAAACTCCAAACCTTTTACTGTAGCACCAGGGAATTCCAGACCAACCTGATGCATTAGTCATCCTCTGCCCTGCCTTGAGAAGCCTGTGGGAATTGAAAACCCATACTTGGCTACAGGTCTGGAACCCAGAGGAAGGGTTAGTTTTTAAAGACATCCAACACACAGTTTTCATGTACTAAAATTATAATTTAAATTCTTTTCAGTTTTTCTGCTGTGATTTTACCATAATAGGCTAATATGCAGGGAGTCTACAGGTTACATAGCAAATTTAGGTCCCTATTCTGAGTCTTGCACATCCTGCAAGTCCCACTTTTTATATAGTTTAGACAGAGATATGGCAGAATTGTAGTTCATTGATGAAATCCATAATAAACTGTGCAGATTTTTTACCAGTTATGACAAAAGATGGTCAATTACTGTTGGAGCAAATGGGTGATAGCAACTTTAAGACAGGTTTCCTAACCTGTTTTGGTAGTAACTCTATGATTGGCCAATAAGGTCCTTCTTACATGCTTCTTCCTTCCATGTCCTGGCTTAGTTGCCAGGTGCAATCAGCAGGGCCGGCTCCAGAGCCCAGCGGGGCAAGCACCCGCCTGGGGTGGCCCTTTCCCGGGGGGGCGGCAGGCTGGGCTGGCGGACCTGCCGCAGTCATGCCTGCGGGAGGTCCACCGGAGCCCCGGGAGCAGCGGACCTGCCGCAGGCATGACTGCGGAGGGGACGCTCGGCCGGCGGCTCCAGTGGACCTCCTGCAGGCATGACTGCGGATGGTTCGCTGGTCCCGCGGCTCGGCTGGACCTCCCGCAGGCATGCCTGCGGCAGCTCAACCGGAGCCGCCGGACCAGCGAACCGCCCGCAGCTGCGGGAGGTCCAGCCGAGCCGCGCGACCAGCGGACCCTCCACAGTCATGCCCGCGGGAGGTCCGCTGCTCCCGCGGCTCGGGGGCGCCTCCCGGGCATGATTGCTTGGGGCGGCCAAATTTGTAGAGCCGCCCCTGGCAATCAGAGCTGCAGGCATAAGCAGTGAGCTGCCTCTGCTGCTCAGCTTAAATGCAGATGTGTTGGCTCCTTTCAGCTACTTGGGTGGGCCAACCGGTCAGGCAATTCTGTCACAGCACAGCTGAGCTCATTAAACTGCCTGAAGGCTGATTGGGCGAGGCCCAGGCTCAACTGAGGTAACTGAAACCCATGGTCCTGATAAGCTGGGGGCACAAAGGCAATGGCATAGGAAGTGTTTTGAAGAGTAATGTGCTATAAGTATGAAAACAAATGTAGCAGCCAATGAGCACTATAGCTCAGAGATCTGGACTGTTTAGCCTTTTGTATTAATCAAAGGAATGTGGAGGGAACTGGTTGGGAATTTTTCAATGGAACATATTTTGTTGGAAAATGCCAATTTGTAGAAACTGAATTTTTTTTGGAAATGCTTCTGTTTCAACAAACATTTTGTTGAGAAGTTTGAATGAGTGCTGAGAAGAGCCAGTGCTCCAATGGTTAGGGCAGGCACCTGGGAAGTGGGAGACTGAGATTCAAATCCCTGCTGTGCTTGGGTTGAAGCAGGGACTTGAACGTGGATCTCCCACATAGGTTCCCTTCTCACTGGTCTATGAAGTTAGTCTCTCTCAGGCCCATTGAATACTTAATTATTTATAATAAGTGGAAGAGGTCACTTAAGAGAGTGACTCTATAGCCTAGTCATTAGGACACACACCAGAGGTATGGGACACCCAGGTTCAAGTTCCCGCTCAGAATCTAGAAGACCTCTGTCTCACAGCTCAATTTTTGCAAAATAAACTCTTATTTTCTGGCCAGCCCTAGCCAGAATACCATTGGACCTTTGCCTCACAGTGGACATGCACCAGGGTATTCTAGAAGGAACTCAGGTTTAATATGTTACCCAAAGATGACAACTTTTACTGCAACACTCTTCCTTATTCATCCATGTATGATGGGTAGGATCTCTATACTCAGACAAGGATTTGAGATCCTCTCTGGTGTTCACACTTCAGTGCAATCTGTAAATGAGTCTGAGTAAGGAAAGGTACAATCCTTATTCCTGCCCTGGCTATCACTAACTTTTTATCAGATATTTGCTTGGATCAATTATCTTTTTAACATTCCTCTCACTTTCCTCTCTGTCATTTAAACCTAGGGTGACCAGATGTCCCGATTTCATAGGGACAGTCCCGATTTTTGGGTCTTTTTTTAATATAGGCTCCTATTACCCCCCACTTCCTGTCCCAATTTTTCACACTTGCTGTCTGGTCACCCTATTTAAACCTGACTCTAACCTTCCAATACACCTTCTGCAGCTTTGTTCTCATTTGATGGTCTTTCTTTCTCTCACCCTCCCTACCTTGCAGACTCTGACAGTGGTTTTCAGATACTTCTATAAAAGGATCTGTTCCATGTAATTGTGAGCTCATTTCCTGATACATTGTACATACACTATTAGCGCACTTAAAAAACGCTAGTTTATTCACAATTTTTATTCTGTGTTTCCTGTAGGTATTTTTTGCACATCTGTAGTTAGGGCAACATCTCTTTCAAAAATATCAATTAATTGGGTCATTCTGGCACAATCTCTCTCTGGTTGTTCCAATTAATGGATGCTGCATTGTGTGATTTTTCTTCTTCACCCCCCTTAGAGCACACTAAAAAGAGGAAACTAATTTGATTTTTAGTGTGGGTTTTACATGACTTCTTTGAACTTCAAATTAGCTTCTGACAGTTCTTTGCATTTCTTGATCTCAGGGCTAAAAAAATAAAACATGCTGACTTTTCAGCCAATTCTGGGCCATATTAATTGAAACAAGTTCAGAGATGTATAACTTATACCCTACCTGTACAGTAATGCCCTTTGAACCCCAGGGGAGCACCACCCCACCCCTAGTAACCACCATCCTTTTGTGAAGAGTCTGTCAGAGGGAGACCACTTTAACTTCCAGAGAAAGCTCCATAAGGAGATGCCTGGGCAGAAGCCAATGCTGCTTTAACACCGAATCAATGCACTGCACAACTGTCCTGGCTATCCCACCTTCCCAGCCAATGCTGGTTATTTCTTGTATTGCACTGATTCTTTGATTCCCCCCTTCCAATGCAAGAGGAAGTTGTGGCTGCTTTTCATTTTCACAATATGCTGACTGTCACAGCGTGAGCCTTCTGCCAGAATTTATGCCAGTGGAAACAATTTTAGAACCTAGACGATAATGCAACATAATGAGTGTTTATATCAAACTTTACAAAACAGTAGCTCCAAAATAATACCCCAAAACACCCCTTTCATCTTCATCCATTTCAATATTACATATCCCACATCAGCACACTCCAATCCTGCCATCTGGCATCCATACCTTAAACAGCAACGTTTTAACTGATTAGGAAAGAGCTTCTAACTCACAAATTTGAGCAAATCAGCACTACAAGGGAGTTATGGTCATGCTTAACGAGAGAAAAATGTGTGAGTCCCTTTGACCATGTCTACTAGATATAGTGGAATGCTTTGACTGAGAACCCATAATGTTCCCATGCTTAGCAATGTGCATCTTGTCATTGAAATGAATCTCCTCATTCAGGAAAGCAATCATATTCAGGACAGTACTTAAAGCATGTGTATATTGCCCATTGAAGTGCAATAGGACTTGAGCATATGCTTAACGATCAGGGGCGGCTCCAGGCCCCAGCACACCAAGCGCGTGCTTGGGGCAGCATGCCGTAGGGGGTGCTCTGGCGGTCGCCGGGAGAGCTGCAGGCAGGGTTCCAGTGGAGCTCCCGCAGGCAGTGGAGCCGCGGGACCAGCGGACCCTTCGCAGGCACGCCTGCCGGAGGTCCACCGGAGCCGCGGGACCGGCGACTGGCAGAGCGCTCCCTGCGGCATGCCGCCGTGCTTGGGGCGGCGAAATGTCTAGAGCCGCCCCTGTTAACGATAAGCATAAATTTAAGTAGTTTTCTGCACCAGGACCTTTTTATTTTATTGCTTGTAATTTCACTGAAGAGGTTCTTCATTTAAGATAGTGTCAGACTTGGGGGTGGAGGGATTTATTCTATGTTTTCTCTGACAATTACTTATTTTTCACTATCTAAAACCTGTCTCTGCAGTATCCAGTATGTGGTCTACCTTCCTGCTACTAGCAACTTCATCTCTGCTGCTGTTTTATAAACATTGCGGGCAGTAACTAGACTCCCCATAGAGCTTCACTAGAGAGACCAAACATACAGATGTGATTTCTGAACAATGACCAGCGTGAGAGAGCAAACCATTCTGACACTGACCAGTATTTAAAACAAAGAAAAATGATGCTTTGAAATAGACATTTGCTATGTAAGTAAATGTGGCTAATTTTTGAAGTATGTGATAACCTCTAAGAGTAAATACTCTATATATTTTCAATATACTGCAGTATATTATATAATGAAATAATATCTTTTCATACAGCTAATGTTGGAGACCAGAAGGTCTTTCAATATGAGACCCATCTTGATATTTATTGAGACATATTTATCATTATTTATTTGCCACCTCATACTTTCACTACCCAGTACTTTAGTTGTCCCATAGTCACATGGCTAGAACCAGCTGTGATCATAATAAGAGCTGATTATAAACTTCACTCAGAATTAGAACCAAATGCATTAAACTTTCAGTTGCAATTTATTTTAAAACAATATTTCCCTAAACCTGATTTTCACTGGAAGCTGGAATTTCCAAATGCCATGAGAGTGTTTTCATGAATATTAGTACTTCTAAGCTGAAAGCAGAAAATGCAGATCAGAGATTTTTTTTTAAAGGGTGTTATTTAAACATTTTGAAAGGATATTTATTGGTTTATAATTATTTATGAAGCAGCAGGACGTGTTTAATTCAGATTCATCTGGAGAGGTGGACAAGAGTTTGGATTTTTATTTTATTTATAGTGGTTATGCATTCCTACTATCTTCCTTCTGAGTTCTGAATTCTGAATTAGATGACCTCTGTGAGCACTCTGGGGCAGTGACAAACTCTTAAAGAGACAGCATTTTAAGTGTCAGCTACTGGAGAGAATAGGATTATTTTTCCTTGTTTTATTCAAGCCAGTTTTATTTATCATACTTTTTCTATACTTATATTTCACAGCTATTGCATCATTGCTCAGAGGCTTTAATGTATTCCATGAAAATATAGTTCTTAGTATTTCGGTGAAATAGAGGCCACAATTCTAGGCTACTTGAAGCAAAACTTGGCCTTAAGCCAAGCAGAAACCACCACTTGGGAATTCATGGTAGCTAACCTATTGTTTGAAAGGCAGAAGTTCTTTTAAAATGCAAGGACTTAGGATAGGGATACTTTTGGACTACAAATGACTTCCTTTCGTCTTAGAAAGAAGAGCCAGAATCTGGCATGAGCTCTGTAGTGTTTTGATGGACACCTTGTCACCTGATTGCAGATTTTTACTTCCTCTTGTTTATTAAACATGCTGCCTATTAATTTCATCCAGTGACCCCTGGTTTTTATATTGTGGGAAATTTTTCCACCATTCATGATTTTATAGAACTCTATCATATCCCTCCATAGTCTTCTCTTTTCCAACCTGAAAAGACCCAGTCTTTTTAGTCTCTCCTCATCTGGAAGCCGGATCATACTGTTGATCATCTTTGTTGCCTTTCACTGAATCTTTTCCAATTCCACTATATCCTTTTTGGGATGGGGAGATCAGAACTGGACACAGTGGTCAAGATAGGGGCAGACCATGGATTTATATAGTTTCATGATTATTCCTTATTTTCTATTCCTTTCCTGATCGTTCCTAACATTGTTAGCCTTTTTTACTGCTGCTGTGCACTGAGCTAATGTTGTCAGAAAACTATACACAGTGACTCCAAGATCTTTCTTGAAAGTTAACAGCAAATTTAGAATCCATTATTTCATGTGTGTACACAGCATTATTTTTTCCAGTGTGCATTACTTTACACTTATAAGTGTTGCCCATTTTGTTGCCCAATCACCCAGCTTTGTGAGACACCCCCCCCCCAACTCTTCACTCTCAACTTTGAATTTAACTATTTGGAATAATTCCGTATCATCTGTAACTTTTGCCACCTCACTGTTCACCCCCTTTTCCAGATCATTAATGAATATATTGAACAGCAACTGGTCCCAGTACAAATCCTTGCTGTTTACCTCTGTCCTTTGTGAAAACTGACCATTTATTCCTATCCTTTGTTTTCCTTTAACCACATACTGATTCATGAGAGAACGTTCCCTGTTATCTCATAACCACTTAGTTTCCTTCATAGCCTTTGGTAAGCCTTTGCCAAAGGCTTTCTGAAAATCCAAGTATGCTATATTAACCGGATTGTGCTTCTTGACACACTCAAAGAATTCTAGCAGACTTCCCTTTACAAAAGCCATCTTGATTCTGCCCCCCCAAAACTTATGTTTATCTATGTTTGATCATTTTATTCTTCACTAGTGTTTATATCAATTTGCCTGGTAGCGAATTAGGTTTACCAGCCTGTAATTGCCAGGATTGCCCCAGGAGTCCATTTTAAAAATCAGTGTTACATTACCTATCTTCCAGTCATCTGGTACAGAGGCTTGTTTCAGCGATAGGTTACATCTACAAATAGTAGTTCTGCGATTTCATATTTGCATTTCTTCCGAACTCTTGGGTGAATGCCATCTGGTCCTGGTGACTTATTGCTGTTCAATTTATCAATTTGTTCCAAAACCTCTTCTACTGACACATCAGTGTGGGACAGTACTTCAGATTTTCCACCCCAAAAGGACTGGGCTGATGTGAGTATCTCCCCCACATCCTCTGTAGTTAAGAGTGATGCGAAGAATTCATTTAGCTTCTCTCCAATGGCCTTGTTTGCTTGAGTGTTCTTTCAACAGTTTTGTCATCTAGTGGCCCCACCATCTGTTTTTTCATGTTTTCTGCCTCTGATGTACTTAAAAAAAATCTTACTTTTAGTTTTTGTGTCTTTAGGAAGTTGCTTATCAACTTCTTCTTTGGCCTGCCTTCTGTTACTTTTACATTTAACCTGCCAGAGTATGTTAACCTTCCTATTATCCTCACTAGGATCTAACTTCTACATTTTAAAGGATGCCTTTTTGCCTGTAACAACCTCCATTACTTTAGTGTTTAGCCATGGTGGCATTCTTTTGGTTCTCTTATTGTCTTTTCTGATTTGGGGCATTAATTTAGTCTGAAACTTTATTATTATTTATATTATAACTGTTGTTGTTATAGTGTTGTTAAATAGTCCCCATGCTGTTTTCAGGCATTTAAACCTTGTGAAGCTCCTTTTAACTTCCATCTAACTAGTCCAACCTAAACTGCCCTTGCTGTATTAAATTGTTGTGAGTGATTACGTTGACCTATGATGGAAATTCTACAACTTCCCTAGGCAGCTTATTCCAGTGCTTAACCACCCTGACAGAAAGCTTTTCCTAATATCCAACCTAAAGATTTTGTGGTATAGTTTCTTTCATTTAATTTTTTTACCTTATTTGACTCTATGATTTCTTTAACATATCCCACTCCCACTCCCAGTGTGACCTGCTCTGTCATTTATGTATATTTTGTACCCTGATATTACTGTGTCCCATTGATTATCCTCATTCCACCAAGTTTCCTCTATGCTATTATATCAATATCCTCATTTAATGCCAGGCACTCTAGTTCACCTATCTTAGTGTTTAGACTTCGAGCATTTATATATAAATATTTGTATATTTTGTCAATATTTAGCCTTCATATGTTATGTTTAAATGGAACTCTTTCATCTGACTGTTCCTTGCTAGCGCCTACCTTTACTTTACCAACTGCTTTCCTATACTCTTTACTAGGATATTATATTTCCTAAGTTAGCTTGTCAATTTTGATTCACACAACAACAGACTGAGCACCTACTCATTGTCATAAATAAACAGATCAGGGTTAAGGTCTCTTTTCCCTGGAAAGGGTTAACAAGCTCAGTAACCTAAGAAACACCTGACCAGAGGACCAATCAAGGAACAGATTATTTTCAAATCTCTGTGGAGGGAAGCCTTTGTCTGTGTTCTTTGTTAGAGCTCTTTTTGGATCTAAGAGAGACCAGTCATGTCTCCAAGTTCTCCTGGAGTAGTTTCTACTAATTAATAGTGAGTATTAATTAGAAAGGCGAATTAGTCTTTTAAGTTGTTTTCTACATTTGCAATTGTGTGTTTTGCTAAAGGAAATGCTTTATTCCTGTTTGCTGATATTGCTTTTACTGAGAAAGGGGGGAGGGGGAATTCTCTCCAGAGATTGATAAATTTAGACCCTGTAATGTTCTATCTTGGATTACAGAGACAAGTTACTTTCTTTTTATTCTTAATAAATTCTTTTCTATTAAGGACTTGTTTGGTCTTTCCTTGGGTGGATTCTCAGGGAAAGAGAAGGGGGAGGTATCCCTCTGTAGTTAGATCCCGGTATCTCTCCTAGGAAAAGGGAGGGGGGAGGAAGCAGGGGGAATTGTTTATTTCTCCTGGGTGTAAGAACTCCATGGATTTGGGGCTCTTGGAATCCCCTAGGATTTTGGGGAAGGACTGTGTCTCAATCCACATATCTGATTGAGTGGTGGCAGCTTACTAGATCTAAACTAGGATTTTAGTTTAGAAGGAAACCAAGTCAGGTCCCCACATTGGAGCCCAACAGCTCCAAGTGGGGGTGAGACCTATGACACTCATGATTCTAGGTGCCCACCACTTGCCACCTTTGTAACTCTACTCCTTCACCAAAAGCCAGGAAGAGTAAAAGGACTTTACAGCATTATCAAGAGAATTGGTGTACTCTGGATCAAGGGGAATGCAGGGCTGCTGGAACAATTTGTATAGTGGGTGTGTTGCGAGCCATTGAACCAAATTGTAAACCTTGTATATGATGGAAACCACTTCAAACCAGGGGGTGCGGCAGAACTCCCAGCACCCTTAGTTCCGACACCTATGGGGGAAATGAGTTCTGGAGTTCAGGGCAGCCTCACAGAACATGACTGGCCAAAAGCCCTCTCTCTCCTATATTGAGAGAGCTCCAGCTTTGGTGACCACAAAGTAGGCAATATGGCACAGGGAAAAAGGGATGTGTCAAGTAGAAAAGTCTAAGGCCATTTTGGGTTTTATAGGTCAAAAACAAATACTTAAAATTCCACCCAGTAACTGTAGGCAGCTAGAGCAGATCATATGTATTATGTGATCATAATTTGATATATTTTTAACAGGCAGGTTGCTAAAACTCTGCACCAACTTGAGTTTCTGGCTGGATTTAAGATGTTATTGCAGGATGTTTAAAAGCAGAAATCCTTTGCTACATCCTCCTCCTATATATCAATACTCCCTGAAACGGAAAGAAAACATAATAAGGCTATTGAACTTAGGAACAAAAAATTGTTTTTGCCTGAAACCTAGTATGAGTTGTCAATGCCCCAGCAAAACGTTTTCTAAAGTTTGGCAGAAGTCCACCGGGAGTTCTTTTCATCAGAAGTGAGTAAAAAAACAAACATTTTGTGGGTTTAGGTCAATATTTGCTCACATCAGGTGGAAAAAAGCCTAAATAGCTTCGCCTGAAACTCTGTGCTGGAATTCCTCACAGACAATTATTTCCTTTGACTTTCTTTAAAGTTTGAAAAGCAATTGCAAAGCTAGGCGCATAGATATCAAGGTACATCAGGTAACTGAAACCTCTACAGAGACAGCTCATGTGAGAAAATTGGTCCAGTTACTTGAATGAATTATCACTTACTGCATAACATATTTCTGTATTGAGATAACTAGTCTAAATTCCCTCTTCCCAAACTCAAAGAACTCCCAAGTTAAATGAAGTATACTCTGGGGGGGGGCGCTAAATAAATTGTTGGATTCAAAAGTCTTGCAATGATATCTCAGCTGTGCTCTTGCCTCTCTACTGCTGCTCCCTCACCCATTGCCTGCAAGAGCTACTAACTTGATGTCTTGCCCCTGATTTTCAGTACTCCTCACTCCCACCCACTCCTCTGCCAAAGGGAAAGAGAAGTATCGAATGTTCACTTCTCTGTCCACGTAACCTTTACTCTGACCTTGTACCAATATCCATATTCTACCTCCCCACCAACAACTTTTTTGCATCTAAACTTCACCCTGCCATAACCCAATACTTCTTCAACATTTCCACAAAACTTCAACTCTCAGGTTGTAAATACAGATCTAAAAACATTACATATAAGTCATCCACTCAAACATAAGGCTTCCTCTGCATTAATTGCCCACATATGAACATCAAGAAATATTGACAACTTACCTCCTATATATTATCGAACAATATTGTAATCATCAGTATAGATAGCTCTTCCACCAATAAATGGTGCTATATTTTTGTCTTGGAGTTAAGTTATGTTGTATCTGATGGGGGGATGGAGGAGGACTGGTGCGAAGTTAAGTCCTGCTTGTGTCTGTGGGAGTTAACTTGCTGTGTACCAATAAATCCTTTGAGTTCTATAAGAGAGGATTGCAATATCACCATCAATTCTTTACACCACTTTGTTCAATATATTCAAAACAAACATGATTAGCACTTACATAGCCTTGTATGCATTCACGATTTCATATGTACATGTTCACTGTATCATCACTTATTAACCCACAAAAGACCCATAAGGTAGATAAATAATAGTATCTTCATTTTAGAGATTGGGAAACTCAAATAGATGAAGTAACTTGTCCAAGTGAAAGAGCTGGAATTAGAATGTAGAATTTACTGACTCTATACCCTGTGCTTCAGACCAGGCTGCTTCTGGACATCTCAGTCTGTTCCATTCATCTCTCCAAAGTATATTGAAATGTTTTTTTCACCTTCTAATACAACTCACATTTGTCGTAGACACTTAGGTCCTTTGGAAAGACAGTTATGATTAATATAATATACAACATATCTTTGACACTTGTGTCCATGGGTAAATAATATATGTATGAGGAGAAGGAAGAGAAGATGGAGTCAGTGTTAAGGTTGCCTATGGAACCTTAATTATAAATGGCCAGATTGCAATATTTAAAAATCTTTAGCTTTAACTGAAAATTTTCCAACACGCAAATGTAGAGGGGGGGGAAAGTGGTTAAAGTGGAGCTGGGGTTTTTTTGGCTAAATTGTTCTAATACAATATTTTTCTCCAAACACTTGCATCCTCTGCTCCCAGCGACCTATTCATATGCATATACTTACTGTGATCTCATAAAGCGAAATACCCAAGTCCTCCCTCTGTTTGTACAGCACTTCTGATTATACATTTATTTATTGAGCACAAAGTTTGTCTGGAAATTAAGGGCAACAGGAATATATATTTTGAGATAATTAATCACACAACACTGTATTATTAATGAAGGGGATGAAGAAATATTCTTACAGGAGACAATTTTTGTAGCCGTTCCAGTGTCTGAGGGTTTGTCAAGTGTCATGCTACTTTCAAACTTCAATAAGCATGCTGGCTAATTGTGGGAGTTACATTAAATGAGAATGACTCATTTAGAACTATGACAATAAGAGATACTGCTAAGTTAAATTGTTAAATCTCTTGTAAGATAGACTATAAATCCTGATAGGTAGTGTGAGCATGCAGGAGCGATTTATTGACACTGCCATTTTGTCTCTAGTCACTTATTTATACTGTAATGGTTATTAATTTCACATTTTTCTCTTGCTTTTGCTGTAGCTTTTGGATACTGCTCTGTCTTGCAACAAGCTGAATTTTACCAATTTCAAACCTTGATGCTCCTTAATTTATTAAAACTGGAAATTCAAAATGAATGAAGGCCTTGAAGTAACTTCACTAGCAAAACAAATTGAAATCTTTTCTGAGTCATTTTCAGTTTCATTTGCCTCTTAGCCTTGGTGCTGCTGTCCAGATACATTAAAATATCTCTGTTTGACATTTTACTTGACTAGAACTCTAGAATATTCAATCAGATCAGTTAAAATCAGTCTATGTTATACAGTGATTGCATGTGTAGGCATCTAAAAAATGCAGTGAAGAAATTGTATGTTTATATCAGTCAGTTTCTAGCCAGTCTGAAAACAGTATGTTGTATTATAAGAAAAAGGAAAGATGTTGGCTACACTGGTGGAGGCTTCCAATTGATTTAGTTCTGCCTTTTCCAGGGCTTTTTTGGGGGGGTGATCTGATAATACTACGCGACTGCAAATGGATTGCCTATTTCGATATGTTAAACATCAGAACTTTTTTCTCCTACAACACTTGAAAATACCTTGTTCACTTTCCTTTGAATGCATCTTCATTTAATTTATTTTCTGATTTTATTCCTCCCACTCACAACTCTCCATATTCTCTTGTCTCTGGCTTTCCCTCCACATCTGAATATAATTCAGTTCCCATCCTGCCTCCCCGGTATTCTAAACTCTCCGTGGCCTTAAATGCTATCTCTGATTTCATATCCACCTATGCTCCTGCCTCTTCATTATCATCTAACTTTCTGTTTCACCCTGATTTTCACTAATTTTGCAGCCTTGGTTGACTGAAAAACTCTCTTCCCTCCACACCAGAAAGACATTTTTCCCTTAATCTTGAATAAAAACATTGTTTGCTTTAACTTACGATTCATTCCAAGTTTTTCTCTTCCTTAATGAAGGGACCCCCTCCTTCCTACTGCATTCCACTTACATATTACAGCATGCTTCTAGTTTCCTTGCTGTGTTGTGGTGCAGACAGGAACAAGGCCGCAGCCAGAATTAATGGGACCAAGAACAAAACATTGAGCACAGCCAACCACCAGCAGCCCTGAGATCATTCTCCATGGCCCTGTCCCTTCCTCCCAAAGTGTTCATTTCCCCCTTGCCTCTACCTCCCATGCGTGTTTGTATTCTCCCTCTTATGCACCCACCTTTCTCCTCCACCTCAAGTTGTGAACAAACCTTTGGGGACTTGTGGTCCTGTTGAGGAGGTACTGCATGGGCGGTGCATGAGCCCCCCTTCATGGAGGCTAGCCACGCGGCCCCACCCGTCCCCCCTGGCCAAACTGCCCCGGGCTGCCAGCCACCCCCTGCGCCAGCCCAGCGCTGGGCCACAGGCTGCCCCAAGCACCTGCCCCAGCAATGGGCTGCTGGCTGCCCCCAGCTTCAGACCCAGTGTCAGGCAATTTGCTGGCCCCAGTGCTGGGCTGTTGTCCTCTGGCCAGAGCTGCGCTCTCACTAGCTGGGGCACTGGCCTGGGGGAGAGCGTAAAGTATGGGCGGGGCCAGGACTTGATTTAGGGGAGGTTTAGCCTCTCCTGGCCTATTATACCCGCTGCTCATGAGCTGCTGCCTGCAGGAGCTGTGGGATTTTAAAAGGGAGCCCACAATTGCAGTGATTACTAGCTGTGCAGGGAGCAAATCAGCCTTCATGCTGCAGCAGCTGTTCTATTCTGTATAGGTTCTTACACCATACTCATCATTGTAGTATCCAAGTGCCTTCCAGTCATTCATTAAGTGGCATAACTAACATCTGGAATGTGTCGTTTATGGTTTCTCTCATCCTGTCCTGGGGGAGAATTGTACGTGCATTGGAATGGTTTGATTTGGTAGAGATTTTTCTTTTGTTGGTTTATATGTTTATTCTGTGCACACTGCTCTGTATTTATCTTAGAGAAGACAAGTTAAAGAAGTTCAGGGTACTTGAAGGGGAAGTTGGTGATGTTTGGATAAGTCCATAGTTCCAGTGGGAATTCATCCCACAGTGTCCAGGAAAGTTCTGTCTTCCAAACAGACTCTAATTGTAGATAGGTTTCAGTGGTAGCCATGTTAGTCTGTATCAGCAAAAAAAACGAGGAGTCCTTGTGGCACCTTAGAGACTAACAAATTTATTTGGGAACAAGCTTTCATGGTCTAGAACCTACTTTATCAGATTGGGTTCTAGCCCATGAAAGCTTGTGCCCAAATAAATGTGTTAGTCTCTAAGGTGCCACAAGGACTCCTCGTTCTAAGTGTAGAAAGTTGTAGAGGAGCAGAGTTGTTGACCATGGTCTTTTAGATAACCTGGGCGCAGGCCATTGAGTTCCTTGACCATAAGGATTGAAATCTAGAACTTGATTTGGAACCCTGTGGGAAGCTAGGATAGCATTATATTGCATTTTGTATAGAGTTCCACCCCATTTTACTCTTTTGCCCAATCCAAGGTTCATTAATACATAAAGCAGCAACATGAATAATAGAGTGTGTAATAGATGCAGATTGCATTGATTTGTGCTGTAATTTACTGCAAGTATACTTAGAAATGGTCACTCATTTATTTTCATTAAATACATACAGAACAATGGCCTTTCTGCAAACTGTTATGACAGAAATGAAATCAACTCTCTAATAGCAACTTTATGAGGTGATGAATTGACATTTCATTTTGATTTGTTTGTGAGTCACAACAATAGATTTTCAATTTTAATACAAGATTTAGGATGAATAAAGGAAGCACAACTTCCATTCACCAAAAAGAGAAGCTTTTCAACAAAAGTGTTAAAATTATTCAATTATTGAGGGATGACAGGGAATACTGAAATACTACATATAGGGCCAGATTCCATGTTTGGCTCTGGTTGCTTTGTACCATTCTGACACAAAGTAGCCATAAACACAATTTAACTGACCAGTTAAACCAGGTTTACAGATGCCTTGCTTCATTCATTGGAGCAATGCAAAGCAGTCAAATGTAATGGTGAATCTGCTTCAGAAAGTAGAAACCATAGTAGGAGGTAACGGTGTATGGAAATATACAGCCAACTTTCCAAGCCTCTTGAGGTCTGATGAAGAACCAAAAACACCAAAAATTTGCAACTGGCACTTGTATATTTAGACTTCTAGCAAAACAATTCTATTTTGCCACATTAATGTGCAGATATTTGTTACTAGCAAGTGACAACTGCCCAGAAGAGCATTAACTTACTATCAGTTTTCTGTACTTTAATTTTCCCAGATAAGCAAAGTATTATGTACCCTATGCTATCTCCAGACCATACCACCTAATTTTTGAAGTTTGCAGTTACTTTATTGCTTTTCTTCCTGGGACCATTTTGTGTTGTAAATTGATATGGTGTATAACACAGGTCATCTCAGGAGATCCATATGTATATCTCCTTTACTCATCACAGACAATGAGATGACTGCTGTGGTAAAGGCAAGATATGGTAACCCTTCTCTACAGATTCAAGTTCCATACATGGAGAGAAGTTAGGGCCTGTTTGAGTTAGGCATGGCTGTTAAGCAGGACTGGGTTGAAGGATAGTTGTATTTCCCTCCCTACCAGTCCATCAGATTACAGGGCCACAAAATGTCACACCTGCCATGTGTACTTACAGGAAAGATTCTCTGAAAATTCAGCCTTTGGGGCCTGCTGTGCCTCATTTCCTTTCTTCCTCCATGTTCACTGCTCATTCTGTGGGTTTCCAGCCAGCATGGAGCTGTCACTAGTGTACAGGATGAGGGGAAAGAGAGCAGGAATGCCATCTCTCAGGTACAAAATATCAGGACATCCAGGATGGTCCAGAGCCCATAAAACTGGGCAGCTGGTAGTATGTACTGAGCACCCTTACAGATTTCCCAGGAGAGATACCTCAGGAAAAGAATGGTTCTCAGATAACATGGACAAGTGGCAATGCTAGAAGAGGGCAAATGGCTGCGCCAATTCTAGTGGTGCAAAGCTGAAAAACTGAACAGAGTCATAAAGGGAAGAGGCAGGGGCTGAGAGTTGGACTGAAGTGAGCAGAGGATGAAACTGCCAACCATTAGGGAAGGGCAGAATAGTGAGGGATTAACATGAGTGAGTAAACTCAGATTCCCTTGCTACGGCTGCTCCAGGCTCCACAATGCTTCTCCTATCCATCATAAAACAACAAGGACTTGGGCTCCCTCTCCCCAAATAAAAACTCTGATAATGAACTATAGAAAGCTAGATATATTAGTCACCTCTTTAAAAATATCAATTTCCAATTAACTTTTAATAAAGAACTTGACAAAAACCACATCAATGGCTATGATTCTCCACTGCCTCGCCCCTGATAGCCTGCAGTATGGGTACAGAACAACAACGCTAAATGACCTCTGAACCTCTGTCTTCTGGTGCATCTTTCTAAACTTTGCATCATTTCTACATCTCTGCAGAACAACAAAGAATGCTCCATTACAGTATCCACTCCGTTTTTGCTATCCAGACTTTTTTTTTCTTTTACCCGCCTCAGTTCAGAATAAAACAGAGAGAACGTACAATATTAAATAAATAATCTGACTGGTTTAAAATGAGAAATTAAAAAAAATAACTTGTTTAAAAAAAAACCCTCACAAATTGTGTGGATTATTCAAGCCATTAACATCCAGCCAAAATTTACAGAAATGTGTTATACTCATTGCATTATCAGTGTGTCAGGAATTGTGCTTTTATAAATAGAAAATAAAGACTAGCTTGGCATTCAAATAAAGGAACTATTTTCAATGACAATCAACATTGTAAAATGGGTGAATGGTTTGGAAATATACTGTATACTCATTACTATATTTTACATATTCCATATAAATCATAAATACTTCAGTTTCAGAGGTAATGTATTGGTGTACTATTAGCAAGGTATGATGCTTAATATGGCTTATTTATGGTGATAAGATTTCAATAGATTCTGACAGCATTTATTTGCATTATACTAACTATAAATTCTGGATTATTCTGGCCTTTAGATTCTAGCAAGCTTTCCCCAGCTCTTGCCTTTTACGGTTGATAATTTGGTACTGTGATGTTTAGTAGAGTTTTGTTCCTAATTTGGGGAAAATGCTGCTGTTTTAAAATCTAAATTATGTAATGATGAGTCTGGTATGGCCTTACACATGCTTCTAATACTCATTATAGTTAGACTGATGTGTGATGGGAAGCTGTAAGAATATGATTCTTCCAAATTATACACCCTTAGGTTCCTTCATGACTGAAGAGGAGAGAAGGAGACAAAGAACTGAAAGCAGAAGTTATGGACTTTTAACAGCAGACTTTAATTTTCTCTAATCACATTGATGCCAAGTTGTTGTGTATATGCACAGTCATGGTTGCAAACATTGCAGCCAGACATTTAATGACCTCAGTGCCAGTATTTTTGCACAGTTTTAGCTGCAAAATATTTGATCACATACCATTGTGCATCTAATTTGAATAATTGTTAATGCCAAATTCCTGGCCTGGGCTTTTGAGAACCTGGGCTGAGAAGCTCAGTGTCCTGTAATCCACAATATTTCTGATCTCTACCAAATGCTTTTATAACACCTGTGTCTCATCTTCTGATCCCATTCAACTTAATCACTCACAACAATTTAATACAGCAAGGGCAGTTTAGGTTGGACATTAGGAAAAACTTTCTGTCAGGGTGGTTAAGCACTGGAATAAACTGCCTAGGGAAGTTGTAGAATCTCCATCATAGGAGATTTTTAAGAGCAGGTTAGACAAACACCTGTCAGGGATGGTCTAGATAATATTTAGTCCTGCCTTGAGTGCAGGGGACTCGATGACCTTCCAGTTCTATGATTCTGTGCCTGAGTACTTGGTCACAGTTGCAGAAGCCATGGTCAGTTACCCTTTCTGGTCTTGTTTATATAACTACTTTATTGCCAGGTCTCAGGACAGAGATTTTGGAAACCAGTAAAGCAGTTCCTGCCATTACTACATTATTAACTATATCCAATATAGAATAATATTTACTTTAGCAATCCAAGTGTGAAAACCACCTCCTAGTAAACAGCCAGGCTGTGGGCAGAGGAGTGAGCCTGGAAGTCTGATGACAGAGAAAGCAGCTTATCCTATTCCTCAGTAACAGACTCTTTTGAGTTATAGTCTTGCCAGGTTCTCTCCCTCTCACCCCTTCTCCCCACTGGCAGATCCATGCTGGCTATTGATATGGATGAGCTGCCTTGCCCATTAGTCTCTAGCTCATTCCTGTGGTGATCTTTTAGGTAGCTACAGTGCCAATATCTTCGCTCTGTCCCCATCAGCAGCTCAGTTCACCTTCCTTCCATAGAGGTTAAAAAGGTCTTGTTCTCTGATACCTCTAAAGAGGGACCACAGATGATGAATGGATTCCGCTGTTGGCCCAGTCACTCTTTCCCCTCCCCTTCCTCTTTGATCCCCTCCCCTCTGTCCTGTTCTCTCATTCACTGCATTGATTCCTACCTTCTTCTTTCACTTATCCACAAACAGAATGCTAACATGGCTGCTATGGTATTTCTGCTTCTGCCCAAATACATTTTGTATTATAACTACATTATTTTTGGCAACAAGCCCAAAATTCATTCTCTCTTCCACGTTCATATGAACAAAATTGTGGTTTTCACAATTCTACAAGCAAATACAAGAGGGAGGGTATTATGGCAAACTGAAATTAAATTTGTTGAAATATTCACAAGTCACCCAGCTCTAGTTCTGTCAGAGGTATAAAAATGACCCTGTTTATATACTATGTACCCTATTCCTTCACCTACGGTAAGAGTGTTCTTCCCACCACTGCTCAATTTCCTTTTTCCTCTTAGAGTTACTAACTTCTATTCAGGTCTTGTCTGAGGGTATGTCTACACTACAAGACTATTTCGAATCAACTTAAGTCAAATTTGTGGAATCGATGTTATGAAGTCGAATTTGTGTATCCACACTAAATACACTAATTCGACTGTCTGAGTCCACAGTAATGGGGCCAGCGTCGACTTTGGAAGCGGTGCACTGTGGAAAGCTATCCCACAGTTCCCGCACTCCCCGCTGCCCATTGGAATTCTGGGATTTCCCCCCAATGCATGCTGGGGGAAAAATGTGTCGAGGGTGGTTTTGGGTAACTGTCATCATTGAACCGTCAATCGCGCCCTCCCTCCCTCCCTGAAAGCGCCTGCGGGCAATCTGTTCGTGCACTTTTCTGCTCAGTGACAGTGCGGGCGCCACAGCACGGATCCCGCTGCAGTTATGGCCGTTGTCAACTCCTCGCACCTTATCGTCCACCTCTTCCACAGTCAGCTGCTGAGAAATCGGGCTACTTTTCAATGGTGCTGCGAGCACTGGTGGACCATGGGGGACGTTTTACCAACATCAACGTCGGGTGGCTAGGCAAAGTTCATGACGCGCGTGTTTTCAGGAACGCTGGTCTGTTTAGACACCTGCAGGAAGGTAGTTTCTTCCCGGACCACAAAATAACTCTTGGGGATGTGCAGATGCCTATAGTGATCTTCGGGGACCCAGCCTACCCACTAATGCCCTGGCTCGTGAAGCCCTATGCAGGCGCCTTGCACAGCAACAAGGAACTCTTCAAGTACCAGCGAGCAGCGTAACCTGTGATTGTTCAGTTTCTTTACAGAGAAGCTGAACCTGCCCCTGTTTCTTTACCAAGTTACTGTTGACTAGCATCTGCAGTTACATACCTCGTCCACCCCGCTTCCCCCACTTCCAACACACGTTTAAAAATAAAATACATGTTCCACTGTAACTTTACAAAGGTTTCTTTATTGATGACTTTGCGTTAAAGGGTTGAAACTGGGACACGGACTGTGCTGGGTAGGGTGTGCGGTGATGTAAAGACCGCCTCTAATCTCGAGGAATGACGGCCTCCTGCTCCCAGAGCGGTCTGCAGTGCCGGACTGGTTGTTTCAACGGAGCCTGCCATCCCTCCTTTTTGGGACTCTGTGTGCGGGGGCTATGTGGCCTTTTGGCGGGGGAGGACGGATACAGATTCCTCTGCTGCGTGGCTCTGTGGTCCAGGACAGGGACCGTTGCATGAGATCTGTAACCCCCCTATCCCGCTACAAAGTCACGTACCCCCCCACCCACACAGAACCTGCAAACCACCTCCCATACCGACCAGGGTGCCTACTGACTGCACTGTGTGTGTGACCTGCTGCTGATCCTGCCCCCGTGTCTGTACCCTGGTAAAGGTGATTGTCCTGTCAAATTACCAACCCCCTTCCCCCCCTTCAAACACAGTCTCCTCTAAAAGAACATGACGGAAACAGTAATTAACAGAAAAGTATTTTTTATTATCAACTAGACAGGGGATGAAACTGGGACGGGGGCTTGGGTGAGGCAGGAAGGAAAGGACTTCTCAAAATTTAGGGTATGAGAGCTTTTGGGTACTTGAGCACTCTGCTGGGGTGCAGTGACAGTTTTCATGGCCCCTGGCGCCACTCCTTCTGGTTATTTTGGGTGAGGGGGGTATGGGACTTTGTGGCGGGGAAGGGCGGTTGCAGATACACTGCAGGGGGGCTCTGTCCTCCTGCCTGCGGTCCTGCAGAACATGCACAAGGCGCCGGAGCGTGTCCGTTTGCTCCCTCATTAGTCCAAGCAGCGTTTGAGTAGCCTGCTTGTCTTCCTCACGCCACCTCTCCTCCCATTCGCTGTGTGAGCGCTGGTACAGAGAGAGGGTCTCCCTCCACTGGCTCTGCTGGTCCGCCTCGTCTTGGGAGGAGCCCATAAGTTCAGCGAACATCTCGTCCCGTGTCTTTTTCTTTCGCCGCCAAATCTTTGCCAGCCTCTGTGAGGGGGATGCTGTGGCAGGTCTGGAGACAGTCGAAGCTGTGTGATGGGAAAAAGGGAGTGAATTCCTTGCAAAGATACATTTTTGCGAACAATAAACACAGTCTAGTCTGTCTCTGTGAATTCTGGGTTGAGATCCCAGTGCCTGATGGGGCAAAAACTATTTTCGCAGGTGGTTCTGGGTAAATGTCGTCAGTCATCCCTTCCTCCGGGAAAGCAATGGCAGACAATCATTTCGAGCCCGTTTTCCCTGGATTGCCCTGGCAGACGCCACAGCATGGCAACCATGGAGCCTGTTTTGCCTTCTGTGCCTGTCACCGTATGTGTACTAGATGCCGCTGACAGAGGCAGTCCAGCAGCGCTACACAGCAGCATGCTTTTGCTTTTGCATGACAGCAGAGATGGTTACCAGCCATACTGTACCATCTACCATACCATAAATTGGTAATAAGATGATCATGGTTACCAGTCCTTTTGCACTGCATCATTTGCTGCTGTCATAAGTGCCACTGGCTGAGATCAGCCAGGGGCGCAAAAGCCAAAATTGGGAATGTCTCCCTGAGTCAATCCCTCCTTTTTGGTATCTAAAAATAGAATCAGTCCTGCCTAGAATATGGGCAAGTGTACTAGAGAACCACTGTATCAGAGAACCAGAGAGCACAGTTGCTCTGTGTCAGATCCTGCAAAAATTATGAGCTGTATGCTATTCACAGGGGGGGGTGCTCCTGCAACAACCCCACCTGTTCATTCCGTTCTTCCCCCAGCCTTCCTGGGCTACCATAGCATTGTCCCCCCACTTGTGTGATGAAGTAATAAAGAATGCAGGAATAAGACACAGTGACTTGTTAGTGAGAAATGAGTGGAAGGCAGCCTCCAGCTGCTATGATAGTCCAGACAGGACATTAAGGAGTGTGGAGGAGAGGAGCCCAGCATCCCTCTGCTAGTCCAGGGGCAATTGAATCTTTTCTTTACACATGAAGGGTGGGGGCTGATGGAGCTCAGCCCCCTGTTGCTATGATGAGGACGGTTACCAGCCATACTGCACCGTCTACCAGAAAAATTAGGAGCAGGCGCCCTTGATCGACCTCACTGATGCTAGTCGGCATGGTTACCAGTCCTTTTGCACTGCCCCATGTGCCAATAGGCTGATGATGACGATGGATATCACTCATATTGTACCGTGAGCCACCCATGGCGGGGGCGGGGAGCAAGGGTATTGGTGTTGAGTGCTGCAGCATCGCATCTATCTGCAGCATTCAGTAAAGATAGGGTGACATGTAAAAGAGTCAACAGAGGATTGTTTTCCCTTTCACTTCTGGGGGTGGGTGGGGTGTGTGTGTAAATTGCCTAGCTATGCCCTGACCCACCGCGGACACTGTGTTTGACCCTAGAAGCATTTGGAGCTCAGCCAAGAATGCAAATGCTTTTCGGAGACAGCAGGAACTGTGGGATACCTTGCGTCCTCAGTCCCCCCTCCCTCCATGAGCGTCCATTTGATTCTTTGGCTTTCCGTTACGCTTGTCACGCAGCAGCGTGCTGAGTCTCTGCTACGCCGTCTGTCTGGAGATTTTTTAAAAATACTTTGGACCAGGCGTAACATTACAGTAATTCCCCTAATTAGATGCAGGAGTCTCCGAGCGAGATCACCCTGAGGACAGTCACTGAAGGAGATAGAGAGCGCATGCTGCGTGAAAGCCAGCACAAACCAGGGGCCTATGCAGCCGTGCTCAGGGAGGCAATGCTCATGAAAGCCTGGTGCGGAAAAGTGTGCTACCATGGAGCACCCAATAAGGCAGCTCTCCCCAGGAACCTCCTGTGGAGGCTTTTCGATTCCCTCCTGGAGAGCTTCGTGGAGATCTCCCAGGATGATTTCTGTTCTATCCCCATATATATAGAGACCTCCTTTTCACATACTTCAGATTCCTGTAATATTAAGAATAAAAGTTTACATGTTTAAAGCACTTACCGACTGCTCCTTCCCCTGATTCAGGGTCCGGGTTAACGGCCGGGGAGGGTTGGTAGGGGATCTCCGTGAGGGTGATGAAGAGATCCTGGCTGTTGGGGAAACCAGCGTTGTAAGCGCTGTCGCCTGCCTGGTCCTCCATAAACCCTTCCTCATCTTCCCCGTCCGCGAACATCGCCGAGGAACTGGCCGTCGACACTGTCCCATTGTCAGAGTCCACGGTCACTGGTGGGGCAGTGGTGGCAGGCTCCGTAGCATCCATTTGCCGCTTTGATTTTTTGGTAGCCTTGTCTGGGGTCCTTGATTTTCACGCGGCACTGCGTTGCATCCCACCTGTATCCTCTGTCTCTCATGGCTTTGGAGACCTTCTCGTAGGTCTTTGCATTCCGTTTTTTGGAGCGCAGCTCCAAAAGCACAGACTCCTCGCCCCACACACCAATCAGATCCAAGACTTCCCGGTCAGTCTATCTTTCTATTCAGAGATTACATGAACTCCTCTGCTGGAGAGCTCTGCATTGCTGCCGGTGCTGCTGAGCTCGCCCCGATGTCCAACCACGAAATGAGATTCAAACTGTCAGGACAGGAAAAGGAATTCAAATTTTCCCGGGGCTTTTCCTGTGTGGCTGGTCAGAACATCCAAGCTCGGACTGCTGTCCAGAGCGTCAACAGAGTGGTGCACTGTGGGATAGCTTCCGGAGCTACTAAGTTCGATTTGCATCCACACCTAGCCTAATTCGACATAGCCATGTCGAATTTAGCGCTACTCCCCTCATAAGAACATAAGAAAGGCCGAACCGGGTCAGACCAAAGATCCATCTAGCCCAGTATCTGTCTACCGACAGTGGCCAATGCCAGGTGCCCCAGAGGGAGTGAATCTAACAGGCAATGATCAAGTGATCTCTCTCCTGCCATCCATCTCCATCCTCTGACGAACAGAGGCTAGGGACACCATTCTTACTCATTCTGGCTAATAGCCATTTATGGACTTAGCCACCATGAATTTATCCAGTCCCCTTTTAAACATTGTTATAGTCCTAGCCTTCACAACCTCCTCAGGTAAGGAGTTCCACAAGTTGACTGTGCGCTGCATGAAGAAGAACTTCCTTTTATTTGTTTTAAACCTGCTGCCTATTAATTTCATTTGGTGACCCCTAGTTCTTGTATTATGGGAATAAGTAAATAACTTTTCCTTATCCACTTTCTCAACATCACTCATGATTTTATATACCTCTATCATGTCCCCCCTTAGTCTTCTCTTTTCTAAGGTGAAGAGTCCTAGCCTCTTTAATCTTTCCTCGTATGGGACCCTCTCTAAACCCCTAATCATTTTAGTTGCCCTTTTCTGAACCTTTTCTAGTGCTAGAATATCTTTTTTGAGGTGAGGAGACCACATCTGTACACAGTGTTCGAGATGTGGGCATACCATGGATTTATATAAGGGCAATAATATATTCTCAGTCTTATTCTCTATCCCCTTTTTAATGATTCCTAACATGCTGTTTGCTTTTTTGACCGCCTCTGCACACTGCGTGAACATCTTCAGAGAACTATCCACGATGACGCCAAGATCTTTTTCCTGACTCGTTGTAGCTAAATTAGCCCCCATCGTGTTGTATGTATAGTTGGGGTTATTTTTTCCAATGTGCATTACTTTACATTTATCCACATTAAATTTCATTTGCCATTTTGTTGCCCAATCACTTAGTTTTGTGAGATCTTTTTGAAGTTCTTCACAATCTGCTTTGGTCTTAACTATCTTGAGTAGTTTAGTACCATCTGCAAACTTGGCCACCACACTGTTTACCCCTTTCTCCATATCATTTATGAATAAATTGAATAGGATTGGTCCAAGGACTGACCCTTGGGGAACACCACTAGTTACCCCTCTCCATTCTGAGAATTTACCATTAATTCCTACCATTAACTCCTCCCTCGTCGGGGAGGAGTATAGAATTCGAACTAAAGAGCCCTCTATGTCGAATTAAATGGCTTCCTGGTGTGGACGGGTGCACGGTTAATTCGAATTAACGCTGCTAAATTCGAATTAAAGTCCTAGTGTAGACCAGGCTTGAGATCTCTTCAGCCCTATTTCTAGACTTGCAGAGTTTCGGATAGGTAACATGTCACATTTTTGGATGCAGAGTTGAACCAAATTTCCTTTCCTCATTAGTAGAATAGTTCCATAGAATAACGATTTCACCAGGGCTGGTACAAGGATGTTTCGCGCCCTAGGCGAAACTTCCACCTTGCGCCTCCCCCCATCCCTGAGCCCCTGCTCTGAGGCGCCCCCCACCCCCCCGCAGCAACTCCGCCCTGAGGCATCCCTCCCACGGCAGCTCCCCCCCTCCACCATGAGGCACCCCCCCAGCTCACCCCTGCTCCGCCTCCTCCCTGAGCACGCCGTCGCTGCTTCACTTCTCCCGCCTCCCAGGCTTGTGGCACCAATCAGCTTAGGCGCCGCAAGTCTGGGAGGTGGGAGAAGTGAAGCAGCAACAGCGTGCTCAAGGAGGAGACTGGGCAGGGGTGAGCTGGGGTGGGGAGTTCCCCTGTGTGCCGCCTCTCCCCTTACTTGCTGCAGGCGGCCCTCCCTACGTTCCCCTGCCCCAACTCCCTCTGCCTACATGCTGGCGGCGACCAGGACGGCCGAAGATTTGGCCGCTGCGGTTGCTGCCGAAGAAAATGCCACCCCCACCTAGGTCGCCTAAATGGTTGCACCAGCCCTGGATATCATTGAAATATTACTGACACAGACCACCTTCTCCCTTTGCTCAGCTGAGTTTCATGAAACTTTCTAAACTCTTGGAACTATTTTAGAAGAATTTTTGTCTTGTCTTCTCCTCACATCCCTTCCCAAGTGGCCTGGATTTCAGCACCAGAAACCACACTTTCCTGTCTTGTCTTTTTATTATGCTCCTCTGTGTAACTCAGTGGAGCTCCTGGTGTGAGTAAAAGTCAGAAGGGCTTGGAAAGCTCAACAATTGCTTCTCCAACGATGGCTCAGATTGTCAATTTTTAATAAAGGTGCTCACAATACAACAACTTATTTTTGAAATGATTGTTTAGGATGGCACACTTGCTACCTTGCTGAGAACTTTTCAGCTAAGTTGCAGCCCAATCTGCATTAGAGGAGTTGTAGCAGCTAATGAAAACAGGAAAGCAGAAAAAGGATGTATGTTAGCTGGTATCACAGGGTGATATCTGTGCCTATAAGTATCTTACCTTTAAATACAAATTGCCATGGATGCTTTATTCAGTGCTATAATTTGTAATTTGGTGTTATCATTCAGGGAGAGAACAGAAGGTTCTGGAATATGCAATGAGGGAGAGGACAGAGCAAGCATGGGAGAACCTGGGACTGTTAATAATACCGTGTTGAAAGTATTGGAGATGGGGAGGCCTGGAAACAATGCCTCTAAATCATAGTAAGTAGAGTCCCCACCCCCCAGGTGTTAACCTTTTACAGCAGAGAAACTGGATCTGCATGGAAATACACTGTAGTTACCATATGAGGAACTCAGTCTTCAGATTGGTTTGGTTTGAATAAAGTTTAAGGTTATACAGTAATCATTATATACTGTAAACCAGGGCTCAAGAGCAGCATAAAAAGAGGAGACAGGAAAGCATGGCCTCTGGTGTGGAAATGCAAGCTGATTGGAGAGCGATGTGAGAAGATTGGACAAAAATTGCTCTAAAAATAATTCTAAAATATTTCCAAGAGTTTTCAAAGTTTCATGAACTGAAACCATGAGGGTCTTTTTATCTTTCGAGTGCGGGGGGGTGGGGAGTGTGCTAAATATTAGGGACCAAATTGATTCCTGTGACTTACTGTAAGCAGGTACAAATTCACAGAATTGCACCTATTTGCTCCATTTGCATAATATAACCACCATTTCAGATCCTGGCAAGATTTTGTTTAAACCTACAGGTACTCTGCTGAGTGTCTACTAATATTTGCCTCTGTTGTAAACAATAGCTGGGATTTAGCAAGGATGATATAATTTTCAAGACAAGTTTATTATGATTCATATAGATGAGTGTTAGGCTCGGGGGTTATAAATGATCCTTTGGACTGTTTTGTTTTTTTTCAGATCATTCTGATTAGAGGATTGAATATGAAACTCATATTTTACTAGACAGATCCAGAGAGTTCTGGTGCACTGGCTGTCTCGCAAATATTACCATTTTATGACCTTACGTGAATCAACCAAAGACTATGACAACCTACTTCAATCCAATGCTTATTCCTTATTGGTTGGCAACTGCATTTTAATACAGCAGAAAGCACAAATGGCATATTTTTTTCAGACTGAAATTACATCATTATTTACATGTTATCATTTTGATATCCTCTCCTAGAAATAATAAGTTTAAACCTGTGCTGTGCATTCTAATAATAATGGTAGCACTCTGTAAGGGAACCTATTTGCATTATTGTAATGCAAAGCACAGCTTTGAGTTCATTATTGTTTAATTTTAAAACAGAATGTCCTGAAGAGCTCTAATTTTCTAGTAGTTCAGAACTGTTCATTGGAACCTATCACTGCAGCTTCACAGGAATTACTAATGGTTGGACCTAAAAGCCAGAGTAATCATATACATAAAATTCTGCTAAGCTGCAGTGAACTGCAAATACTGCCATATATGTTGAATTGTATTCAAAGTTAGCATGTTTGCTTTAAGCCTTGGAGGGCATGGGTACCTAGAATCTGGATGCGAGCCTCCCAACCCTGGTGGACAAACTTGCACTATTGCGCTAAAAATAGCTGTGTAAACATTGCAACTCAGGCTAGAGCTCTGGCTCTCAACCCACCCCTTTCTCAGGGGTCTAAACAGACTGTTTACATGGTACATGGGGAGGAGGACCTTGCAATACAAAAAGGCAACTTATTTATTGATTTATTGCTACCAATACTTTCATTTCAGCTCTAGTAGCATTAAAAGATTATTGCAAATTGCACAACAGCTTTCAGAATAAGCTGCCCATGACATCTGAATTTCCCCATTCTTTCAGGGATTGTTCTACCCCTGATGAAGACTGTGCTGCAGCATGCTGTGATGCTGTACAAAGGTAAATCAGAAGCCAGCCATTGGGCTGGGCTAGAGGGAGCTATAATTCATTGGCCAACAAGGGATATCGAGGAAGGAAAGAAGTATGGCAAGTTCAAGTTTCCTTTGTATGGACCAAATAAAGAAAGCTCTGCAAAAAGCAGAATTTTCAGTTCACTTGGCAATTCCAAACTTGAAAAAAAAAAAAATTTGGGTCAAACAAAAAAATATTTTTTTCAAAATGTTTGTCAAATTGAAAAGTCAAAAGTAATCATTTGAGGTCAAACAAATGTTTTATTCCACTTGAAACATTCTATTTCAATTTCAAACATTTTGAATTTTGAATTTAATAAAATGAAAGCTAATTTTGAAATACATTTTCCAGCATGAAATGACTTTTTAAACATTTCATTTTGAATGAAATGTTTCAACCTTTTTTTAGATTTTTTCTTCAAACAAAAACATTTAATGAATTCATGTTGGTTATGCCGAAATGTTTTGGTTTGATTAATCTGCATTTTTTCACAGAAAACCCTTTTGACTGAAAGGTTTCACCCAGCTCTACTTAAAAATTTACTCCTTAAACAATTACTGAAATGGGGTCAAGGAAATATGCCTCCTTTATTATTTGTTTCAAGGAGTCCCCAATATTTAACCTTTGAAGTCATTCAGTCTGTTTAACCATAGTAGAGATTTTGGCTCATGATTTATTAAAGGCACAAGAACCATTTATGTTCCCCAATTAAGAGCTAAATGTTATCCTTTATATCTAGTCAACTTGCATGGGTGTACTAAGGGTAAAAGTTGGCTTAATATGTAATATCACAATTTGAAATTCTTTAAATTGGATTCTTTAAAAAATCCAAAACAAAAGAAACCAAACACTTTGCTTAATTTTTCTACCTTAAGCTTGAAAAGGTAAAGTCCCTTAATGGCCTGTCTTTCTGGGTGTAATATATTACTAGTGTCCATGAAATGAAATATTGTTCAATATACTGGGGTCTGCCAACATTTTTTATCTATTTCATATCTATTCCAACATTTTTTATGAAGAGAATTTCAGTAAGAAGTCGTTATCAAATCTTGGTTTCTAAGAACATGCTAATGAATGAAACATTAAGAATGACCTTGTGTTTTTAATTTCATATAATTAAATGGGGATTTATTGGAAAGAGAAAATAACATAACAGTGCTGATCCCTGGAAGAAGCAAGTCCAATGTTTTAACAGAAATTCTCAAGAATGTGCATCAGGTTTTCCTAAAACTGTACACAGTATTAGAACTTCTAGTCCTATGGTGTCCCTGAAAATGCAGATCACTGATGGCTGTGTGATCTTTCATGTCTTTTTGTGTGCGTGTGTGTGTGTGTGTGTGTGTGTGTGTGTGTATATTTGGATAACTAAATAGCCGGAGACACCATAGTATCTGAGCACCTCAAAATCTTTTATGTATTTATTTTTACAATACCCTGATGAGTTAGGGAAATACTACTATCCCTATTTTTGTGATGGTTAAATGAGGCACAAAGAATCTAAGCAACTTGCAGAAGGTCACATTGGAAGCCTGGAGCAGAGGAGGGACTTGAATCCAAATGTAGTGTGCTAACTACTGGGTCAGCCTTCCTCTCACATTAATGTGCAGCACATGCTATTTCATCTCTGAAATAGGGTATCATGATTATCTTTATTTATACTTAGAATGTGCATCACTTGCAAAGGGTTTCAGAATTATGATTCTCTCTCTCTGTATATAAATATATATATATAAGCACCAGGGTTGAGAAAATGAATAAAATGAAATAACATGTATGAGCTTGTCACAAATATCCTTTTTCTACCCCGCCCCTTCTGTATGGACTATACAATAACTGATCTATAAAAGCCACTCTGCTCTCCTCCTTTAATTCCCATGTCAAGACCTGCCTTTGTGATGATGCCCATAAGAAATAGTGAGGACTAGGTCCAGAGACAGATGGGGTAATTCACACCATGTCTATTTACTATAACTTTTCAAAATGCAAAAGTATTTATGTACATATTTGTTTTTATGCCTCCCTCTGTTATCTCACTCCACCCATTGCACCAGATGGGTCTTCTCACAGAGCGCAAAGTTAATCACGTGCTTATGTCTTCGTAGAATTGGAGACTAAGATTGTAATCCCATGGAACCATGTCTTAATATGTGATTGTATACCCAGGAAAATGAGGTTGCAATCTCAGTTGAGATTCTGGGTGCTGTCATATAAATATTAAATGGTACCGTAGGCTGGTCTGGTTTCAGAAGATTTTTTTTTAAAATTGATGATCTGCCAATATTCCATTGGCATTTTCATTATATTATGCAGGACAAAACCACTTGCTGAACAAATAGTTCTATGTGATTATTGTCGTTTGTGTTATTTAAAAAGCAAACTACTTTGTTTATGCAAAAAACAAACAAACAAAAAACACACCCTTACATTAAACCAGACAGGTTTTCAAAATGCTTGCCAGGAAGTGCTAAAATTAAGGTTGCCTAGACAACCTTAATTTCATCTTTGTATGTTTTCCTGACAATAGTCTTTAATTACCATAGTCAATGCAATTAACTTCAGTTTTTAATTGCATTCAGGGCAGGAATAGATAGTGCATAAAGAGTGAGGTGCAGAAACTGTATGGTGATAAAAATAATTCAACAACTGACTCATTTGCTGACCAGAGTCTTGTTTGCAGAAACTGTAGGACATGATCATTGTTCTGTTATGGGGTTTGTGTACCCTCACTAGCAAGGAAACAGATAAGGGGCTGCTTTGGGCTGGAGCAGCCTCATTCTGCCCCACCTGCAAATCATGCCAGGATTGGAGGAGGAGTTAAAAAGTGGGAACTCCACTCAGACTAGGGGGGAACCCTGGGAAGGGAGCAGACTGTGGAGCTTCTGCAGCCCTGGAGAGAGGACTGACAGCCTACAGAGCCCCTGCCCTCACAGAAGGAGGGTACAGAACCTCTGAGTTGAAGGGGGAAATAACTGAGGCTTGCACTGGAACCCAACAAATTCTGAATTTGACATTGTTGCTTCTAGGGTCCCTCTGAAGTAAGAGAGGCCAATATCCTGGAGGGGGCTGCATATCTTTCTTTTGCTTAACCCTTTTGCTCATTGTGGGCTGTTAGGTGGCATCATTGGGGAAACAGAGGGAGATGAGACAATCAGGAAGCCCCCGCTGGAAGGTAAGTGGCAGCCTGCTAGAAAGATGCCCTTTAGCACCTGCTGGGATAGAGGTGGAGTAATTGGACGCACGTGTGTACACTCCCCACATAGACTAAAGGGGGAACCCTACCATGGACAGATTTGAGACACTGCCTAGTATTGTTTGTCGGTTTTGTCTAAATAGAGTGTAAAGTCTTTGAGATAACACCTGTCTCTTTGTGTATGTACATCCCTCAGCATAATGACAGCCTGATCATGATGGGAGCTTCTGGGCATAAAAGGAATGTAAAGAATAACAATTCTCAATTCAAGGTACTTAAGGATGTGTGTAAATTTAAGCCTTTCAGTATTCCAATAGGCATCAGTAGGAGTGGGACCACAAAAACATTTAAAGTTACACACGTTTAAGAACCTTGCTGACTCAATGCTATAAAAGAGTGTAACACAAAAGATTTACACAAAGGGGCAGATGTAGGTTGCACATGGAATTTCGATGTTAGCATTTCCTGATGACTGAGTTCTTCACTTTGCAAGCGATTTACTGTTATCATAGTTTATGGTTTGGAATATATATGTAATAATTATTCTGAACCAATATATATGTATATATTCTACATGTCAATTTACATTTAAACTGGCTGCAATGAATAAAATAAATTGTATGCAAAATACATAAAGAACAAAATAATTAAATAAATTAACAAATTATGGAAATGTTCAGTTAACTGAATGAAAGTTATATAAATGACCACACTAAGTAAATTAGATATTGACCAGTGATGGCTGGGTTGGTCAAGTATTTCAGCCCTAATCTGTCATTTGTTGTAATGGAAAATAGAAGCATAAAGTGCTAAGCAAACTAAATATATAAAACCAAAACAAATAAAGTGGACTTGAAGGGTGGAAATGGCAGACCTAATATTAAATGCTAGCCAAGCTCTAGGAGCTAAAACCCTAGTACAGGAAAATGTCTAACACTGATGACCTCTCTTTCTTTGGTCAACTGCTTTTGACAGAGTAATCTGTTATGTAAAGCACGTGCTACTTCGCTTCCAGTCCAATTAGGTTAAAATTCATAAAAACCTCCTTAATTATGCCAGTCTCACTATAACTAAGTGACTAAAGGCCAGACACTACCTCTCTTTCTAATAAAGATCCCGTATAAGATGTTATTTTAGTCTCCTTGGCTGCTTAGACATTGCATATCAGAGAGATAAGTGGGTGAGGTAATCTCTTTTTTTGACCCAACTTCTGTTGGTGAGAGAGACAAACTTTTTATCTTACACAGAGCTCTTCATCAGGTCATTGCCTATGTCTGATATCTCAGATTAACTAATCCCATTTTATATGGGTTGTGTTATTTCATATAGATTTACAAACATTTTGAACTGTAGCAAAGACAGAATTTTTAAAAAAGCTGTCCTTTCCCTCATGGGTAGATGTCATTCAATTTTGTAAAATAAGGTCATATATATTTATGAAACAAGAACAGACTTTTCAGCTTCTCCTCAAATAAGAATTATTATCTTGATTCACCTAGTAAATCTGTCAAATTAAAACATATATATCAAACACCATTAATATGGAACTAAGCTCTGAAGTGAAATCAGGCAGTTACCTTGTGTCTAAATCCCTTCTCTCAAGCTCCAGTCAAGTTCCTGAAGCTTGATATATTAATACTACTGTTGTAGACAACAGGCCAGATGTTTATTTTTTAGATCTGAGGTCCAATAATGAGATTTTGAGTGGAAAGGAAAAACATATTATTCCCCAGTGTTTGAGCAAAACAGCTACCTCCCCCAAAAATAATTCAAACCAATAAACTTTAAATTCTTATGCTATTTTTTTGTGGGTGACTGATACTGCATTTCATTCTAAAAATAATTGTTGCCTCTTATTCATTAGCATTTTGAAAGATCTGTGAAGTGTATGATACACTCCACACATGTAAGATGCTAAAAAATGCAAAAGCTGAAAACTATTAGGATCAGAAGGAGAATTTTACCCAGTTGGCCTACCAAGTCAAATAACAATTCTCTCAGTAATTGGTATTCTAAAAGGTTCACAAATGCACATATTTGCTGGCGGTGGTATCACCAGGGTAAACTAGGGACTATCAACCTGAATCCTCACTCTGTTACACCAGTCAATGAAATACACAAACCTATGTTCAAGTGATTGAGACTTAATTTGACTTTTGTACAAACAATATAATCCCAACCAGGTATGCGTGGAGGGAAAAAAAATCTGAGAATCTCTCTCAAGCCTTTATTAATATCTTCTAACAAGTCCTTGAACATTGGGGAAGCTCCAGAGGATTGGAAAAAAGCAAATGTTGCACCATTATTTTAAAAGGTTATATGGGATGACCCAGGTAACTATAGACCGTGAGCCTGCAACTGATTTCAGGCAAACTCATGGAAAGGCTCATATGGGATGCAATCAGCAAAGGATGGTAGTATAACAAATGCCAGTCAACATGGTTTTAAGGAAAATAGGTTTTGTGAAACAAATTCGATATCATTTTGATGAGATTCTAAGTTTGGCTGATACATGTAGCTGTTGTCGGTGACTGGAACTTGGGCACTCATGCCAAGTAGGAGTTAGGAATCAGAGCTCAAGGGCGGAGCCAGAGTCCAGGTGCCAGAGCCAAGGATCAGTGCCAATGTCAGAGGTCAGGAATCAGAGTCAAAGGTCAGTACCATGTTACTAGGAGTGGGCCAAGACAGGGAAAGAGTAGGAACAAAGCTATAAGCAAGCAGACACTAGCATGCAATAGACAGAAGCATGGAATAGACAGATGCTATGAGAAGACACTGAAGGGGTGCTGGGCTTGAGCTGAACTGCTGATTCTTCCAATCAATCATGTAGTGTAGCCAATCAAGTAGCCTACAGAGGCCAGCTTCACTCATTAGGTTGCCTGGAGACTAACTCTGCTCAGGTCCTGCTTCCAGACTGACTCCGCTGCAGGACTCAATTCCCGACCACTGTGTTGACATAATGCACTTAGCATTATGTAAGGCAGTTGACTTAGACCTGTATAACATTCTGAATAAAAAGACTAGCATGATACAAAATCAATGTAGCCCATATTAAATGGATTAAAATTGGTTAACAGAGATCTCAAGAAGTAATTGTAAATGGTGAATCATCCTACTGAGATGTTTAACTTTCCAGTGGGGTCCATCAAGGGCCTGTTTTTGACCCAGTGTTTCTCAATGTTTTTATTAACGATCTATCTGGATGAAAATATAAAATAATGACAGTAAAAGTTGAAAGTGACAGACAAATAGTTGTGCAGGTAAATAATTATGGTGAGAGGTCAGTGATACAGGCCAAACTGGATCATTTGGTAGTGTGGGATCCATTTGTATCATGCTTAGCACTATGGGGTCTCTGTCCATGATTGAGGCTCCTAAGCCCTACGATAATACTTGAATTCTGTGTCCAGTTCTGATGTCCACATTTCAAAAAAGATATTACAAAAAGGGAAAGGATTCAGAAAATTACAAGAATGGCACCTCTGGAAAACTTGGAAGACAAAGGAAAGAATTTAGAAGCTCCATCTATTTAATTTATCAAAGAGAAAGTTAAAGGGGTGATTTGATCAGTTTTAAGAGTACATGGCAAGGAGATTTCTGATAGTAGATACCCGTAGTTCTTTTTTCTAGCAAACAAATGCATAATGAGATCTAATGGTTGTAAACAGAAGCTAGGCAAATTCAGACTAGAAAGAAGGTGCATTTTTTTAACATTTAGGGTAATTAACCAAAAATAAAATTTACCTAGAGATAACTTACCTTGTTTATTTGTTTTTTTAAATCAAGATTTGGGACCTCAAAGAGAAGTTAGGGGCTTGAGGCAAAAATTACCGAGAGGTAAGATTCAAGATGATCCTTTCTGAAATATATGAAAAAAAAAGAAGGGGAAAAATCTACTAACAAAAACAAACAATCCCCCCACCACCAAACAAACAGACAAAAAACCAAAAACACCAACAAAAGAATCCCCATTGTACTGGAGGGTGGAGTGAGATGCTACAGATCTAAATCCGTTGCTTTTTACTAGACTGTAAACCCATTAATATTGACATTTAATGCTTTTTCATTTTCAGGAAGAGAAAATAGGACAATATCAGGCATGTTACATGTTTCTGATATTTGAAAATGCTAAGAGAAACAGAGAAACATGGTGAGTGAGGTAATATCTTTTACTGGATCAACTTCTGTTGGTGAGAGACAAGCTTTTGGGTTTACAAAGAGCTCATCAGGTCTTCTTCAGAGGTCTGTGAAAGCTCGAACGCTTGTCTCTCTCACCAACAGAAGCTGGTCCAATAGAAAATATTACCTCACCCACCTTGTGTGTCTAATATTCTGGGACCAAAATGGCTATAGCAACATTATATACAACACTGTAATACTCATCCTTCTTGTAGAATTGTGGTTTGGTGGTATATGCTGACAAGTAATTGGGCTTGACAATGTGTTAAAAAGGAGCGATTAATCCTTAATAACATTAAGGACCGTTATTACTTAATCCTCAATAACATAATAACTATTTATAGATATGTGATGAGAGATTCATTGTGTGAAAGAAGATCAGTAGTGAGTGATGAAGGATTCTATGCAGTGGGGGAAGTGGCTAGACAATACTTTTCATTTCCAAGAGTTTAACAGGTTGTTTTCTGAAGTTGCAATTTTTTTATTTTTAAAGAAGTTTAAGTTTGGGGGGTTTATTAGTTGGATTCCCTTAAAATACACTTGCAGGTTCCTTTATAATGACGTTCCTTTTCTGTTTGTGACATAACTTTTCATTCCTGAAGTCAGATGCAATGTTTCCTTATGAAGCTGTGGAATTCCCTCTTAAGAGCAGATTCCTTTCCCAAGCAAGCTTAGGTAAAGAAACTGGCATGTGATATGTGCACTGCAAATGGATTATCAGTGTCCCACCTACAGGGCAATTATAACTATCTGAAACATTGTTTCAGCTTGTATAAGTTAACAAGCAAGTATATAGATTTTAAGAGTATGAATTGCTTTGCATTTGTTTCTCATAAAATTAATTGTACACTTACAACTAAGTAATGATATTAATCTTCCTTGTAGCAGGCTCAGTATTTACTGCCCAGTTACCCCCTTCTCTGTTCATGTCTGCAATTGATTGTTAGAGTAGAACAAGTAGTATACTATCAACATTTCAATTCTTGTGAGTGATAAGATATCATTTATCTTCTTAACAGCTTGTTCAGTGGAAAAGATGGGATAATGCAATGGACCTATGATGTTACAGAATGCTTTGAAATGTGTGTTATGACTTCCATCACTCACTGACTCATTGTTAAATTGCTTGTCTGTAATGTGGAAAACCTTCTGTACATGAGATGGTGATCTTTAGTTTTCCATTACCAAATGTCAGCTTGCTTTCAGTTAAGTGACCAGCCCAGTAACCTCTTTCAGGATTATATTCTTTTCTGTTGCCAGTTATTTCTGATGAGTAAATAAAATATTAGGTGTTTCATAGTTATCATCATTACAAATTTGCTAAGGGTGGGTAAGTAAATTTTGTGCCTATGCTGGTAAATTCCTTTGACAATTTTACATGATTGTAATACCCCAATCTCTTAGGCTTTTATATTGTGCTAAGGACACAGCAACTCTGCAGTGCTAGCTCTAAAATATTGTATCACAGTGTCATTAATTATGTGCCTAAACTCAGAACTTCTATGAGAAAACAATGGCCAAAATCTTCAGACTTGTGTAGCTAAAGTTGGTTATTTAAATATGGATTTAAATGTCCAAATGTAGCCATCTCAATTTGACTTTCTTTACTAGTTCACTTAAGTAGATCATGAGCTATTGTGGAAAAAAAGTTTAAATATAGGACATTACTGAATTTTTATATTTGCAGTGTTGTAGCTGTGTTGGTCCCAAGATAGTAAAGATAAAAGGTGGGTAATATCTCTTATTGATATGAAATTGGTCCAATACAAAATATAATTTCATCCACCTGGTGTCTCTGAAGTTTTATGTGGAATTTTTCAACCTGTAAAAATTTGGGGTCAATGACAGTGTGAGACTAGTTGGTATTGAATTACTCCCGCCTTTGCAGAGAGAAAATTAGTGTGGTAATATTCAATGTTATCAGTGAGGAGAACATTATACTTTCCAAGGTTAATTTTGTCACAGACTTCTCATTTTGAATGACAGTAACACTGTAATTATCATAAAACTTTCTTGATAAATTTCCAATAGATGCACAATAAAAGTGGTCTCTCAATAAAAGCTAGCAGACACTGTGAACCGCTATAACATACCATGTAAAATAAATAGACAGAGGGTATATCTGCAAGGCAACTAGACGCCCATGGTTGGCCTATGCCACCTGAATCAGGCTTGTAGGGCTCGAACTGCGGGGCTGTTTCATTTCTGTGTACACATCTGGGTTTGTGTTGAAACCTGGGCTTGAGAACCCTGTGAGATAGAAGGGTCCTAGAGCCCAATCTCCAGTCTGAGCCCAGAAGTTCACTGAGTAATTAAACAACCCCACAGTCTGAGCCCCACAAGTCCAAGTCAGCTGGCACAGGCCAGCCGCAGGTATCTAGTTGCTGTGTAGACATGCCCTTAAATACAAGTAAATGTGTAAATATTTGCTATTCACTTCCTGTATTGGGAAGCCTAAATACTGGTAGATATGCAGATCTACTGTCAGAATGGCATTAGTATTAGAGCTGGGAGAATAATGGATTGTTGATCTGCTGGCAATTTAAAACATTGGAAAAGTTTTTTGTTTTGGGTCAAGCCAAACCCCCATATTTTCAAAACTTTTCAGCATTTGAAAAATTAAAAAAAAACTTTGGGTTGACATGAAACATTTCATTTTAACATTACCAAAATGTTTCATTTAGATTTTCAGGCATTTTGACAAAAGCAAAGGAAAGGACAATTAAGTTCATAGAACAATTGGAGGAGGCAGTGTCTGTCTTATGACTTTTAGCCCAGCATTTAAGGTACTTACGTGAGGTGTGGGAGACCCAAGTTCAATTCTCCCCTCTGCCTGATATGGAAAGGGGTTTGTACCTGAGGCTGCAACTTTGCAGCTATGCGCTATTCTACCATTGTTATCCATCGTGGCAATTCATAGTCCTTCATGATGAAAATAGATAGTCATTGGGCCAGGAAAAGAGTGAAATGACTGTATATCCTGATAGAGCACTCACATAGGTTGTGTGAGAGAACCAAGTTGTAAGTCCCTTTTCCAATGATTATTTATTTATAAAAAGTGGAATAGCTTGAGGAGGAGAGATTCAGATCCCAGAACATCCCAAAACCCAGTAGCTAGGGCATTCCTGCATTGAGGAAGACCACAGTTAAAATTTCTTCTCCACATCAGACAGAGAGGAGAAATTAAATGCAGGTGTCCCACAGCCCAGGTAAATACCATAGCCACAAGATTAAAACTTAAAAGAGAGGTAGTGGTACCTCATCCAACTGTTTTGTGATTCTGGTCCTCCTTTCCTTTGTTTTGTCAAAATGCCTGAAAGTCAAAACAATTCCTTTTTCATATTGAAATGAAACATTTTGTTTCAACATTACCAAAATGTTTTGACTTTTTCAGTTTAATTGAAACTATTCAGTGAACTTGACATAAATTCATAATAGTTTTGGTCAACCAGAGATTGCACCTTTTGATGAATAAACTGTCAGAAAAATCTCACACACCTCTAGTTACTGTGCAATAACAAAGGTCAGGAAACAATGTGAAACATTCAACAGTCCCTACCCAGGGTAGAGGTGGTTCTCAAGTCTTCCTCTACTGCCTGAAAAATTCTAAGATGCCCACATTCCTCTAGTAGTTTGTTCTTTTATAATGTGACTACTGCAGATAGCATTTGGCAATCCTTTGCAAATGAATCTGCACTCACTCCATTTTGTGCAGGAGTTCTCTATGACCAGGGGGGAGAGGGATGTGTTGGTGGATCTTTGATTATGCAGATATTCTTGTTCTTTTCTTCATAGCAAGCCACACAGGCTGTAACGCTGTCTCAGTCCTGTTCTCAGTCTTGTTGTTGTTTATTTTTCATTGTATCTTTCATAAGAAGAATAAGGTTGTTAGCATGGAGGAGAACAGTGTGCTATGGCCAGAGGAAAATCAAGAGTGATTTCAGTCAAGGTTATTGTCCATTGAGATGTGATTGGAAACATAACAGCAGGATGTTCTTCAAGCACTTTGCTGAACTTAAGATATGAGAGAGGGAATAATAAGATAGTGTCAGGATCAGTGGAGGGTTTTCTAATGCATGGGTGAACAGTGCCAAATTTAGGGGATGGGTAAGGCAGAAGAATTATTGATAATTGCAGTATAGGGAGCAAGAACAAGGAGACAGGGCCAATAGGTAGAAGAAAGGATGTTTTCTTAAGACTAATGTCAAAATTTTCCTGGGGGAACAACATGAAGAAGAAACTGTCAGTGGGGAGGAGTGAATGGAAGCCTTGGGGAAAAGAAGATACTGTTATAAAGGTATCTGTATAGTGTCCAAGATATCCAGATTTCCTGGTGAACCTGGGCATTGTCCTACTGAATTTTGAGACAATGATTTGTGAATTTGAGGGTCTGTAGACCATTGGTGGATCAAGTAAAATGTGCAGTATAGGTGTGACTGATATACCTTCTCTGTTCCATTTAAATATTTTGTATATGTCCACTTATAATTGTAGTTTTGTATTCTGCATCAATCCTTTCATTCAGCACAGTGACCATTGTTGCACCAGAAATTAACAATAACCAGAAAGATGCATTTTTGAGAGTTTTAAATTGAACAGGACTGATCTCATGAACACAGAATTACTTAATATAAAGGGTCTAAATCTGGGATTAGTGGACTCTGTTAAATTAACTGAAAAATTCTGTTTTCTGAACTATTGTACTGTATGTTCAATTATTTCTAAGTATCATTTCTGGGGTAAAAATATAAACATTCAGTTTTATATTTCAATTCTTTTTTTTCAAATGCATCTTGACAGTATGTAATTGCATTCTGAACAGTTTGAAAGAGTGGGATATGACTATGTCAAGTCATTGAAGAAAAGCTGCTCAGCGTAAATTTACATGTGAAAAACTTATATCATTCGTCCTAATATTTAATTCTTAATTTTTCCCTCACAACTGTTGAAAACTTACATAAATGGTTGGAGACAATGTAAACAGATTTAATCCCAAAATGAAGGTCATGGCTTTCTTACTTATAACTTAAAAATGAGAAGAATGGGATGTCACAACTGATTGGTGATGTGTAGAGCCATTTACCTCTAGGTCATTATTGTGAATTCAACCTGGGTCAGAAATGGCTGAAAAATCATTACCATCTGATAAGAATTTTCTAACGTGTGTGAAATAAATTGATGATTTCAGCCCAGTTCACTGTCTGGACAGGTGCCCACATCACAATTGTCACTAATTTGCCTTCCTGTTAGTAATCTCAGCAGGAAGACCAAAAACCAAATTAGCATTAGGAATGAACCCTGCTCTGCATCTAAAATGTGTTCCTCTAGATCAGGGTTGATAATGAAAATCTGGTTTAAAAATATTTTAATAAATTCACAGACACTAGACAGAGTATCACCAGTACCCCTAATGTTTGCTTTTTTTGCACAAAGTCATTAGCCTACACCATCTTAGATGACACCAGTGTTTCCCAAAATATGGGTTGTGCCACACAATAGAGGGTATGTAGGACTAGCTAGGTATGTCAGTGTCAGATGAGAGCACAAACAAACCTTTCTATTGTTTTCCAAGGATTCAACTTTCTTTTTAGAAAGTAAGTCTATAGGTGCAATGATTGCAGAGAACCTTCAAAACATGAAGCAAGTGTAACCAACGTTGATATCCCTGCCTAAGTTTGTGGATAGTCTGAAACAATAGCTCTGAAATGTGCACTCAGATGCCAGCGATAATACTTTAAGGCTCAATATCGTTTACTATTTCAGTGCTCATCAAAGCATGTAGGAAGGAGAAGACATGTCATATTATGAAGATCTGCCCCAGCATTCTTGCTTTGGGATGTGTGTCTTGTCTCATTTAGATTGTAAGTTTTTCAAGGTGCAGGGAACAGGACTTCCCAAAGTGGAAAACTGGGAGTGAAGGGGGGAGTACATGACTGAACAGGAGGCATATGACTTTAACAAAACACAGAGTCATAGTCCTAGAGTTTAAGGTCAGAAGGGACCACCAGATCTTCTAGTCTGATGTCACTGGCCACCAGCACCACTCAGCACCCACCCACTAAACCCAACAACCCAAATTAGACCAAAGTACTACAGTCCTCTTCAAAAAGAATTACATTAATGTAAACTAGGAATTTTTTTGTTTGTGCCCACAACATCCATAGGGGGGGAGTTACAGCGCAGCACTTTGGTGTGCACTGCTATTCACAACCCCATATTCCAAAAAGCAGGGGGAGTATAGACATAAACTAAGACTGTTGTGGGAGCCTTGATTTTAAATTTCATGGGCCATGAATTTAAAAAATGGGAGCCTAACGTTAGGTTAATAAATTCAAATTCAGGTTCCTTAATGAAGGAGGAACTGTTTGCATAATGGGACCCCAATCCTTATTGGGGACTCTCAGTGCTACTGTAATACATATATTAAATAATAGTAATAGCATAATATTAATGGTCACTTATTTTTGTATTGGTTGTGTATTGTATTCAATAATGCAGCCTTTAACATACATAAATAAAATATTATTATTATTCTCCTAGTAGACTGAACAAATTGCTTTTTCTTTGCTCCTTGTTTAAGGTGTCTATATGAAAAAAGATGCAGACTAGAGGTTTGAGCACACTCTTCAGATTTGGGAATGCCTGCTTTCTAATCCCATCTCTTAATGTGAATCCTTTGTGTTCCATGCCTTTGGGCAAATTACCTAATCTCTTTATGCATCTGGCTCTCTGTGTATAAAATCACCGTTGTTGTGAGGATTCAATAGATGTTTGTAAAGCCCTTTGAAGATGCAGAGTCCTATCTAAGTGCTAACTTCAATGTAATGAGCACTCTTGATACAGTTTGAAGGACACTGTTTTCTTTCTAATATGTTATCCATGTATAATCAGTATTTTTCTAACAGTAATTAGTAACAAATATTTATACAATGCTATCCACTCATACAGCACTTTGCAAACATGGATAGGACATTTTCCCTGCCTTGAAAAATGTATGATCTAAATAAGACAAGATGAACAATCCAATATCAGTGGTGAAGAAAAAGGGAAGAGGGATTTCCTGAAGAGGGTTGTAATTAATTGGGTAATCTGTATGTACAATATACAAAGTGTTTGATTATGGGGACTCTGTCAGACTGCAGACTCCATTTTGAATCTGGGGTTAATTGTCTTCTCTCTCCTTTGGATGCCCCATTGGAACAAAATCCCAAGAGGGTAAGACAAAGGCTTAATAATAGAAGGTCATTTACTTTATGAACCTGAACAATGAAGTATAATCACGCTTGACAATAAACTGACTCCCATCCAGGAAAACTGGTTTAGCAGGGACGAGGTCACCTGGCAATGGTGTAACCTGGTATGGATCTATGGTCACCTGTTGAAGCTGATAAGGGAGTCATCTGACAGAGGATACTGGAAAGCAGTAAACAGTGATGGAGCTGATCTAGTCAGGGTGCTGGAACAATTTGTAAGTGGAGGTGCTGAGAGATAATGAACCAAACTGTAAACCACTTCAAGCCAGGGGTGTGGAAGCCCCTCAGCACCCCGAGTTCTAGTGCCTATAGATCTATTTGGAGCTTTTGGCCACTTTTCTTCAGTTCAAGAGGTGTTTCAACCCAGCATGTAGTGGCCTTATGAAACAGGTGAACCTGCCTACCTTCCTGAACACACATGGTCTCCCAATGACTCCCGAAGGAAGTTTGAGCTAGTGAGGGGCATTGTGTTTAGGATCTGTATTGTGATCTATAAGGTCTGTACTCTCTTATGCTCTATCTGTTAACTATAACAGTGCAGTGGTGTTGGAATCTGTGCAAAATATCTCTGCTTATAAGCTCCAGAACTATTAAAACTCCTGAAAGAGTTTAACTGTAAAGCAGAAAGTTCACAAATTGGGGGTGGAGTTCCGGGAGAGGCTGTGTTTAAGCTATGGAGGGATCTGAAGGATCAGCACTGAGCCCAGGCTTTAGGTTACTGGGTAGTTTGTTCCAGGTCTCGGGATGGGATACAAGGCACAGGTCTGTGGCCCAAGGATGTGCCTAGAGACCCCAAATATGGGCCATTTTGGCTGGGCTCCATTCAGGCTCTGGAGACTGAAAATACCCAGGGTCCAGCAGCTGGGTCCCTTCACAGCTGCCAAGCAAGTGTCCAAGAGGAGGTTATCCACTATGATCTGTGACAAGGGGATTTCAAGGAGAGATATGTAGGAGAGTGAGAATGCATAGTGGATAGGATGGGGAAATACTTTTGCAGTAGTAAGGGTCAGAATGACAAAAGGCACCAAGTGAGAATGAAGGGGGTTCCAAAGAGGATGAATCTAGACTGTTCTCAGTGGTAGAAGATGACAGAACAAGGAGTAATGGTCTCAAGTTGCAGAGGGGGAGGTTTAGGTTGGACATTAGGAAAAACTTTTTCACTAGTAGGGTGGTGAAGAACTGGAATGGGTTACCTAGGGAGGTGGTGGAATCTCCTTCCTTAGAGGTTTTTAAGGTCAGGCTTGACAAAGCCCTGGCTGGGATGATTTAGTTGGGTTTGGTCCTACTTTGAGCAGGGGGTGGGACTAGATGACCTCCTGAGGTCCCTTCCAACCCTAAGATTCTATGATTCTATGAAGAAAGGAGCTGAATAGAAGAAAAAGGTGGGAGGACTGGGTTAAACATGATGCATACGGAAAATGAAAGCTGAAATGTAGGTGGAGGCAAAGGTAAGGTATTATTTTAATGATGCCTATCAAGCAAATATGTTTATTCCTAGCTGTCCTGTTCTTGAGCTATCATTGATTTTTTTTTCTGATTAGGACATATGAACAATATATTTTTGTATTCATATGGGAATGAAGTACATAGAAATAAATATATTTACATATGACACTTAATAATGTAGCTTTATAATTCTTGTCAGTGAAAGAGTCCAGCAGAGCCACAGTTGATGTATACTTAGGACTGCTGACCACATTTAATCTTTACTAATTAAATTCCAAATTTACCAAGATGGATAAACTGCTAGCTTATTATCAGAAAAATGTCTGTCTTTTCTTCTCCAGTATTATAAGAAGCCATAAAGATGTGTATCTTTTCATGGCTCTGTGTTCTCAGATAAAAGCAGAAGATGCTAAAGTCCCATTCCAGAAAGGCGATGAGAGCCACTGATTTCAGGAACAAGCCCTAGATTAGGAGGTAATGTCAGTGCTTAATTTGTAATGAAATAGGTGCTGATGTTCATGCAATTTTTTTACATTCATAACTGATGCAGCAAACCCAGAGGTGCTGGGGTTATGAACTGTCAAGCCTAGAATGCTAGGGTTCAACCCTGGCAAACCCTTGCACAAATTAACCACTGGGTAATGCACAGTATGAGAATGAGCATGAAGTCTTTTAAATATATTATCATTTTCTTTTGGGGATGTGTAGAGGTAATTTGGGAACATGTTAAAAAAATGTATCAGCATAAGAGGCTGTTATGAAAAATCAACTGTCAACTTTTGTTGGTTGCATTATAATGCTACATATCTCATTTATTTAATTCTGGGTTTATGCCATGCTGGGATTTGTTGGTTTTCTTTGGAATGAAAATGGTGCTTTGTCAAATACTTTGCAGCAGCTCCATTTCCCAATGGTTTGATGGGGTTGTCATCCTTTCCACTTGAACAAAATATCTATAATTACATACTGTAATTTTGTGGCTACTTGAATTCACACTGATTCTAATTAGATGTAATGACGCTAATCGCTGTGTGAAAGTGGACAACAATCTGTGAGGGAAAAAAAGCAAGAATTTAATGAGATAACACCTAGGCAGTAGAGTGTAGAGATGGGAAAACTCTGTTCTTCATTTTGGACCCCCTCAAATGTTATGGACTTCAGCTCCAACCATTTGCATTGTACTTAAAAGACTATAGAATTTTCTTTGAAGTTGCAGTACTTACCAGATGAAGATCAGCCAGATGTATCGGTCCCAAGCTAGATCCCAGTAGAAACAGGGAGGGGGAAAGAGGAGCACTATCTGGGTTCCCACATGCTGTAAATCTGCAAGAATGGAGCTTGCGGCATGAAGGAAACCCCCAGACTGCTTTCCTTCTTCCTGTATCCTTAGTTCCTTGTTGCTCCAAGTGGAAATCTCCTCTGCAACCTCAACTTGATTCAGTTACAGAAATAAGTTTCAGAAATAGCCCCAGAGGTTCACAGACCTTCCGCTAACTTTGCTATTTTGCCCATCTTTTGATGTGTTTTAGGGGTTCGAGTTCTGGCTCTGACACTGACCTTCCATTTAACCCTTGACATATCGTTTCACCCCACTTGCACCTCAGTCTCCCCATTGGTAAAATGAAGGTAATAATGTGCTGCTTGCTTGTGTCACAAGGTGGTGTGAAGTTTAATCAATCATTATTTGCAAAGCTTTTTGACATCGAGCTATGGAAGGCAATATAAGTGCTAAATATTATTCTGTCAATTAGGTATAGACAATGAAGGATTATACCACACTTGTGAAGTTCTTGCTTTTTGTGGGGTTGTATCAAATACTAATATTTTTTCCAAACATACTCTTTGTTGTGCAGGTTATGTTGACTAAGAATATATGTGTGCACAACACAATCCTTTAAACAGACAAGAAGTTTGGTACTCTGGCAGGCATTTGCAAAAGGGAAGGTTAATGCATCTCTATCCAAAATAATATTAATAACAAATTGTGTTTCCTTCTTTTAAAGAGAGGTATGTCCTCTTGGTCGCTAATATCGGTGGGTTATTTGGAAGAGCAGATATGACACCCTCCCCACAACACATCTTTATCAAGCAACACTCCTTCTATCATATTCTTTAATAACAGGCTATGAATTATTTATTATACAGTGCCACCTAATGTTTTCCTGCTCGATTTACTTTCCCTGTACTAAATGACTATGAGCCTCTTACAGTTCTCATTATGGCCAGACAGTTGGCTGGAACCTAAAAACTATAAATATTACAAATGTTTTTGTGCCCAAGGTTCATATATTTTGCAGACAATTATATCTGCATGCCCAAGTGCTATGATTTGTTTACCTTAATATATAAACCTTCAGTATGGAATACACCTACAATGGAAAATAGTTTCCATTACAGCAGCTAAAGTTCAAAATAAATATTCTGGACCAGAGTCTCCTGTGCAGCTGATCTGGATGGATCAAAGGTCAGGGATGTATGTGCTCATTTAAAGCTCACCTATACTACCTCTTGATTCTGCTTTATGAAGGACTGGTCTCCCTGAGCTGGTTCAGCTGGCCCTTCAGGGGCCAGAGGTATCTTAACCATGACTCTGATTCTGACCACATCTCCTTTTTCCTGATACACCAGAAGCAGGGAAACTGAATGGTACAAGAGCACCTACATAAGCTGCTGCAGAATCCCCTATGTGCTGGGCTGATTTTCTCTAGTTTTAAAGGCTTCACAAAACAGACTGGGGTTCTGGAGCAAAGCAGTACCATCACCGGAGAGAATCTAGCCCTCTTATAGATGCAGGGTAAGTTTGTTTTGTGCATATTTGTGTGTGCTCAAAAATCTTCTGTTACTTTGAAAGATATTTGTGGCTAATACGGTGATGACTGTAGCAATCAAGAAATGTTAGTGCTTTAGGGTGAGATTCTGACCCAGGCTGCATACCCATAAGCGTAAGGGAGAATAATAACATCCCATTACTTTTCTCCCGGGGGTAACCTGACTTTAATCAGCTGCATACCCTTTTGCCTTCCCCTCTCTCCTTGGTGATGCCTCAGTTGCACTAGGAAGCACGAGGGATATTAAACTACTGCTGGTGTAGGCGATCAGTAAATTATTCCTCCCTTGGGGCAAAGAGAGAGCAGAGGGGGAATTGTCTCTGTGAACCACAGTTCCCTCTTTGGGATATTCCTGCTGTGGCACAGCAGTGTGCTGCTTACTAAGGGTTGTGTCCTACAAACAGTCTAGTCTTTTTATGCTTTAGTGTATGTGGGGTGGGAGGAGGAGACATTGCCCTTCCATATGTTCTGTACTGCATTATGAACTCCTTTTATTTATTTTTTAATCACAATGTACCATTGCTTTGACAGAATGGATTACCTCCTCTGGTGGTTTGGAAATGTCCCACCCCATGCAGTTAATCATTTTTGACATACTCCTCTTTGATATTTTAATGTGCCCTTAAACCAGTGGTTGACTTACGGTCCGGCATCATTTACAATGTATACCAATATTTGTTATAACATTGTAGTGGCTTTATTCAAGATGAGTTGACAGACTTCCAAGACCTGGTAGCTCTGACCTGATTCATAAGTGATTAATTGGCCTTCAGTGCTTGTGAGCTGTAACTGTGTCACAAAGGCTATAGATCTGTCACTTTGATACACAAGGTAATCAAGCTCTGTAATAGACTCTCCATGCATGTTAATAACTTGGTAAATCTAAGCAAGAAATCATAAAAGATGGTTTACACAGCTGTACTGCAGAATAACTGGGTCAGAGTTTTCATAAAAAACACAGCAAATCTTTCTTCCTTAAGGTTTTGAAATAGAAACGAGACCCAGCCGAAGCTATAGCTCAGCCTTCAGTGCTCAATTGTTATGAATACCTTCCACACTGGGAACTAAATAGAAGAAATAGATTTAGATTAAAATATGAGGAAATTAATGAATGAAGCTACACAATTCTAAATGATAATAGAACGTAACTACGATACTTTGCATTTGTTTCAAATATATACATTTTATTTAGGAAAATGAGCCATTCCTTCATGAAATGCATATGTAGGAATAAAACACAACATCTTTTGACTTCACACTTATCAATATTTGGTTGAAATGTCAGTCACAAAAAGGATAAAGCTAAACTTCAAGCGAAGCAGTAGTTTGTACTTGCTGTGCTATGCACTGTACTAGAAACAGACTCCTGAATTCTGATAAGTCATTTGGGAATACAAATTATTTCCAACAATTTCACTACCTGTCTAAAACATCATGTTAGATTAAAGCAATTAAATGAAAGGGAATATATATGTAGATTGCAACATTATGCCCTGACTTTTACCATGTGGGAGTCATATTACATGAAAAAGAAAAACTGATGTCATGTAGGGGTGTGAATATGGCTTATAGAGAGTGGATGTGTATGCTAAAACACAAAAGTGTCCTTTCTACCGTTCAGACTGTGTCTTTAAATCCAAAATTTACATTAGATTATTCTTTATTCATTAAAATACTCTTTGATTAGATACTCTTATGTTTTAACAGTATAAGCTCAAAGCAGTAAAGGTAAAGAGCTCCACACTTCAGCTGTGTTTGCCCATCACTCCTCTCCTTCCCTAAATGATCAGTTTATTTTATTTCTTTTTGTACTAGTACATTCACAGTAACCGATCAGTCAAATTGGCCCTCAAGAGATTTTTATTATTGATTTTATTTAGTCTTAAAACCCAGCCTATACTGGTGGGACTCTTTTGCACAACACATAATTAGTCTGTGAATCTCATTGATACAAGTTATTATTGGGGCCAAGACCTTAGTAGGATTACAAAGGATTAGACACATGCATAATGAGATCCTCCACACAGTTATATTAGCTAGGATTTAAAAAAAAAGCTAAGGAGATTTTAAGCAGGGGAAACACACTGTTAGGGGGCAAAGGGAACTGATTTCCAAGTAAACATTGAGTTAAATAGGAAAAATTTGGCTAAACAATGGTTAATGGTGGGAGACATGCATCCACAAACTAATATTTAGGTGCTACTAAGCCCTAATCTTTTGGCTTCTTGATTTGCAGGAACCAGAAATCTTAAGGTGAAATCCAGCTCCTTTCGGCAAAGATGTCTTGGAAGGGTAAACTAGTTTCTAGGGTTAGCAGGAAAAAACAGGTAGTAAATTCTGCAAAAGGAGGCTTGAGGGGACTACAAATCTCAGCCGAGATTCTCTTCTTTCAGTCCCTCCCAGTGTGGCCCCCATATGCTGCGAGAATGGCATACAGAATTATAAAGGAAATCCTAGTGGTCAGGGAAGGATTTCTCCAGCACCAGGGCTGCTTAGGATTAATTTAAGCAGCCCTTATTTCAGAGGCAGGAAAGGGCAAGTTGGCAGTAGGAAGGCCCCCACAGTACTCAGCTCTGAGGAGACAATGGGCTGCTGCAGATCAGCCAATAGGCAGCTATGGAAAGGCCGGCATAAATTAAAGTAGCCAGCTGCTCTGATTTACACTGGGAGCCATTGTGGCCCAGAATCTGGGCAGTGTAAAGGTGGTATCAGTCCACTTTCCTCCCCTCCCATTGGCTGAATGTTGTGTGCTGTAGTCCTTGGAGCCCAGCACAGAAACTCTCCCTGTCCTCAGCCTTCTGCACATTTACAAGCATACATGCTCTTTGTAAGTTTACTCGCATTCCCTAAAATGCTTTGGCAAATCCCAGACTGGAGCCAATAACTCCCATATTTCCTTATTTAGACCTTATTTATGCATATTAAACTCATAACTAAAAATCTTATCAAAGGCCCATAACTCTACTAAACTATAGTTTTCACAATATTTCCTGAAATACACAACCATATTTTTTAATAATTATGAAAGTGTTCTTCTCTTAGAAGTTCTTGGTATCCAGATGAATGAGTCTCTCTCAGGAATGGACTAAATAAAGGAGCTGACAAATAACAAAGCCAATTAGCCCAGATACCCAATCGTCCATTTGGATTAATGTCTCTGCAGCTCAATTTGTTCGGTACCATTTTCATTAACAACAAATGGTAAGTGTGGTTTTATGTGAAAGTCAATATTTAGCACAGCTAAAAACAAACAATAGGGTAAAAATGGCTTTTAAGAGACAACTAATTGCTTGAAATATCACATTATACCCTCTAGTCAGAGAGGTGATCTGATAAACTTGTGTCTCAGCTCTGCACTTCTCTTGCATGCGGAAATCAATATTATTTCTGCACATGGATTTGGGCTCTTATATTGTATTAAGGGTCAGGAATGAGTAATAATTTACTATTATGTAATGTGTGGGGAAATAGACTGATTAGAAAGGACACTACATGGTTAGACTTCAGTAAAGAAGAGTTTAAATAATTATTGGGGAGAGCAAACCTAGAAAGATAGTAGGGGAAAGTGACACGATCAGATTAAAAATCATACCTCTTTATGCATTCTTAACTTACTACTGTGGATGCACTTACAAAGTTAATTCCAATGTAAGAGATATTAGTTACTGGTTCCAATGATATTCTTCATTTAAAATATAGGGAATATTGCTGCAGCTGGTTATACTCTGAAATCAGAACAAACTTTTTGTTATATTTTAAGAAGTAACATGTAGGATTTTCATACTTGAAAGACTGAAAAAACATTTATTTTTTATTTTTGTTTGTTTTCTTTATGTAGTTAGTACCACTTTGTGAAAGTCAACTCTACATTTTTCTGTCTGATCAGTCAGTTAATTTTGCCTGTTTCTTAAAAAAAGAAAAAAGAAAAAACAAAAAACAGGATTTTTTTTAAAAAAAAAAACGAATTGGCAGTATAGCACATGACGTGTTTTAATTGACTGGATTTCGGGTTGATGGTGGTTTTGTACTTACTTTGCATAGGTAAGGTGTAAGACAGTGGAAAATCAGATCCATTAGGTAAGCAAAGCATTATTCCTATTTAATAAATCGGTACGTCAGTGAACAAGGTCTGATGGTGAGTTCATGGCAGAGCAGTAGAAGAACCCAGGAATCTTGACCAGCAGAGTCCTGCTTAAGCCACTAGCCCACATTCTATATAATCACACTGTGTGCAATTTTACTGTCTTGGATTTAAGCTATAAGATTTTATGAATGACAGTAGATTTGTTCTTGTCAAATATTTTTGCACAAAATCAGACATGCAGAAGTGTGGAACAGACTTTCATGCCTAATGCGATGCTGCTTTATGGGGTTGTGTGAAAGTTTTGATTATAAATTGTTTATGGTAATTATGCAATAGCAATCAAGTCTAAACTGTGACATTAGTCATTCTGTTACTTTGCATAATCACCTTGATGGGAAAGTTGCACTATACCATAAAGATTTTATTTTTGCTTTGGGATATAGTGTAAATGCCTTTTAGGCCCACATCTGCTGTCCTTACTCAAGCAAAACTCCCGTTCACTTTAATGAGTTTTGCCTGAGCAGGAATTTCAAGATCTGCCCATTTGTATTTTAATAACTTTCTTGCAGGAGATGGATGCCCAATTTTCTCTCCTGGTAACTGTCTATCAGGCAGCTTGAGTCTAAAACACTTGCTTCGTCTCTCTATACATGAAATGAAAATGCAGACAGTTGCTGGACCAAGGAGTTTATAGTCTAAATGTAGAGCTTGTTGAAACACTTTTGACAAAAACTTTTTTCATTCAAAAAATGCTGCTTTGTGAAAACCAGACCATTTCACTGAAATTTCTTTGTTTTAACTAAAATGTTTCTCTGGTCCAGAATGGAATTGGTGGTGTGAGAGAGATTATGACAATCGCATACGATATGGGAGAGACCAGTTCAGACCCTTATTCTGTGTGATACATACCAGGGAGTTAAACGTAGATCTTCTACATCCTAGACAACTGTCCGAACCACTGGGTTACAGAATCAGTCTCTCACTCTTAGGGAATATTTCCTTATTTATACAAAATGAAACAGCTTCAACTGGAGAGATCACATGAGACCACACCCCTATAGTCCAGTGATTAGGACACTCACCTGGGATGTGAAGGAGCCAAGTTCAAGTTTGTGGCTCACTCAGGTGGAGCAGGGACTTGTACCTTGGTCTCCCACATCCCAAGTGTATACTCTTACCACTGGGGTGAGTTGCTTGTTTTTCATGAAAAAAATGTGGAAAGGTCTCATTTTTGTTCTACCTTTGAATAACTATTTTTCCAAACCCTCATTTTTTCTCCACAAAATGGAATTGTTGTTTTCCAGCCAAACCTATCTAAAAGGGGATACAGAGAAGACAGGATACTATGGGAAACCCAGGAGAGGGTATAATGGGGGCAGATATTAATTGATTTTATTAAAAAAAAAAAAAAAAACCACCCACCGTACTTACTCCTTAGTTCTAAAAGTGGCTTTCCTTCTGATTTCTTTCACTCCTAAGCATGGCAGAATGGATGGTATAGAAATGTGATACAGCACAGTGTGACAAATAAAATGTGATATTTGACTTTAGTCTCAGGTTGTACCCCTACCCAGAGCTGGTTATAACTCCTAGGAAGTCAGCATGTTTCATTAGATACCGAGACTACACATCACACCTAGTTCTAATCTCCACTTCATTTCACAGAAGAATTCAAAGTCCTGCTTCTATTTTACAAGTACTGGGACCTAGCTAAGTCTCCCTTATCCTCCATAGTCAGCAGTTAAACTCCACAGACACAATACAGCTGGATACACCCAGATTTGGAGTGGCTGATACTGGGAACAAAGCCAACTCACTGATGAGGGTGCGGCTGAGGAACTTCTTTCCAGAAGACATGTCAGCCCAATGATGTTTAGGTAAAGATGTAAAACATCCCTTTTTGATTATAGCTTCTCCCAGAATTATTGCTCTGGGAGGAGGAGGCAGAGAATAAATAAATAATGGTTATTTAGTTAAACGCAATTATCCAGGAATAACAGACAAAGGAAAAACACCTTTTAGTCGTGGGATTTTGTAGTCTTTAATTCTGTCCAGCATTTAGACCCTATTACAACAAAATACTTCAGCATACACTTAACCATAAGTATGTGTGTAGTCCCATTGAAATCCTGTGCTTAAGTGCTTTGCTGTATTGGGATTTAAATACTGTACCATGTTGATGGGCATTATATAAAACTTAGGTAGAAAATGTGACAGAAAATATGTGCGCAATATATTTTAAAGTCTTTCCTGAGATTTTACTCCCCACCCAATAGTAAACATTACTATTGCTTTTAATAGTAAAATGTTCAGCCATCTGCATACTTTTTGTTACTAGTTAATGCAAAATGAACTTTATTACGCCTTGAACCAACTGTTTTTCAATGTTAGTATACAGTGGTGGATGCACATTAAGTCATTGACTTAGCTAGAGCTTCTGTATATCTTTAAATCAGCCGGTGAGTTCTTCTGCAGAAATGACAGCTGACCCTAAGTATAAGTACATCTCCTGAAAGTAGAAATCCTTCTGTGCGTACTGTTTTGTCTCAGCTTTGTTCATGATTTAAAGAGGGAAATAAGAGGCATAATAAGTCTGAAACATTCTTACATTCCATTAGATGTAAGACCTATACGCACAAAAAAGTATGATTCTTTTCTTTCTCTTAAATCCAATTGAGAAACAATTCACATTCAATAACGCTGGCAGATTTCATACGTAGAAAAGAAATGCAATTTTAATTTAGCCTATAATTAAACAGAAGCGCCTGTTATTAACCATGTCAGTCTGATTGCTTTTCTGACTGCAGTTTTCAATTAGGCATAATCTGTTCTATTCATGTGCCAAGGAGGGGAGGTGGGGAAGATTTTTGTTAGCAAATTATGAACTTGAGCAGGCATTTACAAGAAAACACATCTTGCAGGGCTATTTGAACTTGTATGAAAGAGATTTTTCTAGATTTAAATAAATGTAGCTAACTTGATTAAAGGTGCACTCCCTGAAATATCATTTGCACAGTGCTTTATACTTCTGTTTTATATTTGATAACAGTTTATTAACTTCTCATTATATGAATATTTTAAAAATATTGTAGTGCTTGCCTTCTCCCATGTTTAATGCTTTTAAAAAATAATTCTAGATGGGAAGCCACTCTGTAACACTAAACACCAAAATACCCCCCAGTGGGAAAGTGAAGTTTATTTTAAAAGGAAGAGGAAGAAGCTTTTTAGCATCTGTAAAACATTCTTTTCATTTCACAAAATAAAAACAACCTTTACTGTGTTCAAAGAAGGTAGATCATAATATCTTGGACTTACACCATCCCTTTCACTTTTGTTTATGGATGGGAGGATAGACTGGAGAATCCTGGTCTGAAAAGCCAGGAAGGGGAATATGGAGCCTCATAGACTGTAAGGCCAGAAGGTACCATCATGATCATCTAGTCTGACCTCCTGCACATTGCAGGCCACAGACTCTCACCTACCCCATCCTGTAATAGATATTTTACCTTCACATTTCCCTTCCCTTCACTGATATCTCTTCAGGTTTGGGACTGCATGCGGTGCATTGGGAGGGGCAGGTGGGTTTTTCACACATTGTTGGCCTGGTCATGCTGCAGGTATTCCTCATTATGGCTTGTGTTAGTATTACCTGCTCATACGTCCTATCATGCCTCCTAAGGAAGACTCCAGGGAAAGTAGGCAATGGAACCATGCCATCAAGCATACTAATTAGAGACTAAGGGCTTGGTTCACTGTTGCACTGTTTCCCAGGTGCTGGCACTGTCACAGCTAAAAGGTCATAAAGCTAGTGGACATGACAACGAGGAGTGGACTGGAGGAAGGGAATGTGGGAGCACAGAGCCTCACTATGGGTATCTGAGCAAGGACCTCAGGAATTGACCCTATGACAGAAATTTCTCTCCTTCTCCCTCCAACCCAAAATCTTTCCACTTTTATTTTAGTTAAAGAAAGGTTGAATGGGAATTTTAAGCCAGCTTCTTACTGAAGTCAGGGGGCTTCTCCAGGAGCAGCTGAACACTGCACCTGGGCTGCCGGTTTGCCTGTGTAGCATGTTACTTCTTTGAAATGACTTCTTAGATAAATCAATCCTACCCCACCCACCCAGAAACCTTGCCACAGTGATCAGAAACACCCGAGAGGTACCTCTTTTACCCTCACCCCAAAGTGTTAGGCATTCTAAGCAGCAAATGGATTTGTGGACCACTACATTCAACTCACTTGCTGTTGGAAAGACTAAAATGCACACTATTGTGAAATAGTGCTTGCATCCGAAGAAGTGGGTATTCACCCACGATAGCTCATGCTGCAAAACTTCTGTTAGTCTATAAGGTGCCACAGGATTCTTTGCTGCTACTATTGTGAAATGTACAATATTCCCCCAACAGGTTTTGTGACAGCTACCTGAAATGGTTGTTGGGTGTCACACTGCTACTGAAAGAGAAGCAGGGCTCCTGTAGAATAAGAGGAGGAGAAAAATGACACACCATTCTATGTAATCTTTAAAGGAAGAAAGTCTTTGGAAAAAATATTATCAACTATATTCAAATTAGTAGGGAAAATGCTTTTAGGACCTTTACCCTACCGTGTTCTCTTACCCTTCTACAAACTTTTTTTCATGGTGGATTGATATATTGCATACCCCTCTTAGCAAAAAGTTTTTAAATATTTAAAATTCAAAATTAATGAACTGTAATAGCAATAAGCCCTGTCTGGGTGCACACTACTAAACTTCCTTCTCAGGCTGCTGAATCCACTTGACTCTTGGATTCTGGTATCCGAGAACACCCAGCACACCCACCCCTAGCTTATCATAATTCATTGCTCTATTGCATTGCTTGCAACTTGTGGAAGATATAGGGGCACAAAGGAACTGTAGGGAGCCATGCCACCCGAACTCACAGTACTGTCTCTTCTTAGATTATTACAGTCTGTTGCACTCAGGAGACTATAGTTCCATCCTTTATGCTTCCTGTAAGACTAGAAATCACAATGGCACAAGTGACAACACTTTTTTTTTCAGATATCCTTGTACAGCAAAGAGCTTCTTCCCTTTTGCTAGTGAAAGGAGGTATGAGTGACCTTTCAGCACTGATTTGCCCTACCTTTCTTGAACATGAGATAAAACTTGCAGGAGTCCATTGTAAAGAGCATAGGACTGGAGAGAAGCTCTATAATCTTTATTGTAGTTCACAAAAGTGAAAGAATTGAGATAAAATAGAAGGAACACATGGGAACAGAGGAGACACCACACGTTTTGAGAGGTGTCCAGCTCTCTGGAGTGGCTCATGACCATGACTACCTACCTCAGGTCAGATTGTCAAAATCAGGACAGACACCACAAACAGGGGGTATATTCTATAATTAGATCTCACCAAGCCAGTAACAAATGTGAACTCCTGGATCACTATAGCAGTTTTATTATGAAGTCAGAGACAGTCCCCTTAGACTCTTCAGTCCATCTTGCCACCCACACAAGCTGGACTTAGTGATGATTAGTCACTTACATGAAAAATCACAAAGTATTCAGATTGCTTCCAGTCCCTAAAGACCAGTCGCTTACCTCAGATCAGTTGGTACCCTAGATCTCACACCACAGACAATGGCTGTAGCCAATACTATAATAAACTATCTAAAGTTTTATTAACTAGGAAAAAGAAATGAGTTATTTACATGTTAAAGCAAGAAAACATATATACACAAATGAATTGCAATCTAAATCCTAAGAATGACATAACTGTAGTTACCTCTCAATTCAAGATGTCTCTCATGGCAAATCCAGGGATAATCCCAGGTGATCACTCTCTTCAATTTAGAGTCTCTGGCCCTGAGAGAGTTCAAACAGCAAAGAGATAAAAAATCTTCATGTCAACTATTTTTATTTCCCGCTTCCAGCATTCAAACCCATGGGACAAAGCCCTCTGCATGTACTTCTCCATGGGTGGAAGGGCTAATTAACAAAGCTTTTGTCTTATAGTCGCCCACTTAATTTTTGATAGTCCATCTGGATGGGCGCAGTGGACAATTTCTGTCCCTGGGTTCACAAGTTCAGAGCAAGCATTTTCAAAGTTATAAAGCAAAATGTACATATTTCCTTATAGCATGGAATACAGATATTACAAGTGAGTTTCTTGCACGCAGCAGCTTACATGCATTTCATTGAGCCTAAATACTAAATACATTCCTATGAGCCTAATAGCTTGTCAAGGTGTCACTCCCACTCTGAACTTTAGGATACAGATGTGGGGACCTGCATGAGATAACCCCTAAGCTTATTTACCAGCTGAGATCTAGTAGCTGCCACCACCAAATAGTTTAAACAAACATTTATGGGAGACTCATTTGGAAACTCTGTCTTCCCTCCAAATAGTTAAGAACATAAGAACGGCCGTACCGGGTCAGACCAAAGGTCCATCTAGCCCAGTATCCTGTCTACCGAGAGTGGCCAATGCCAGGTGCCCCAGAGGGAGTGAACATAACAGGCAATGCTCAAGTGATCTCTCTCCTGCCATTCATCTCCATCCTCTGACGAACAGAGGCTAGGGACACCATTCTTACTCATCCTAGCTAATAGCCATTTATGGACTTAGCCACCATGAATTTATCCAGTCCCCTTTTAAACATTGTTATAGTCCTAGCCTTCACAACCTCCTCAGGTAAGGAGTTCCACAAGTTGACTGTGCGCTGTGTGAAGAAGAACTTTCTTTTATTTGTTTTAAACCTGATGCCTATTCGTTCCCCAGTCTTTATCCCCCTTTTCCTGGCAGGATTTCCCCTCCCACCAATTCCTGGTGAGCCCAGATCCAAAAAACCCTTGGATCTTAAAACAAGGACAAATCAATCAGGTTCTGAAAAGAAGACTTTTAATTAAAGAAAAAAGGTGAAAGGAATACCTCTGTGAGATTGGCATGCAAGCTACTCTCACAGACAACAGCTTCAAAACACAGAGGATGTCCCTCTGGGAAAAACCTTAATTACGCAAAGAAACCCAGTTTGATTCTTCCTCTATGCAAAACGAAGTCACAAAAGAAAATAAACATAATCTAATACATTCCTTCTCTAAACACTTACTACTTTTAAGAAATGTCAGATGGCAGATTCCTGGATCCTTTACTCCGGCACAAAACTTTTCTGAACAGACAAAAGACTGATTTCCCTCCTCCCTCTTTGAAAACACCTTGTCCCTCCATTGGTTCCTCTGGTCAGATGTCAGCTAGGCTATGTGGACTTCTTAACCCTTTACAGGTAAAAGAGGAATTAACCATTAACTGTCTGTTTATGACATACCTGCTTTGAACAAAAATAAGATACAAAAAATAAGGTGAGCTGGTTTGGTTTCCAGCTATGAGTTTATCAGTTCTTAGCTAATGCCTACTGCCTTGGCAGAGTTGGCACTTGGTTTACCAGCATCACATAGGAATAGGGGAGACACCACACATTTTGAGATATGTCACTCTAGACTTCAACAGAATCAGTCTCCAAGTCTGATAAAGTAAATTAGTAATTTAAATGCAACTGCTAGATTCTGATCCATGCCTGGAACTCCTTGGTGCTACCACAGTACAAATAATGTCATACAAAGTTTAGTTTTGACATGCTGAATGAAAATAAGGAAATTCAAGTTCCTGCAGCACCCGCAATTCTATCCATTTACATTACAGTAGAGACTTATGCTCAGAAGTTCAAGCCCTTAACCCACTTAGTTTAAGCTTGTGATTTAGGGAATGTTTATGTAGGGACAAAAGACCTTCAGCTGGCCTGGGTCAGCTGACTCGGGCTGCAGAGCTAAAAATTGCTGTGTAGCCATTCTGGCTTGGGCTGGCGCCCAAGCTCTGGAACCAGGCACCCTTGCAGGGTTCCAGAGCTTAGGCTCAGGTATGAGCCTGAATGGCTACTCAGAAATTTTTCAGCGCTGGAGCCCAAGCCCTGTCATGGGCCAGCTGTATTTTTTTTTATCCCTGTGTATATGTACTCTTATTAATCACAAACTGTGTTTCATTAATAATAGATGCTGCAGCAGGCAGACTGCTCTAGAGAAGAGATCTTTATAAAACATGCTGAGTGATGCATCAGTTTGTACTGAAATCTTTTGGGGGGCACTAAGGACAAGGCTAGACTTAAATTGCCTCTAGTGGCTTGTGGTCTCATCATAATACCACTACAGGGTAGCCATCAGTATACAGGTGGACTTGCTTTACCCCAGATACCAAGCCAAGGGTTGTTTTTTGTTTTTTTTCCGTATAAGTGCATACATTTGTTCAGTTTCTCACTGAGCTCTCCTTCCAGACAGCTGGCACTCTTGAACACGTTCCCATAATTTTTAAGATTGTTTCCATTGTTCATGGGAATAATTCTCAGCCTCCATATGCTGCACATATGATGTGCTGGTGCTGTACCCTCATCAGACCTATAGACCGAATAGCTGTAGTCACCAAATGGGTTGCTGGCAGTTTCCATCCATTACCATAATCTTCAACCGGTTTCTCTTCTTGTTTTACAGGTTTGCTAATGTGAGATTGCATTTTCCTGCTGGCTGCCTTGTGCTATCATTTTACGTTTCCATAGAGCAGCTACTCTGTATAATGATTATGGCTGGATGGCTGTGAATTGCTACTGTGAATAGCTCCATGTTCAAGTCCCTGCTCTAATAATGATTTATACAAAGTGGAACAGCTTCACCAGGACAGACTGAAAAAGTCCCACACCTCAGTTGGGACTCCTGCAATATTGGAGACCCAAGTTCAAATTCTTTCCCCACATCAGAGCGAAGGTGACTTGAACCTGGTTTTCCCATATTCTAGCAAAGGCCCTAACCACTGGACTATAAGTTATAAGGAAGGCAGCAGTAGCAGCACTCCCACTAACTCCTCTTCTGGTTATTGTGTGAATGTAGCCCTTTAAAACTGCCCCCAAAAATGTTTTGGGTCTAACAACATACATAGTTTGAGCTGAAAGAATTTGTTTTCAATTTGGTGATTTTTTTTCTTTCCGTTTTTGGATTTGGTTCAACTTAAATGTATTTTTTTTCTTTTTCTTTTTTTTTTGGAACTGCCAGAGCACTGAAATAAATCAATTATTTGCCTAGCTTTAGTGAAGACTGGAGCTAAGGCTAAGGGTGGATTTTGTAACTTTTAGTTGAAGTTACTTTTGGTGACAAAGTCAAACCTTAGAAAGGGGGTAACTTTTGACTTTATACAAAATACATGTAGTATGTTGTTGGGACAGGGTGAGGACTCTACCAGTTTACATTATAAAAGGGTCAGGTCAGAAGATTAGTACCTTGAAGATTATCATCTTGCACCATGTATTGTCTTCTCAAGATTTACTACCATGTGTAAAGAAGAAAGGAATATTATCCTATTCTTAAAGTGCTCTGAGAAAGTATGGTGGGGGGGGTTATGATCTGGGATCAACAACTTTGGTAAGGCAAATGTCCCTCAGTGACCAGATAGATTTTTTTGTTGGATCTGTGAACTCTTACATTTCCCCATCCCACTTTAGCACTGAATTCTCAATACAGGTGCAGGAACAAAGAACATTCTCTTTAGTCTTGGACAAGTTACAGTACTTAACCTCTTGTCTGTTGTTCTGCTTCTCAGTAGGGCGATCGTTGGAAGCAACTGTGTTTGCTTCCCTGGCACTTCAAGTTGAAATTTGTCCTTGTTTTTAAAATGATTAGCTCTGATCTCCCTCGAGTACCTTGTTGCTTCCTGCACTCCTCATTGCTCTCTGTCCATGCAGTCTCTCCATTGCTGGTCTGAGGCTTTTCCTCCAACTCTCGCCATAACCTGGAAGTCATTCTGCATCTTTCCTGCTCATCCATGCTCCACTGGTCGTCAATTCTCCTCTCTAACAATCTCTTCTACCCTCTCTCACACACTTTCTGTGATATCCTAGGAGCTTTTTAAAAAATCCTTATACAACAGTAAAGAACAGTTGACTTACCATTTACCTCTCTGAGTAGACTACTGGATTGTTCACTGCTGCACTTGGGTTCTCACTGAGGTGTAAACTCACTGTAATTCTAGAAATACCTAGAGATGAGAGGGGAGGGGGAAATCCCTGCTGGATAGAGTGGGTTGCTGGTCAAAAATAAAGAGATTAGTACTGTGACCTAGGAATGGCTACAACTTTCTCCCTCTTCTCCTCAAGGTTACAGGTCCTGGGTTCACCTATAAGGATGCCTGGGGCCTCCACCTAAGGAAAAACCTCCAAGTACAGAGAGCACAGAGGGGTTGTCCTTTGGGAAAATATTCCAACCCAATCTCGTATAGAGGAGTGTCAGTCAGAACACACAAATATAGAATAGCTATTACAATTCCCAGAGTAATCAAACTGGGGCTTCATTAGTTATGGGGAGCTCAGGATTGGGGACAAAAACAATATATAAATTCTACCTCTCCCAGCATATACAGCCAGTTCACACCATCCTGTGGTCCCTCCCAGCACCTGCCTAGACAAACAGAAAGTTTAGACTCAGCCTTTGATGGGTGGTGCAGTGCTGAAATTGGTGGACAGCTTAAAACACAATGTCAAAATAAACTAACATGTGGTACGATCATCTTTGTGGTTCTCTGGTCTGGATTCAAATGTGCCATTAGGCTAGCTCTTGCCTCAGCTTCCTGGATTTCTGGTCTCTGCTGAGATGACACTGCCCAATGTCCCAGAAGTCCCAAAGGACTCAAAGTCTTCCCTTACATAGGTCCTCACTGGCTGTGATGCTTCTCCCTCTTCTCCACTACAAATACAGCCAAAACTACAAAAATTGTCTCTGAGTTTTGACGTATGACTGGTTTTGGTAGTGTTGCTAGCCAGTTCCGTTTCTAGCCTGGCCCCTAGACAATCTGGGAAAAGGAGTCTGAGCCTCTGTAGCTATTGCTGCTGTAGTCCGGGGTGAGCCCCCCAGAGGCTCAGTGTGGTATTTGAGGCACACCCTCTCTAAAGGGGCTGCAGAAATCTAAAGTCCAGCTTTACTGGAATACCCTTAGTTTTTTCCTCTATTTACACTGTTTCCATGTTGCTCCTGCTAATTTCCATCAGTTACCTAGATCCTTTGGGATAAAATGCTTCCCTGAAACACAGCCTTCTTCCCAACCACTTGTCTATGTACCACAAATCCAAAGCACTTTACAATATTTTCAGAATAAAAAATAACTCTAACCTGTAAACATTTTTTTAAGCAGTCATGGCCTCACAATTGGAGACAGCTTGCAACGTTGCCAGTGGTGTGCTAGAGAGTCCCAGAAAGATTATTGCAGACAGGATTGTTTTCCGAAGCAAGAACAAAATTAACTCTGTTAAGTTTAGTGCCAACCAATTAATGCATTGGCATTGATTTTTGACACGCAGGGGATAAAATACTGACTTGCCACTTGTAGGAAGAAGTGACAGAATGCTTCCAAATAGATTCAGGCCCATTTCAGACAAAATGCTACTTGAATCTTTTTTTTAAATGGATTTAACTTTAGCTTGTATTTAACCTGATTAACATCTCTTTCTGGCACGAATAAGAGATATTAAGAAGTACACTTTTCTTTTGGCAGTTGGCAAACCATATCATAGAAGCTGCAGCAAACTCATCTCCATTCTATGCCTGTCCTAGTCACCTTTAAATTCATGACTCATACTCTACAAAATGAGATAGCTCTGATTTATTTCAGTGTTCTCATGATAGCTACATGTACAGTCACAGAAATTGAAGATTTTGGCCTTTTTGGGCATGTTAAAAGATATGTAAATCTTATTCACACCTCAGCCATAGTGCCTGGGTGGGAATTTAAATTTCCAAACACAACAAAAGCAGCACAGTTATGAACTGCAAAGGGATTTATATGTTGCTTTTTTATAAATGGCCCATTTTAACTTCTTTTTAGCTGAATTTAAAATATTACTTGGCAAACATTTTATCCCTACTGTGATCACTTAACTATCAGTTAAAAGTTGCTCTTTAAAATGTTGCTGCAGTTGTGTTTTTTTATTTTCATTTACACCAACAGAATGCACGAGAATATTTAATCTTTGTCACACTGATAACATTGATTCCTCACAAAAATACTTGTAAAAAAATTGCTTGACACAAGAATATGAATTACTTCAGGAAATGTTGCTATGCATCAGTGGATGAAATATTCAACGTGTTTTTTTCACATTTGTAAATAGGAAGTGGAGGAGTCTTCTCATATTTTATCTGTATTCAAATAACTGCTATTCTGAAAAAATTGTATTTGATCAATTACTAAAAACAGAGAGCCCTGAGCAGCAGATACCTTCTGTTTTATCTTGTTTAGGCATTAGTGTTTCCCTAATTTATTATCTTCTCAAAGATAATCAACATTTTTTATGTATGAATTTATTTATTGGAAGCTCTGCCTGGGATTCTCTCAAGCACAACATTGTTTAACATTTTCATTTAGTATTCATACTTATACTAAAAAGGGGCATTGACACATTTTTATTAGTGTAATATCATTAAATACATAAGAAAGGAACTGAAATCCTTTCCAGCAAATATAATTGAGTGCTTTTGACAAAAATAAATTAACACGTTATGCAAAGTTTAAAAAATGTATTATATTACCAAGCTATTTCTTTATAAGTAAGCCTCCAACTTTGTGTACATACATCATGCAGTTAATGTCTAAATACCACAGAATTGCCCAACAACTGATCACAAGTGTAAAACTGGAGTCCAGTTCGAGGCACTTTCAAATTGTTGCCATATAGGGCTCAGTCCTGCTATTTGACATATAGTTATGTCATGTGCATCACCAATTGCAAACCCAACTATGACACTATATATATCTGTACCCTTGACTAGTGTTAGATCTAGAGCGCATCAGAGAAACTTCAGTGGAATCATAGTCTATCAGAATAGGCAGTTCTGTTGTAATGCTGCTTGATTTCATGAGAATTTCATTCCAGAAGAAAACTGGGAAATACGTTCTGACAATGTTGAAATGTCTTGGTTCTTTATTTTTAGGAGAAATCTTAAAATGTGTTTTATTTTGCATTATAATAAAAGTCTAAATCAAAATGAAATGTTTCAATTGATCTCAAATGATTTTTTTAATGTTCCTTCACAGAGAATTAAGAAATTTTCAGTGTTCACTCCAATTTTGAATAAAGGCATATTTTGAAAACTCAAAAAACCTTTATGAAACAGAACTTCTGTCCTTTTCACAGTTTTATTTAGAACATTTGTGTAGGAAGGCAGGGAACTACGGAAGATTTTGTTACGGCCTAGCTTAGGCGGTTCCGCTTTCTCAGCGCTCGGTTACTGTAGGGCACGGCATACGAGTTCCAACCTGCCATAACCGGTTGGAACTGCTGGTGTGGAAAGGCCCTGCTGTTGGCCACAGGGGGCAGCCCCGGGCGGTCCCAGAGGGTGGAAAGTCCCTTTTGCATTATGCATGAGCAGCTTTGCTATTGGTTTTATAAAATGGGCCTGCTTTGTGCCGGCTTTTGGACTCCGTACCAGGCCGAGCTCCAGGGTGCTCGGTTCCCCGCCTCTGTGACGGCAACGCTTGGAGTCCCCGTTGTGGGTGTGTCACTTTACCTTCATTAAAGCCAATACTCACAGAGTGTGTGTCGGCCTCGTTCTTGCAGAGCACCTTGGGAGAGCCTAAGGCCTCCATAGAACCAAACAATTTGATATTCTGAATGCTGAATATTGGAAACAAAACATACAGTATGAAGTTATCCAGGACAGCAGAGCTGTAGCATTGTTAAGTTTGTAATTATACACAGTAAAACCCAAACCCAAATCTTCTGTCTAACTGGCAAAATCCTATAATCAATTATTTAAGACACAAAAGTGTGCATTTGCACTGTATTTACTCCATTAATTAGCATAATTTTATAGAAAATGCTGTGCATGAACATTTTTGATGAGAATTACACCTGTGCAGAACTCATTTAATATTTTCACAGATGGATCATCTGGTAGTCTGAATGGAGAAGGTTTATTACATTACAATTCTGATGCATAAACTTTAGGTTCATGCTTCATAACCTGTGAAATATCAATATGGCAACAATTAATTCTAGTCAACCACTGAGACACAGATATTATTTAATAGCATTTTGATCAGTAAACAGATACTCTCATATCATATTTATTTTGCAGGCAATACTGTATGAACAGGAGATGACAAAGCCCATATGTGGGCAGTCAAAGCCCTGGGGTTGTGGTCAGGAGTCACACCAAGGGGTAAGATGGAGTTGGAGCCAGAAGTCAGAGCTGAAGTTAATAACTAGGGTCAGGATCTGGGAGCAGGAACAAGGGGTGGGAACGAGGTAAGGAGGCAGGAACTTGGTCTTAGAGGTTGGGATCATCAGCAGGCCTAGCAACTAGTTGCTCAGACAAGTGGTGTGGTAGGGAAGAGGAAGGTTTGGTCACCTCCTAGCATAATCAGCAGTTGGCTGCTAGTCAGCTGATCCATCTGAGTCAGCGGATGTAGCCTTTGTTTGCGGTATCATCTGCAGTTTCCATACGTAGCCTTCCAGCGCAGAAGTGCAAAGAATAAGGCTCCTGCTCAGCAACCCCATTGCCTAGATGGGAGACCTGGGAAACCTGACAAGGAGATACTGAGCATCAGCATGTAAACTGTGCAAGTACAGGGATTAAAACTAAGTCCTTTCTTTTCAAAACCTGGCTTATAAAAATTAGAACAAAAGGTGAATTAAAATGGCAATTTACAAAGAAAGATGACAGTGCAAGCACATATTGGACAAAGCAATGTCTAATTTACTTTTGGGATAACGTAGTACAGTTATTTAAGATAAATATACTAAGACTATGTAAGATTAATTAACAGTACAATTTACAAACAAAATTGTCTGAATCTTAATATACATTCCCAGACACCAACTGCAATAAGATGGAGTTAGGGCTGAGAGAATACTTGTCAGTAATTTAAGGCAAAATACATTTCAGGGATTTCATGATTATCTCAAAACTGAGCATTATCTACCAGGAAATTCAGAATTAAAGTTAAATTTGAAAGAAATCCAGACATATTAATGTAGAAAATGTACAACTAAGATAGCTAAACAGCCTTAACTCTGCCCTGTTGTGATACTATTCAATAACCATATAATTATGATTAAGGCATTTTAAATGGTTGTGGTTTGGAGAGATTAGATTAAACTGATTTTTAAAACATCTTTTTTTGGTTTGTTTTTCCACATATTATCACTAGAGCAGGGTAAGAGAAGAGAAAGCTTTTTGTGCATTCCTGTGACGTCCTCTCAAAATCTGGCCCTTATTTTTAAAACCACTCTGAGGGATTGATCCTGCACACTTTATTCAGGCTTGATCCTACGGTTTCCAAAGGGTCAGAATAAACTTTTACCAAAATATTACAGTTTAGGAGATGTATTTCTCCCAATCAGTCAACTTGACTAAAATGTACATATTTTTATATCCAGTCATCAGTGGCTATAAAGTCTTTTACATCATCTCAACTGTGTAAAATTATTTTTCCTGAACTTAAATTTGTATTAAGGGGGTACTATAAAACTTCTGATGAACTGAACAGCTGCAGTAAAAAGCTTGATAAGAAGTAAAAAAAAAAAAAACTATGGCCAGGGGAATTTTCATTGAACTTTAAAGGCTTACCCATCACAAATAAGAGATCCCAACTACAATTAAATACTGTGGGAAGAGATGAAGGGGATCTCTTTATATGTACATGAGGAGATGAAACAGAACTTGGGGAGAAACACTTAGTATAGAGGGAAAGCCATCTAAAAATGCCATCCACCTGTCTCAGCGGGTGGGGAAACTTGATGGGGCCCACGGTGAAAGGGAGCAGTCCCAGCAGCAAGGGAGGGAGACACTTGCTGAGGGACAACAGGTAGCTCCTGCCATGTGTTGAGAGATTAGGTTAGTATGGTCAGCAATGCTTGCAAGTCCGGTTTGGTGGGGAGCTGCAGACCCAGCCCACGTGGACAAGTCTATAAAGAATGTGAATAGGGAGATCACCAGGATATTCCTGGAGACAGAGAGTTCAGGATACAACATAGACACATCTATTACAATCTGCCTGAGTTTTTCAGGGATGATGGCTTATATTTGTCAGATAAAGGCGCTGACATATGGCTATGAAAGGCGGTGGAATAGATTGGGAAGAAGTTGTGATACTGGGCATTATGGTTGGGTGGGGTGGAACCAAACTATTCACTGGCACCCCCTGTGGCTGGCTTCTAGTGTAGTTAAAATGATAAAATGAACAGTTCCCAGAGGTAAAAGGCCTGGGATTTTGGTGATGGGCCTTGGGCTCATGTGACAGGATGAGACCTTATGGTCTTTGCAGACCTAAGTCAGATCTTGAGGCCATCGCAGGCTGAGGTCCCCATCATCTGCGCTCTCTGTTCTCCCTCGCAGAGGGAGGGTACTAGGACTTTGAGTGAGTTAAGTCCTGGACATAGGCTGAGGTGAGCCTACCCTGAGTTATGGGTTATATGGTAAGAGCCCTGTAACTCCCACACTGGAACTAATTAAATGCCTGGTACAGTAGATTTTGGGTGATGGGCGAGTAGCTCCCCTGCCCTGTGTTAAAGTTTAATAAAAGTTGTGGCCTGCCACTTAACTCTATACATGTGTCTGTTCTCACTTCACTGCTGAGTCTGTATCAAGCTATTGTGTTGAGCTTTTCAGAAGTCAGGACTAGTGCATGTGCCAGGTCTCACACTGTAAGGAAGATTTTAAAACAATGGTGTATTATTAGCAGGCTATTGTGACAGTGAACGCGATGGTTGTATCTTTTTATAGTTTATTGCTTAACATTTCTATAAAGTGTTATATAGCTGCATGGATTTTTGTTACCCCTTCTTTGAAGAGCTTACAACATAGGCTTGGAAGGATTCGATTTTTATTGGTAAATATCAGAAAACACCAATTTCACCTTACACAAACAAACCAATGAAAAAACATTTCCATCAATAATAATAGAAATTTACAGATAGGTAAAATAATAAAATGCTCCTTGAGAACGTATAAAAGTTTGATTTAAGGATATTAACTTTGTATATTTTTAAATGTGATGTTGACAATTTGCGTTTTAATGGTTACATTTCTTTAACTTTCTGAACTGCAATATCTACTGTCATTAAATAATTATCAATAAATGTCTGACCTGCCCTTCACAGTTTGTGACCTGCCCTATAATTCCCCATAGTTGTAAAAATTTAAATTGATTAAAAATGGAAAAAATACTTTAAAATAAATATTGATATTATTAAAAGAATCTGCCAACCCTAAATATAGTACATGAATAAACTGCATTTATTTTGCATCTTTTTCCTCTCCTATACAGTACTGCTAATCCATCTCTTTCCAGGACTCCAGCTGAAATGGCTCAACATCTTTCAAAGACGCCTTTTCTTAAAAATGAACAAGAACAAAAAAGCCTCCCACCTCCACTTCTTCAGTGAGGCTCATATAAAATTAAGTATGACCGATTTTACTTAGATTATAAGATCTTTGGGACAGAGAGCATTTTTATTCTGTGTTTGTATGGTGCCTGACACAATGGGGACCTGGACTAATACTTGTGGCTCTTAGGTGCTTTTGTAATACAAATAAATATATAATCATTAATAATATACTGTTCTGAACTCCAGGAGCAGAACTACTTTGCCCTGCTGCAGTGACATTTTATGGTCCAATATTTTTTGCTTTACTAGGCCAAAAGGATGCACTGTTTCCTATTGGATACCGGGGCTTCCAGGCTTTCCAAAGATCCATTTCAACCACAGCTGTCCTTGAGATACTAGACTGTAAAATTGTGACACACAGGTTATATGAAATGCAATTATTTTAAATGTTTAAAGGCTCTTAAAAGCAATTATAGTCACATTTATTTTGTTACTTGGCCTGTATTCTTTGACCCATGGCACCACTACATGAGCTTAAATCAACTGCTTGTGCCATATTGCAGGCAAGCAAAGGAGTATTATCACAGAGATTTCAATACTTGATGCAGCACAGCAACTAATTTAATGTGCCTTTTGTGGTAACTAAGACAACCTGTCTTTCCATGCAGTTGAATATAAAATTTACAACTACATTTTTTTAATAAAAATTTCCACATTTTCTAAAATAGCATAAGCAAAATATGGAGAGGTGTGATATACATTTTTATTGACACTTGCTTGGGATGACATACATACGTAAAATTCACCCCTGTGCAGAAGGCCAATACAAGACCCATGAAAAACTTAAGCTCCTGTTGAGCAGTGCATAAGTCTCATGCTTCTCTCTTGCTCAAGGGTAAATTTCAGCCCTTGTAACAATGTGGCCATCCCATACTAGTGACAATTTTGTACCACACCATATTATCACATTGTATACCATGTGTATTATGGAGGTGTTGGACATGGTTCCATAGTTAGGATGTATTGAGAATTGCATTTAGAGTGGCTGACATACAGTACCTCTGTATTATACTTAAGTGATTGAATTTTGGCACAATAGCTTTTCATAGAAAAACTGGATTTTCTTTGTATTTCTTTAGTAAAATACTAACTTTGGCTGAAGAAACATTTAAAAATGCTTCCTTTTTGAATTTTTGCCTTGATTTTTCTCATATATTTTTAGCTTCTTCTGGCTAAACAATAATGGTTGTCACACACTTCAAATTTCACAGGCTCACTTCAGACATAAAACCTTCTGAAATAGAGTATATAGGTTTTCGATTTATGCAGGATAACCGCACTGAGCTATGCTGAGATTAGCCAATGATACTGTTAAATTCCATAAACTACTTCCATTTTTGGATGCTGCCAGATTGTTTTCTTCCAGATACATACCTCACAGGCATATTGAGGAGACAGGGTTGCAGAATAGACAAAAGAGGATAATGGGAGATGAGCCCTGGAGAGAGACGGGACTTGGGGTTGTGGATAAGCCTCACTTTTTCCTCATGCTTCTTGCCCACATCCTCGCTCATCCTTCGTGGGCCCTCAGGTCCTCCCTTCCTCCATATACCTTCTATATGGCAGCTCATGAGTGGCTCCCTTTGATGGGTATGAGTGGGACTGATGGAAAAAGGGATAAATGAGGATATGAGGGAGGCAGTGCCTGAGATTGTGGGAAGCAAGGAGTAGGGGATTAAAAGGATATTCTGGGGGATGTTAGGAGGAAGATATAGATGTCTGGAGGAGTGGGGTCTGTGCATAGTTCAGTGGCAGCACAGTCCAAGGCCTTTTCATGAAGCTATTTCTTCTGTAGCCCATTTGACATTATTTCCTTGGTAAAATTTCGTATGAATAATACTTGTAATATGTGAAATCATCCTTTTCTAATCATTCCACTTATTTGGAAACAAAGGTTGCATATTTTGTGAGGAGATATAGGAAGGAGTCATCTGGTATGGGTGGTTCATTTAGGTGAGGTATTCTGGAGAAGGCAGAATCATAGTTGTAGGATGTGAGGGCTTAACTAGACAATTCCTGGCTATTTTTTATAGCGATGTTTGTGGTACAGGAGCTTAAGACACCTAAACCTTTGTAACGATCCTTTTGTTTGAGGAAATACATATTTGTGTGAGCACAGGGCTGAATTCTCCAGGCCGAGTAAAGACAATCAAGGAGTCGGTTGCAACTCCCCAATCCTGCATGCCCCAACCCCAGCATAAGTTAGAGTTGCTCTAATTTACACCAAAGGTGTAAGGCTCCTAAAGTTATGCCTGTACTGCACATTAAGACAGGGCTCTGGCCCAAGTTCCCCTTCCGTCCACACACAAATCAGACTGAGTCAGGCGTGCAAGCACTGCTTTGGTGGTGGTGGGGGGAGCAGGTTGGGGTGGGTTGCTCTTAATCTTAAATCTGGTATTTCCTAACTTTTGAGTGCTTGACTTCTCAACCTTAATGATGTTATTTTAACAAAGTTTATTTATGTGTAATATAGATACGTTCACAACAAGTTCCCATATGGTCAATGCTGAGCTGCATTCACTGCTTAGATACTTCATTGCTTGGTAATTATAGAACCTATGAAATATCTTGTATTTGAAAGATGGACATCAGTCATCTTGAGTGCTTCTTGAACTCCTTTAACACCCATTTCAGCTGTCTCCAATGTGTCCACAGTTCCACATCCTTTTTAATTTTCTCCAAACTCTCATACCTCAATCCACAGCTCTTTATTGCTGCTATGTGTAGCTCAGGCCCTCTTTACTATTTTAAGGTCATCCAAATATGTGTAACATGATGTTCTTTCATCCGGCTTCGATTATGTTCTGTCAACTAAAACATTTTCATTGTCCAAATGACTGTCCTGATCATCCAGATATTGTCTAAGACTTCCTTGATTCTCCTCCAGCCCTCTCTGCTATTTCTTTATGCCCATTTGATTCTTCCAACTCTCAGTGACATTGCACAGCCCACAAGCCACCTGACAAACTCTCTCATTGACAACCTATCTTTAACTCTTCTACCCCTCATAAACCCATCCATTGCCTCCCTTTGTTACTCTCGCAAGTCTTCCTCTCTACCCCTCCTCCACTAAGAAAAGTGAATGTGAAGAGCTTCAAAATATAAATATTGATGATTGGGGTGAAGGGGGAGAGAACAGGTGCAATATACTGCTATATATATCTGTCAATGTTATCATTTCATCCTCTGACTTCCAAAGTGAAAATTTTCTGGCACTTCCTGGGCTAATGCTTCCTCAGCTTTTGAAAGCTCGTCATCCATGATATGTCTGCTCCGCTATCTCCCTGTTCAGCCCACCACCAGTGGCAAAGTACATAAGAATTTCTGTGGCTTCATGAACACACCATTATGCTGCAGAATTTGTATTGCTTTGATAATCTTTGTTATTAGCTGATCCTTCTTTTCCCTTACAGAGGGAATGTAGCATGTATTGAGAAAGGAATAAAATAATACTCAGTGGAAGCAAAGGTAAAAGTAATATAGTACATTACTATGTTCATAGCATACATGAGGCATCAGAGTTGTAAATTTAGTATCTTTCTTACCAAAAATTAGAGATTATATTAGTCCAGCGAGTTCAGGTTTGTTCTAGAGACAGTACTTAGCTGGAAGTGACTGACAACACTGCTCTTAAAGCACTCCATACAGTTTTAAGGCTAGCTGTACTTGGGAGCATGCATGATCCTGAGGATATTTGAAGTAGCATGGTGCTGGGTAAGAAGGGAGATTGGTATAAAAGCTGTACAGGCAAGTGCATTCCTCTTGCCTGCACACTGCAGGCAGTGCGATATTTCCTGAGCTGTACTCAATCTATAATTTTTTTATAAAAAAATAAAAAGTGACACATGGAGATTGGAAGGAAACTATGAAGGGGGAAAAGGAATACATTTAATGTGTATTAAAAGATCAACATTATTTAATTTGAGGCTACAAACACTATTATGCATTATTCAGAATTGCATAGTGTCTGTGACAGAGTGCTAGGCAAGAACACCTGAGCCAGACCTCTCCTCACAGCAGCTCCAATCAAACAATACAGAAAAGCTGATTAAACAGAGCTGTGCCTAATTTGTGAGTGGAGGAGAGCTGGAAGGCTAATTAAGCCATTAGGCAGAGGCTACAAATAGGCACAAGAGGCAGTAGATGTGGGAGGGAGATTGTCCTTCTCTGTGTTGTAGGACTGTTGGAACAGAGCTGTATGAAGAGGGGGGGGAGGAGCACGCCACGCCACGCCACGCCTACAAGGTGTTTTACCAGAACAAGGGTCTCTGAGCTGTCTATGGACCAGAGCAGAGGTAGGAGCTAGAGGGCCCTATTACAGTATCACTAGTGTTGTTTGGGTACCCTAACTTTTCATTTTCCATGCTTTAACATGTATGGATATCTTTTTTTTTTAATTGAACCTAGCTTTGAATTTCCTGGATTTGCAATGCTTAATTTGGAGATAATTACAGCCTTGTGATAATGTGTTGGGTTTGTTTTACCTTAAATTACACATATAATCTCTCAAATTTAACTCCATCTTAATGTAGATTTTTTTTCCTCTGGGAATTCTCTACAAACTAAACCAGAATAGATGTGTGCTCCTGCAAGAATCTACAACCCAAACACATTGCAGGGGCTTCTTTACTAGTGGTTGCACTCATATGATCCAAAGTGGCTGAAATATTGCTAGATTTCTTCCATTTGTTCAAAATTTTGTAGAACTTCTCACCTTAATGTGGTGCTCCGATACCAGTGTGATAAGGATCTGAAATGGGACAAAATAGAGCCAGATTTGGTAACCTTCAAGAATTACAGCCAAACTGGCCTTTTCTCTCAGGCTTTTTTGGGCATTGTAGAAAAAGTTAGGTGGAGGCTGTCAGGCAGATCAGGTTTTAGTAGATGGTATGTAAATGTATGAGAGGTATTTATATTTGATTAAGGTTTGTGTTTTGGTTGTATGTAATATACCTAGATTTTTGCAGGGGTGTTTGAAATTTAAACAAACGCTAATAAGCAAAGTTCAAATTTTAACCCTGGTTTGACATTCAGTCCAAAGACTAAGTCTTAGCCTAAATCTAACCTGGATTTGAACATAACCTGTTAGCTCAGTCTACTTTGTGCCTAATTCATTCATTTGGTCACTTGATCTTAATTTCCTCCATTTTCAAAGACTTCATCAAGGCAATTTGATTGCAGGTAAGTAATATTCAAAATGTTTATTTAAAATCCCACATTACTTTATTGAGATCTTCAACCAACTTTGCATGTTGATATGACTGTTCTTGGCAAAAGTGGCATGCCACTAACTAATCTAGGGCAGTTTATTTTATTTTTAAGATATCTCTGTATTTGTCATTAATATTGTTTCTATTAGATATCCTTTAGTAGAACTCAGCCTTGACAAAATAACCTTGTCATGCTCCTTTGTGAGAGGCTATCAGTGTCACAAGTCATTTAGACACTTTCATACTGTAAATTTCTCTATATTTACTTTGCTCTGACTTTCTGATCTGCATCTGCTTTCATGATTGCTGATCTTGTTGTGTCAATCTTTTCATGGTACACAAATATTAAACACAGTACTTGTTCATCTTTCCTATTCTCTTCTTCAGAGCCTGAAGATGGTTCAGAATAGAGACTTTTCAAAATGTTGATTGTTTCTTAGTGTTTGTACCTCCAAATCAGTCTCCAGAAGAGAGAATGTGTAAGAAACATATTGCTAGATAAGTCTTCTCTTCCTATAGCTTTTAAGGTTTCTTTGGTGTAACAGTTGCCTGGTAGTTGTTGCATCCCTGGTGTGCTGTGCTTCCCTCAGGCAGAGGTTGAAAAGTTATGTATATTTAAGTTCTTCTACTTCTCCTTTTTTTATTATGTAACTGCAAAAAAAAAAATCTCCCGGGATCTTTTCTTTTTCTGAAAGTTGAATGTGTGCTCCATTTTGGGCTTGAGGATTTTAAAAAGCTTTTTTTAAAATAAATTCTGCAGTTATGTACCAAAAGAGAGAGAGCAGTCAGAAACTGAACACAGTAGAAATGAGGCTATATCCATGGAAACATATTTTAATAGTTATTGAACTATTTCTGTCTGATTCATGAGTGACCTTAACACTAAGGACAGGGACCAAGAAAACCAATATAGGTGGTTTTATCATTAAGACAAAGGGCTGAAGATCAAGAGACCTGCTTGTTAGCTCAGGCTTTCTGTGTAACATTGGCTAAGTTTCTACATGAGATTCTTCACCTATAAAGTAAGGATTATACTGCTTAGTGTCTGTTTTGCTCTTATGTGGTTGGTGGAACACAGGTGTTAGCTGCACCAGTAGACACTGCAGCTTGCCAATTCAGTAGACCTCGATGTCACTCATGAAGCAAGAGGATGGCTCAGTTTGGTGAAGGCGCTCAAGCAGGTTTATTGTCAAAGTGCGGTCCTAGTACCCTGTCTCAACGGTAACAGTACACTAAACCTTGTATGCCCACAACAAGGTGCCAACTCCATTAATATAACAGAAAGCTGTCCCCTAGGCCAAGCAAACATGCCCCTCCTATGGCTACTCTTTTAACTTAACTTGTTTGTAGCAATGTGTAATGTATTGTACCCTTTAGTTCGAACAAAACATTCTCATCCATTATCATTGTCATCTAATCCTTATCTTTACAAGGGGTTGGTGTGTTCTTGTACCACACTTCTTGGACTGTATTTACACAGTTACTTAAGAAGTCTGAATGTTCTTGTACAGGGCTAGCTCCAGGTTTTTTGCTGCCCCAAGCAACCCAAAAAAGGTCAGAAAGGAGCCTTCAAAGAGCTGGTATGCTGCCCCTTGAAAAAGGCTGCCCCAAGAACATACTTGGAACGCTAGTGCCTAGAGCTGGTCCTGTTGTACCATCCTCTTCTATCAGGAATTTGCTTGATTAGCTGATACCTAGATGTTCCAACAAGGCCTTTGGCTTAGGCTGTTAGCCATGTATAGGGCTCCAGTAAGGCCTACAGATATTTCCCATAATCTTCAGATAGATGGTGCAATGTAAGTGTAAATTATTATATACTGTATGGAAGGAAAGTAGTACTTAAAAATGAAATAGGTCAGACATTGCAGCATTCCTTTCCATTTAAATGAATCAAAAACAAAAAATCCATATAGAATGGGCGTGTAGGTGATTTCCAGAAATGATCTGTTTGTAGATAAATTCTCACCTAATGTCCCAATATCAGCTGAGAAATAGCTGAATTGAAACAAATCATGGTAAGCTAGAATTGCTTAATTGTTGCAGTAGACACTTCCTTTTGATTGCATCTAATTTGCTACCTGTTAATAGGGTGGAGGGATAGCTCAGTGGTTTGAGCATTGGCCTGCTAAAGCCAGAGTTGTGAGCTCAATCCTTGAGGGGGCTACTTAGGGACCTGGGGCAAAAAAATCAATACTTGGTCCTGAAGGCAGGGGGTTGGATTCAATGATCTTTCAAGGCCCCTTCCAGTTCTAGGAGATAGATATCTCCTATTATAATACTTTCAATTTTTACATTAATAAACTAATCTATTTGGCAAAGCAATGACTATCAGAGTGTGGTACAAATAGCAGGAAAGGAGGAGGATTCAGGTGTTGCAGAATGGAACTGAGCTGGGAACATTGCCTTACTTGATTTTTAGAATAGTACTGTATTTTTGCCAACCTTCTATCACAGAAGTGCTGACACTGTTGCATTTCTAGTACTTATTGATTTGGATGGAACAGGAGGAGTAGGAAGGAGTCTAGTCTGCCAAAGAAGCTTATTGGAACATCTTGGAGGGTGAGATTTACCTGCATTTAGTTTCCTATTGTATTAGTCTTTAGACCTGTGTGTTTTTTGTTTTATTTTGCTTGGTAATTTACTTTCTGTTATTTGGAACAACTTAAATCCTACTTATACTTTTTGCATATTAATTGACCCAGAGCAAGTAATGAATACATGGGGGAGCAAAGAGCTATGCATACCTTTCTATCAGTGTTATAAAGGGTGAACAATTTGAGTTTATCCTGTATAAGCTTTATACAGAGTAAAAGGGATTCATTTGGGGGTTTGGATCCCATTGGGAATTGGGTATCTGGGTGCTAGAGACAGGAGCGCTTTCTAAGCTGTTTTAAGTTACGTTTGCAGCTTTTGGAGGATGTGGTTCAGACCTGGGTCTGTTTGCAGCAGGCTAGCATGTCTGGCTCAACAAGCCAGGGTACTGAAGTCATAAGCTGCCAGGGAAACAGGCTCAGTAGTCTCAGCACATCAGGTGGCAGTCCCAAGGGGGTTTCTGTGACCCAACTGATCACACCTCCATTTTCAGTGGAACACACTTTTCATGGAAAAATCTAGAACTGTTGACCACTGGGGAAAGCTCATGAGTGCAGGAACCACATTCTCTGTTACCTTCAGGAGAAGTTGGGTACAGTGTGGTAATGGGGCTTGCCAAAGAACTATTTCTGAGGTCACTCCAGAATCCACTTTTCTATCATATAACATAGATTCAGTTATATTCACCATTAAATAGAAATATAAAGAACTAATGAGTAGAAATAACTATTGTAGCAAAACTTAGCAGTTTATAAATATGAAACCACTGGTATATAACAAATATCTAAATTTAAACTTTACATCATTACAAATATTTACATTGTCACTATAGCAAAGAAAAGTAAACTTGCAGATCCCTTTTGTGAAGAAGAGTGCTAATATACACCTCCGCTTCCAAAGCTATGACAGCACCTCTGGGTGAGCTGCAGAATGGTCCTGGTATCATGGAGAATTTTCCTGGCTTCTATACTACCCCAGTGAACGCAGAGTGCAAAAGAATGAATCCCTGTCTGATCTTGAGGACTCTTCTTTCTGTCTCAAATGTTTGTAACCCTAATAAGGCTGGGCCCGGGATCCCTGGGAGGCTTAATCCCCCAGTCTCATCATTGGTCTTTCAGGACAGAGGCTAGGGTATTCCCACTCAGGAGTAGTCTCTCCTCACTGGCCACTTCTCTGACTCAGATCACTACTAGTGAATTTAAACCACATACAATTTATTAAACATCTGTAAACTAGGGGGAAAACTGAAAAGGTTAAATGATCAAGGAACCTGCACTATAGGTATGGGGAATATTGTAAACAATAGTCTCCTAGGCATCCTTTCCAGGACCTGGATGCTCTCTGGTGATACCATGGATAAGACACCTGCTCTGTGGGTGGCTATACACCTTCAGTCTCTGAGGTAGGACCTGTATTCCCAGTATCAGCCGTCATTTTGTATGCATAATTGGGATGATGTTTTCCAATGTACATTACTTTGCATTTATCAACACTGAATTTTATCTGTCATTTTGTTGTCCAATCACCATGTTTTGTGAGATCCTTTTTAACTCTTCAGTCTGCTTTGGACTTAACTACACCTCTACCCTGCTATAAGGTGACCTGATATAACACGGGTTCACATATAGCGTGGTAGCAGCGGGGCTCTGGCTGCTGCAGGGAGCCAAGTCCCTTTAAATCACTGCTGGAGCCCTGCTGCTGCTACCCCGATATAACAGTGTTTCACCTATAACACGGTAGGGATTTTTGGCCCCCCCACAACTGCGTTATATCAGGGTAGAGGTGTATCTTGAGGAACTTTCTATTGTCTGCTAACTTTGCCCACTTCATTATTTACCCCATTTAACAGATCATTTATGAATATGTTGAACAACAGTGGTCCCAATTCAGATCCTTGGGGGACCCCACTATTTAGCACTCTCCACTGTGAAAAGTGGCTATTTATTCCTATCCCTTGTTTCCAATCTTTGAACCAGTTACTGATCCATGAGGGGATCTTCCCTCTTTTTCCATGACTGCCTACTTGGCTTATAGCTTTTGGTGAGGGACCTTGTGACCTGGACTCTTTGACTATATCCAGTGGATCACTTTTTTCCACGTATTTGTTGACATCCTCAAGAATTCTAATTAATGAAGACATGATTTCCATTTACAAAAGTTGTTGACTCTTCCACAACATAGTGTTCATGTATGTTTCTAAGTCTATTCTTTACTATAGTTTCAACTGGTTTGCCTGGTTACTGAAGTTAGGCTTATTGGCCTGATGTTGCCAGGATCAGATCTAGAGCCTTTTTTTAAAAAAAGGAACCATATTAGCTATCCTCCAGTTATCTGGTACACAGGGTGATTCAAGCAATAGGTTACATACCACAGTTAGTTCTGTAATTTCATGTGCATTTCTTCAGAACTAGTGGTAAATACAATCTGCTCTTTGTGACTTATTACTGTTTTATTTATCAATTTCTTTCAAAACTTCATCTACTGAGAACTCCATCTCTCATAAAAAGAATGGCTCAGGAGTGGAGATCTCACCCCTCATCCTTTGCAGTGAAGACCGATGCAAAGAATGCATTTAGCTTCTCTTCAATGGTCTTATCTTTCTTGAGTGCTCCTTTAGCACCTTCATCATCCAGTGGCCCCACTGATTGTTTCATGGGCTTGATATTCCTGATGTACTTAAAACCTATTTCGCTGTGAGTTTTTGTGTGTTGCTTGTAGTTCTTCAAATTTTTTTTTGGTCTGCCTAATTATACTTGCCAGAGTTTATGCTCCTTTCTATTTTCCTCAGTGGTATTTACCTTCCAGTTTTTAAAGGATGTTTTTTGTATCTTATCACCTCTTTTACTGTGTTTAGCCATGATGGCATTTTTGGTCCTCTCACTGTTATTTTTATTTATTATTGGGGTATGCATTTTGTTTTTTTTTAAAATCCATGCAACTTGCAGGCATTTCACTCCATGACTGTTTCATTTAATTTCCATTTAACTAGCTTCCTCATTTTTGTGTAGTTCTCCTTTTTGAAGTTATATGCCAGTGTGGTGGCTTTCTTTGGTATAACTCCCATTCCAAAGATGTTATATCCTTATGAAATTAAATTTATTTGTAGATCATTTGGGGAGGTCATGTTGTGCCTTCACGTGGTGCTGACAGAATAGGTCCTGTGCCACTAGCTGTTCACATAGCAAAACTCTAGGGTTGGCCCCAACTGAGTTAATAAAGAGAAATTGTTTGGTACCAATATTCAGGAGTATAGGCACTATTGTTTCTTTTCACTAAATGAAATTTTCACTGGCCAAATTTGAGAATTTTATTCTCCAAATATGGCACTGAATTAAGGCTTGTCTACACAAACACTTCATTCTCAGCAAGATGGGTGACTAGCATGGGATAGATTTACACCCCATGTGTCCACATGGTCACTGCTGCTGTGAACAAAGTGTCATAGTGCAGTTTAATCTCTGCTGCTTTGAAAAGGGAATAGATTAAATCATGTTAGGGAACTTTTTAGTGCACAACAGTACAATTCACTTAATGCATGGCAGGCTAGTGTTGGGTGGATTTACACCCCAGCTTGCCACCAATGAAGTATTTTTGGAGACAAGCCCTGAGACATGCTATTTTTTCCTAGCTACTGATTTTGAAATGTGGGGTTGCTATATCTAGTGGTCAGGCAAGTCAAAGGGCAGTCCAGACCAGTGGTCAGAGCTCACACATGAGGTCTGATAACCAGGAGCTCTAATTCAAGTGGAAGATAGAGCAAAGCAGCTAATGGGGTCAAGGGAGGCAGCAAGGCAGGGTCCAAGCAGCACCTGGCACGCAATAGCTTGTTGTTCATAGGAGGCCAGAAAGGAAGCAGGAAGTTAATGTGGTGACCAGTCAATCAGGGTCAAGACTGTGTGGCCAATCAGGCAGCAGGTCATGGAACACTGGAACCTGGCCTACCTGTCTGTGAATTGCCTTGTAATAGGATGAGCTGATGTGGTGTGATGGCCAAGGCTGTTTCCCAAGAACCCAGCTGACCTGGGCTTGAGACTAAGGTTTGACAAGGGTCCTGATAGGTGTAACCTTGCTGGTGGCTACTCTGTATTCTTTGGTTCACACTGACTCAGATTGTTTGAATATCTAAAGAGTCTCCTACAGTACTGTGCCACATATACAAGTCATTTATTTTTCTTGATTTTCCATTTTTGCTATACTATATTTCATTGCTGTATTTCATGTTGAACATGGCTGCCAATTTTCAGCTAAACCAAGTCCTTGTTCAATTTTACTTTTAAAAATTATCTTTTTTAGCCATACCTTTTTATTATTTTATATCATTACTGATCTCTCCCTTCCCCTCTTTTCTACTTGTGCATTAATATGTATGTTATCTAAAGAGGTACTTGTGCTTCATGGATATAATGTGTTTTTCTAAGCGCAATAGGAATTTAGTGACCATTTTAAATGGCTCTGGAAAAGCATGTACGTGTTGCTAGAAAGGTGTTAGACTCAATTTATTTTTGTTTTGCTTTCGCTTTCTTGTTAAATACAAGAGTTTTATATATTCTCCCTAATTAGGCAACACTCCTGTTGAAATGAACAAACTGGGTCTTTGGAGTCAGTAAGTTTTCGTATCCTTTGTCATTCCTTTTCACTTCTCATCTTGCTAAATTACTGGTATACCCTTTAGTATTTTGATTCTCTCATATTTTGCATTGTCCTTCTGTGGTGTGCTTTCTTTTACAATCAAAATTACAAAGTTGACAATGTTATCTACAGCTTTAAGAACTTGAAAGATTTCAGCTCCTTGTACTACTGTAGAAATTTCAGTTTCAGGTCATGATTCTGTAGTTTGCAAGTGCTGTGAGATTTTTCATATTCCCACTTGCACCCAATTATATCCAAATCTTTTTGTCCGTCCAGTGGATGTGTATTACACCTAGTGAGATAAGGAAACAATGATGAGAAAATTCAAGTAAAACCCTCTTTTGAATCATGTACATTATATACTATATTTTTTCTTTGCTACAGTAGCTTATATTGATGTATTGAACACCAATGGAATGTGAGCCTGTTCTCTGTACTTTTGAACCACTGCATGCTTTGTTGTAAGGAAATCTTTCCGTTTTACAGAGTTAAAGCCCAAGTATTGATTTTTCTTTTCTCTCAAGATCTAAAAATCAACTGTAAGGTATCCAAGACACCAATCTGTTTACTGCTATCACTATTAAGCTTTTGCATTTGTGTGTTGCATACTCCTAGCTAATAATTTCCAATTTTAATAGGATTTAAAGCACTGATGATTTGACTAATTAGTGAAATCTATTTCATTCCATGTCTATCTTTGCACATTTTCCTCTAATGAAGACCATGAAGTCACTTTCTGACTGATAAATGCACAACTTTAGTGCCATTTTTCTTCTCTCATGTTTTAATTTTTAATTTTAATTTTTTTATCATTTAATTTCTGCACCTTTTTCCACCCTTGTTATTTTATGAATCAACCATAATCCTTTGGAGATCCTCAGTCCATTATATTTTGTGCATATACAGTAACTTGAGCAGCTAATATTTGGGGTCAGATTCTATCTCACAGCGATTCTACACCAATGCAAGTCCACTGACTTAAGTTATTTCTGGTTTACACCAGGGTATAGATCAGAATTGGACACAATTGTTCAGGTTTTTTTAATACAAGTACCAATTTTAATATTGTTTGTGAATTCTTCAGTTGAGTGTTCTTGGTATTTGAAGGCTGAGTATAATCAAAGTGGAAACAGGTTGCTGTCAAAACTAATGAGACTTGGTGGGATTATTTAAATCGGGAGCTTGGGGGGAAAAAAGACATAGATGTTGAGAAGCATTCAATTTGGACACTATCTGTAAAGGAAAGCAATGCAGAGGTATCTCTGTGTCTAGTAAAGAACAGAACAAACTACAGCAGAACTGAAGGTTGAGATCATATTGCTAAATGATGGAAAATACAGGGTGTCAGAATAAAGTATATTAAATAAAACTAGGCTCCTGGATGAAGATAAAAACTATACGTGTCTGTTTCAGTGCAAGTGTTTTAAAAGAAAACTGAGATGAACTAGAAATCCTGGCAATGGAAGAGGACCTTGACATAATAGGCATTACTGAAACATGATTGAATGATTTTAAAAAATGGATGCTGTATTACTTCTCTATAAACCTGTAGATAAAGGACAGAATAGGTTCATGCATAGGTGGTTCAGTAATGTTATACTGTTCCCAAAATATCCTATGGGGTCTACACAGCTAACGTTTATAGCATGGAAAATGCAACTTTAGTGGATTTAATAGTGAAAGATTGTAAACTTTGGCATATAAAAGGTAAGATGGAAAATGGAAGGGCTAAGATGTTTTGAGAGCAAAAAGCCAAAGAAATAATATTAGGTGTTTCTGCAGTAGAGAAACATCCAAAGATCCCTTGGTCCCCTGGACTACCATGGAGTAAAGACAGCTAAATGAGGGCTTTTCATCATTATTCCCCATGGAGGATATTGGGGAGATGTGTTTATTGGTTATACTCTTTCCAGGCAATGAAGATGAGTTGGTAAAAAAGGAGGTAGAACAAAATAATAAATTAAGTCATCTGGTGTAACAGATCAGACAGTACATATCAGAGTTCTGAAGAACTTAAGCGTGAACTGGCTGAGCTACTAACAAAGCTAGGTAGTCTCATTAAAATTGGCTGACACCAAAAGATCAGAGGGTAGCACATGTTGTGCCTAAGTGTGTAGGGGAATGTCAACACTGCAAGTGAAAGTGTAATTGTAGATCTGTCTGTGCTAGCCTTAATCTAGATAGTGCGGGTCACAATAATGGTGAAGATGTGGTGGCATGGTTTTCAGCACAGGCTAGCCACCTGACAACTAGCTCACTTGGGAATGTACTCAGGTTGCTACCTGTGCTTGCTAGATTAAAACTAGCACAGGTATACCTACCTATGTTACAATTATACCTTCATTTTCAGTGTAGACACAAAGGCATTAGGAGCAATCTTTAGAATTACAGACCAGTGAGCCTTACTTTAGTATCAAAAAATGGGTTGAAACAGTATTAAAACATAATCAGGGAACAGATGAACATGTGATATGATAAAGACAAAACTGACATGGTTTTTGTAAAAATCATGCCTCTAATTCACAAGAATTTTGAGAACATGGCAGCAATCTAGAGTCTGAAGAAGAACCAAAATATATATGTATATATTGTATAAAAAATCATTTTGATTAAACTCCGTAAGAGTCACTCATAAGAAAACTAAGTCACGTCTTTTCTGAATACCATTCAGCTATGTCTTCTCCACTCATTTATTACATTGAGATTATTTCCTTTGCATGAACAGTATTAGAATGGAATTCTAGCTCACAGCTGTATATCTTTGGGCTCTCCCTCAAAGGCTCCCATGCCTATTTGATAGTATTTAGTGACCTCTTGTTTGGGATTCAAACTTAAAATGCCTCTTTCTGGCACACAAGGTTTTAATTCATCGCTTGAGTATTACCAGCAGCAGCAAATCTCAAGGCCAGTGCTGGTCAGATATATCAGAATCAGGAACAGACTATGGAGGCACTCTTATGAGAAATCTGGAATTGAAATATTTCTAGCTTCTATAGGCTGATCTAGCAGAAAGAAAACACTCTGCACAAGGACAGGCATTGTCAGGGTATACAGTTCAAATATGGAATTTCTTTTCTTGTAGTTGAGAGTAAATTTCAAATGCACTTCTATTGAAATGCTGCCCACATATTGGTCTGCATCACTTTATTCCTTTCATTCATAAGAGGGAGAAAGTACACTTCTCCAGCTGAAGTATCTTGCATAGGCAGAAAAAAACAAAAATATGTAGGTTCCTAAGTTTGTGAGTTAGCTTTTTTTATGTGAACATATCTGCACTTCAGTGACAATTTTCTGAGCTCTGTTTTGGTTTGTGTGGGTTTTTAGGTTAGAACAGAGTTTGAGCATATAAATGAGCTGAAGTTTCTTTCCTACCTTAAGTTATGGCCAGCAGCATTTCCCATAAAAAGAACATTACTAAAATTAATTACACTTACATAGGTGAGCTACAAAACATTTCTTAAGTGATAACAGAATGAGAGCAGATTGAGTATTAGCACAACCTTGACTTTATTGACCAACAGGTCAACTTCATCTCCCTCTTAAATAAAACATGAACCAAATTTAAGAATGAGGGTCCCAGAACGATCCAGATATTTAGCTTCTGGTTGAATTCTGTGCCAAATACACCCAACCGTTAGGCTTTCTAAATCTCCCTGTGATTGATATTACATCCTTTCATGCATTATCTGGAAGTTGGAATGTAGCCTGGCCTCCAAAAAAATTGGTAGTTTGGATGCTAATGCAGCCTTGGAGAAATTAGATTTTCTATAAAGCTTTAGTAGCATTGAAGATAAATACAGAGGGTAATAAGCAGCATAATGATCTTAGAATCTGTAGCTTCATCCTATCTAATGTCCCAGAAGACTAATGTAATTTCAGAGGAAAAAGGTACTAAGATGCATCATTTATCTTTCTCTCCCATGCCTGTGCTATCAGCTGAGATGTAGTGCATTAACATGTGAATGGAATTTTTTGTCAATCGAGAGAGAGGGATAGCTTTGAAGACATACAAGGAAACAGAGGTATGTAGACTCAGTTATGTTACAGATTGATACATTTAATATATTAAAACCTTTGAGTTTGAATTACAAATAGAAAGCTGAAAACACATTTCTTATTTACCATATTCCACTCATACTGATTTTTTTCCATATCCTTTTACTTTGAGCTTCCATTTTATAAAGGTCAGTTTAGGAACATAGAGTTCTGAGGTTATATTATACAAAAATCTTTTAAAAAGTCTTTATGGAGTCATTTGAAAATTTTGAATGAAATGACATCACAGATGTAAATAAAGTTAATTGAATTCTGGCATTACACTAACTAAAGAATTTAAGGGCTTTCTTTTTTTTTACCCTCAAGTTTACTGTATTTCTAGAAGCAAATATTTATATGGAATTTTTTATGTACTGACATGTCACTCTCACCATTGTGCAGAAACTGCACAAATCTGTTCCCTTTTTAGATGTATTTTAAGTTAAATATCATAATCCAATATTCAGCACTCATCAGGGGAAATGATGGAACTTACTTTCCCCATAGTTGGACTGTCTTTACAATGGTTTCTTAAATTTTTTCAGAACTACTTCATAGGTTGTACATACTGAAAAATCAGATACCAAAAATGTAACAGCAAAATTGCTCAAGGTATGATCATCTCTTAAAGAATGGTCAAGCTTAGATCTAGGCAATAGCTGTGTATATTCATTAGGAAGTAAAACCTAAAAAAAAACTGAGTATATCTGGTTATTGTGGCTGACTGAGTAAACCTGAGTTTTCATTCTTGCGCTCTTACAACCTCAAGAAGGATACAATAACAATATGTTTTCAGTCCAAGCAACTCATGTTCAGATTTAAGAAAGTGTAAGGAAGAATTCATAGTGTTTCAGCATTAAGCTTTAACTCTTATCTGAAGTTTGCCTGGCTAACTACCTTAACATTAGTCTGCAAAACTGATCTGGAAATCTCGTGAGTCAGTCAGTTCCTAGAATATACCAGATTCTTCTATTCCCAGTGAAAGACAATAGACAATAGTTGCACATGTGGGTTCCTGCTAAAATACTGCGAAGTGGGTAGGGAAGATAAATAATGAGAAGTTGTATTTTTTGGGACCTCAAAGAATTGATACAATGGTAGAGTGCATATAGCAAGATAAAATCTTGCTGTTCCTACTGCTAAGAGGTGAGTTGAAAAGTTTTATTTAATCAATTAGTGAATACACTTTGGCATGGATTGTAGGCAGTAAAATGGAAGTGTTTATCTTATTACTGTGTCATAATTTCCAATTTTCATGATGTAATATTATGGTACTATATATCTAATTCAATAAAGTAACTACTAGTATTTCCTTTTTAGTGGCAATACTATAAAGAAGTAGATAACATCACCTGCTAATGTAGTTCAGTGAATGAAACTCCTCCTCTCATTAGTTTATATTTTAGAATGAGGAACTGGAATGAGAGAGAACACACTTCAGGCACAGGGCTATTCACTACATGTCAAGGTTCCTTCCCCATTCTGAACTTTAGGGTACAGATGTGGGGGACCTGTATGAGAAGCTCTAAGCTTAACTACCAGCTTAGATCTGGTCTTGCTGCCACCATCCAGATTTCTCAGTGTCTGGAACACCCTCTTTCCTCCCCAAAACCACCTTCTCCCTGGGTAGCCTTGAGAGACTTCACCAATTTCCTGATCCAAACCCCTTGGATCTTAAAACAAGGAGAAATTAACCATTTCCCTTCCTTTCTCCCACCAACTCCTGGTGGATCCAGATCCAACCCCCTTGGATCTAAAAACAAGGAAAAAATCAATCAGGTATTAAGAAAAAGGCTTTTAATTAAAGAAAAGAAAGGTAAAAGAAAACCCTTTGGGAGAGATTAGCATACCTGCTACTCTCACAGACAACAGATTCCAAACACAGAGGATGTTCCCCTGGGCAAAAACTTAGTTACACAAAAAATACCCACATACCCAATTTGATTCTTCCTCTAATTACACAAGACAGGTTACAAAGAAATAAACATAAACCTATTTATTCCTTTCTAAAACTTACTACTCTGACAAGAGGCTGGTTCCTTGTTCTTTTTCACTCTGGCTGAAACTGACTAAACAAAGGAAAACTTCCCTCCTTCCTTTGGAAACATTTTGTTCCCCCATTGGTTCCTCCGGTCAGGTGTCAGCTAGGCTAGGTGAACTTCTTAACCCTTTACAGGTAAGAGGCATTAACCCTTAACTGTTTATCTGTTTATGACACTACACTAGGAGTATTGTATTAACAGTGAAGTTACTGGAGCACACAGAAACCCTAGTCATGGACCAGGACTTCATTGTGCTAGGCACAGTACAAATACAGAACAAATAAACTCCTGTCCAGGTATAAATCATGATGAATAAATATAGACACAGCTAAGTGGGGGAGTAAAGTAAATTATGGCTATATCTACATAGCAATGTAAGCATAGGGTAAATGGGACTCTAGTTAGCTGACTTGTCAGGGAAACCTGGGCTAGAGCATCTACATTACATTTTAATCCTAGATTAAGCATTTTCTGACCCATACTCTGGCATTCACCCTGCAGTGCACAGACTCAAGTTAAAGTAACCATATCCCAGAGTGCCTAGTGCCCTCCCCCAATGTTGACATTCTAGCCCTAGGAACATGTTGCACAGTGGGGAAAACTCTACTGTCCACCCTCTTTCCTAACTGGGGTGGTGCTATTGATGGGACTTCAGTGCCCATAAAGAGCACCTGAGTACATGAACAGCATAATTAGCTCCTCTGGTGACTGTCTCAGGAGAATGACTGCAGTTTGAGAAGGCCTTACATTGAACTGCCATGTGATCTGAGAATTGGACTCTCCAGATTTAGGCTGAGTCACATTGGAAGGGAAATATCCATGTGCACCAGTTCTGAGGATAATTAGGACATCCGTCTCCAGGACTGTCAAAGTATTAAAATGAAACTTTGCAATTCTCAATGGGCTGTTCAGTGAAGGTGTGTTTAGTTTAGTCTGTTTTGAAGTTTGACATAAAATGAAAGTATCAGATGAGACATACCCCAGCCTGGCAGCTGCTAGCTGGGGAGAGATGAAATGCATTCCCAGAGCTCGGAGCGCAGTGCGCTCCAGTGATTCCTTATCCCTGGCTCTGCTGCACCTCAGGAGGCAGAGATGAGGGATTTTCAGTAGGCTGCAGGGAAGCTTTGGGGCTAGCTCCCACTCTCTGCCCTAACTGTGTATGAGGCCTGGGTGTGCCTGCACACACAGGCCCAGGGAGAGCAGCAGGAGCCCAGGAGCAGAGCAGGGACCAAGCGCTGCCCTTCAGGGAAGGGAAGCAGCCAGGGGAGGGATGACTCCTGCCTATCAACATTTTGCTCCCTACTCCAGGAAAGCTCCACACAGAAGGAAGGGGGATCTGGAGCCACCATTGTGGGAACAGTAGGAAGGAGGAGTGTGCTCGGTCAGACAGTAATGGTGGTTCTGGCACATTGCACTGGCTGCCTGAGGCATTGCTCCTCTGCTGCCATGAACTGTGGGCTACAATTGGAGAACTTCCAGGACCTGAGTTAAGCTGGGGCCATGTGCACACACAGGAAACCACCGGGGCTATGTCCCAACGTAACACAGGCTTACATCCTCTAGCCCTGCAGGGTCCTGGAATCCTGGATCCAAGTCCTAGTTTAGCAAATTTGCAGTGTGGATGCAAAGGGGAGGGGTTGGCTTGCCCCTGGGCTTAAATTGCTGTGTAGATATACCCACTGACTATATTAGGCTGCTGGTATGAAACCATGACTTTCTGCTATCAAGAGTTTCATAGGCATCATCGCAAAGGAAAGTATTCAGGAGGGCTTTGAAGGTGGATGGTTATGGGCATTGTCTTCCAACTGTGGGGGGCGGCATGGGAGAAAGTACAAAGATGTTTGAAAATGTAACAAGTGAACAGTGGAGGTTGACGACATGGGCCAATCAGAGGCAAACATTGACAGCAAATAAAAGATCATGGGCTCTCATTCTTGAGTATCAAACATGCAGTATCAACCAACCACTTTTGGGGGCCTGATCTAAAGGCCATCAGACAATAGTCCCCTTCACTTCAAGGGGTCTTGGATCAGGCTGTTAATGCAATAGTCTGTTTCACTTGCAGATGCTTCTATGGCTTTGTTCACAGTTGAATGAAAGAGAATCTCAATTTCAGGCCTTGGTGGGTAAAAGCAAAGATATAGGGAAATTTTACAATTCTCATGTTTGCTTTTGGGCTTTGCTTGCAGAGCTTCCTCTTCTCTCCCCCTCTTCCCCCCCCCCCAGTTTAAATTCATGCAACCCAAATATCTCCAAACAAAACTTAATCAAAACCATCAAGTGTTGCCAGTTCTTGGGTTATAAAACCATGTGGAACCCTTAGCTTTACAAAGCTTCTACCTTAAACCCAGAACTTGGTCCAAGCTTTCTGAACAATTTGTAAAATTCAGGAAATGTTTGAATGAATCTTGCTCAAGTCTGGGGTTTTAATAAAAGGTTTGCACAGGTCTAGACCAAAGGCTTTAATATTTGTCTATAGCCATGAGGCCAAATCTGACGAAGTGCTGAACTTCTTGTCCAAAGAATTTACAGATGCTCAACTCCAATCAGGATTTATCTCCACATAAGGAAAATGTTGTTCTGCCAAAAACAGAGTAGATTTGTAGACTAGTTACCTGCTGCTAGGTGGTGGTGGTAACGTATCCAAATGAAGTCTCCTCTATTCTGGCTATTAGATGCATTTTTTCCATTCACATTCATGTCTGAAGTTTAGCAAAAGAGATACCAATTTGGCTAGAAATGACCAAGACCATTAATTAATTGCGGAATTGTAATTAGTTTGAAAACAATGGAAACATTACTGAGAATTCATATCAAACTCTGCCCAGGAGGAAAAACATTTGTTTCTGGGGATTGCTACAATGAGGGTTTTTTCTTTTGTTCATGTAGGTAAATTGGACCAAAACCTAGTTGAGTTGTGACCATCTTATTATTTTCTATATACTCCTAGGAAATTGAAGGAAATGGTTTAAGACAGTCCATTTAGAAGTAATGTACTTAAAATGTGTCTGTACTGTCTTCTGATTCTTTGGCTATATCTACACTGCAGTTGGGAGTGGAGACAGACACACTCGCCCTGCTTTAGCTAGAGCACCAAAAATAGCAGCACAGCTTGAGCAGCCTGGGCATGCACCCAAGGGGTCAGAGGTGGCTTGTATTCGGCTAGTCCTAGCTGCCACCCATGCTATCCTGGCTACTCTGCTATTTGTAACATGCTAGCATAGGTACATAGGAAGCATACGCCCAGCTGCAGTATAGACATAGTATTTGAGACAATTCTGTGTTTACAGCAGGGTAAGTCCTGTATAAGAGTATGAACCATAGCCCACTGAAATCAGTGAGCAACTTTCCATTTATAGCAATGGTCTTTGGATCAGGCCATAACTCCTTTGAATTCAATAAGCTTACTCCAAATTTTGTATCTGAAAACAGAATCTGATCCTTTACACTGTGTCAATTGCAAAAAAGCTAAAATTCATAATATACCAGTGGGACAAATTCACAAAAGCTTTAATGTATGGGATTAATGAATCACTAAAGTACATACTGTTAGGAAAAGAGACTGTGTAGTTTCTCATGGTAAACTGCAGGAAAATATTAAGTGAAAAACGAAGCCTTTCAGGAACTGGGTTTTAAGAATACTATTAGCATCTTACCATCATGTGAATACAGGACAAGAAACAGTAACAGTTAAGATATTAAGTATGATGCATTAAATATCTCTTCCTGAGAAGTCCCTAGGCCTTAGAGAATCATTGCTGGTTAATGTCACACAATGGGTCTGTTAATGGACTTCTGAAATGTTGTTGAGCAAAATGCCATTTAATTGCACAAGGAAATAGCAAACTGTAAAAATGTTCAGCTTCATAACGACAAATCTTTTTAAAGAATATTCTATTTTAAGTATGAAGCACATGCAAGCTAGATTACATGTCTTCAATGAGAATAAACATACAAGTTCCTCCCTCTCCCCAGTGCAGGTGCAGTCTTAATTGAGATGTACTGATACACCAAAACAAAATGAACTCTTACTGGATTTAAATGATTGTGCTGTTAAAATACATGCAGGCATGTTCTTAGAGAATTAACTAGTCTCAAGTGTTGGTTTTAATTTGTCATATTGCCATATTGTTCAAAACATCCATTAAGAGTCTGTGTGAAATACAGAAATTATTGTGAGCTCTTTTTTCTAATTTTTTTTTCTTGCATTCAAGATAAACCAAATGAGGAACAATTGCAGGAGAATCAGTGTACCACTGCCTATCATGTGGACTAATTTTGTCTCATTGTTTCCTTCTACTTCTGTGTCTGTATCTACCTCTTGTCTTGTACTTGTATTTTAATTTCTTTGTTCTGGGTTTGTACAGAGCCTAGCACAATGAAGGCCTGGCTGACTCTGGCTCCTAGGCTATATGGTAGTACAAATACATGTTATCAGATAATACAAGTAAAACACTGTTTTAAAAAACCACTTTGTAGCCATGAACAATTGTTTACCAATTAATACTTAACAAACATCTATTATATATTCTATAACGAAACAATAAAATTGTACATGATAAATCTGTGCCTCCTATTCATCTAACTGCCAAATACTTAAACCATTTGGGATGACTGATATGAATACAACTCTATTGCTAGAAATTAAGAGTATGATTTAAAAAAAATATGGTGGCCTAATTCTGCTTCCACTGAAGTAAAGGGAAATTTTACCACAGGCTGCAGTAGAACTGCAAAACTGTTGAAAAATGCACCCTGAAGTGGTGGTTGGTTAGTCAATAAAGTTCTTGAGTATTTATAGATGCATGTGTCACAAGGTCCACTCACTCCTAGTGGCACTGCCTGCCAGCCATCCTGGGGATTAGCTCCAGCCAGATGTTGAGCCCTGTCCCGGCAGTGTCGTCTCTGTTATCCTCTCACCTCACTCCAGGAACTGAAACCTCCTCTTCATGACTGAGGCCTCCAGCTGGGTCACCATGTGTGTTCCCACTTCCTGGGTATCAACGTCCCTCTTGACAGCTGGGCTCAGGCAGACTTCCTACTCACTGCCCCACCAGTGCCAATTTATCAGCAGCCAATAGGGGGACCTGGGCCCACCCTTTATTGCCAGTTTAGGGGCTCCTCTCATCACCAGCCAAGGTTTGACCTACCCCTGACCTCACTGTTTTTCCCATAGCTATGCTTGCCTCTCGCCCTTCTTGGGGCTTGCTAAGCCGTGTTCCCACCTCCCAGGGAGTGACTGAAGGCTTCTTCCCTCCTGCCCCATCAGTTGCCAGCTTCCTGGCTTATATAGGCCCCAGCTGTTCCAGGGTTAAATCCTTGCTTCTTGTCTCCTCCTCCAGGTGCAGCCTAGGCACTTAATTGGCCTGCTTAACCATCTCAACCTGTCCAGGCCTTTTGTGGGGCAAACACTATTCCAGCATGTTGGTATTGATCCAGTGTGTTTTAAGCATATTCTGTCTCTCTAGTCTAGATCATTGCTAGGCCGCCTGTGGACCACAGGTCACTCACCAGGGTAATCTGATGGTGGGCTGAGACATTTTGCTGACATTGACCATCCACAGGCATGGCTCCTCCCAACCTCCCAGTGGCTGAAGTTGGCCATTCCTGGCCAATGGGAGCTGCGAGAATCAGTGGCCAGCATGTCCCTGAGGCCTGCAGCTCCTATTGGTCAGGAACAGTGAACCGCAGCCACTGGGAGCTGTAGGGGACTGTGCCTATGAACAGTCAACATTAGCAAAATGTCTCGTGACCCACAATCAGATTACCCTGATGGGCTGCATGCAGCCCGCAGATTGCCCACCACTGCTCTAGATGATTATATGGCCTCATCACCATGGTATCTATGCTTCCGACACACAATGAATTTAGCCTCAAAATGCCCCAGTAAAGTAGGAAAGTATTATTCCTATTTCACAGATGGGGACTGAGACACAAAGCAATTAAGTGACTTATCCAAGGTCACATTGGAAATCCATGAGAGTTAAAAACTTGTACTGGGTTTCAGGAAACCTGGATTCAGTACCTTAACCAGAAGACCATCCTGCCTGATTAAGAGGTGGAGTTTTAAGAACTTTAGTCTATGTAAAACTTTGCAGTATACACTTGCAAGTGTTTCTCAGATTACTCCACAACTTCAAAAAATTGGAGCATATTTTGATTGGGCCACACTGTTTGTTTCTCCTAATTGGTTCTTCCCCAGCTATGGAGTGTAAGGTGGCTAACTTTACATAAACATAGGAATCCTGAGACAGTAAATTTAAAGTCAGAGAAGTTCAAAATTTAGTAGTTCTTTTATCTGGAAAAGGTCTCCAAAGGTTGACAGTCCTTCGGCAGTCCATCTTTTAAAGGTAATATCTTCCTGTCCTGAAGGAAAATCTGATAGATGAATGCCTGGAAATTGTGATTATTTTGCTACTACACTGAGGAACCTTTTTTCTTTTCTTCCCCCCCCCCCCCCGCCAATATTGGCAGTGGTCCCTAAGAAAGGGGATGTTCAGTTTCCTGAAGAAGTCTTTGGCTTCAGTCACTGTCAAGGTTCCTTCCCCACTCTGAACTTTAGGGTACAGATGTGGGGGACCTGCATGAGAAGCTCTAAGCTCAATTAACAGCTTAGATCTGTTCTGGCTGCCACCACCCAAGCACTCCCTTCCCTGGGTAGCCTTGAGAGACTCCTCCACCAATTCCTTGGTGGACACTGATCCAAATCCCTTGGATCTTAAAACAAGGAGAATTTAACCATCCCCCCTCCTTTCCCCTTTATTTAAGAGAGAGTAAAGGAGCTGCAGACTGACCTTTTTTAGTAGTAGTTGGGTTAATTTTGTATCCCCAGGTGTTTGAATACTTCTGACACATGGTAGGTATGGAAAAGTGATTAGTGTTTCACTGAATGGGTGCCTAAGGGCATTATTGCTTCTGGCTTGGTCATAGTTGCACAAAAAACAGATATGTATGTGGGCCTCTAAGATTTCTATTGTATGGAGGCTTGCATTCCACTGAGGAAAAAATAGATTGTCAGCTGTGGGAAAAAAGAAATGCTATATTGTTGATCAGACTATGATGCCCTACGTCTCTGTAGAATCTCTCTGATAGCTACTGCAAGCAGTTAAAAAATAGAGAAGGAAAAAAGTGACATTTAAGGGGAAAAGGCTCTGATCAAGACACATTAAAATAAGACTGAATATTGTTCTTGCTACAAACTGATGTTCAAAATTCAGTTTCTCCAGTACTACAAAGATTGTTCCAATGAACCTTATCAAACCCCTTCTGTGCCTCTAATGATAGAAGGCTGCTTTCATTCAGTTGTTTAACATCATGATGATTTCTTTTTTTGCTGAATATTATGCTTCTCCCTGGATTAAAGCCAGATTGGCTAGTGTGAATTAGGCTAGATATAATCAGTTTGCTAAGACATTTGCAAGTGTATTATTGTCATGATGCTGATCAGGTTTCTGGATTTTTATCTTTTCTCCTGAGTACAGTTATACTGGATTGCAAACGATGATCAAACAATTTTTTCTGATCAATAGAGACTGAACATTGGTGGCACTAGAAGGTTCTGAAAAAAGATTTATAAGGTTTACTGTTACAGCCATTCAATCCTGGAAACATGCCATTTGAAATGTCCCTTACAACATTTTGAACTTCCTCAGTTAAAATCTATACTTTACACTGTACTCTCTGGTCTTTGAGAACTGAAATCTTACAGATTACCAAACACATAACTGCCTATGTATTTGTGTTTGTAGAAGGAGTTCCTGAAGGTGCATAAAGTTCTGTTTTTTTCTTTTAAAAATATCTTGTTGCCTATCTGTCTAAATTTTTCATTACAATTGTAGGTATAACTGTCAGACTGGGATATTTTGGAACTCTTACAGCAGATTTTATTTCCAAAATTTTAAAATGTTGGGTTAATGAAGAATCTGCTTGTACCCTAGATGAGATGCCTTTAAGTGGCAAGTGAATTTCTCTAGCTTCATGGGAAGCACAGTGATCATCTGGAAGAGATTTTAGTTTTTCTAAGATCACATATTCTCCTGAAAGATATTTTTTTGGGGTTGTCATATAGGTAATAGTCAATCCACTAGCATATTGCTTCCCACAATCTGTGGTGAATCTGTCAAATGCTTATTTATTTCAAAATAGTCTATATATGTTCATAAATTGAACGTACAAATGCTTTTATTTTCAGCATGAGAAAAATTTCCATCTTGATGTACTGTCTTGAACATGCTATTTTTTAAGACAGATATCCATTTGTGCACCTATTTTAGGGCTTGTCTACATAAGAATTTATTCTGGAATATATATTCCAGATTAACTACTTGGTGGGACACTTATTCTGGAATAAGTGTGTCCACAAAGGGAGTTAATCAGGTACAGCTATGCTTAAAATTTAAATCTTAACTTAATCCAAATTAAGGTAGGATTTATCTGTGTAAACAGGACATAGGAGTGAAAATTTGTTAGCTGTTTCAGTTTTATCATAGATTATTAGGATTGGAAGAGACCTCAGGAGGTCATGTAGTCCAACCCCCAGCTCAAAGCAGGACCAACCCCAACTATATCATCCCAGCCAGGGCTTTGTCACGCTGGGCCTTAAAAACCTCTAAGGATGGAGATTCCACCGTCTCCCTAGGTAACCCAGCGCTTCACCCAGTGCTTCTTCTCCTAGTGAAATAGATTTTCCTAATATCCAACCTAGACCTCCCTCACTACAACTTGAGATCATTGCTGCTTATTCTGCCATCTGCCACCACTGAGAACAGCCTTGCTCCATCCTCTTTGGAATCCCCATTCAGGTAGTTGAAGGCTGCTCTCAAATCCCTCCTCACTCTTTTTTTTTCTCTTTTGCAGACTAAGCTCAGTTCCCTCAACCTCTCCTCAGATGTCATGTGCCTCAGCCCCTGAATCATGTATGTTTGTTCTCCATGGGACTCTCTCCAACTTGTCCACATCCTTTCTGTAGTGGGGGCCCCAAAACTGGACACAATATTCTAGATGTGGCCTCACCAGTGTCGAATAGAGGAGAATAATCACTTCCCTCGATCTGCTGGCAATGCTCCTACTAATGCAGCCCATTATGCTATTAGCCTTCTTGGCAATAAGGGCACACTGACTCATATCCAGCTCCTCATTCACTGTAATACCCAGGTCCTTTTCTGCCAAACTGCTGCTTAGCCTGTCAATCCCCAGCCTGTAGCAGTGCATGGGATTCATCCATCCTAAGTGCAAGACTCTGCGCTTGTCCTTGTTGAACCTCATCAGATTTCTTTTGGCTCCATCCTCCAATTTGTCTAGGTCACTCTGGACCCTATCCCTACTTCCCGGCATATCTACCTCTCCCCACAACTTAGTGAACTTGCTGAGGGTACGATCCATCCCATCATCCAGATCATTAATGAAGATGTTGGGGGCGGGGGGGGGGGAAACAGGCCCAGAGCTGACCCCTGGGGATTCGGCTTGATATTGGCGGCCAACTAGACATGGAGCTGTTGATCACTACCTGTTGAGCCCAATACCAGGTAAGAAATCACAACATTTGGAGTGGAAAATGAAGTCCTTAAGTAATTTGTGTTTAGAAGCTTCCAGGCATTGACTAAGCAGTGTTCCATCAGGACAGAACTTAGATTTTTTTTAGTCTAGAAATTTCCAGGTTTTTTTTCAAACTGGAGATTTAATGCCACATTAAGTCTACTTCAGGAGAGTTTCTGTTTGGAAGGTGGGAGTGATAGAAAATTAATAAATTCATCATGACAGATCTATATATTCCCCAGGTAGTAAGTTCATTGCAAGATATTTGTGGGAGAAAGCAAGAGGAGACATCATTTCTCATTTGCAATGACTGTTACTACAAAGGGCAATGCTTAATGTATTAACATAGTTACTCCCCTTTTTGTAGCATAGAATGCAGAAAATACTTGACCCAACCATTTCCCTCCCTCTCCCCCTATTTAGTATCTTCATAGGTACTTAGATATGTTTCCTGGTTAGGGACTATCCATCATTTCTTTCATTTTAAAAAGGAGAGGATTTTCATAGGTTTTAGTGGGTGGGTAATATCTTCAGTACAATATGTACAGAACTCAAACTACAGAAGAGATGAGATGGGAAATCACATAGTTAATGTCTGGTTTCAGAGTAGCAGCCGTGTTAGTCTGTATCCGTAAAAAGAACAGGAGTACTTGTGGCACCTTAAAGACTAACAAATTTATTTTAGCATGAGCTTTCGTGAGCTACAGCTCACTTCTTTGGATGCATAGACAGGAGATATTTATATATCTAAATATATATATATATATATATCTAAATATATTTATATGTATATATTTATATGTATATATTTATATTTATACATACAGAGAACATGAAAAGGTGGAAGTATGCATAACAGGAAAAGTTATGTTATGCATACTTCCACCTTTTCATGTTCTCTGTATGTATAAATATCTCCTGTCTGTGTTCCATTCTATGCATCCAAAGAAGTGAGCTGTAGCTCACGAAAGCTCATGCTAAAATAAATTTTGTTAGTCTTTAAGGTGCCACAAGTACTCCTGTTCTTTTTATAGTTAATGTCTGTAACCAAACAATTTGTATAAACAGGCTACCATCTCTCTATAATGTTACTCTGATGTACCCTCCACTGATAACCGATTGATTTTTCAATAGTTTGCAGACTGAACAATTAAATAAATAAAATATCTATATTTAACATGGCTCAAACACAGCAAAATCTATTCAAATACCCTGCTGAGGGAAAAATGAATAGACTGATTATTAAATCATCATGGTTAAAACTAGAATAAAGATACAGTCATCAGTTATCATGGAACCAATAATTATTACCCAGACAGTAATGCTTTCCTATTGGATTCTGTTAAGTATAATTTAATCTAAGCAAGATGACATAGATGGTATACTCTCTCCTCTTACTGGATCCTAATTGTAAGAGACGGATCTCTTTTCAAGAGCTATGAATTTTAATGGTTATGTATAATTTAGATCATTCAATGCTTCATTTTAATTTTATCGACTGAACCTTGTAAATTGGATGGCTGAGTGAGAGTTGGAACTGAAATTGTAACCCTGTGTAGTAGACTTGGATGTAAGAATCAATAGTTGGGACCCTGAAGAAAGTAAGTATTGTAACTGCTCTGAGGATATTGGATCTAGTTGTAGGAAAATAATAGAAATAGTTTTCCCCTAAATTAAGCTAGACTGCTTTCAGTCGTGAACTCCAAAGGTTGATTGTCATTACATTCTAAAATATGATGCTGCTCATTGATTAACTCATTATGGAATGTGCTTAGTTCCTATAATAAACTAGTTAGTTAAATGAAAAATATTTAAAAAAAACTTTTTTTAAATATTTTTCATTTAGCAAATAGAACTGCCATGTTAAATGCCAGCATTGATTTCTCTCTCCCTCTCACACTAAGACTATTTCCTTTCAGTTCATTTTTTTCTGCTATTGTCTAAGAAAACCTCAGTGCTTCTACAAGATGGTTAAACATAAAGATTTGTGCTCCTTTAAAATCTTCAAGGTTGCTGAATGTAGGATAATATACCGAATGCTTTGCTGTCTGAGAAGTTTCTTTACTATATTGAATGCAGTTGTGTCACTGGAAAAGTGATAGTTTCTGCCTCTTTGAGTAAAATCTCTGTGCCATGGCAATCTGTAAAAACAGATTGCCTGTATTTAAAGTTATGTAGGGAGAAAATTACAGGGTGGGAGTGAAGGCCACCTCTTGCAGGTATACTTGGCACCCTATAGGCTCTCTATTTTAAATCTATTTTCTTTTGCTAGTAGTTTAGAGATCTATTCAGGAAAAAAATGCATTAAAGTGGGGTTCTCTACTTCAGGGAGAACCATAAGTTGTATATATCTGACAATGGTTTTCTAGGACTTGCAGACAAGTGTTCGATATTGTATGAAATTAGCAGCTGCTGCTACTCAAGTCTCAGCAGTCACTTGATCTTGAAATCTGTCTAGCCTTTCAGTTATTTGGTGCAAATCAGATTCTCAGCTGATTTAAGTTGTCATACCTCTATTGACTTCAATAGAACTATGATAGTTTGTACAAGCTGAGAATCTGCCTTCAGTGATTTTTGAAAACTACTCTCTAATTTGCTGTGGTCAAACTTTAGGTAATATTTTGTATGATCCTGATGGTCAGAGTACCAGGTTTTGCAAACTGCATAGTTCTGCTATCTTGAATATCTTATTTTGGAGCTAATGTTTTTCATATCAAACTTAAATTTTCTCTCCTAGTGCTCAGAAAGGATTCCATAGAAGTCTGGGAATCTAATTCTGTGATATAATCAGTTGTGGAATGAAATTTAGATTCTGGATGGGGATCCAAAAGACCTAGTGGGCATCTAACAAACACTTGCTTAGTTGCCATATTGCTTCATACAGTCTCCAAGTCTAAGGGTAATGGTGGAATATATTTTTTTATCAATTTGCTATTGTAAACACTTATTAGGAGATCTGAACTGGGTGTCTTGCACAGACACAGGAATAATGGGGGATGTTTAGCACACTACTTAGAAATAGTACTCCAGAAATGTCCTGCTGGAATTCTGAACCAAATATTTTTCCCCCTGTCATTTGGCAGATGGAGCAATTAAATAAGAATATAAAATTTAGGGGGATAAAATCGGCCACTCTAATGTTCCTGCTCTTTATCTTTATTCCACTTTTCCATTCATCGTCTCTAGAAATAAATGTAGGTGTCTCTTTGACCTTATTTCTTCCCACTGCCTTCCTCAGTAATATACTGTTGCGCAAACCCTGAAATGTTCTAAATCATTGGTTTTCAACCTTTTTTCATTTATGGACCCATAAAGTCAAATGGAGGTGCACAGACCCCTTGGGAAATCTTAGACATAGTCTAAGTTTGAAAATGATGGTTGAAAACCACTGTTTTTAAATGAATAAATCTAAGGCCATGTATGCCAGCTACTCTGAGTCTGCAGAGAACCCATGCACATTTGCTGTGGCAATTATTTCCACACTGGAAGTTCACAGGTGACACGGAGAAGAGATGTGAACAGGTGCTTTACCCAACCTGCTCCAAGGCAAATTCCACTTACTGTGTAGAGTCAAAATCCACACTCCTTTCCTGGGGTTTGTCTTTATTAACAAAGGAACTAATAAGCATAATGTTTACTAGGACTGCTCAACTTCAGACACAACCCTGTTCACCTCGGACTTGCCTTTCTTACTCCTGAATTTGCTTTACTACTCTAACATCTAGGTGGGGGTTAAAGAACATCCTTCCTCAATGAATCTACTTACCCCTTTTCCAGCAGGATCTACTTCTAACAAGTGAGGGGTTTCTGGCAAACACTGGTAGCCTGATCTAGGATTCACCATGTTACAAACTACTGTGGGGGAGGGCAGTGGGCCAGTAACTGGCTGCAAGTTGTTCACAAGCTATCTTGGCCCTGCTCAACAAGTTGGAGCAAATAATGTTTTCTGTTAGCTCCCCTATGTTGCAAGACAATTTCAACTAAGCAAAGTTGTTTTACATCAACTCAGTGACAACTATAGGCACAGATGTTCTAGACAATCTTTGGAGGAGAGGAAGTGTTGCAGCCTCCTATGAATCAAGTTGGCACTAAGGATATACCAATTTGCACTGTAAAATAAGTATCTTGGCAGATACTCAGACATTGACTGCCTCATCCACATAGCATGGATCTTCCCATATGGGAGGGACTCTGGAGGAAATAATTCAGAGAGAAAGTGATGAATGTATCTGTATGTTCTTGTGTCTCAGAGGAAAAAAAAGTTAATGTGACAACACTGGAATCAGTGGCAGCAGGTGAGCTGCCTCTGTCCTCTCTTCCAGGAAGAAAAATGTGATTTGATGAACTAGTGCTTGCTTTTTCCAGAGATGGTGACTGTGGCAATCCGTGAACTAAGGCTGGGAATTTATGTGACAGTACTCATTGCTGTGAGTGCAAACAGAAACAAGAGAGAAGGGGTAAGGGTAAAGAGGGGATATGAGAATGATTAGCTCTCCCTGATTAGCTAGAAGGGAGCACTGTGACATGAAGTCCTACACTTAACTGGGATTTCGACCAGCCTCTCCTTCAAAAAATAAAATTGATCTGGTCATCACCAGATGTGAACAGCTGGGACAAGGATGCTAGTCTTGAGATCCCCATATACCCCTGGGCACATACCAAGGGCACAGGTTTGCAAAAAGTGGCTGTCCATTTTCTGTGGGATGTGGGATTTTGATAGGGCCTGGACATACATGTTTGAGAGAGAAGAAAATAAAAGGGAGAGAACATGGACAAAGGTGGAACCCCACCCTCCCCTGAAAAGAGTGCAGCTGGGAGATGAAACAGATATGATGAAGACCAGATATGATGCATGGCAAGAGGAAAAAACATGTTTCTTTGCCTATGTGCTTTTGTGTATATCACTACCTGCATAAACTCCAGTTAGGATCAGGCCCCACTGTATTAGGTGCTCTGCAGGCAGACACAGCGAGATTCTCAAAGCTCAAAATATAAATAGTCATAGTGGTATTCCTCAAGTAAGTGATTTTTTTTAAATGTTGATTTTGTTGACTTGGTCTTTTACCTTTTCAGGAGTATGTATGCCTAGAACACCAACCTACCCAAGGCAAGCACTGCTCACGCTTTGTTTGTTCAGAACGAAGTCCTATTTGCATTGCCTTTTGCACCAACTAGTCTTACTATCCCATTCACTCTTACCTTCCTTATTTGTGGCCAGTGTCTTTTAGTTTTGACCCCCTTAGAAATATAAATAAACAAAAGGATCTTTTATTGACTTTATTTCAACAGTCTATGCAGCAATTTAAATTGACCCATATTTTATCCATTTTTTCTTTCCTTTTTGTCCAGTGATTAATACCACAATCCTTGGTTTCTAATCTCTGTACATTTTCTGTTCAAATAGTATCTAATAACTCAAGTCTGTAGAAAGAAGTTTGGGATTTCTTTTGGATTTTAGTGACAATGCTAACATTGGATGGTTAAGGATTATTTGAATCCTGATACTCCAATAAAAGGGAAGCATAAGGCATTAGAATAACTTTTGCAATTGAACCCAGGACTCTTAGTGATTTCATTAGTTCTAATTATAGCTAATTTATTTAAATTCCCATGAAAATAACTTAATAGCCTGGAAACTATTATATTGTGCTTAGTTAATTACTTTTTAGTAAAAAAAGAGCAACTGGGGGCCAGTGTAATAGTGCAGCAAACGAATGCATTAGTCACTTAGACTTGCTATTGCCGAAAACAATGGCTTGAGTCTCAGTACTGCTGGTCCAGTGACTAATTAGTTCTTACAGCTAAGGAATTGAATCACGTTTTGGAACCTTAATGCTGGCATTTCCTCTCTGGGAGGAAGATTATAAAGATCAATCAAGGACACCTCAGTTTAGAAAAAGCAAAATAGGAGTTGGATATGCTGGCAAAACAGGGTTTGGATCCTACAATTTGACTGATTGTGAGTAAGAGTTAATAAGCCAATGAGTCTTACTGAATCTGGGATTTGTGTAAAATCATCTTGACTGAAGGCAAAGTGATCTCTTCGGAGCGTAAGGGTTTGCAGGAATGGCAACAGTAAAGTCTAGTAAATTATCTCTGCTTTCATCAGTAGAACTTATCCTGAAAGAGGATATAGGGGGTTCATTGGCATGAGGTTCACTTGATTAGTAGAGGGAAGCTTGTGGGGGGTGGATGGGAAATGGTGACCTTTTCATACAATAACTCCCACTACAAGATGTCGTTTCTTAAAGTGACTCTTATCAAGTAGCATTTTTAAGAGTGATTAACTATTTTTTGCATTTTGTAAGTTGTCATTAATTACCTGTAAGAACCTTGAGAATCCAGAAGCACTTCCTTTCCCATTGGTCTAATTCTGTTTTACTCAGAAAAGACTGGTTTCCCCTTTCCCTATCCTAATTATACTGAGGAGTGCAAGCTAAGGGCATGAATTTAGAAACTTTACTCCGATGAGTAGCCCTTAAGCCTGCTTGTAAGTAAAGGCAACCTATAAGGTGTGCAAACTGAGCAGCTGGGGAAGGAAAAATAAGTGTCAGCTACAGAGCACTTCACATCCCCTAGCTTTAGTTCCAAAAACAAAACTCAAAGGCAGAACAAATCACCTCAAAGTACTGGGTAATAGAGCTAGGTAACTTTTTTTCAGGTGGATAGTTTATTAACTGAAAGACTGGTTTGGTTGACTCAAAACTATTCAGGAATTTGACATGAATTTAGTGGATAGTTTCTCACACATCCCCCTGGGGAACTTTGGCATCATTCAAAATATGGAGAGGGGGAGAGCACTTTTATAACCATTTAGCCCAGTGGTTAGAGCACTCACCTGGGATGTGGGAGACTGGAATTCAATTCCCTGGTTGGGGAAGGGATTTAAAGTGCAATGACTATATATTGTCATTATAAATGACTATGAATTGTCACTATGTATGACAATAGTTATTGCCCCAGGCAAGGGGGGAGAGTGACTCTAAAGCTTGGTGGTTAGGGCACTCACCTATCAACTGAGACCCAAGTTCCTTCTTCAAATTGTCTGAAGAGGAGACATTGAAGATCTGTTCTAGAATATCTCATAATGCGGTGACTATGAAACTCTCTTGAAACGTGGCAGCCACAAGTTCATAAATCATTCTTCACATCAAGCAGAAGAGGGAATGAAACCCAGGTCTCCCACATACCAAGTGAGTGCTCTAATCACTGGGTTAAAAGTTAAACAGTTCTTTTGGGGGGTTGGGGACAATTAAATGATTCATGTCAAACTCATAATAGTGTTGAGTTGACCAAAACTACTATTTTGGGAAATAAACTTTGTCCAAAAAATGTCCTTTTCTGAGTGAGAAGTGAGTCTGTTTAAATATAAAGGAACTTCCAAATTGATAAATTCTGTGCTAACTACCTGATAATGATATTTAAAATTAAATTAACTGGTTTAGGACAAAGAGAATATGGTTGGGGGGCCTGATTCTGCTCTGTTACACCATTCTAGTTGAGTAGCTATTGAACTGAATATATTTACTGGTGTGTAAGGAAAATTAACATCAGCTGCTCAATCTCAGTACATTGGGCTGGATTCTACAGAGTTCTGATTATCAGAGGGGTAGCTGTGTTGGTCTGGATCTGTAAAAGCAGCAAAGAGTCTTGTGGCACCTTATAGACTAACAGACGTTTGGGAGCATGAGCTTTCGTGGGTGAATACCCACTTCGTCGGATGCATCTGATTGTCTCCTACAAGGTGCTAAGCCCCAAAATAAGCAGGAATATTTGATTCTACGTAGTAGGAAAGAGTTACTTCAGTTAGTTTAACTCCCCATAGACTGTTTAAAAAGAATGATAGAAGTTGTCCATCAGGACTTTGGCAAAACAATGTGTCTTATCTTAGTGTTAAATGCTGTACCAAGGGCAAAATACTAGAAAAGTGGCTGAAACATCCTATAAGTAAAACTGTACAGTAGAAAGCAGACAGGTGACAAGGTGAAAGAATATCTAACAGTAATCAAGAAGAGGAAAGTTATCTCCTTTACAGTCTTTCACATCAGAAAATGGAGCTGCTCTTTGGCCTATGTGCTAATTGACTGCCATGCAGTAATTGAATGGAAGATTGAAATTGAACACATGGGACTAGCTCTTTTCTCTTTTCTTCTCCCCATCAGTTATGATAACGTGGAGGCTTTTGTCCAATGTTCTCTAACTTTGCAATGATCTGTCTGAATATTTTTAATTTTTTCTTCCAAAACCATTACCTATGTGTCAGGCAATATAAACCAGACTTTAGGTATTAGCAGTTGTCTCGGAGTTACAAGTAGTCTGGCACCAGAGTCTATTTCTGTCCCACAAAGCTGCCTTTAGCTTTTGAGTTGAAATATTTTCATTTCTATATTTCTCAAATGGTGAGGATTGCTAGGTTGGGGCTCTTGTCTGGGTGTTTGTTAAAGTTCCATAAATGTCTATATGGCCATTGCTAAGCTATCCCAACATGAGGGAAACCAGGGATGGGTATTTCACAATTAACTATTTTTAACTCTGAACATAATTTTAAGTTTTTGATTTTGCTAAATTTAAAAGATTCCTTAAGAAATAAGGGAAACAAACAAGTAATGCATAGCACATGCACTGAATAGGTTGAAGTGAACAGAAGATGTTATCAAAATATCCATATTTATATAATTTCAGATCCAGTATTTATGTGGATAAAATATGAAAAGGATCAGAAATATTAAACATGTCAGGTTCTTAAACAAACAAAAAAAATTTAACTTAGATAATGACTCATTGCCAATTTCCTCCATTACTCAAAGAAAAAGTTAGTTGACTCTGCTCATACATCTTGTTAGGGAAGAGCCTGTGTAAATGGATAGCCTTGTCTGAACTTTTGGGCCAACAGGGAACAAATGTCCAGAGGTGAATACCACTCAATGAATACACAGTTGGCCCAAGTGCCCCCAGTACTATAAATGGCCACCATATAGGAGAGAGGCAAGACCTCACAATAAACATAATGGAAAACATTCAAAGGAATCAAGGGGAAATGATTACATGCAGGCTTGGGAATTTACTTAAGGTGATTCTTTCATCTGTCACCCCATTGTTTTGTCTTCCTCGGTCAGTCTTCTAGACTATAAGTTCCTTAGTGTTGGGGCTGTCTTTCGATGTCTTCTGCTTGATTTTGTGCTGTGGTGTTTAAGTCTGCTACAGGCAGGTCAAAGTCTACACATGAGGTGTAAGTAAGAACTAGAGTAGAGAAAGGAATCACTGCTCTTCAACTCTGGGGTGAGGCTCCAAGGCAGGGGCTTCTTTTCCTTGTGGTAGTGTCAATGGACAGCCTCCTCTGGAGCATCCCCTTGTGGCATCAGGACTGCCCTGCAAGCAGCCCCTCAATTCTGTTTCCCCTCTTGGTTCCTCAATAAATTCAGTCTTATACAACTCCTGTAAGAAGACCCACTCTTTAGGATCTGGTTTAACAACTTAAAATTCAAAAAATAAATACTGGTTTTCCCTCCAGCCTTAAACTGGGCACAGCTCCAAAATCCACAGGTGTCTCAGGTCTTTCTTTTCTAGCAGGTTACTCTCAGCCCTTTCTAGCTAGGGCAACTTCCCTGGTCTTAGGGTCTTCCCTGCAGGAGCCTTTCTCACTCAGCACTCTAGCTACAGTTTCCTGAGCTCTCCCTTAGCTTTTCACTGCCCTTTAGAGGACAACAGCTGCGCGCGCTCGCGCTCTCTCTCTCAGCAATAGTAATCAGGGGCAAGCCCCACCCTGTTAGCAACAGATGTGTACATAATATCTTGTTTTTAACTGCAGGGAGGAGAAGCAACCACATAGGACCTCTGTACATATCCTATTCAGTGTAACAGACAGTGAGAGGAAAAGTAGAAGCAGACGCTTTTTAGGCAAAGAAAATCGATAACCATGTATGTAAGACAGCTATACATGGATAACCAACTGATGTTTGTTTTATAGTTCACTTTTTAAAAAAACTTTAGCTCTGCACATTGCTGGCTTATGTTAACAAATGTTCTTATTTTTCTTTGCCTTGTCCTCCCTCACCTGCTCTTTCTCATTAGTACTGGGTTTGACTAGCATAGACACACACTTAAGGTGTGTGTGTGTGTCTGTCCGTCCGTTTCCAGTGGTTTGAGCATTGGCCTGCTAAACCCAGGGTTATGAGCTCAATCCTTGAGGGGGCCACTTAGGAATCTGGGGCAAAATCAGTACTTGGTCCTGCTACTGAAGGCAGGGGGCTGGACTTGATGACCTTTTAGGGTCCTTTCCAGCTCTGAGAGAGGTGTATAGCTCCATATACTTATATCTTTATTTAAAATGCAAACTATACCCATCCCAGGAAAATCCCTGAAAGTCATTGCATCTCAGACATGCCTTTTGGGGGCAAGTACTTTGGGTTCCCTCCCCCACCACAAGCAAAAAGGGATGGGGGAGGGAGGGGAAGGGAAGAGAAGGTTAGCAATTTGCTGCTAGCCTCTACAAGCAAATAATTACAATTCCCTACCATTCCTGCACTGACTGGTGTGTTGGATCTACCCATTACCCAGCACTCCCCTCCCCTCTATTCCAGGATGCATCTGCTGATCCCACATAGCCGGGTATGTGGTCCAAGCAGCCAACTCAAGTTAATAGTATTATTTCTCTTTACTCCCCTGCACTGTCATGTCAAGTCACAGTGCAGCCCTTGGTGCACAAACTACTCTGAGCACCTGAAATCAGATTATTTCACTTTTGACAGTGTGCATGTGCAAAGTTGAATTCAGGCTTTGACCTCGGTTATTGCTAATTCAGTTCTTTTGTCATTGATTTATCCAAGTCTCATTTGTCTCAGTGACTGGTTATTTCTTCCTTGTTGGAGAGGACAATATCCAAAATCGTCTCATCTTGGTTGCCTTTTGACTTTTTTTGGATTTAAGAATTGGTTTTCAGTACATTTCGGAAATGAGATGATTGGAGTGTTGCAGCAAACTCTGGTATTTGGTTATCACTGTTTAAGTGCTTTATCAGTTCCTTTGCCCTGGTTTGGAGGTCTTCATTTACTGTATTTAAATAAGCTTAGAAATCTTTTAAGCAGATGTGCAATAGCACTCATCAGTGCCAAACAACCTCTGGCCACATTTCTTCTTCTTTCAGAGTGTTGTTCCCATTGTTATCACTAAAGAGAGGAGTTTCATAGGTCCCTAGACTTTGAAAAGCTCTCTAGAGCAAGAAAAGCACAAAGAAATAGTGGTATATCCTGAATTTCACTGTTAATACTCTCGGAGAAAAGGTGGGGTTCTCTGTTTTGCTTGTTTAAACACTAACCTGATGTATAAATGAAACTGATTACTCTAAATGAGGTAATTCTGGGAACGCAAAATACATTACATTTATAAAGAGCAATGAAATAAAATGAGTCACCAAAAACAATTCAGACACCAGACTGTAGATGAATAATTTGTAGTGAATTTTCATTAACCCTGAGCACTACTTCAAGCAATTATAAAACATTATTACAGTTGTTTTAAACTTATAAATATGCTCTATAGAGTTGCACATCACTGCAAAATACTTTGTTAATTAAATTATGTATTGTAAAAAAACTACAACAAAAAGCCTGCTTAAAATATTTGAAACTACCAAAATCAGAAAAAAGTATAGTTTAAAACATAAATAATTGGCCAGATTGTGGCCCTAATGATGACCCCAGGCAGGGAATTAAGGAGGCAGACAGTGTCCCCCTTATACCTGTGTGACACATGATGCAGGTAGCTGGAGCAGCACTGAAGACTGAGTCTCATCTGACTTTAGGAATGAGATGGTGATTCTGTGTGCTTTTGTGGCAAAGTCACAATTTCACCCCATACAGATGCATTAATAATTCTAAATCTTTGCAATTCTACTTCAGCCAAGGATGTCAAATTGCTTTAGAAATGCATAAAGTAAGCCTCACAACACATCTCTATTACCTGGTTATAGAGATGAAGAAACTGAGACACAAGGAGGTTAAGATGAAAAATTTCAAAAGGATTTACCTAATGTTACGCAGGTATGATGTGGCAGAGACAGATCCCAACACCTTGCAGACCTGGTGTTCAAACCACAATGCCATCTTATTTTCCTTTGCTATCAAAGCAAGCAAAACTCATCCACATGGCAGGTGCTCAAACTTAAAAAAAAAAAAAAAAAAAAAAAGAGAGAGAGAGAGAGGGTACCTCTCTTTTTAGTGATTTACTTGTAACTTCTCTCCTGGAATCTGCTGAATGCCTGGGCTAGTAAGGCATCCTGCAAAACATCTTTTTGGCTGATTTAGATTTTAGAGAGCATTCAGATTTTAACATTACAGTTCTTAGTAGCCACTGCATCCTTAATTTAATCTGCCATTTCCTTTGGTCCAAGATCAGTCTACAAGTCCTCCTTTTTTTTTTGTCTTATCAGGAGCTGTCTGGGTGAGACATTTTTATTATGGAGAAACATTTGCAAAATCCTGTTTTTGTTTCTTTTGCAGAGGTTGTTTGCTGTTTTTGCCACCATCGCACCCCACCCCACTAAGAGGGGGGGTGTTTGTTTTTATTTTATTTAAAGAGCAACTTGGCACTTGTATCATGGCTTATGTTTTCCAAGTGTTGGAAAATACTCATTAATTTACTATTGTAGAGCAAGGTTATGCCTGGTTCCTTTGCAGGTGCATGAAGATGGGGAAGAGGCACAAAAAGGCCTAAGGATCACAGGGCTAGACACGGTAATAGTCCTTGTGCATTCTGAGTTCAAGGACTACACAAGGCAATTGCTACTATCAAAGCTAGCCAGTCTAACTGGGGTAGCGAGGTACAGGCTGCAGGAAAAGCAGATATGAACAAATGTGGTGGATAGAGGATACTTCCTAGGCTTGTTTGAAAATCTATCAAACTTTTTTGACAAAGTTGTGGTTCTGACTAAATGAAAATTTTTATAGAGGATATCTGGTTTCCTGGACAATTTTTTCCGTAGAAAAACCAAAAAGAATAAATGTAAATATATTCAGTTTTTAAATGTTTGGTTTTTCCGTTGAAAATTTAGAAGAGAGGTCTATTCTCACTTTAATACAAATGTTCTGTAGGAAGAAAATGTTCTGATTTTCTTTGTTGCTTTTTTCACTTGAAATTGCACAATGCAATCGTTGTACAGTTTGTGGCATAACAATGAAGTGGGTTTTAGCCCTTGAAAGCTTATGCCCAAATAAATTTGTTGGTCTCTAAGGTGCCACAAGTACTCCTCATTCTTTTTGCTGATACAGACTAACACAGCTACAACTCTGAAATCTGTAAGAGTTTTGACTGTAAATGGCAGGTTGGCATGAGTTACTGTAGAAATATTAAGTATAGTAATTTAGGGCCATGCACAGGTTGAATTGTCACTGACAACTGGAAATGCTGTGCATATGTGGCTTGGAATATCAGGCTCTAGGTCAGCAAATGTTCAGTGGCTTTTGTGTGATAATCTGAGACTGTGTGCACCCCCTCAAATATTATGTCACCGAGACTTGAGTTTCCACTGGGTTATTAAAACTCTATCCATGTTGAAAAGTTCAGAATACTACTTCAATACATGTTTCTATAACTGTATTTCAGAGACTGTTTGTTTGCTTTGGTGGGGAAATACATTCTTCAAAGGCTGACTTACAGTCAAAATGAGTTGCGGCATTTGCTTCCTGGACTCTTTTTAAACACTAATTTTAAAGTTTTTCACATCATTATGGATAAGGGATTTTGATATAACTTGAGAGATTCTTCCTTTGCTGATTAGTATGTACAGTACTCTGGGGGTTTTCTCCTTCAAAGCAGACTTGCCTTAGATCTTTAATCTAGCTCTTTTTTTTTCATTATCAGCCATTCTCCTGAGCTTCTTTACTTAGCAACAGTCCATCAATAGCTACTGTGTAGAAAGGATGGAGTCAGGCAATATACAAGAGTTTAATGGTACTACACTATTTTCCTAGTCTTGTTTTGTTCATGGACATCTTTAGGTGTCTTCATGATCTCAGTGAAACTCCCTTCAACTATGTTGCTTACCTTGGAATTTGCTTTGGCCCACCACTGCTTGGCTCTGATGTCTCTGCCCTCTGTAGTCTTTCATATTCTGAACTGCCACTAAGCATTCTGAATCTGTTCTGCTCATTCACCAAAATACCTTCTCTGTGCAGGCCAGAGTAGCTCCCTAAAGTTTGTAGTGATTACATTTTAAAATGCTTAAAAATAAACAATACATACATACATCTGAGCTCTCTAGGGAGAAATGGAAACTCACTTAATGTGAATGACCTGGTACATAGATTAAAAGAGTAAGGAAAATGAGAGAAAATTGCTGGGAAATAGAATGTAAATTGTGTGTAATTTATTTATTGGCCAGAACTTCAATGATTTTGAAGGAGCTCTGATCCTGATGTGTATTTATTACAAGGTGTAAAGGTGTTCTGGCTCATTAAAGGTTCTTGTCTATCACATGACTGATCTGGGCAGGGTTCTAAAAGGAAAAGGGTGGATGCATCCTCTTTTTCCAGCTGGCAAGACCTTGATTGGCGGTTATCCGGTAGCTTGAGTTGGTTTGATCTGGGTTTAGGGTTTTGATTTTGGAAATAGTCAGCCCTAAGGAAGGCATGTGAAGTGATCAGTAGTGGGGACTTTCATTTTTATTTTTCCAGCTATTGATAAGAGAAAGGGGTGAGATACAATGTGCTATGGGTGAGAAGACTACGTACAGGATCAAATCCTGGGAACAGAGCTTTGAGTATATGGGGTATGCACTGAAAAGGCTTAATGAGAGAGGAAGCAATTCTTTCTTTGGACAGCAGAATGGAAGAACCCCTTATTTTTTCAACAAACTGAAGTGGGTCACTTAGAGTATATCTACACTGCAATTAGACACTCACAGCTGGCCTATGCCAGCTGATTCAGACTTGCAGGGCTCGGGCTGTTTAATTGCAGTGTAGATTGTCAGTCTTGGGCTGCAGCCTGAGTTCTGGGACCCTCCCACCTCAAAGGATCGTAGAGCTTGGGCTCAAGACCAAGCAAGAATCTCTACACTGCAGCTAAACAGCCCCTGAGCCTGAGCCCAAGTCAGTTAGCATAGGCCAACTGTGGATTTTTAATTGCAGTGTAGACATAGCATCAGTCTTGACCATTACTGAATGGCAACCTTTTTGAGATGGAAGGAATCGTGTAGCACCAAAATATGGCATTTCATTCAGACTTGTACTGGGGAAGGTCATAGTGGTATAGTAGTAATCTAGCCTTTTTTTTTTTAAATTGGAAAGGCTAGTTTTATCACCATATCTGACTTTATTCTGTGTCAGAAAAAGATCAAATGTGTTAAGACAGCTGTCAACACTTTTGTCTTCATTTGATTCAATAGTAAATATTGGCTTTTTAGCATCTATAAATAAAACCTGGCCTTACAATGTGCTTGCAAATTACTTCTGAAGACTTTCATCTTTGATGGAAATGAAATACAAGTCCAATGCAGTCAGTGGAGTTTTGCTTACTTATATTAGGCATGAAGTGTGATCCTGAGTATGTAAGAAGAGAATTCTTGATGTCATTTACCCAACAGGTGATACTCGCCTATTCTGAGTAGAATGTAAACACTGAGTCTTGAGCTATGCCGTGGTCTCTTGCAATGCATTTCAGTCTAGTGACCTAGATTGAAAAAATAAGAATGTCAAGTGAAAACAGCCACAGAATATCTGTCATGAATGGTGATTACCAGTCTTGATCAGCCTTGGAAAAGCCTGGTGAAGAATACAGAATGTATTTTGTTCAGGATGGCATAAGCTAATCAAACTATTTATACAGTACATGGCATTACACTGTAGTGAAGTGATATTACATACTTGATTCTGTTTTGTCTACCTTTGATTAGAAACATACTGTACCTATATAGAATTTACCCAGTTTATCATGGGAAAGAGTCAGTTTGAAGGCCAAAAAAATAAAAATTTCCAAAATGTTTCAACATTTCAAAAAGGAAGTTCCATTTTTCATGTTGAAATGATTAAAAATAATTCTCATTTTAAAGTGTATAAAAAAGGTCAAACACAAAACAAAACATTCTGATTAACCCACTCTGATTTTCTTTTCAGATTTCCAATATGCAATAATTCTTGATATTTTGAACTTTGTCCCAATTTGGGAATGAACTTCTCAATATCTGAAAAATTCTCATGGTCCACCTCTATTGAGGCCAGTGATCTTAACCTAAGATCAGGATATTTATTTTTTTTAAAAAGTCAAAGCATGATAGAACCTAAAATTAAGATTTAAAGAAGCCCAAAGAATTGTCCAGGCAGCATATGGCTGGACACAGCTGGATGAAAACGGACATCGTTATCAATGGGTAAATGATCCAAAGATGAGAGGCTGACTGAAGAACATATGCTATAGCTGCTATCACCAGGGCTGGCCTTAGACCAAATGGTGCCCCAGGTGAGGGGCATCTTTGGCGTGTGCCTCCCCTTCCATGTGTTTAAACTTTTAAATACCTTACTTTTAGCCCATTTCATGACTTTGGACAATTTGCATGCATGATTTATCCCTGTCATATAAGATAAATTTGAATGCTAGGATCTGTAAATCTATATTTATGCCATATATACGTAAATATGAAATACCTTCAAACATTCTATTTTTCCTTTTGTCACTGACAACAAATACAGCACCCCAAGTCCAGTGCCTCTGAAGCCCTGCACCCTAGGCAGTTGCTTGTCCTTAAAATCCGGCCCTGGCTGTCAGTGACATAGATACTACGTTTGAAATCTAAACAAACCTAGTTAATGAATGAAGCCAATAGAAAACCATTTAGAATTCCTAACACTCCCACCAATTTTTGGCTTGAGCCATTGCCCCTTTCCTTGCTGATGCTGTATGGATAAATTGCTGTACATTTTACAGATTTATCCAATGTTATTTTTATTGCCTGATTTTCCCACACAGTAAAGAGTCTGCCTCTTCATTGCTGTATACTGTAAATGTTTAAAACAAAAAAAACCCAAAACTTTATTACTTTGTGCACCCAGGTGCCTGCATTTTAAATATACACTCCAGTGTGCACTTGGCATGATGTCACTTACACACTACTGTGTGGTGCCTGTTTTGTATATCATTTGTGTGGACACAGTGTAGCCACTCACATATCCATCTTTTTGTGCAACATACCTCAGGAAATTCATATTACAATCTACTGGAGAAGGCTACAGGGATTCTTCTGTTTAAATAAGGGGAAGGAATATAGACAGTGAACCTCATAAATCCTTGAGCTTTCTATGCCTTCCTCATAGGGCATGAATGCTGGATGTTTCTCTGTGTACTTTGCTATGTGCCATTTGTTATCTTAAATGTAGTGTCTGGCTTATTTGAGGGATTTGGCTCTGGTCCTCAGCATATGAACACTGACTCCACTAGAAAACAGAAATACCACAGAAGGAAATAGCGATGTTTGTCTGAAAACAAAAAATAAGAAAATAACCTGCATAGAATGAATAAATACATTGATGAAAGAGACCATCTCACTGCTTGTGGAAAAAGCATACATGGCTAGTAGGATTTTACAAACAGGTACACAGTGCATTGTTCACAGGCACTCTGCCACACATTGCAAATGCAAAGCAGTATTTTATTTTCATTCTAATTATTTCCATGTGTATAGATGTGGGAAAGCAGCTTTGGCATTTTACAAACTGAGGATTCCAATACAATAATGAACAGCTTGTTATCAACTGGCAGTTGTTCTGCCTTAGCTTGCAATTCCTAGCCTCATTCAGCCAGCTGAGAATCTTTTTTGTTGAATGTAAGTACCTCTTATTCCTCTGCTTCAATAATATGTTACTCCCTAAAGTTACCATATCTGAAATTTAATTATCTGTTAATTAGATCACACACTTTAGGAGTTTGTTAGATTAAACAGGAACCTATGTTCCTAAAAAGGTATGCTGTAATTTAAAAAAAAGAACTGGGTCAGATGAGATGCAGTGTTAAACAAGAGTGAACATAGCAATGAAAATCATTAAGTATGCATATAAATGTTTGTGTGTGGTATAACCTTGATAACAATAGACCACATGTATCAAACCTGCAATAAAACCAGTATTTCCTGAAACCTAGCTCTCCTTTGAGAGCCCCAAAGCACTGAGGAAAAAATTAGCATACCAAAATCCTACAGAATTCCACCAATGGAATGTCACCATCTGAGGTAGATTTACATTTTCACTGAAATTGGTATATTAAATGCATTGGCAATTTTCTCCTTTTTTTTCCTTTTCAGATACAGCTGCTCTAAAATCTATCAAATCCTAGCTACTTAGTGAAGTTTTCCCATTGGATTACCCTGTTATTGATCCATGAAATGGTACAGTCACATATATCAAAGTGACCTATTAGGCACCCTTTTGTTTAGACAATGCTGCAAGCATCTCACCAATACCATGAACCTTTTTCCTTCTCAACGGAGGAGCTGAGTCCATTTAGGAAATATATCTGGCATAGCAAATCAATATGCTGCAATAGTAATTTTCATCTATAAAGATTTTTTTATGAAGCCTTAAAGTAAAGTATACATAGATTGATAGTCTCTACTATCCTGCATAATAGAAAGGCATAGACATAATGGAGCTGAAGTGCTGTGACTTTTAATAGATACTGTTATGTAATCTAAGGATCTCAATGAATGAAAAAAGTGAAGAGGAGGAGGGAGACCAAAAGTCAAAAATCCAACTAAAATTCCCAGTTAGTCAATGTTAAGGTAAGCAAAATAAGAGGGGTTTATTCAGTAATGAGTGAGAAACAGGCCAACTGCATATATTGTCATGCATAAATAGCTTCTGACTCTTACAGTAGTCTAGGACTGGATATCAGATAAATTCAAAATAGAAACGCAGGATGAGTGGCATGAGATAAAGCAAAGAATTAATCCAGTCTTGGGTTGTGTAGAATTGTGAATGTGTTGGAATATTACTTATTATCTTCTAGGTATTTGGCAATAGATTGCTTACCAGGTACTAAAGTTAAGATGACTGGTCTGTAATTCTGCAGGTTGTCCGTATTCCCCTTTTTTATAGATTGGTACTAAATTTGCCCTTTTCCAGTTCTCTGGAATCTTTCCCATCTTCCGTGACTTTTCAAAGATAATCATAGAATCTCAGGGTTGGAAGGGACCTCAGGAAGTCATCTAGTCCAACCCCCTGCTCAAAGCAGGACCAAACCCAACTAAATCATCCCAGCCAGGGCTTTGTCAAGCCTGACCTTAAAAACCACCTAAGGAAGGAGATTCCACTACCTCCCTAGGTAACCCATTCCAGTTCTTCACCACCCTACTAGTGAAAAAGTTTTTCCTAATATCCAGCCTAAACCTCCCCCTCTGCAACTTGAGACCATTACTCCTTGTTCTGTCATCTTCTACCACTGAGAACAGTCTAGATCCATCCTCTTTGGAACCCCCTTTCAGATAGTTGAAAGCAGCTATCAAATCCCCCCTCATTCTTCTCTTCTGCAGACTAAACAATCCCAGTTCCCTCAGCCTCTCCTCATAAGTCATGTGCTCCAGCCCCCTAATCATTTTTTTTGCCCTCCGCTGGACTCTCTCCAATTTATCCACATCCTTCTTGTAGTGTGGGGCCCAAAACTGGACACAGTACTCCAAATGAGGCCTCACCAGTGCTGAGTAGAGGGGAATGATCACATCCCTTGATCTGCTGGAAATGCCCCTACTTATACAACCCAAAATGCCATTAGCCTTCTTGGCAACAAGGGCACACTGACTCATATTCAGCTTTTCATCCACCGTAACCCCCTAGGTCCTTTTCTGCAGAACTGCTGCCCAGCCATTCGGTCCCTAGTCTGTAGCAGTGCATGGGATTCTTCCGTCCTAAGTGCAGGACTCGGCACTTGTCCTTGTTGAACCTCATCATATTTCTTTTGGCCCAATCCTCTAATTTGTCTAGGTCCCTCTGTATCCTAGCCCTACCCTCAGCATATCAACCACTCCTCCCAGTTTAGTGTCATCTGCAAACTTGCTAAGGGTGCAGTCCACACCATCCTCCAGATCGTTAATGAAGATATTGAATAAAACCGGCCCCAGCACCGACCCTTGGGACACTCCACTTGATACCGGCTGCCAACTAGACATGGAACCATTGATCACTACCCGTTGAGCCCAACCATCTAGCCAGTTTTCTATCCACCTTACTGTCCATTCATCCAGCCCATACTTCTTTAACTTGCTGGCAAGAATACTGTGGGAGACTGTATCAAAAGCTTTGCTAAAGTCCAGAAATAGCACATCCACTGCTTTTCCCTCATCCACAGAGCCGGTTATCTCGTCATAGAAGGCAATTAGGTTAGTCAGGCATGACTTGCCCTTGGTGAATCCATGATGACTGTTCCTGATCACTTCCCCTCCTTTAAGTGGTTCAGGATTGATTCCTTGAGGACCTGTTCCATGATTTTTCCAGGGACTGAGGTGAGACTGACTGGCCTGTAGTTCCCTGGATCTTCCTTCTTCCCTTTTTTAAAGATGGGCACTACATTAGCTTTTTTCCAGTCATCCGGGACCTCCCCCGATCGCCATGATTTTTCAAAGATAATGGCCAATGGCTCTGCAATCTCATCGGCCAACTCCTTTAGCACCCTCGGATGCAGCGCATCCGGCCCCATGGACTTGTGCTCGTCCAGCTTTCCTAAATAGCCCCGAACTACTTCTTTCTCCACAGAGAGCTGGTCACCTCCTCCCCATACCGTGCTGCAGAGTGCAGCTGTCTGGGAGCTGACCTTGTCTGTGAAGACAGAGGCAAAAAAAGCATTGAGTACAATGCTCCACATCCTCTGTCGCTTTCTCCACATCCTCTGTCACTAGGTTCCCTCCCTCATTCAGCAAGGGGCCCACACTTTCCTTGACTTTCTTCCTGTTGCTAACATACTATATTGGCTCAGATATCTCCTCAGTCAGCTCCTTGAGGATGTATTTCATCAGGCCCTGGAGACTTGATCTAACTTGTCTAAGTAACTTTTAACTTCTCCTTTCACTATTTTAGCTTCTGGTCCTACCTCATTTTCACTGGCATTTACTGTTAGACATATAATTCCTACTAAACTTTTTTGCTGAAAACTGAAACAGTCATTTAGCACTTTTGCCATTTCCACCTTTTCTGTTACTGTTTCCCCCCTCTTTGAATAATGGGCCTACCCTGTCCTTGGTCTTCCTCTTGCTTCTAATGTATTTATAGAATGTTTTCTTGCTACCCTTTGTCTCTAGCTAGTTGAATCTCATTTTGTGCCTTGGCCTTTCTAAATTTGTCCCTACATACATGTCTGATTTGTTTATGTTCATCCTTTGTAACTTGACCTAGTTTCCACTTTTTGTAAGACTTTCTTTTGAGTGTCAGATGATTGAAGATCTCTTGCTTAAGCCGAGGTGGTCTCTTGCCATACTTATCTTTCCTACACAGTGGGATAGTTTGCTCTTGTTCCCTTAATGTCTCTTTGAAAAACTGACAAATCTTTGTTTCTGTTTTTCCATGTTTTTCTCTTCTATAGGAGTGCCTTATTTCCTCTAGTCTTACCTCTGATTTTTCTTTGACTAGAGAGCTTTTCTCACCATTTTCATCTCACTTAATTCCAGGTCTCTGATCAGGCAGAAAGTGCTACTTGAGTGCCCCTTAGCTGCAAATCATATTCTGGACTTGATTTCTTTCACCTTAAGTCATGTTGACCTCACCTTATTTTACAAGTACTCCAGTTTAAACCAGTGAGGGCTTATATCTCAACATGATTGAAGAAGGCAGAGTCAGGTCCTCTTAGAATAGGAGAGCTATATTTTAAAGAGACAGAAATGCAGGAGGTCCAGTATAATTTCAGAACCAATTTGCAATGTCAAACAATTACATTAATTCTGATCAGTTAACCAATGTAAATCCCCACCAACTTTTTAAAAATTGTTAATCAGATAATGTATCCTCTTTATCCCCAGTTTTAAGCTTACTCTTGTTTTAAACTTTTTTATTGGAAACATGCAAATATTTTTATTCAAAACAAATTTAGATAATTTCAATATTACACTATCATAGAGAAATGTCTTTGTTCCCATCACTGTCAAGAAACCAGCACTATAGACGTGCCAATATTAATGCATCTTTTTTCTGTCCACCTCATGAGCATTAAAGTAATTATATAATACCTGTCTTCCTACTCATTTCATTATCTCCCATTTTGAAATTCATCCAAAGGCTTGAATGTAATCTTAAAGATTTCATAAGTTTCTATTTCCATAAAATATAATCAAACTGTATGACATTTGATCAGAATAAGACATTTTAGGATTAGAAAATAAATGTAATGTGTAATCACAGGGTCCTGCGTAATTCATGGCCATTCAGACAAAATGCCATATTTAAATTATACCACAATTTTGACAAAAATAACTGCATTCAGTAGAGAAAATTAAAAGCTAACACTTAAATCTCTCAATTCATTCCACTGAGTTCCTTGTATTCTTTTTTAAATGACAATTTCACTTAAAAAAGAAACCAAACTTGTGTGGAAGACCATGAAAAGCTTATTTTAACCTGATCGTGGGATGGTATGGACTAGAACTGAGCCTCCAAAAGTTGTGGCTCAAATAATAAATTGAGTTCATGCTACTTTTGTGACTGTTTTCACAAATGAGTTTACTGAGAAGAATATTTGCAGAAACAGCAAATTTGAAGTGAATATTTATGGAAAATTCACCCAGAGATTTAGCAACACAGACATTTTTATAAACTAATTGTAAATTACATAACAATCAACTCTAACCGCTCCCAAAACTATCTTAGTCTCTGGAAAATTCAGAACTCCCCTGTATGAAACTACAGTGCCTAAACTGAACTTCACTGAAGTTAATGAAAAGGCTCACATTCACTTAATTGTCAGTGGACTTTGAATCAGGGTCATCTCAAGGAAGTGGAGCAAATTTGATTTAATCATGTGTTCACTATTTTCATGATTGATTTCTTTCCAAGTATTTTTAAAAGCGTCACATCTTTTACAGATAAACTTATACTTTTCCTATGTGGCTTGTTTATAAAAAAATATTTTGTATTTATTCGTCATACCTAGAAGTCCACTTGTGGCTGAAACGGTCTCTACTATAATTACAAGTGACACCTAACATGACTATGCCTAAAAGAAATTAAAGTTCCCTCTACTTTGTTTTTCAAGTTTTTCTCATTCATGTGACAGAACTTTGTCTACAATGAGGTTTACTGCCAACTTACTGGGCACACAGAAGAAACAAGTTTCTCTTTTGCTGAAGACTTCTTCTGACTAAGGGTATATCTTCATTAGTGCTAGAGGAGTAATTTGCAGCTCAGATCAAGATACCCACACTAGAAGCGGAAGTGTAGCCAGGGCAGCACAGTGGGACGGGCTAGCTATGGAAGTACATACCTAAGGTTTCAGACAAGATCATACACTGGTGGCTATCTTGTCCTGCTGCTTGCACCTCTGCAGCAACACTTCTCTTTTTAGTCTGCTAGCTTGATTAGACTTAGCATAAATATGTCTACTTGAGTTTGAAATTCTATTCTATATAGATTTTTATACAAAGCTCATTACTGTATTATCAGAGTGCCTTCCAGTAGTGTATTAAGCAGTATCTCTAACATCTGTTGTGTGTGTGTTCTCTCATCCTCTCCAGAGAGACAGAGGGAGGAGTGTCTTGTTTGGGTGGTGTGGTTGGTTTGTGGGGTTTTTTTATTTTTGTTTTTAATGCGACTATTCCTACTGCTCTGAGTTAGAAGGCAAGGTCAAAGAAATGTGCTTTGCACTTGGAACAGAAAGTGATCAAGTTTGTGATGATCCAGAGTTCTTGGAGTTCATTCCACAGTTTCAGGAACTTGGAAAATCACTGGAACCCACAAAGCCAGCATTCAGTGCCTCGGATTTCTATGAGTGGAGATGGGCAGATGCTTCAGACTGTGATCCACAAAACACAGCATTCTAGGTAGCTCCACTCCTAAGCTAGTCAATAGCAGATGCCAATGAAAGGGATGTGTCCTAAGCATCATATTTTTGTTTTTCAATCTCATGTTGAAGTAGTTCCACTTCATATAAATACTTAAATAGCTACTGGAGCACAGGGACTGGACCCGACCCAGCTGAGTACCTTCAACTATTAGGTTATAGGGTCATTCTCACCTTGTGTCTTAGTGTACTTAAGTATTTAAACAAAGTGGAACAGCTTCAACAGGAGTGACTGAGGGAGCCACACATCAGAATATTCCATGCTTCGGTGGTTAGAGCACCCTTCTGAAAAGGAAATCTCTGTTTATATCCTTTCTCCCAATTAGACATTTTCTCCAGATTTTCATAAAACATACAGTTGGTAGGAATTCACAACAAACTTTACTCCTTATTTCATAGTTTGAGATCTTTTTGGGCCACCTAAGTTCAAGCTCTAAGTTGTGGGGTTTTTTTAAGATCAATGTTAGTCAGTTCTGTAGACCTCACTACTTAATGACTCAGTTGAAGACTATATCTTCTCTGAAAACTCCACCCATTCAGCTCCTGTGTTGTTGACCATTTTGTCATAGCTTGATGTACACCTAATTAATCACAGAAATTAATTTGAAGCAGTAATTTTTCTTTAGGGGATTCACATTCATGGCACTAACGAAGTGACCATTTAAGCAAAACAAACTGCTATGCCCACCTTCTTTTCCTTGATGCCCTCTGTATCTGTGTTCTGCATTTTCCAACAAAATTGGTGTAATACAGCAGATGGGGATTCTCTTTAATTGTGCTTCTGTTGTATTAATGGTTAGCGATTGCCTAGATCTGGAAGAACTGAGTAATTACACAGTTGAACACTATAAATAAGAGCAGGTGCAACTGTAAATAGTCCCTGATTAACAATTTCATTTTAAATGTTATAACAGATTTCTGTAGGCAAATTACTCCCCCTGGTAAGGAGGTGTAATTTTTTATAATATAATTCACTATACCTAGTTTTTAATTATGCCAGCAATAACACAGACCCTTACTGTGCCAAAAATCTCATAATATATTGGTCCTTACTATCAAAATAACTGCAGTAAAACAAATGAATTGTTGTTGGAAACCTTCCTTGTGGAGCACAAAGCTAAATTATAGCTTTCAATGCTGTGCTTGTTTGTCATGTACGGTGTCAAAAAAGGAAGGTTGACATAGAGGGAGAAATCCCAGTGTTGAATGTAAATATAGTACTGTGCTTAATGCATATAGCTTTCAACATGAAGCATTGTTACATGCCCTCTATAATATGGAAATTCTAAATGAAATAAGATAGCTTAATGTTCTAGTTTGAAAGACTGCTAAGGTACAAGGGTTAAGAGTTGTCTAGACTGGAAAAAAAATGTTTTATTGCATGCAAATTAATAAATAATTGTGGTTTACTATGAGAGCTGGGGTGAATAAACATGGAGCACCTTTATTCAGGAAATTAAGTAATAAAATGGTAAATTAGAGCATTCAGTGTTGCCATTGTTCCAGGACTAAATATTACTATTTTTACTGGAAGCTAGTCTGGAGGAGGCTCTGGAAATCAGGGAAGAATAGGTTTCAGAATCTTACTCGTACATGAAAAAGCTGGAGGAGTTGTGATGCAAGAGCTAAAGTAGAGTTGAGGGAGAGAGCTATACCAAAAGAGGATAGGAACAATTTAGAGAGCAGAGGAAATCCAGTGGAGTTGTAGAGGGACTGATGAAAGCATTGATATGAGAAGCAAGAGCAAGGAGGCAAGAAGCACAACTGAAGCTGAAAGATCTACTGAAGTGCTTTGTTTATAGAGAAGGAGGAATTTACTGATGGCTTCAGAAGCAGCAAGAAGAGAGCAGATAAAGATTTTGAGAATGGACCAAAGGGGCAGTAGGCTTTCAGGACACATCGAAGTTGTTGTGCATTTATTTGATCTTCAGAATAATGCAGCCATCTCAAAGCACTCAGTTAAAATAAGTTTATAGGTACTGTAAATGTGAAATTAAGTAAGGAACAGATAGCACAAAGCACCAGTGCTCTTGGTGGTAATTTTATGATTAAATCTGAGTCTAATCCCTTAAAGAATGGTTGAAATGTCAGCTGGCCTTTACAATAAGCTGTGAGTTTTGAGGAGCACCATTTCCTGATGTCAGCAGTTAAAGTAGAATTCATGAAGGTGAGTCATGTGCTAAAGTAAATTAGTGGTACAAAATTATGGGTATTAGTGTTACATGTATTAAGTGCTCACAATATGCAAAGACAAACTGTTCAGCTGATACTTTACAGATGGGGGGAGGAAACAAGAGTGTTAAGCCAAAAAGGATGAAGTTGGAGTAATTATGATGTGGTGATCACCACATGATGGTGCGATAGAGGAAAGTTTATGGCGAGAGATGTCTAGATATAGACTTGTGAGGAAAGAAACATTCAGATGTGGGCACAGTGTGGGTTTGTGTGGATAATGACAGAAGTTGGATGAAATTTTGAGTACTTCTGGGAGCTGCTGGTGCAATGTGCACCTCCTGAAGTATTACTTAAATGCTATGTTGGACAGTTTGCCCAACATAGCATTTATTATTAGGAAAGGTGGGGCTTCCCAGAGATCTGAAATGGTTGAGAAATCTGTATCAAACAGAGCTGCACTGTTCTCAAGGGATTTCAAATTGGGCACAGCTTGGATTGGTGAGGAATCATGGAGGATTCCCAAGTTGCAAGTCGAGAACAAGAGAGGAATAGGACTGCAATGCAAGCTGTTAAAAAGTAGGAATGCAAGCTGTTAAAAAGCCAGGGAAAGGTTGCTATTGTAGACTTAACAAATCCATATGGAGAATGGAAAATAAGGGACCACTCATTCAAGAAGAAATGCTGTTGCAGTGGATAGTCACACACACACACACACACACCCCTACTCCCCATGTGTCTTTCTATGGAAGTAGGTTAGAGAACCAAAAAAACCAAATACGTTTTGCAATAGTTTAGTGGGATCACTCCATTTCCCAACACTTACCCCTGTGCCATCCATCTGTAGCACTCTTTCTCATAGGTTGACTTAAGTGATTTTCTACAATTGTGAAATTTCTTGGCACATGTCCATCTAGAACTTCCCAATGCTACTTACAATGCCTGTAGTCAAGTAGTGGACAGCAATGTAAAATAGTTCAACACTTCAACGCCTCTCATCCACTGTTTGCCTGGACATTAAAGAACTGAGCTCAGGATCCAAAGTGCATCTCTGGCATGGTTACAAAGCTAAATTTGTGGAAAGCAACTACTGCTTTAAGTCCGAGGAAAAGGAGGAGATGCTAGCTAAGGGGTGACCTCTCTGAAGTCAGGGGTGGCTCCAGGCCCCAGCATGCCAAGCGCGTGCTTGGGGCGGCATGCCGTGGGGGGCGCTCTGCCAGTCGCTGGGAGGGCGGCAGGCAGCTCCAGTGGACCTCCTGCAGAGGGTCCGCTGGTCCTGCAGCTTCGTGGAGCATCCGCAGACACGCCTGCGGGAGGTCCACCAGAGCCGCGGGACTGACATTTCGCTGCCCCAAGCCGCCATGGTTGGGGCAGCGAAATGGCTAGAGCCGCCCCTGTCTGGAGTGAATGGGATAAATTAGAAATCACAGTAAATGCATAGTGTGTGAGAAGTAAAGAATATGGACACTAAAATTTCCAGTGAAAAGACTAGAAAAAATAGCTGAGTGGTAAATAATAAATGAAAAATAGTTAATGAGTGGAAGTAGCTAATAGACTAATAAAGTTGAAGAGTAGTGGAAGGAGAAAGAGGTACTTGAAGGCAGAGCAGATATAGTGGAGATGCATTAAATTCACATATATTTAAGCCTTAGAGAAAGCTGTACTGCTCTGGGCATTACTTACTGTATCATCTAAAGTCCTTTCCACATGGGAATGGTATTTCATGTGTAACTTTCAACTTTTAGACATGCAGAATGAGAACAGAGCCAAATCTGCAGTCATAGACATGCTCAACACAGATAAAGGAAAGCATCACAAGAATAATCAAAACCTGGCACTCACTGATTGTTTTGGTTTTTTTTCCCTCAAGTTAATTGTTCCTGATTTTTTTTTACTGTGTGGCACCCATTGCCTCATCAACATGTCTAAGCAGTGACTGAACAATAAGAGACCTTGGCATGTGGATATATTTTCTAAATGGCACAAAATGAGAATTTTGGAGAAAAACAATTAACTTCTCAATTCATAGCTTATTAACCAAATTCTTGTTTTAATCGGCCTATTTAGTTTCACTAGATACCTTTAGCCTCACTTTCCCCAGTGTTTTCCCTAAATCATATTAATTGACCAGGTAAAAATAGTCATACTACTAATTTCTTCCATTTTCCAAAGTAGGGCCCAAAACAAGCCTAAACCATTTTTTTTCAGTTTGAGCTTAGTAAGCCACCTAGTGTGGCATTTAATTCCATAGTGACTTCCCTAATGAGCTGAACAATATTTCCTCTCATGTATAAATCCACTAAAGGATTTTGCACACAGTTAGGGTGTTATGGTTACAATGTATCATACTCAGATTGTCCCATTCCATGAAGGGGCTAGAGGGTCAGGGCAACTGAGGTTGCACTTGGAGGGTTTCCTGCTAAATTTACTCTCCAGAAGCAGAGGATTGGAGCCCTGAGTGACTTAGAGCTTCCAAACCATGCAGATTTGTGTGGAAGAGACCACTTAATACTATCTTTTTGGGACCACTCCTGGGTCTGTTTTTTCCCACTGGCTCCCTTGTCTTGTTGCGGCACAGTGCTTGCAAGAGTCATGCTGCCTTTGGTTGATTCCACTTGTAGCAGTCTTTCCCTCAGTCCCCCTGTCATTACAGCAGGGGGACTGGATCCTGGATCTCCCACTTCTAGTTGGGTACCCTAACCACTGGATTAGTCCTTCTCACTCTCACTCTCACTCTCTCTCAATACTTTTTAAGGAGTTATTCACAGTGGAAGAGCTTCAACAAGAGAGACTGAGGGAACCCCATATCAGAATATCTCTTGAGAGGTGTAAGAACCTCTTTGAATGCTTTCTCCCACCTCAGGTAGATGGGGGGGATTGAACCTGGGTCTCCTACATCCCGGCCAAATGGTCCGATCCTGGGATGCAAGTTGTAAGGTGGTCACCACCAACACCTTCTTTCAGACAGATTTTTTACATGGGACCCGATCCAATAGGTGGCCTGTGAGCACACCACCTAGATCAGGCTCCCAATGTGAGATAAGTGAACTGTTTTCCCCAGTTTGTGAATCACTGAGATTTAGGAACCAGGAGCGCAGAGTGAGGCAGCAGTGCATAATCTCTGAAGCAGAAACTTAGGTGCCAAGCTATCTTCCCCCCCCCCATGAATATGTAGACACCAAGTGAGCTGGTAAAGGGACCATAGAGGACTGACAAAGAGCCCAGGTGGGGTGAAAGATGTTGGAGTGTGGTATGTGAGGTGTGGAAGGACTAGAAGGCTTGGGATTTTAAGGTCTATGTGCATTGGGCTATTAAAAGGACTATGCTTAGGAATTCTGTTGTGGATTATCTGCACTGTATTAGTAATAAACTGACCCTGAGGAGGTTATTAGGGAGTCAAGAAATCTTGCATGAAGGAACTGGGGACAATGAAAGAGGGAAACTGAGGTGGACAAGCCTGTTCTGCCACAGTCTGTTGCTGGAGAGTACTCCAGGTGAGGCTACCCATGACAGTAATTTAGGTTGACAGGCTTCCCTTGACCATTGGGACTTCCACTAGGTAGACTCTGGTGTAGGAATGTTTCTACTGAATGGTTGGAAAGTCAGCATAAAACAGATTATACTGAGCTCAAGGCTGCAGGCATAAGGATTTGGGGGAGTTTGAGGTAATTTGTTTGGATTTTTTTGGTGGGGGGAGAAATCTTCAACTTCTGATTCATTTCCCATCATAAATATGTGGAAGTTTCCCTAACCTACTAATTGCCTGCTGCAGAAGTGGAGCCCAGCTGAATTCTCCTTCCAACTTGAGCACTCTGTTCATTTGGTTTATATTCTCAAAATTGTCTTTGCAAGGAAGACCTTGATTTTTCTTAAAAAAATAAAATTAAAAAAAGGCAGCTGAGACTCCTTTTTGTGAATCCCAAAGGCCTGCTAGTTCTGGCCACAAAAGGTTTGTGCAATTCCCAAAGCTTTCAAGAGCCTCTCCAGCAACTCAGGAGTGATTATGCATTAAAAAAAAGAGGAAATAAATCATCTGAGTGAGAAATAAAAATCACTTTTTAGTAAGATGTTATGATTAGAGATCCTAAAATTTGTGATGTCTTTTCTTTGAAAAATAACTTCCACAATGTTTGTGACTTTGTGTTTTTAAATGTATTTTACATCTTGGGTGAAATCAGAGTCTGAGAAAAGAATGACGTGAGTAAAATACAAGCAGAATTTACTTTATTAATTAATGTAATTCACTCACTTGAAGAATTAAAAATTGGAATCCCCCCAAAATGCTACACGCTGTATAATACACATCACCAAGTGGCATCATTTTCCCCCTCTGCTCATACACCTTTTTTGTTCATGGGGCACATTAGCACTGATTGGAAAATGGTATTCTGATGTCTGAAGACCATATGGCAGGGAACCATTGGCATTTTTATGTCATTTTTAGTTGTATGAATCAATGATAGTTACTGGACCCAAGAATGGAGATCTTTCATGAAAAGATGTATAGAATACTGTGATGGGGATGCTCTACCCCAGTAAGGGGTAGAAAAGGTTAATCAGTGTCCTAGAAAGGGGGGGCCCTCAGGATGTAACAAGACTATGTGAAAGCTGTCAGTCATGGAAGGAGGAGTAGATTGTTAAACTTGTTAAAAGAGCTTCTGAAAGGAGTATTGGGTACTCCTATGCCTTGGTGAGCCTCACTTGATGCGGGGTGGCCAGGGCCCAGTGGGCTGCAGCAAAGGCCACATTTAGACTTTTTGAAATGAGTAAGTGGTTAGGACTATGGCTTCTTCTTTAAGAAAGATGTCCCTCTAATAAGAGTTCAGTACAAGCCAAACACAAAGTGTGTGTACATATGCTTATTTATGATTTGTGTATGTTATCTGTAGCTCTGTCCATCTCCATTTCCTCCAAATTAAGCTACTATCTGCAGCTACTTTTTATTTTTATAAAGATTCACTAATTAAAACTACTGTGGAATGAACTATATTTTTCTGTCTAGTAGTTCAGTGAATACACTGGAAAACAATATATAATTTACTTTCTAAATCCTTGTGATTTAACATTATCTGCATTTGAAATGACTTATTCAGAGTGATCCCTCCAAGCATTTAGCGACAGTAACTGAACTATGAAGCAAGATTTTAAAATTTGAAGGATCTAATGTTTTTATATTATATGTAACTGTCTTGCTTAATTCATGGGGTTTGCTTTTACATCATTTCAAATGCCTCTGCATATTGCTGCATGTCTTAACTGATATCTAGCATTTATAAATCCACTAAAATGCAAATATAATTCTGTTAGGAGCAGGTTCCTCATGGTGATAGTTTTGACAGTGATGTATCTTAGAATAACCTAGTCCATCCCATTTATTTCATAAAATAATGGTAGGAAAAGGGAGTTTGTAACCTTAGTTCATTAGGCAACAAAACTATTAAGAAAATAGAATTTCACATTGCTCAACAGCATGTTTTGTTTTGATTGATGGTTTTTAGATTGTTCTGAAATTCAAAACAAGCATAAAAGTCCCCACATATCCTCTAACGTGGGATTTTCTGCAGGAGTCCCCCCTTGACACAACTATACTCCAGAATCTAAGCTCTAATTTAAAAAAAAATTCCTTAGTCCTTATGGTTTTGAAGAAAACTTTCCAGACATGAGTCAGCTGTAACTAAAGTGGTGCTGTCTGGCCTGAAACAATAGCTCAGGATGGTATAACTGCCTTATTAATCTCAATGAGGTGTTGACATGAAGACCCAGTGATAACTTCTCCACTTTTGTGCACTATTTCTGTACTGACCACTTTATTGCAGTACAATGTGTTTACTAACGTACTTATCCATTATTTTGGAATGCAGTGTCAGATACTTGGATGGATGCAGTTGGCACTTAGTTGTTGAGTGGGGCAACTAGGATATCAAAACACTGCCCCTTCTCAAATTGTAACCTCCACTTCTGCCCACAATGGGAAGGTGTAATACTCTCCCAGTGGCAAAAACCTTAACTGACTCCTTCTGTGCCTAAAACCTGGATTGCTTCTCCTAACTTCAGAAGAGCAAAAAGCACCACAGCACTGCTACCAATACTTCCAACTGTGTTTCCTAGCACAGTCTAGGTATACTTAGTCAGTACAACTTTTTTCTTTTCAGAATATGAGCAGTGTGGGGCAGCATAAATATCACAGTAACAGAAGTGAGTGTTTGAGTATTAATCTAGTGAATGAAGTATGAAAATGACTCTTTCGGTCTTTATTTTTCTGCAGCATTTCTGCCCTGCTGCTCTAAAGAACTGGGTGAAGTTAGTGGGGCCATGGTTCAGCTTTTATGTCCAGTATGCCACAGAGTACACAGGGCACCAGACATAGGACTTGCAGAAATTATTCTCTCAGCATAAAGAAAGTAATCTTTTGACTGCAGTATTGTGGGACAAGGAGTTGTCATTCAGTAGCCCCTAAAATCTTCTTTTTGACCAGCCTGCATAACAAGATAATGGTGGGAATAATTGTTTGATCTGGTGGATATAGCATAAATCTCTGATTAGAAAAAGATGTGTACACATCGCCATGATTGACTTTTGTGTTGCAGAAAGAGAACAAAAACATAGTAATCACTGTATAACAGAGTCAACGTAAGCTACTAAAGAAACAATACTTGCAAATTCATACAAATATTCAATATTCTGCTCAATATAGTCAGATATATCACATCTATCGTACCCATCCCCTCGCTCACCAATATGGGCACAACACCCAGATGCACCTGTAATGGGGCCTTGGGTTATTCTCCCCACAAATCAGGTCTTTGGTGGCTTGCATTTTCTTTCTGAATAGTGTCTGCCAATATTTCAACACTTATCTTAGAAGGGAGTATTTGCAGCAAAGTCTGACTTAGGTGATGTAGGTTGTTCAGGATACTTGCTTTTCAGTCTACATTATGGGTTGTTGCTTCAAGCTGGGGCACTGATGTTGGAACAACTGGCAGCAGGGGAATTCTACTATTTTGTCAGCCATGGAGATACCATGGATATGCCAAAACCTATTGCGTGCCATTTGTAGAGTATAGGACAAGGGACCTTTCAGCACACTAACAAAAGCCATGTACTGGGTCCCCAATCATCATGTGCCATCATTGTTTGACCCACTTTTAACTGGTCCCTCTCATCGTAGCTTGCCTTATTTGATGACTTCTGACTTCTAGACATAGATCTGGCTTTAAGTCCAAGCATGATCTGAGACTTCAGCCAGTAAACAGTGTTGCAGGTGTTTGTTTCATCATGGCATGTACTTCAGTATGCTATCAAGAAGCATGCTAGCTGCTGCTGGAATTACCCCTTCTTATCTGTCATGTATTCTAGGGCTTGCTTAAAAGTTTGTACCAACCATTCAGCCAAGCCATTTGTGGCTGGGTGGTATGGTACCATGGGTGATATATCTTCTAACATTTTAATTCATGAACTTCCACAATTTCTAAACTAAATAGTTGTTCTGACATCCAATTCTTGCAAACAAACAAGTTTTTCTATTGTCTGTGCAGCTGTGGTGGTTTTCATGCAAAAATCTCCCAGACATTTGGGATGGGTATCTACCACTACTAGATATAATTCCCCAAAATGGTCCTGCAAAATCAACAATATGCAGACGCTGTTGCTAGAGAGTTGATGGCAATTCTGAAACGTACAATAGTACTGGCTTAGGCACATGCTATTATCTTTTGGCATCCCAAACTTTCCTTAGCAAGCTGTTCTCTTTGATGGTCAATGCCTGGCCACGGTACAAAACTTCTGGCTAGTGTCTTCATTTTTACTCTTGAGTGCAGTTTACTAGGTATAATAACATGAATTCCCCATATGATACATCCTTGATATATGGTAAGCTCATCTCTGTATGTGTAAAAGCATGCTAGATCAGGACTGTCAGTATATTTCCAGCCCTTCAGAATGGCTTCATAAACCTGAGCTAGTGTGTAATCCCTCTTGGTTTCTTGCTTGATCAAACTAAGTCACTGGGGCACCCTCAAGGTGATACATTCTATAGATTTAGTCTCTATTACAAGTTGCCCTTCAGCTAGCACAGGTAGGGAAAAGAGCGTATGCTCCTGTTTTAAAATTGATGGCATAGATGTAACCAGCTTGGAAGAGTCCAGCGTTGTCACAGAAAGTCCCTTTCTCGGGTAAAGTGGTTGCTGGTCAGTGATAAGTGAACTTCCTGACACTCGGCACCAGACTTAAAGCCTCCTTGTCTATTTGTGCATAGTTGTGTTCTGCCACTGAGAGAGATCAGGAGGCAAATGCTATGGATCTCATTGCCATCTGCCATGCTGTGTGACAGAACTGCCCCCAATTCCATGTGAGGAAGCATCACATGCTAAATTGATGAGCAAGGGATGATTAAAGCATGTAAGCACACAGTCTGATGTGGCCAGCTGTTCTGCTTCTGGTAAAGGGTTTTTTCCCCACTAACCTGGCCTTTCCTACTTTTGACCATGCTGCAGTAAACAGTTCAGCGAATGCAATACAGTTGCTAGGTTTAGTAAAAATTAGCTATAGTAATCAATACATTCTAGAAATCTAAAATTGCAACACTTCCTATAGCAGTGGACCTTGCAGTACTGCTGTAATCATATCCTGAGAATTATGTAGGCCTTTTTGCATTAATAACATGCCCAGCTATTGAGTCCTTGAAAAGTCTCATTTTATGTGATTGGCTATAACCCATATTCTTCTAGATGTTCTAATACCCTTTGTATTATATCTAATGTTCTAATAACATTTCCAGATGTTCTTCCTCATTTCCATTGGTCACAAAAATGTCCTCCAAATAACAATGTGTTCTCAGATTAACTTGCAAAACTTGGCCCATTGCCATAGAGCATCAGCTGAAGCTATACCAAATGTTAGCCTTTTTTACTGGTACAGACCCATTTGTATGTTTGCAGGGTATGACTTAGATTATTCAACTTCCATCTATAGGTAGCCCTGCGACAATTCAATTTTGCGTAATTGTTGTCCCTGCTGCTGTAACAAAAATGTCTTCAGTTCAAGGTGGGGAGATATTTCTGCTTTCAGTAAAGGGTTTACAGTGACCTTAAAATCTCCATACACCCTTACTGCATCACTTTTTTTTTTTACACAATTGGAATAATAGGTGTTTTCCACTCGCTCCAGGCCACGGTCAAAAGTATGCTCTCTTCAGTGTCTACCTTTGAGTAGATACTGTTAATTTTGCAAAACTTGGGCTGCGCCCCCACAGCTGGGATTATTTTAGCCTTCCTGTGTTTGAGTTCCTATATCCTCCTTGAATGCTCCAGTGCCTGACTTAGGATGCTTCCAGCTGTTGTTCAACTGTTGTAACAGGGTCTACTGAAAGTGACTGCAGCATCATTATAGATTTCAAGTGCAGAGGAAATTTTGTAACCATTCATGGCCCCGCTGGTTCATCCCTCTGAACAACATACAAGTCTAAAACAGTGCTCACTGTTGTATTCCGTATTCACTTGCATCATTACAATTGGCACTATCTTTTCTCCTGTGCATGATTTAGCCACATCAATGTCTGTTTGATATTAAGTTCTCATATTCCAAACAGCAAATAACAGACACTGAAGATCATGCATCCAATTCCATTTTTATCATTTTTCCACTACCTAGGGTGTCAACCAAATTGCTGGCTTGACATTTTTGCTTTCACTGTATATATCTAGGCTGGCTTCTCCACTCTTGTGTTCTGTCACTACTGCCTCTGTTTACAGAGTGTAAATTGATATTTCTTTTTTTAGACCCTGATGAAGCAAAATCAGGAAGAGGCCAGTGTGACAAACTGCTTGGATATGACCTTTTTATTACAGCTTCTGAAATATGCATCTTTAAACGGACAATCAGAAGGGTCATGGAACACTTTTTGCACAATACCATGTCTATCTGCTGAGTGGACTAGCTTTTCCCTTGGGTTACTGATAGTAGACGTATTTCTATATCTGTTTTAGCTCCGGTATGCAATTCTGCTGCATCCCTTGATGCAGTGTCCATTGCTTCGCCAATTTCTACTGTGTGCTTAAAAGTAAGATTTTCTTTAGTTAAGAGTCTCTTTTGTGTGCTTTTATTAAGCAATCCACACAAGTCTGTCTCTTAGGGCCTTGCTAAGCTCAGCCTTAAAAGCACTGTATTCTGATAATCTTTTTAACTCTGTTGTAAAGAAGAAAATAGATTCACCTTCAAGTTGATTCTTCTTATGAAACCTGAAGCTGTCTGCTATAATTGGGCCTAGGGTGCAAAGTGCTCTTGAACAATTTGCACCATCTCTTTAAAGATTACAGTATAGGCTGCCACTTCACCTTGCTGTTAGTTTAGTAGTTCGGAATACTCCTTTTTAGCAGACATCTCTCCTCTCTCTCCCTTAATCTATCAGTGTTGTAGACTGTCTTGCTATTCTGGTGCGTAGAAGGTTCTTGGAATCCTTGTCTCCAATTGTTGTGTATGGTGGATATAGCACAAGTCCCTGATTAGAAAGAGACATGTACATGTGGTTGGAACCATGATGGCTGACTCCTCTATTGCAGAGAGAAGGAAGAAAAATATAGTAGGCACTATATAACCGATTCAACATAAGCAACTGCTTAAGAAACTATTACTACAAATTCACTTAAACAGATCCAGCACTGCTCAAGAAATTCCAATATATCACAGCAATGTGTATGGGTATTTACCTTCAAATTTAGGCATTGGCGGGGGATGTTGCATGTGATTTAAGGTAACACATGTCATGTAACATCGCTCTGTCTACCAATGTATGGATCTCCATACTATCCCTCATAGTAGATGCTTCTAAAGATCAGGTAACAAAGTAAATAGTCATTGTTTTTGAGGTGTTAATGGAAAATTAGTCACACTTCATTATAGGGAAAGGATTCTTTAATGAATGCACATTGGGTGAGCTTCAGAGTTGCCAAATATCATGTTAGATGGATTTTATTAAAGCCTTTGCTCCTACAAGCATGTGATTGAGAAAATGTCATTTACCTCTTTTATAATGAAAAAAGTTCTAGCCATCAAACTGACAAACGAAAGCCTGCAAGTGTGAAGTGAGTTACACAAAAGGCTCAAAGATGATGATGATGATAAAAATACCTAATTTATTTTTTGTAGTAATCAGATTTTTTTTGTGTGGTTTGAGTGACTTTAAAAAAAAAATGCTTGGCATTGGCAATACTATGTTAAGAATCTTTAAATTCCTTCCTTCTTAATTAGGTCAGCCATAACATAGCAGGGTTATCAAATATAGGATAAACAATTGTTTGCATAGCATAAAATCATAGAAGATAAGGCTTGGAAGAGACCTCAGGAGGTCATCTAGTCCAACCCCCTGCTCAAAGCAGGACCAACCACAACTAAATCATACCACCCAAGGCTTTGTCAAGCCAGGCTATAAAAACCTCTAAGGATGGAGGTTCCATCACCTCCCTAGGTAACCCATTCCAGTGCTTCACCATCCTCCTAGTGAAAGATTTTTCCTAATATATCCAATCTAGACCTCCCCCATTGCACCTTGAAACAATTGCTCCTTGTTCTGCCATCTGACACCACTGAACAGCCTAGTGCCATCCTCTTTGGAACCCCCCTTCAGGTAGTTGAAGGCTACTCTGAAATGCTCCCATACTCTTCTCTTCTGCAGACTAAATAAGCCCAGTTCCCTCAGCTTCTTCTTGTAAGTCATGTGCCCCAACTCCCTAATCATTTTCATTGCCCTCCACTGGACTCTCTCCAATTTGTCCACATCCTTTCTGTAGTGGGGAGTCCAAAACTGGACACAATATGCCAAATGTGGCCTCACCAGTGCTGAATATAGGGGAATAATCACTTGCCTTGATCTGCTGGCAGTGCTCTTACTAAGGCAGCTCAATATGCCATTAGCCTTCTTGGCAACAACATTGTTGACTTGTATCCAGCTTCTAGTACACTGCAATCCCCAGGTCCTTTTCTGCAGAACTGCTGCTTACCCAGCCAGCCAGCTTGTAGTAGTGCATGGGATTCTTCCTTCCTAAGGGCAGGACTCTGTCCTTGTTGAACCTCAACAGATTTCTTTTGGCCCAATCCTCCAATTTGTCTAGGTCACACTGGACCCTTTCCCTACCTTCCAGTATATCTACCTCTCCCCTCAGCTTAGTAGTTCATGGATCTAAGTAAATACTTTGAAGTGACTGAAATTACATCCATATACATTACTCACTATTGTTTTTTAGGCTAATATAGTTTAAATGAGCAATTCATTCATGAACATGTTTATAATCTCACCAAGTCTCAGAAGTAGATAGCTGTTTTCTATGCATTTGGTAAACTATGCTGTAAATTTTACCCTGGTAAATTGACTTTCAAAATAGTACAGTTGCTGAAAGAGGTGACCCTTTCCTAAGCTCAAATAGAGGGCATTTAATTATTTTTACATTAGAACTAAGATTCCGCAATACTAAGCAAACAGTGTCTAGTATATTCTGTAGCACTCCCATATTGGATTTATTAATAATCTTGGAGTATATTTCCATGCAAAGCTAGTATCTGAACAAACTCAATTGCTGACACCATTGGAATCCTTATTATACCAGCCAGATGATGCTAGATTTAATTTATAACAAGTGTTATAGTAGAATGATTAAACACAGCACTTTTCTGCTCTTTTTAAAGCTAAACACTGATATCTCTAATTCAATTCTCTGTCTGCAGTGGGCTTTGAAAGTAACATATATAATCCTTGTCCCTCTACAAGCAGTGAAACTTTATGTATTTCTGTTTTCTGTAGAGTGCATGTTGATATTTTCGGCTTATCTAAAGGAAAATTCAGCAGGTAAACTCAACAGTTGTTATATATGTTGCAGTGTTGGAAAGTAATTGATACAATGTATGTCTGATTCTACTGCTGTGAGATGGAATGTATGTAATGTAAAAATGGCTGTAAAGAATTGTTTTTATCACAAACCACCACAAAAGCACGCGCCAAAATAAACCCTTACATTAGTTCATAGCAAAGGCCACATATTAAAGGCCTGACTTGATCATTCTCAAATCCTATGCTGTAATAGAATTATTAAACTGAAAAGCCATCAGGTATGTTTATTGCCTCCAAAACCGTTCTTTCTACCTACACAGGCATATGTTAATCATCAAATCCTTATTTATGGGGATACCTTGAAGTGATCAAAGTGTTCTGCTCTCTGAGTTCTTCCTGAATAAAGACTAAAGGGGACAGAAGGCCTATATCCCTCTCTTCACACTGGGTGAAAAGAAGCCAAAGATTGAAATAATGCACTGTGAACTTCTATCCACTCTCTCATGTCACAGGAGCTATAATGCACATTGGTCAAATCATGTGGGAAAAGGGCAGAGTCTTGGGAAGAGGCACTCAGTGTGCAACTTAGTAAGCACAAAACAGTGTAAATTACAAAAGCCCAGAAGAGCAGTCATTCTCCCTCTGTGGTTCTAATAGATCATGGGAGTGGGACTGGTGGCTGCCACTTAATGTCAGCACTCATACAAGCAATGCTACCACAGCGGGTATGGGTGCAGAAGTGCATACACGCAGAGACTTCACTTAAGATTAATTGGATCTGCCCTTAGTATTCCAACAGATCATGTGGCTTCATTGTAAATCATATCAATCATTGCTATGACCCCTTCTGGCTCTGCACAACTATTGGTCTGGCAGAGGGAAGGATACAGCAGATGGATCCGTCAGGTGGCTGCCGCTTTCCTCCCATGCTGTTTTAGGCATGAAGTGGACCATATGGCCCTACATGATGGCTGCATCAACACAGAGATAATACATAAAAGCTTTCGGGGATGCAAATGTTCTTTGTGCAGCCAGGCTAGGGTCCTGATTTTACTCTAGTGCTACAAGGCAGATCAGAGCCAAGCATGCATGATCTTGCCAAGAACAAAAGTATTGCCAGTCTACTGTTTCCTCTCTCGCTATCACTTTGGGACCACTTGCATATGTGCTAATGTTGATAGTAGCTTAGTCTAACAAACTGATGATTCGCTACAGTATTGATAGTACAAATGGCATTGACTGAAGTTTGAAGCCAACACAAGACTTCTGTTACCATTCAGATGCAGAAAGCAGAGATAACAACATACAAGTTGGCATCATGGACGCTTCTTTCTTTGGTATGCAGTCTAGTGCCGCTTTTAAAGTCGTGGTTATCAACATGTGATGGATTCTCTTTTGGGGGATATTTCACTAAAGAACAGAATAAATGTTGATTATAGTAATTGCTCTTCTATTTTCCCAGTAGATTGGCTGATAGGATCGCCCACCAGCACAAGGTGTTTCCCTTATTAAGAAACAAAGTGACAGGATACATTTTACTTCAGAAATTACAGCAGTCTCTGCTTTTGATTTTGTAAGCCTGTTAAAATCTTAACATACTGTATTCTGTTCTATACAGGTTCTTATATTTCACTCATTTCTATAGTATCGGAATGCCTTCCTGTAGCCTATTATACAACATAACTAATATTTTTCACATTTGGTTTGTTCTCTTTCTAAACCTCTTTCCAGGAGGAGAATTTTGTGTGTGCAGTGTAGGATTTTGGTAGGTATTTTTTTGTGTGCACTCTGTGGATATGTTAAAGAAGGCAAAGTCGAAGTGCAGCTTCAATTGGAATAGAAGGTGATGAGACTTCTGATGGTCCTTAGCTTCTGTGAGAGTACATTTCCCCCACCTTGACCAGTCCCCAGGAAAGCTTTGTCTCCCATACACTAACTTTACCCTATTGTAGAAATTTCCATTGTGCCTGAGGAGAGGAGTCATTAACCCTGGTCCTCATCCCAGAGTGTTGGGCAATGTGTTTGGTAGCCATGGTCCAGCCCATTGAGTGCCTTGAAAATAAGGACAGAGACCTTCAACTTGCCCTAATATTCTATAGGAAGCCAGTGTAGAGAGGGAAGGGCAGTACCTTCTTTGTATACCAGCAGAGCACATATCTAGTGCCTTCACCCAGATCCTCTCCAAGGGTCCAACTGATAAAATGTCAGACTGGATGGAATCCATGACACTGCTCTTGAGGGAAAATTATAGTTATTGCTGCCTCAGATGAAGTTCTTTCTCATTTTCTTGCCCTCAAGCAGCTCAGGTTTCAATGGCTACGAAGCCTGGTAGTGCTTTTCTGCTAGGGCCAGAATTTGTCCTTCATTTGAAAATGGCTGCTATACCACTGTGACATACCAGGGTACAATCCAGACTAATGAGTAGATGTCACCTCTGCCCTCTAACCTGGGGTCACCTTTACACTGCTTTGCTGCTGTAACCTCCAGCATGGACTGCTCAGAAACAGTCTCGTGTGTGTGTGTGTGTGTGTGTGTGTGTGTGCTGCAACCAGCCACACCAAGGCCCTTACCAACCTTGGTTATATTGCAGGATGACCTCAACCACTTCCAGTCTTAGATTTTCCCTGAAAATGTACATCCTGTACTGTCCACCCCTATCCTGGACAATAAAAGTTTATATGGAAGGATGTTCCTGCTCCTTTTCCTAATCTTTTGGGGCTTCCTTTTTTTCACCTTGCTGCTTGATGACTCTGTTTATTGCTTAAATACAAATTAAGCAAAGCACACATTTCTTTGAGACAGACCTATTTGCCAACCTCAGTTTGGAACATGTGGTGGTAACATTATACAGTGGAATCTTGTAACTTCACATATAATGGTCCCACATACCATTTATCAGGACATAACTCAATTTGCTGGTCATTAATCACATGATATCTCATAAAACATACTTTGTACAAAGATTATAATAATTTAAGGTGTGAACACAGGAACATTTTGTTGTACCCACCAACTGATTACTAAAACATACTTCCTAAGGTTTAACACCACATGAGTGATACATACAGCCTCTATATTGCATATTTCTTAATCTTCTTTAATGTTTATTACAAAAATAGTAAAACAATCTTCCATAATTACTTACGATATAAAAGTATAGTAATTTATTAAACTGCCAGTTCTCCTGTTGGTTGCTTTTATCTAATAGTGTCTGCCCCTAGGCACTGTCTGTACAGTAATGTATGTTTATTACTATTGAAACATGCTTTGCTTTGAACACTTACTAAGAATTGCTTTATCTGAATGCTGAGTCTAGTCCAATACTGTCTGCTGCTTTCATCAGAGTATATTTCATTGCCTACTGAAGATTTATTTTATGATCAACACTTCTATTATTCAAGAAGACGCTTATTTTTAATTTTGTCTTTATGGCGAGAAGCCAGTTCTGAAGTAGCTACTTTATACATTGTGTCATGATTTCACCTCTGTATCTACATAAGACACCAGGGGCTAGATTCACACAAACTTAGGTGTGGTGAGGCTGAGTGTTGCCAGGTCCAATTTCTAGGTTCCTAGAATATTATTGGGAGTCTGAATGCCTGAGTTCAGCACCTATGCTCCCAAAACAATGAACGGGGAGAAACAGGTGCCTTAGAATGGGATTAACTCAGGAGTGAAAGTAACTTAAAGGACTTACTGGTACTCTGGAGTCCTTATGAAAGGGCGGGGCCTTTAAATCCCTGGGCACTTTATATCAAGATTTAAAGGGGGTGATTTAAAGGGTTCTGGGGCTCCAGCTGCTGCTACCATCCTAGGCCCTTTAAATCATCCCCGGAGCCCTGGGGTAGCAGTAGTGGTGCTCCAGCAGCAAGTTTAAGGGGTGGGGCGATAGTGGTGGCTGAACCCCTGGTCCTTTAAATCACCACCGGAGCCATGCCCCCACTACCCCAGGGCTCTGGCGATGATTGATAGGGCCCAGAACGGTAGTGGCTACCAGTGCCCTGGACCCTTTAAATCATCCCCAGAGCCCTGCTGCTGGAGCCCTGGGGTGGTGGCGATGGGGCTCCGGAAGCTATTTTAAGGGCCGGGACAGTAGCGGCTGTCGCAGCCCCACCGCTGCTACCCCAGGGCTCTGGTGGCAATTTAAAGGGCCCAGGGCTCCAGCTGCTGCTAGGAGCCCCATACCCTTAAATTGCTGCCAGGGGAAGCAGATCCACCCCGGTACAGCTTTCCTGGCTCTTGATGGTACACCATACCAGGGTGTAGAGCTTACTTTCACCTATAGATTCACTTAGATTAGCCCCTCTGTTGAAAATGGGGGGCCTAAACCTCCGCTTCAGAGGAGTACCTCTCTCAGCTGGAAACCCCCTCCTGGTGTTAGATGCCTACACTGTTTTTAAAAACAAAAACAAAAAAATCTAGGGAAGAATGAGGAAGAGTTGGTTGGGGTACTCAGCTGTGATGTGAGAACCCCCCAGTTCATGTTCCCTCATTACCTCTCAGGTGGGTGCTCTGACCACTGGGTTATGGGATATCTTGATGTGAGGGCTCTCTCTTGTTGCACTGTGAACAAATAATGAAAGAATAGTAGGGCCAAAGAGAGCAACCATTAGAACTATTATGTTGGGTTGGGCTACCATCCTTTAATTCTTTACTGATCACAACCTACATCAGCTTTTTCACAAATTTTCCTGAGATCAGTGTCTAGCCAAGCTGGTTAGTTTCCTACATTATCCATGTATCCTTTTTTAAATATACAGGTGCAACATCAGTTTCCATCCCCCACCCAGTCTGCTACAACTTCCTCAGTGTTCTGAGATTGTTCAAAATCAACATTAATGGTTCAGAGAGCTCCTCAACAAGTTTTTTAGTATTCTTGGTTGCAAATTACTTTTTTCCTGCTGACTTAAAAATGTTTAAGCAGCAACTATTACAATTGTTGGTAAATTGTATAGTGAATTGTTTGACCACACTTTAGTTTATTAAATACATTCAAGACCAAATAACTACTATCAGTCAAGTTTACTGCTCTAAGCCAACAATAACAGTACTGGAAAAAGACCAATATGATGAGGGGCAGCTGTAGCCATTTTGCCGCCCCAAGCACAGCAGCACACTGCAGGGGGCACTCTGCTGGTCGCCGGTCCCGCGGCTCCGGTGGCCCTCCCGCAGGTGTGCCTGTGCATGCTCCACCGAAGCCGCGGGACCAGCGGACCCTCTGCAGGCATGCCGGCGGGAGGGCCACCGGAGCCGCCTGCCGCCCTCCCAGCGACCGGCAGAGTGCCCCCCGCGGCATGCCGCCCCAAGCACGCGCGTGGCGTGCTGGGGCCTGGAGCCGCCCCTGAATATACCAGTCTCTGGGAAGCTATCTTGTGCAGCACTGTAACATTCATTCCTCAACTTTACACCCCCTATTACCCTACAGCAGTGGTGGGCAACCTGCAGCCCATGGGCCACACATGGCCCATCAGGGTAATCTGCTGGCGGGCTGCGAGACAGGTGGTGTTTTTTTGTTTTTGTTTTTGTTTTTTTTACATTGACCATCCGCAGGCATGGGTGCCCACAGCTCCCAGTGGCCAGGAATGCAAACCGCCTGACAGACCTCAGGTTGCCCTCCACTGCCTAAGTCTTTGTTCTGAACATATGCATTTTGGGTTCCAAGGGATGAGAAGTCACTTCCTTGGTTTGTACAGGAGTAGAACATTCATATGTCTTATTTTCCTTTAGAACATTCCAACATTAGCCTGTGAGAGTAACTCCCTACATGTTGCTATGGTGTAAAACTTGTGTATACACTGATCCTGACAGTTTTCCTATTTTCTAAAGCCAAAGCTAACTTCCTATAATACAGGATGTTATGGGATATTTGACATGGGTAAATAGAATGTCAGAGTATAATAACTTCCAAAAACTAGTTTGTTAGGAATAATATTAATATATGTTCGGCTTACTCTAATTTAAAAATCCTTCTTAACGCAATATCCCTTCCAGGAGGGGCTATCACTGTAAAATGTAAATACATCATCCTGATTCTTATGGAATACAGAACAAACATTTGGTGAATACTTCTGCATCATGACTGACAATTCTACCATCCTCATTAAGTATCACACCTGTACTGTTAGAATTGTTTGATATTAAATTTAAAATTATTTAAATATCTTTTTGTAAACCTAATGGTTAATTTTTTTTACTACTGATACTTTTAGCTTCCCTTATCAATTTCTTGCAAAATCTGTCTGACTTGCAATCTTTGCTGAGTTTCTCCATATTTTCATGTATTTCTTTTACTTTGAGAGTAGAATTTGGCTTTTTTTTCCTGAGAGGTTCAGCTATAACACATTCATAAATTACCTATTATTAATATATTCTGTTTAAATATTTCCTCCCACTCCATTTTGCTCATGATTGTTTTTCATCTTTGGGAAATGGGTCTTTTAAAAGACCATGTGTATGTGTATATATAAAAATAAATAAAAAATATTACTGGACAGCACATAGCAACTGAAGTTAAATAATTATCACTTGCACCATTTTTTTTAGTTCCATAAGCTGTTCATCTTTATTGGACAGAATAGATGTCTAATATAGAATGACCTGGAACTGGTTTCAAATGATGAAATCATTTTACTTCAGAGCAGAACCCTGAAGTGTTAATTATAGAAAAAGTAGAAGATTATCCACATTTTAACTCTCAGGCTTCCTTGCGATATACACACTTTACTGGGAGCTACATGTATATTGTTTCCTGTTTCTTCTCTTCATCCATATTTCTCCCATCCTAACTAGATGGGCTAGGGTTGATCTATAACAGTGCAGTACTGAATACTACCTCATCCAAAGGATTCTTAGACCAAAGGTATTTTTAGGTTTGATTGTGGTTCTCTCAAAACCTTGGTAGCAGTCATATAATTTTGCCTTCACTACTGAACACGTAGGAGCAATCCTACTGCTACTATTTCAGTCCTGACTGTCTGATCAAAATCCTGTGGAAGTTTCAGTAGAAAAATCTTGGATCAGGCTTTTTTATGATCCCAGCTACTACTGTATTTCTTGAGGGATTTTTCAACAGCAAATGGCATCTGGCATTGAGGACAAAAGCATGTGATCAGTAGTATTTTTAAAGCGACGATAATGGATAGAGCCAAATGGTCAGTATACTTCTCAACTTTTGTGAAATGAAACTTCTTGTAGTTTCAGCTGGAAAAAAGGTGGGAAATGAACTGCTAAAAGAAGCACATCCCACTCTCTCTCTAAATAATATTTTTACAGAAAGTTAGCAGGACAGCAGGAGTTTAGTGGATCGTTTTAAAATCTATCTACATTTAAGTTCACCGCTATTAAATTCCCTCCTACTGTACAGAAAAGTGCCACTTGGAAAATGCTTTCAGGACAGCAGGAGCTAGAGTATGTGTTAGCCAATCTACTGTAAGTTTAAAAATTTGGACACACAATTCTTTACCACTATATGTAGAAAAAGAAGTTGAAAAATGTCTTTAGATCAGCAGTAGTTATGCAAGTTAAGATAAATGTACAGGTAACTTCCTTCTGGCCACTTATGCACACCCTTCTTCCTCTTGAAAAGAATAAAGTGGGGATTGAGAAGAAATGTGTAGCAGTACTTGGCTAAGAAGATGTTTTGAATTGAATTTGCAACTTCTAGATACAGAGTAGATTGCACCCATTCTCTTCCTCCCTGTCCCCTTTTCTTCTATTGTCTGTTGTATCCACTTATTGTGCTCTTGATTTAAATTAAATTGTATATTCTTTTAAGTAACTACTGTATCTTATATGTTTGTACAACATTTATTACAATTACCAAAATAGAGGTAACTTATAATGGCGTGGAAGAATCACTTGTGGAAATAAGTTCAGCCCAAATATCTGAATTCTGGGCTTCTTTGCTCAGAGACCCAATAGAGTAGTGATTTTCTTTTTATTACTACTATGTGGAATCTTGCCCATTAAAAATGTGTTCGGGACTAGACCACATTCAATCCAAAGTGATTTATAGGCAAACGGCAACATGTTCCATTACTATTCCAATAAACACTTAGTGTTCCTGCTCAGCAATGCAGTATTGACCAATGGATCCACTGGTCTCCCCTGTTTTCTTCACCCTGCCCTTACACTTAGTATAATTACCACTGATAAGTAATTCTGTTGGCCAGGAAATAATCATTATTCAGTACATGCAGCACTTTATTGGCTTTTCATATTTTTCCCCATTTTATCTTAAACAAGGTATTTTTAAGATTTTTTTCAGATTTCTTCAGTTTAAAAGGACAAAAGCTAGGGCTGATAAAATTGTTTTGCTCTATTAAAGGCATAATCAGTGCCACTAACAAACTGAACAAAGGAGCCAAGATTGGAAATAGTTTTATAGCTGTACCAAAATACCTGCATGAAAAGTGTGTGTATGTTATTTTAATAGGATGTATGCCAATCATAAAATGTACTGGCATTAAACTAAATTACACTTAGGTAACTGAAACCATTTCAAAACTAACTTCTTATTGTAAAGTTAGTTAATGCTGGCAGTCATTCCACCACCTATACCCTTCCCCTGTGTGTATATACATACACACTCCTATCTTGCTGTCTGCAGCAGGGTGGAGGAGCAACACAACTGCTCTGCATGTGCTATTCCAGCTCTGAAAATCACCAGTGCTCTTGTGTTCCTGCTCAGCAATGCAGTATTGACCAATGGATCCACTGGTCTCCCCTGTTTTCTTCACCCTGCCCTTGCCTGCTACCAGAGTTGCGCAGGAAGCCCCTCTTAGCAGGCACCTCAAATCATGTTCATTTGTGCGGTGCAGCTGCACTGGTATAACTTGCCTCTGTGTAGAAGGCAGCAGAATTTGGCCCATAACGTACTTAGTAATCAGCAGATGTATTTCTGCACAGTATCATAATTATTTTAACTAAACCTCTTCTTTGCCTACCAATATTCATTTCATTGGAAGATAGGCTATGCAGTGGTGGTATGTTTCTAAAGAAGGATTTGAGAGAGCCACAGCAAGAAAGCAAGTGAGTTCCAGTGGGGGAAGAAAGTAGAACAATGAAGGTGATAATGGAAAAGTGTTTTGTTTTTGTTTTAATGGCAGGGAGGTTTGGGTGCAGCAGAGAAAAGGACAGGGAAAGCAAGTTGAAATGAGAGCAGAGATGAAGGCAGGAATAGACATCTAGAGTACAAACTTAATTAAAAGAGAAAGGAAAAGACAAAATAGGAGAGATAAGACACTGCTGACAAAGTTCCAACAAAGACTGCTAGTTTTACCCTGTTGATGAACTGTTTGGGTTTCCTAGGAGAGCCTATTGATTTCCAGCCCAAATGAACAAATTGGTTTGGATAAGTTTGGGAAAGAATCTGAAAAGCATGTGAACTTGAATGTCTTGATCACCCCTCTTTAGTTGAGTTGCTGAGCTTGCTTTGTGACGGCTGGGAAGGAATTTGAAATGAGGCCTTCAAAGGTGATGAGCTATAGTGTGACTAGGCAGGAAAATGGATTCACAAGTCCTTTTGTCCATGTAATCTTGAAAGTTGAAGTTTTCAGAAATAATAAAAACACAAGTAAAAATGCCTTGATTAGACATTGTGATTATGGCATACCCCACTACATAATGTCTCTTTAGTATAAAGGGTACTCTGATTTACAAAACACAGTACGCTGTACAAAAAAGGCAAATTTTGTCGTCTCCTGCTGTTTCAGAAGGCTCCAGAGACAGTCTGCATGATTGTGGTTATGGCCATGTTTAGACAGCCTGCATAGGTGACTTCAATCCCTGTGTGATGCAGAACAGGGTTTGATAGGCAAAATGGTGCCAGCACATAGATTGCTATGTGGCTCCACTGGCTGGCATCCATGAAACAGGGATGCCGAACAGAAGGGACTTGGGCTTTACAACCACCTTGCATCCTGGAAACCTGGGAGGAGTCTCGTTCCCCACACTCCAACCTTCATGAAATCCACCCTGTGCCATGCCTGGCTACTCCATCTTGTCATAGGGTGGGTGGGGAAGCATTTAGCTCTAAAATACAGAATTACAGAAAAGTCATCTGAAACTGATTACCTCCTAAACTAGATTGTTGGCAATTAATATTAATTTATAGGCTATAAATTTATTTTAATTAGGTACACTGAAAAAAGTGGATCATAATATTTCAAATAGGTAAAGGAAGCGAACAGTGAATGAAGAGCTGCCAGCTTTTAATTACGCAAATGAGGAGCAGTGTGGAAGAACAATGTAGTAATCTTTTTGTGCTTGGAATTGCAAATCTTTCTCTGCTTGTGTTCAGAACAAACAAAGCTAGGTTTTTATGTTAACTTTTGTTTAGGTACTTGTAGTGAGCAAGCCTGGTGGATCACAAATGCCACTAATGTTAAAGTCTCTGAGCTTTATACAAAGCGAGTATGTAGTGTGGGCTTAGTCCAAATAATAGGCACTGAAATATTACTGCCAATATATTTCCTAGAGAGGGCTCACATTATTTTATGTTGTGGTACTACTGCTCCCTGGCTCTATAGGCAACGGAGGTCTTTGGCAGCTCTCACAATTTATCCCCATCTCTTTCTGTTATGTACATATTTTTTCCTATTAATGGTAATTCACATTATATTGCATTGGTCAAGAAAATTTTCTATTAATCTTTCATGACTTGATATTTTATTAACTGTTTTCATTTTTAGTTTTCTGTTTCTGTTGTGGGTCCTAAGTGGATTTCTGAACAGTGGATCATCTTTCCCACATCTGGTGGATCATTGTAGACCGGGTATTCCAATACCCTATTAGCTCTGGAGTCGCCATTTTGTCTTTCCCCATGTGTAGTCACTGGCTTGGTGCTTTTGCCCTTGGCAAGGTGCCTGGCACTCTGGCATCGTCAGCAATGGGACTCATCCATGGATTGAGCAAGGAGCTCTAAAAGAGCAAGCTGAGTTGTTCTGTCCCCATATCACCTTCAAAATGTGTCTTCATTTGAGTGATTATGCAAATCAATGGTACGTTTACATCTTGAATACTGCATGCAATTCTGGTCACCCCATCAAAAAAAAATACATTAGAATTGGAAAACGTACAGAGAAGGGCAACAAAAATTAAGGGTATGGAACTGCTTCCATATGAGGAGATATTAAAAAGACGGACTCATCAGCTTCGAAAAGAGATGACTAGGGAGGGATATGGTAGAGGTCTATAAACTCATGAATTATATGGAGAAAGTTAATAAGTGCTAGTTACTGTTTCACATAACACAAGAATCAGGGGTCACCCAATGAAATTAATAGCCAGTGGGCTTAAAACAGCCAAAAGGAAGTAATTCTTTACAGAGTGTGCATTAAATCTGTGGGACTGGTTGCCACGGGATATTGTGAAGGCTAAAACTACAATGGGGTTCAAAAAAGAATTAGATAAGCACTTGGAGGATAGGTGGATCAAAGGCTATTAGCCAAGATAGTCAGGGTTGCAACTCCTTGCTCTGGGTTTCCCTTGCCTCTGCTTGCTGGAAGCTAGGAATGGGTGACAGGGAATGGATCACTCAATTGCCTCTTCTATTCATTCTCTCTGAAGTACCTGGCATTGGTCATTGTTGGAAGACAGAATACTGGGCTAGATGGACCATTGTATCATCCAACATGGGAGAAGTACATTTTTAAAATGTGCATAAAACACACTGAATAACAATATGATGGCAATGGAACTAGACTGTAAATGAGCTGCATATGGTTTATGGGACTGTACAGGAAATAAGCAGAGTTGTCATCAAGGCAAATGCTAATTGAGGTGTACAAGCCAAGCAAACCAAGTTGTGCTCTGGGGAGTTTGCTTCTCTTCCCTAGTGCCTAGAAATCTCCCTCTTTGCATGCCCCCAGACATGCTACGATGGCCTTTGTGACACCTGAGCATATCAACTCATATACATATATTTGTGTGGGGGGTGGTGGTGGTGGTAGGGAGACAGCCAGTGGATCTGTGCAGTTGTGAATGCTTCCTACTGCTAACTCTTCTACCCCACGGAGAGTCCTCCCACAGAGTCAGCACAGGGGTGCAGATCCACTCTGCATGGGGTACTAGAATTTATCCTTCTACCCCTAGCCTGGAACTAAGGTGATCAGACAGCAAGTGTGAAAAATCAGGACGGGGGGTGGGAGGTAATAGGAGCTTATATAAGAAAAAGATCCAAAAATCAGGGCTGTCCCTATAAAATCAGGACATCTGGTCTTCCGACCTGGAACCTTATTTGTTCTGCTACTTTGAGTGGTATGGAGGATCCTCAGAGGGCAGAATTTTCTCCAATGGATATTTTGCAAACTTTGTTTGTTTTTAGGTATTAGGGAGGAGCTATGGTGGTGCATGTTCTAGCATGTCATATGGAAAATAAAGGCTAATGCTAATAATTGTAGAGAGGAACCAGCTTGCTAATATAGCATGTACCTGACCTGCCCATAAGCACTGTGATGGGATGAGATCTGCCAGAACTTGGAAATATTACTCCTGACAGGCAGTGCTCACAAACAGATCATCAAAATGTAAACAACTCAATGACCTTTATTTTTACAATGTCATTTCCAGAGATGCCACTACTTGGGTAGTGAGAGAAAACAACTAATGACAGGTGAACCTCAAAAAGATGGTTTTGTTTATTTCATGAATATCCAAAACATTTAGATTAAATACATAAATCTGGATGCCTGTCTTAAAAAATGAACGGCTTTGGCCTACTCAACTAGACTGGAAATACCATGAAAGCTTTATTATATATTTTTGCTCTTCTTGTCTTGCCCAGAAACAGTTGCATGAAAATAGGAAAGGAAAGTTTTCCAATCTATTTCAACCTTTAGTAAGTGTCATTCTGGGTCATTTTAAGCGTTGGGCAAAAGTTTGGGGTAATTAATTTATATAAACTGGCTTTCCTACCCTTAGTTTGTAATTGATGCAGTAATAAATTGCTCTAATCAAGCTTCAGTGGCTAGCAGGAGGACATGTAATTTAAGAAGTGTAAAATGGTAAATAAAAGATGATTTTTTTAGAGACTGATTTTGTATTGCTATCATACCTCGTTAATCTATAAAGAAAAGGAGAACTTATTTTAAAAATGTGGAAGTAAATGTCCAGTGTATACAGTAAGAAATGCAGCAAAAGAAACCAGACTTAGGATCAAATGGAAAACTGTCTTGGGGAAAATTTGAACTAGTGCATTTATAAAACCTTGATTTATACTTATTTAAGGAAATATAATCTAATGCATGACTCTCACACTGTAGTTTGAGAAGAAAATGTGTTGGTTGAAAATATTCCAAATGCTACAACTTGTAACTTCAGTAATATAGCACTTTTACTTTTCAAACTTTCCCAAATTGTCTTGTTTAGTTCTTTTGTCAGAAAAGCTGTTAATCCACTACTACTTCAAATCTGTGTATATTTAGGATTCAACTCCTTTTACTCAATTATCTTATAAATGAACAAGAATAAATTCTTTCTGAACTAGTAGGAAGAAAAAGTGGCACTGTATGTGATTGGAAAGGTAACTTCCCCTCCCCTGCCATTCTAATTCCAGTAAGGTTTCACATTAGATTTCTCCTCAAAGAAACTTAATTCCTTTTTGGAATAGAAATTAGTTGACATTCTTTCCAGAACAATTTTTCCTAATCTCTCTCTCAATTTAGTATGGTTCTGTCTCTCCACTGCCTTGCACCTTGTCTAGTTATATACTCCGGTACAATGTGGGTGTAAATCACTACCAGATCAGAATATTTTATATTTGTTTTCTACAGGTGCATGATTATGCAGGGTACAAGATGCTAGACAACTTGGCCATATACTCCTGTAGTTCTTTTTGAGCTTGAATTAAGATGGAATAAAGACCAAAAGCAGCAGTGCCGCTTAATTACAAGAAGCTTTACTTTCAGAACTCTTACCAAATAAAGCTAGGGTTTAAAGTTTCCTGCAAAACTGATTCTCTGGCTTAAAGTTGCACAGACACTCTTCCTTGTTGCACTAGACAACTATGGGTGCCTTAACTTCACATAGGCTGCACTAATCTCGTCACATTAAGACAGTCACTTATCCAAGTGACTGTTTTTTACCAGGCACCTAATGTTCAACTGCAGTTATTCAGAGTGGACAATTCAAAGTGATCTCAGAAACAACCAGAGTGTATGAAAAGAAACACTGTCTGAAAGACAATCTTTATAACAATGCAGCCATGTATATGTCAGTGAGTAATCCACCCAAGTCCTGGGTTGTTGTACAGTAGTTATTTATCTGAATACCTGCTTTTATGTCCCACATCATAGCCATGATCTGAGCTCCTCCCATTGATGTATTGTATTCTCTTCAGAACCCTGGGGAAGGGGTTGGGCCATCTCATTTTACACTGGGAAATTGAGACATTGTAGGGTGAAATCTGAGCCCCCTTTAAGCCAAGGGGATTTTTGCCATTGATATCAATGGGGCCAGGAATGAACCCAGAGAGATTTTGACTTGTGCAAGATCACACAGGTAGTCTGTAACAGAGCTGGGATGCATGAGCATTTCCTGAGCAGCCCATCACATCCTAAATTACATGGCTTATTTTAATAAGATAATTAGTTTAATGTTTTTACCACTTTGGTCACAACAGACCCTATAATCTCCATGTCATAAAAATATAGCCATTCTGAACATACTGTTCCTAAAATTAGTACTTCAGTAGTAGCAAGCGACAAAAAGTGGGAGACCTACTTACTAAAGGGTGAAGACTAGGAAAAAATGTTAGTTGTATTTGTAGGTACTGATCTAAACCCATAAAAATAAATTGAAAGACTCCCCCTGATTTCAGAGGACTTTGGACATGCTTCATATTCTTGAATAATATTAAAGAGCCATCTTAAGAGCAGGGGCGGCTCCAGACCCCAGCACGCCACGCGCATGCTTGGGGCAGCATGCTGTGGGGGGTGCTCTGGTGGTCGCCGGGAGGGCGGCAGGCGGCTCCGGTGGACCTCCCGCAGGATCCGCTGGTCCCTCGAAGCCGGGAGAGCGCCCCACACAGCATGCCGCCCTGCTTGGGGCGGCGAAATGTCTAGAGCCGCCCCTGCTTAAGAGTACTGAGTATAGGGTCAAAATATTGACACTTCAAGTTTTTTTTCTAGTTTTTCTTCATACAGTGTTGGACATCGTAAAACTATACAGTATTACACAAATAAGGTCATATAGTGAAGCAGGTTATTAACCACTTTTTATACTGAGGTTTAAAAACATTTTGCATAATAGTTTTGAATAATTACTTATGCAAAACAAGTAATTATGCAAAATGTACCTGTATGATATGATGCATGTGTGAAACTTGAGTTAACATTAACTCAAGCTATATATGCAGCACATTGAAGGGAGAATAGGCTGTTTTTATTGTGAGTTCTCTTTTGTTACTGTTTTATATACCATGCAGTGCACAGCTGTTGACCTTTTTCCATCAGCATTTCTTGTAGTGCATTAGCCAAACAGCCAAATAAATTAAACGTTTTCTGTCTTGACTATCTTTCACCATTTTATAATGGCGAAAGATAGTCGAGACAGAAAATGTTTTTAAATTTCTCCATAAAAAGAGTGATAATGCAACAATTAGCATGTGTGCACAATTTAATTTGTTTACTCTACAAGGTGCTTATATCATTATTTCCCATCAATGGTGTTTATGTGCTGCACTTTGTCTTGTACTACTTGATTCTTTAATGCATACTGGGAATATGTCTTGTTTAAAGTTGCATTCAACACAATAGCATAATGTAGACTTAATTTTTACTTCGGTTATTTATGAATATCACCCGGTTCATGGAATACACCACCACCAAAACATATTCTGTTAAGTTTGTTAAAGTATATAAGCATTTGCTCCTATTCATAGGAATTGGAACCCAGAATTCCTTGCTATGGACAACATTAAACTGCTCTGCACAGTCTCTGCTGTCTTGATAAATCTTTCATGCTTTAGAATAATGTTTGCATCTGTTTCCATGTTCTTTCTTCCCCCATCTGTTCTATACATATAATTTATCTTTATAGAGCTTCCCCCCCAATTGCTAGACTCTTTCAAACTGCTGTATTTACTCTTTCATTGAACTGCATTTACTGCCCTTCTGTTACTAGAGGCTTTCTTTGTCAAATATTTCATGTATTAAACCAGTTTGAATCCATTAAGGGTCTGACTCCTTCCCTAGTCAAAAGTTTCATTAAAGTAAATAGCATGTTACTTCTACCAGCCTTCCTTGGGATCTTTGTGAGGAGGAGCTTTCATTTACAAATGGGCTTGTTCAGAAACTGCTGAAGTGATTCATTGTATACTGTAATCCTGATCAACTGCCTACTCTGTCAGCACAACCCACTTATGGCCTCTTAAAGCCTCCCTGATATGAAAGTGACTGACCCGGGGGCTATTGTACTTAGCACTGTGCGTTCGCTGACGCATACCTGTGTCAAAGGATATTATTAGCACAAAAATGAACTTGACATTTCAGCTTTCCAAGATATCTTCTTTGGGATTTCTTTGCAGGACAAGTTCATTTGAAAGTGTTATAGGATATTATAACTCAATTTTTCATACAACTCTTGCCATGTCAAGCTATATAAATTGTGTTTTGGGTTTTTTGCTTTTGTCTACAAAGTCTCAGAGCTAGCCCTGAATTGTTAATCCTCAGCTCTGGACAGATAGGTTGAGTCTGGTAATTGGAAAGAGGAATTTGCCATGTTGATAGCTCATGCAGCTGTGAAGAAACACACGTGCTGTAGTGTACAGAATACTGATACATGTGCAAGAAAGAGGTCAACTTTGATTTGTCATTTAGGATTGCCAGTAGAATTCCAGGGGGCAAAATGCTATAGGACTGGAAAGATTAAGTGTAAATTTGTTTTTGTTTTATTTAAGTTCTTAAAGTTTCTTGAAATACATTTACAGTGACTGTTACACGTTCTACCTTTCTGCTCCTCCTGTGAGGCTGGTTAGCAGCAGCAGGCTTGTTCTTGAGCTGCTACTGCCAAGGCACTGGCACTACTCAGAGGCTGGCTGGTGCAGCATTGGTGATTGTGCTATGATTGCCTGTTGCTGTAGCAGGGCAGCAGCTATGAAAATGAAAAGTGATATAATGGGTGAATACTTAGCTCTTCTTTGGTTTCTTGAGTAGAGTATAGCCCTGCTTAGGTCAGAGCTCTTTGGGAGGGAAGACATCCTGTCCTAGGCCATGCAATGTACCTTGTGTTCACCTTCTGCTCCAGTATAGTGACAGTAGATGGTAACTAAAAGCAGAGGTTGAGAAGTGAAGCTGCGGCCTCTTCTAATGGAGACTTGAGTTCCTCAGTGGACAAGTTGTACTTAGATAGGTGTGCTGACCAGGAGCAATGGTCAAAAGTCCTTCAAAGCAAGATTCTTGGACATCATTTAGGAAGGCTTTGAGTGAGGGGAGGAAGCTGAAGCAGCAAGTGGAAAAAAGACTCATCCAGTACTGGAGAGACTACTAGCCCTTTAAATAAACAGAAGAAAACGTGTGGTTTGGATTTGAAGGATCCTTTAGTCCTCATCTAATGTCTTAAATATGCAGGCAAATACCAAATGTTAGAAACATAATGTGGAACTATTCCCCAATTGTGAGTGTCATTACTGGGATGTTAAATGTGCTACCAATAAAGGCTGTGGATGCTTGTAAATAATTTAAACAGTTTTTTGCCTGCCTCTCTTAAATTTGCATTCTTGAATTTCTCATCAGTTTGAAGCTAAGCAGAAGTGTAAGCTTTTTTTATGAAAGTATAGCTCAGATTTATTTTTTTAAAGCTCATTAGTTAGTCTTAAAGTTGTTTTGGGTCTTGGAACTATTAAAGAAAGATATAAAACTACTAGAGCTGTTGATTTAATCACAGTTAACTCACACAATTAACTCAAATTAACTGATTAAAAAAATGTGATTAATCACACAGGTAAACAATAGAATACCAATTGAAATGTATTAAATATTTTTGTATGTTTTTTCTATTCTTTCAAATATATTGATTTTTATTACAACACAATACAAAATGTAGAGTGCTTACTTTATATTTTATTACAAATATTTACACTGTAAAAATCTTAAAGAATTAGTATTTTTCAAGTCACCTTATACAAGTATTGTAGTGCAATCTCTTTATCGTGAAAGTGTAACTTACAAATGTAGTTTTTTTGTTACATTACTGCACTCAAAACCAAAACAGTGTAAAACTTTAGAGCCTACAAATCCACTCAGTCCTACTTCTTGTTCAGCCAACTGCTAAGACAAATAAGTTTCTTTATATTTATGGGAGATACCGCTGACTCCTTCTTATTTATAATGTCACCTGAAGGTGAAAGCAGGCATTCACATGGCAGTTTTGCCAGATATGCTAAACATTCATATACCACTTCATGCTTTGGCCACCAATCCAGAGGACATGCTTCCATGCTGATGCTCGTTTTTTTTTTAAGTGTTAATTAAATTTGTGACTGAACTCCTTGGGGGAGAATTATGTCTCCTGTTTTACCCACATTTTGCCATATATTTAATGTTATAGCAGTCTTGGATGATGACTCTGAACTTGTTTGTTTTAAGAACATTTTCACAGCAGATTTGACAAAGCACAACGAAGGTACCAATGTGAGTTTTCTAAGGACAGATACAGCACTCAACCCAAGGCTTAAGAATCTGAAGTGCCTTCCAAAATCTGAGAGTGACGAGGCATGGAGCATGCCTTCAGATGTCTCAAAAGAACAACACTCCGAGACGGAAACTACAGAACTGAACCACCAAAAAAGAAAATCAACCTTCTGCTGGTGGCATCTGACTCATGATGATGAAAATAAATATGCATTGGTCTCCTCTGCTTTGGATTGTTGTTGAACAGAACCTGTCATCAGCATGGATGCATGTTTTCTGGAATGGTGGTTAAAGCATGAAGGGACATATGAATCTTTAGCACATCTGGCTACAACAGTGTCATGCAAACACCTGTTCTCACTTTCAGGTAACATTGGTTACAATTTGCAGGAGATAATGCTCCCCATGTCTTGTTTACAAACTTGTTTGTCTGATTGGCTAAAGCAGGACTGAGTGGACTTGTAGGTTCTAAAGTTTTACATTGTTCTGTTTGAGTGCAGTAATGTAACAACAAAACTACATTTATAAGTTACACTTTCACATAAAGATATTGCACTACAGTACTTGTATGTGGTGACTTGAAAAATATTATTTCTTTGTTTTTTTACAGTGCAACTATTTGTAATAAAAAAAAAAGTGAGCACCGTACACATTGCATTCTGTTGTAATTTAAATCAATATATTTGAAAATGTAGAAAACATCAAAAAATATTTAAATAAATGGTATTCTATTTAACTGTGTGATTAAAAAATTAAACATGATTAATCGCTTGACAGCCCTAAAAACTACTTTTACCTGGAAAATTATTAAAATACACTCCATGCAAGATTTTCTATTGATATGAATCTTTCAAAATTTAGGTCGGTCGGTCTCTCTCTCTCTCTCTCTCTCTCTCAAATATGCAGCTTGTTCTTAGATTTTAAAAATCCCATGAAATATCACCTCATCAGGTAGAATGACAGTAACTGTCTTCTAAGACAAATTTAAGTAGGTAACTTTTTTTAAGCGGGGGGGGGGGCGGACAGGATTTTAGGGAATCTGTGGTGAACGTAGTGTTATGGAATTAATCCTATAAACAAAAGTTACATGGATGGTTTTGCATTTTTTTACAAGTAAATTAAGATTGTATTCTCACATACCTTACAGTATGTCTACACTGCAATTAGACATTGTGGCTGGCCCATGCCAGATTGCTCAGGCTATGGGGCTGTTTAATTGCAGTGTAGATGTTTGGGTATGGTCTGCAAACTGGGATCTAGGAACCTATGGGAGGGTCCCAGAGTTCAGCCTGCAGCCCAAGCCCAAATGTCTACACCCCAATTAAACAGCCCCTGAGTCCTGCGAGCCCAAATCAGCTGGCACGGGCCAGCCACAAATGTCTAATTGCAATGTAGATATAGCCATAGTGTTGCAGAAGTGATATCAGGAGTCACCACAGAAGCAACGGTATATTTTCTAAAGTGAGGTATTCGGAATGGAAATTAACTACTGAAAGGAGAGCTGTAGAGATCTGAAAGCAATGGGTTTGTTTTGTAAACCTAAGCTGTTGGTTTTTCTTTTCAGCTACTGTCACTCATCAGGCTTGCTTGCTGTTTCAAAAAGACACAAACCAAAAACTCCAAGCAAACCTCCATGTTTTTCCCTATCGGCAGTAGTTGTGGTATAATCCAAGGCCACAGTTAGGTTCTATGGGAGCAGTAGGCCCTCCCAAGGTGCTCTGCAAGAATGAGGCCCACACACACTGAGTTATTGGCTTTAATGAAAGTTAAAGTGACTCACCCGCAACGGGGACTCCAAGCGTTGCTGTCACATAGGCGGGGAACCCAGCGCCTCGGAGCTCAGCTTGGCACGGAGTCCAAAAGCAAGCACAAAGCATGATCATATTTATATAAACAGCAGCAAGCCAGCTCATACATAATGCAATAGGGACTTTCCACCCTCGGCTCCGCCCCCTTGGCCAACAGCCCAGGGGCTTTCCACGCAGCGGTTCCAGACGGTTATGGCAGGTTGGAACTAGCATGCCATGTCCTACAATAACCGGGTGCTGAGAAAGCGAAACTGCCTAAGCTAGGCCGTAACAAAATCTTCCGTGGTTCCCTGTCCTCCTACAGACACAAATAGTGGGAATCTTTCTAGTGCTAAAGAGCGCACACATGGCATTGGCAATAGAGTTCAAGAATTTCATGTCAGGCTGCTGATTCTCTGAGAAAAGCTTTAACAATCTCCCTCAACATGAGGTGAGGGAGAAGACACAGTAGACATTTGATATCAGGGCACAAATTCATTACATTAGCCAGGATGAGCAGGGATGGTTTCCTTAGCCTCTGTTTGCCAGAATCTGGGAATGGGTGATGGGATGGATCACTTGATGGTTACCTGTTCTGTTCATTCCCTCTTAGGCACCTGACATTGGCTACTGTTGGAAGACAGGATATACTGGGCTGAATAGAGCTTTGGTCTGACCCAGTATGGCTGTTCTTATGCTCTCATATTGGGAGACACCCTATGCATTTGAATTCTTCTGTGGAGGGCTTGTGGCCTATAACACTCCCCAACTTCTGCTTCATAATTTGGGGATTAAGTGTTTAATCCCATTGCCTAGTATCTGTCTATGGGGGGAGGGGTGTCATAAACAAACAGTAAAGGGTTAAGAAGTTCACCTAGCCTAGCTGACACTGACCCAAAAAAACAATGGGTGGACAAAATGTTTCACCCAGGAAGGAAGGAAAAGTCCTTTGTTCTGTTAGTTCATTAAACTCTTTGCTGGGTGAAAAGATCAAGGAATCACCCAGGGAAGTGAGTATTAAAGAAGGAATAAATTAGTTTATTTTCCTTTTGTAACTTTGTCTTTTTGCATTAGAGGGATAATCAAATTGGGTTTTCTTTTGTGTAACTAAGGTTTTGCCCAGGAGAACATCCTCTGTTTTAAATCTGTCTGTGAGATTGTATGCTAATCTCAGAGGTATTTCTTTGACCCCTTTTCTTTAATTGTCTTCTTTTTAAGAACCTGATTAATTTTTTCCTTGTTTTAAGATCCAAGGAGTTTGGATCGGTGTTCACCAGGAAATTGGTGGGGAAGTCTCTCAAGGTTACCCAGGGAAGGGTTACAGTACTTGGCAGGGAGAAATTTTGGGGTGGGGGAGACAGTATTTCCCAAATGACTCATAAACAGCTTGTTTAAACGATTTGGATGATGGCAGGACCAGATCTAAGATGGTAATTAAGCTTAGGGGTTCTCATGCAGGTCCTCACATCTGTACCCTAAAGTTCAGAGTGCGGGTGAAACCTATGATGGGGCATCAGTTATTCATTGGTAATTCTCCCAATATTGTATTGTGGCCATTGCAATGCTTAAGGTTGAATTCTGTTTTACATTTAAAGCAGGAGTTTTTTTGTATGAAAAATAAAGTGCATCTGCCCCAAATTTTCAACAATTTGAGTAAAGTTTGAATTTTGAGAAGCTTCTATAAAATGGTTTAGTTACTTTCCAAATCCTACTGAAACATTGGCCTGCTAAAAAAGTTTACATATGAGATCTGATGACTTTCCATGTCCAGCTGACACTAAAGCAACAGATGTAGAAATTCAAAAATGTCTATATAATAATAATGGTTGGCTTGCTAGGATTCGAACAAAACATTATTTGACACAACTGAATCTTAACATGTTCCAGTTATTCTACAGAGTACAAGATTTATAACTGAGGATTCGCTCTGAAGTAATAGCTGCTGGTTTGTCAAGGACCAGGACCCTCAGGCCTTGAACATTTAGTCACTCCTGTACTTTGCTGAGCAATTCTGCTATGGCAAAAATCCCAGTCATTGTAGCTGTTGCTTTTGTTGAAGACTAAGACTTGTCTGAACTGGTTAAAGAGTTTCATGAACAGAATGTCCAACAAAGTACTCCTTAGCTTTTGTTGAATATTCTGATAACTGTTAAATTGTTCAGCTGGCTCCAGAACTGCATCCTCTCCTTTGAGACGGTAGAAATTTTGAAATATGAAATATTTTCATCAAATTGCTTTGTATTTAAAAATGATTTTAAAGATAGTTTTTAAAGTTTTTTTGCATAAAGGCCATTTATGAAAAGTGACTTTCTTTTGAAAAATGTCAATCTGTTCCTGAATCAGCTGAATGGTAGGGCTGAGATCTTGAACAAACTGAATAGTTCAATGAAGAACAGAATCTTCACAGCAATTTCTCCTTTCATGCAGAACAGGATCTTGGCAGACCTTGTTGACAGTTGGGGTTGAACAACCCATACCTCTCTCTTTGGGATAGAGGTAGAGTGACAACCATGGCTCCCTACAGATCTTGAGAAATGAAAGGGAACTAATCATTCCTCCTCCTGAATACATGGCAAAAGAGGGAAAAGATACAGGTCACCAGGCTTCCTACAGGAGAATTTTAAAAGTAATGATATTTGTTGGCTAGGAGAGAGCAGCTGTCAGAATATGGAAGGAAGGAGGGTGTTTTTTGTTTTTTTTTCCCAATTATGCAAACCCAAAAGGTGGGACCAAGTTTGCAAATTGTTTAGTTGAACCTGGCTGAAGTTTCATGTTATCAATGAAACCTATCAGTAGGTGCATTTCTCCCAGGTGGGAACTGTTACCAAAAAATCATCAAATACTGTCAGTCTCTTGAGTTTTTGACTTGTTCGAGAGAGAGAGAAAGCTCCGACAGTTGAGACAATTCTAATAAGAACTGGTTGTCAGTTATCCAGGCCTCCTGTGGAGTCTTATTGATGTGTAAGTACATATGAATAGATAATTTTTTAGGTCTTTGTTTTAGCGACCGCTGGATGCCCCAGTTACTGGAGACTTCCAGTAGGACTAATACTTTTTTTGAACATCTAACAATCAAATGCAATTTCTGACATTCTTAGAATAACATACACATATGAATAAATACAACAGGCAACTTGAAAGTCTTTTTATTTTAGCTATTCTTTAGAATTTAAGTAATGCTCATTTTTTCTAACAATTTCCTAGTTCTCAATATATAGTTACTATTACAAGTGCATCAATTAATAACTTTAATTTTGCCATTTGAAATATATTACTTATCCTTCGAAAATAAAAACGAATGCTGCTGAAATATTATCTTGATACATACATGGTGATTATGTATCAAATATTAAATAGAAAGAAGCAGTAATAAATTGCATATAACTAAATGCTTATGTAGGCTGCAAATTCTTAAAATTTAATTTTTCAAATTCAAAATCATCATAGTAAATTGTGCCTGTGATCTGCATCTATATTCTCCATGTCACTGAATGCTCTCAAATGGCAAACTGCTTGGCAGAGCTACCAGGAATTATCTTGCAAACGCAGTGAGATATGGAAGATGGACAGAGTTCTCCTTTTGCCATTCCGAGATAACTCGATCATGGAATGCATGGTTTATAGAGATGTTTCCAAAGCAGACACAAGAGCCTGAGATTTTTAAAAATGCTGTCCCCAAACAGTCTTTAATAATGCATACCTGATTTCTTGATGAACAGTTTTTCATATATGATCTGATTACTATTGTGAATTCATCATTGTTGTTGTCTGTTGGCTTTCAGTATGATCGGTTCAGAAAATGCTTAGAAGTCTATTGTATCATCAGAACAGTGTGCACCACAATTAAATGGATCCATCACTCATGAAACTATACATCTTTGTTCTGTATTCAGATGACTGAAGTATAAAGAACTAAAAAGCAGGAATATTGGCATCATAGTGCTTAAGTTCCTTTTCAAAGTACACATAGTTCATAAGATAATGGGGATGCAGGATCCATGTGCATTATTTTCTCAGATTAATTCTTCAAATAGCTCAAGTATACTAACAACCTCTGTAGTGGGAGTTAGTGATGTATTATTGTATTCTTCACTCATTACCATGCAACTGAAAGTCCCATTTAAAAAAAAAATAGATCTGTTTTTCTTTCGCACTTCTCTCTGGTCCTCTTCTTAATTCATTCACTCTCCCAGAATGGGAGTGATGGACATCTTGCCATAAATTTGCAGAACAATCTGAGATACTTATCTCAAACTTAAATAGTGGCAAACCCACTGTTTTACTGTGAAAAGGTAAATTGTGGGGAGAAGAGGAGACGCATGGTGTTCTAGAATTTCCTGCAGTGTGCCAGGCTTTTCAGGTAAGTGTTTTACAATCTGTTGCAGAAATGAAAACACAGCAGCATCTGGCATTTTCAGTAGAACAATTGGTTTGTCGTGAAAGTCTCTCCATTAAAAGTTAGGCAATTTTAACTGAGATCCACTGTAGGGTCTAACTCTCTTCTTCCCTGACTCTTATCAGGGATTTGCAAATGAATCCCCAGATACTCCTTTATAGCATCTGTGTCTGAGAACATTTTCATTAGGTTATGTTGCCATGTACTCTTTTTTACAAAGAGATTGAAACTTGAAGACTATAAAACACAGCAAACAACTTTCTAGATAATATTCAATCAAAACAGTGATTTTTTTTCTGTAATCTGTCCTTCATAGTCTCTCAAAGGATAAGAAACATACTTTAAATTAATGCGTTATTGGAAGTAATAGTAGTCTCTTCATAAACAGTGTTTGAATTCAGCCACCATGCTAGATTTAAACCATTTAAACTTGAAATTTATTGTCATGACATAAATTTTTAGAATGCTCAGCAAAATGTTCAGATTATTTTTGAAATTCAGTATTCTTGTATAAATACAGAAGGTTATAGAAAGAAGGCAAGTTTCAACATCTATAATTGTTGCAGCCTAAACTGAGTAGTAATTAGCTATGTAACACCTTGAGCTCACCCTTAATGATTGGCATATTCTACAGTACATGTTTCATTATGTGCATTTTGACACTGAAGAGTTTGTTTGAGACAATTACATAAGACCTTAGTATACATACCCCCATCATATTCATAATAGCCATGAACAAAAGCCTTAAATCTATATGGGTTGTTAGACTACAATTTTTTGTAAGTTAATAGGACTAACAATAAATTGCTGAAAATTCAGCAGAGACCTAGAAATTCAGAGATTTAGGCCATGTGCAAGATTAATTTAGAGGGGGGTGAGGAAAGAAGAGATTGTAGTGGATTGTGGGGCATGTTTCCATGTTGCGCAAATTGTTCTTATATTTCAGTCCTCCTAATAAAGTGTACAATATTGTATAGCATGCAAGTGTAAGATTTAGCTTTCCAGTGTGTGCTGACAAGCCACTAACCTGTAAAAATGTGAGGGAGAAAGGGGTTTGAAAATGCTTAGCTTGGAATTGGACAGACCCAGAAGGCATGGGTGAAATACTGGCCTTACTGAAATCAATGGCACAATTTTCATTGGCTTCAGTGGGGGTGGGATTTCATCACACATCTTTATAACTAACTCTGTGGAGTTCAAGGTTCCCATAGGGAAAGTCAGTCCCAACCCCAAATTCTATGTAATATGCTTGCTTCTGCCACATTGCATTCTGCCAAGCATAGAGAGCAAACTTAAGTAACACGTTCCCATATGTTGGCCACTGTATCTGCACAGTACCTCTGTGTCCAAGACCTAAACAATACAAAGGACGAGCTGTTGCTGCTAAGTCATGTTAGCTAACATGCAGATTCCATTTGGAATCTGGCAGGACTACACAAATTTAACTTTTAAATCTTAACATTCAAAGACCCCCCCCCAATATTCCCGTTATTCTCCCACTTTATGGAACACTGAAAAAGTTCCAGTGGCTTCTTTCAATGATCAAAAGCTTCAGGCTGAATTCTTATGCCAAATGTAACTGAATTACTCATTTTTCTTGAGCCAGCACATTTATTTTTAGTCCCAGCTGGATTACCACGAAAAAGCCCTTTTTTAGTGCCCATTGAATTGCTTCAAGCTGAACCTGGAAATGAAGAAAACATTATCTGAACACTTCAGAATGGTTCTAAAAATAGGGGAAGAATTTTCTTAAAATCTGAACAAATCTGCCCGCTCTTGGACTGTCTATGAGTTTATGTATATGAATGAACATGCACACTGAGTTCCTATAAAACATTCAGAGATGTTATTCCAAAGGACAGGATTTATTTTTCCATTTAAAATTGTCAAGAGGGCCCTGGTTGGTTGGTTTTAAACCAGGGGGTCCACAATTCCATGCTATGTTATGATCAAACTCTTCTAATTTGGCTCAAATCAGTAGCTCAAAGAGCTCTTTAACCTTGAGTTTCCCTTCCTTACCTTTCATAGTCCATTAGATGATAGACAATGTTAAAGATGACATTTTAACTGTCTACAAGACACATAAGACACATAAGATGCTTCTTGGACCTTTTTCCTATTAAATTGCTGGTTTCCTGAACTCGTATTCTTTTTGTCCTTTGTTCCTATGATTGCAGTAGCATTTCCATAATGAAGGATCCAGACAGATTTTCCATTCTACAGTTCGTTTTTTGAAAAGTTAATGACTGTGCTGTTCTAATTCACATTAGGCTGGAACTTCACGTTGAACTGTTTGCCTACATACCTACACTTTATTCAATGATCTAAAACCTATCCTGGAAAACAAACCCTCACTCTCACAGACCTTGGGAGGCAGGCCAATCCTCACATACAGACAGCCCCCCAACCTGAAGCAAATACTTTCCAGCAACTACACACCACAAGAACACTAACCCAGTAACCAATTCATGTAACAAACCCTGTTGCCTACTCTGTGCCCATATCTACTCTATCAATACCATCATAGGACCCAACCACATGACCCACCCCATGTGCAGGGGCTCATTCCCCTGCACATCTACTAATATGATATATGCCATCATGTGCCAGCAATGCCCCTCTGCCATGTACATTGGTGAAACTGGACAGTCCCTATGTAAAAGAATAAATGGACACAGACATCAGGAATGGTAACATACAAAAGCCAGTAGGAGAACACTTCAGTCTTCCTGGACATTCTATAACACATTTAAAAGTAGCCATTCTTCAACAAAGAAAACTTCAAAAACAGACTGCAAAGAGAAACTGCAGAGCTGCAAATTTAACACCATTAATTTGGCCTTGAATAATGACTGGGAGTGGCTGGCTCACTACAAAAGCAATTTTCCCTCTCTTGCTAGTGACATCTTATTTATTATGGGTGGACCACATCCACCCTGATTTAATTGGCCCTGTCAACATTGGTTCTCCAGTTGTAAGGTAACTTCCCTTCTCTTCATGTTGTTATAATTACACCTGCATCTCTAACTTTCACTCCATGCATCTGAAGTGGGTTTTTTAACCCACGAAAGCTTATGCCCAAATAAATCCCTTAGTCTTTAAGATGCCACTGGACTCCTCATTGTTTTTGTGGATACAGACTATCATGACTACTGCTCTGAAACTTGATTTCAATCATAGAATCATAGAATTCAAGATCAGAAGGGACCATTATGATCATCTAGTCTGACCTCCTGCAAAATGCAGGCCACATAAGCCGATCTACCCACTCCTTTAGCAAGCGACCCCTGCCCCATGCTTCGGAGGAAGGCGAAAAACCTCCAGGGCCACTGCCAATCTTCCCTGGAGGAAAATTCCTTCCCGACCCCAAATATGGCGGTCAGCTGAACCCCGAGCATGCGGGCAAGACTCTCCAGCCATACCCTCTGGAAAAAGGTTAAGAATATCATATCATTGACCCATTGTACTATTTACCAGTGTGGCACTTAATTGACCTATTGACTAAGCCCGTTATCCTATTATACCATCTCCTCCATAAACTTATCTAGCTTAATCTTAAAGTCATGGAGGTCCTTCACCCCTACTGTTTCCCTCGGTAGGCTGTTCCAGTATTGCACTCCCCTGATGGTTAGAAACCTTCGTCTAATTTCAAGCCTAAATTTCCTGACTGACAATTTATATCCGTTTGTCCTCGTGTCCACATTAGCACTGAGCTGAAATAATTCCTCTCCTTCCCTGGTATTTATCCCTCTGATATATTTAAAGAGTGCAATCATATCTCCCCTTATCCTTCTTTTGGTTAAGGAAAACAAACCGAGCTCCTCAAGTCTCCTTTCATACGACAGGCCTTCCATTCCTCGGATCATTCTAGTGGCCCTTCTTTGTACCCGTTCCAGTTTTAATTCATCCTTCTTAAACATGGGAGACCAAAACTGCACACAATACTCCAAATGAGGTCTCACCAACGCCTTATATAACGGGACTAGCACTTCCTTATCCCTACTAGAAATACCTCGCCTAATGCAACCCAAGACCGCATTAGCTTTTTTAACGGCCACATCACATTGCCTACTCATAGTCATCCTACGATCAACCAGGACTCCCAGGTCCTTCTCCTCCTCCGTTACTTCCAACTGGTGCGTCCCTAGCTTATAACTAAAGTTCTTGTTAGTCATCCCTAAATGCATAACCTTACACTTCTCACTATTGAATTTCATCCTGTTACTAATACTCCAGTTTACAAGGTCATCCAAATCTCCCTGGAGGATATCCCGATCCTTCTCCGAATTGGCAATACCTCCCAACTTGGTGTCATCCGCAAACTTTGAATGAGTTTGGCTAGTTTTTTGTTGTTGGTTGTTTGGTTTTTTTTAAATCTTGCTGTATTTAAGCCTTTCTGTCCTGCAGAGTCAAATGACTTAATGATGAGAAATGAAATGTTGCAAATAGATTCCTTCTCTGATGTCTGACACAATGTAATGACAATGAAAATGTCTTGCTCTTTTATTTTCCATAACCATATAGAAGATTTTTCAAAGGCAGAAATTACTTCCAACTCCCATTGACTTTCAATGGGTGTTGGGCCTCTAACCGTCCTCTTGCCCTTTGAAAATCTCCTCCCCGAAATAATTTTTGGAAAGTACTTTAAACATAATTTAAACAAGGAAAGGAAATGTATTTAAAAACTAATGGTGCCAATTGGGCCCTGATTCTTCTAAGATGTACATATGCTTAACTTTACACACACGTTTCAGTGAGGGCCATACAACTATTTGCAGTGTGTAAAATTCAGTTCATTTGTAAATATTTACAGGATCAGAGCCTGATTTGTTTTCTTGTCCTAGATATTATAGGGATTTCTAAATAGTGCAGGACCTTAATCTGGAGTATAAAGGCTATGCTATAAGAGGCTATTTGTCTTAATTTTATTTAATGTAGGGTTACATCAAATTGTTGAGGAGGTTATACTGCACGTTTTTGGGGGCAGAGGATTTGTGTTTTTGAGAGTTTTTTCATTTGTTTTATGGGGGGTGGAGGGGGGGTGTCCAGGTCTGCATGCCAACCTATGATTTTTCCTTTTGGGAACAAAATATTCAGATTTTTCTTCATACTTTTTTTATTTTTGTCCCTTCAAATTTCTCTTCTATCCTAGAATGTGTGTAAACACTCATTTATCATCTAGTCATCTATGCAAGACTGCTCTTAGAAAAAAATAATTGACATAGATGATTTTCTATTGATTGTTACATTGAGTCACTGTTTCACTTGTTTTATCTTTTGTCTCTTCACTATTTGGGGTATTTATATTCTGAGTGCTTTCATAATAACAGTTGGCTTGCATATGGGTGTCAGCTATTGTATTAATATTTTTGTCTGTCTAGCTGACCGTGATTATTCTGTTTCCTTAAATGGATTTGTAGCTTTTTAGGAAATTGGATAGGAGTTGATACTTGACCTCATCCGCTTACTAATAGAAATAATTTCATTGGGCATGTTAAGTCATGTCATTTATTTTTCTGTTTTTGGAGACAACTGACACTGAAATGTTGGCAATTTTTATATTTAGTTAAATTATCCAATACTTGGTAGTGGATAGTTTGCAATTATATTCAAGGAGGGGGAAACTGAATAACATTGCTAGCAAAGAGATTCCAATTATTTTAGGCTTTAGCAAATAGTATTTTTCAGCTTGTACATGATTAAGAAACTTGGTGGATTTTTTTCATTGCTGAGTATGGTTGTGATTATTTTACTGATTTTTCCTCTTTTTAAATGTTGCATCTATAACGTCAAATATGAGGAATCTAATCTGGAATCCTCATCTTTCACTTGACAATGTTATGTTTTTTATAATTAAATATCTAAGCCTAAGTGACCTGCAATTTGTGTGAAAACCTAGTGAGATATTACTATATTCTGCAGTTAGACAGAACTTTTCATTTTATCCCTCAAAGAGGTAAATATTTGTATTGACACAGGGATTTTGGGAAATAATACCCATTAACATTAATGGGTTTATATACCTACATCTTGAGTCCTAAGGATACCCTAAAAGCTGTTTTTTTTTATTGTCATCCAGAATGAGTTGTAGGATTCTGTCACCTATAGCTTATTTTTCTTCTCTGTATCGTATTGTGATTATGCCATTTCTTTCCAGATGTTAGTCTTCCTTATGTTTCTTTTGTTGCTAATTTATGACTGCTGATTGTGCTTTTAAATCCTGGTATGTCCCCTTCTTTTAGGACAAATAGCCTTCACATGAAATTAAAGGTTGCTTCTAAAACCCACCTCACTTCCATAATTAATCATCATCTGATTTTTTTTTAAGTTTCTTTCTATCATCTATACTTTCTAAATGTTCCTACAATAGCCTATTTATATTTTCCCAAGTATTATGGAATGTAATTACTTGAATTTTTTCCATGTTATGGACATGTTGTTTGTTATATCCTTGGGGCAGCCGGTGTAGGAAGCAATCACTTGAGGCCAGAGCAGGCAGCTAACCAAAACCTCCATTTTATTTACATATATACAGAGAGCTCCTCAGCCGGTTGAAACCGGTTGAGCTAACCCATAATAATCTAACTCAGTTGCCATAGCAACAAAACCATGACAACCAAATACACAACATATTCCTCCCCCCCTAATAAGAACATCCCCTAAATAAAACACACACTAGACTAGAGAAGGAGGGTAGACTGCCTCCATTCCCGGCTAAACCCTGGGGATTATTTTGCCCCATAACCGTGGGTTCGCCCTAGCTAAAGATCCAGCCGATGAGGAGGCCTTCTGTCTATAGGTGGATTACGGCGAACTACTGGTTATTGCACCCGAAAGCATTAGGGGCTCAGGGTCCGCAGCACGAACAGGTGAGGAGGTGGTATCAGCTCGTGCTGGGCAAAGGGGTATCTCAGCCGCCGGCAGTAATGGAGGAGAACAGTCAGAAACAGGTGACTCGTGATTCGATCCCTCACCAGAAGAGGTGAAGTCAGACCCCTCAACTGCAGATGGGTCCTGAGGACTGGCATGACCTGGCAACAGCTGATCTACATGTCGCCGCCAGGTAAGATTCTCTGCAGTCCGGACTGTGTAGGAAACAGGTCCTGTTTGAGTGATGACTGTGGCCGGAACCCATTTAGCTCTGGAAGTATAATTCCGAGCCAAAACTGGCTGTCCCGGGCTAAAGGTTCGGTCTTTTGCTCTGGGTGCCCGTCTGATGACTTGATATTGCTGCTGATGTTGCACAATTTGTCGGGGTTCAGAAGGTTTCAGCAGATCAAAGCAAGTGCGCAGCTGTCGTCCCATCATTAGAAAGGCCGGAGATGCGTGGGTCGTAGCATGAGGTGTGTTTCTGTAGGAAAGTAAAAAGGTATCCAGACGCTTTTGAATGGAGTGTTGTCCCCTTGCTGATTTCAAAGCATTTTTCATTGTCTGCACAAATCTTTCAGCTAATCCGTTGGTGGACGGATGATATGGTGCTGACGTGATGTGGTGTATCCCATTTGCTTTCATAAAATTTTGAAACTCCTGAGAAACGAACTGCGGTCCGTTGTCGCTCACAAGTTGTTCTGGCAGACCAAAACGACTAAAGAGTCCTCGTAGTTTTTGGATAGTACTCTCTGCAGAAGTGGACTGCATTATAGAGACTTCTGGCCATTTAGAATGGGCATCTATTGCCACCAAGAACATGCTTCCTTCAAGGGGGCCAGCAAAGTCAACGTGAATACGTTGCCACGGGTTTTCAGGCCAGTCCCATGGGTGTAGGGGTGCCCACTGGGGTGCATTCCTCACACCCTGACATGACATACAAGCTTTTGCCTTCTCTTCAATAGCGCTGTCCAGTCCAGGCCACCAAAAATAGCTTCGTGCAATTTCCTTCATGCGCACTATCCCACAGTGACCGGAATGTAGCTGTTCTAACATCTGTGATCTCAGTGGTGGTGGAATAATGACACGTCTCCCCCACAACAAACAACCAGATTGGACCGATAACTCCGTCCGCTTGGACATGTAGGGAACAAGGTCGGATGAGACCGGAGAGGTTTGTCGAGATGTTCCATGCATCACCAGGTCCATAACGTGGGACAATACTGGGTCAACGCGAGTTGCCTTCTTTATCTGAGTAGCAGTGATGGGTGTATTCTCTACCTGTTCAAAGTAGAAGATTTCCTTGTGGGCACTATCTTGGTGTTTGACCGGCAAAGGCAACCTTGAGAGGCCATCTGCATTGCCGTGTAGAGTGGATTTCCAATATTTGATTTCATATGTGTGTGCTGAAAGTAACAATGCCCAACGTTGCATACGACTAGCAGCTAATGGGGGAATGCCTGTGTAAGGTCCAAAAATTGATGTCAGAGGTCGATGGTCTGTGAGAAGAGTAAATTTTCGCCCAAACAGGTATTGATGAAACTTCCGAATTCCAAAAACAATTCCTAATGCCTCACGATCGATTTGGGCGTAGTTAGTTTCTGCTTTGCTTAGAGTGCGTGAAGCAAAAGCAATAGGTCTCTCTTCTCCTGAAGGCATAATATGTGACACGACTGCTCCCACTCCATAAGGGGAGGCATCGCAGGCCAATTGCAGTGGTAAGGATGGATCAAAGTGCGTTAGAACTTCAGAATTTAGCAATGCATCCTTAGCTTTGTTAAACGCAACATCACAGGCTTCAGTCCACTTCCAGGCCTTGTTCTGCCCAAGGAGCTCATGAAGTGGTTTTAGCAGTGTGGCTAACTGTGAGATGAACTTTCCATAATAGTTCAGGAGTCCTAGAAACGAGCGCAGCTGGCTTACATTTTGAGGTGGGGGAGCCTCCACAATAGCTTTAACTTTTGCAGGGGCCTTATGAAGACCTGCAGAATCAATGATGTGTCCCAAATATTCAACAGAGGGCTTGAAGAATTCACACTTGTCTTTGCGAACTCGTAGGCCATACTCTTCCAGTCTTTGTAGGGTAGCCTCTAAATTCTTTAAGTGATCCTCTTCATTTCTTCCAGTGACCAGGATATCATCCAGATAGCACTGAACTCCTGACAAGCCACACAAGATCTGGTCCATAGCCCTCTGGAACAGGGCGGGAGCAGATGTTATTCCGAAGGGTAGACGACAGTATCGATAAAGCCCCTTATGAGTCACAATAGTCAACAGCTCTTGGGACTTTTCATCGACGTGCATCTGTAAATATGCTTGACTCAGATCAATCTTACTGAACTTTTGTCCCCCAGCCAGGCCTGCGAAGAGGTCATCGATGCGGGGAAGCGGATATTGCTCTGCACACAACACTGGGTTGACAGTGACTTTAAAATCACCGCAAATCCGGAGAGAGCCATCTTTCTTCACGATTGGAACGATAGGAGTGGCCCATGAGCTATGGGTAACTGGTATTAGGACTCCATTGGTGACCAGGCGCTCCAGGTCTGCTTCAACTTTTGGCCTGATGGCATATGGCACAGTTCGGGCTTTCAGATATTTTGGTGGACTGCCAGGTTTAATGTTCAATGTCACAGTGATTCCCTTCATACTTCCCAAATCATCTCCAAAAACAGCAGCATGTTTCCTTAGTATAGGGGTTAGACTGGTTTCTTCTTTAGTCATCCGGTGCACTTCTGCCCAGTTCAGTTGAATCTTCCCAAGCCAAGACCTACCCATTAAGGCTGGGTAGTTACCTCTCACCACAAACAGTGGCAATTTAGCCACCTGTCCATTGAGCTCCACCTTAACATCAATAGTGCCCAGCATAGGCACAGCTTCTCCCGTATACGTCTTCAGAACAGTTTTTGTTGCCTTAAGCGGAAGATGCTGTAGCTTTTCTTTATACACAGTCTCGGAGATCAGTGAGACGGCTGCACCGGTGTCCAGTTCCATGCGTATACGTTTGCCATCCAATAACGGGGTTACCCAGTATTCATGTGAGCCCATTGCCAAAGACAAAACATGCAGTGGCACTTCCTCTTGCGATGAGGTGTCACCTTGATCATCCTGGGTCTGCTCTAGGGTATTCAGGGTTCCTCTTTTTGTCGGCCAGACCACAGGCCTCTTTTTCTTTTGTTTACAGGCACACTCAATGTGTCCCTTTTTGCCACAGTGTCGACACACCAGGTCCTTACACCAGCATTCTGATGCCTGGTGACCCAGCTTACCACAGCGGTAACATTCTTGACTCTGCACAGTTTTGTGGGTCGGTTCTTGTGACACTTTTTGCACCCTAGGGGGTGCACCGATGTATTGTGCCTCCCTTGTAGCCAGTTCCATGGAGACAGCAATATCAACAGCCTTCTGTAAGGTAAACTGAGCCTCTGTCAGTAGGCGCTTCCGTATAGCTTCACTGCAGAGGCCACACACTAACCTGTCACGCAGGGCATCATGTAACATTTCTTTAAATTCACAGTGTTCTGCTAGCTTTTTTAAAATGGCTACAAATTGTACAACTGTTTCATCTTCCTTTTGGTCTCTTTTGTGGAACCTATATCTTTCAGCAATTACCAGTGGTTTTGGGGAGAAATGAGACCCCAGGATTTCCACAATGTCACTGTAAGATTTAGTCTCAGGCTTAACAGGGTGTAGTAAGCTGCGTAACAGAGAGTAGGTTTTAGCCCCTACAACAGTTAAGAATATTGGCACCTTCTTCGCTTCTGTAATGTCATTTGCAATACCAAAAAGCTCAAAACGCTCAGTATACACATGCCACTGCTCTGTATTCTCATCAAAAGGCTCCAGGGGCCTGGTCAGAGTAGCCATGATTTTTAGTTTCACTTTCACAGTCAGTGCAAACAAGCAGCTTTTGTTTGTTTGTTCTTTACCTTAACTTCTACTTCCTTCTGTTACTGGAGCAGCACCGGAGTCTCACCCTCGTCGCCAGTGTTATATCCTTGGGGCAGCCGGTGTAGGAAGCAATCACTTGAGGCCAGAGAGCAGGCAGCTAACCAAAACCTCCATTTTATTTACATATATACAGAGAGCTCCTCAGCCGGTTGAAACCGGTTGAGCTAACCCATAATAATCTAACTCAGTTGCCATAGCAACAAAACCATGACAACCAAATACACAACATTGTTATAGTATGGGACCTGATTCAGGAGGGCTCTTTAATCCAGTTGACTTAAATGCTTAATACCCATAGATCTTAAAGCTCAGTACATACTTAAATACTGCTCTGAAGCAGGATGCTTTCTTGACTCAGAATTGTTGTTAGTTGCCAGATACAGTGGATATTGATTAGCACATTTGAGTCTCTATAATACTGAAAATATGTCTCTAGCTACTAATGAAACCCAGACATTCTCTCCAACAATAGAAATCCAATTGTCTCTTCAGCTTTTAAATTGTTTTAATGGTAAAGCTGTACCTTAAGATGTTCCCTTTCCAATAACGTTAAATCCAAATCATCATGGATCATTCTAATGGTATTCTAACAAAGAAAATGCATATCTATGATTAAAAGAGCATAAATATATTTATTGAGTAGTATGTTCATCTTCTAATAATGGCCACTTAAAGTTCTTTTGATAGGTTAGCTTAAATATACACAGTAATTGCCCTAAGCTTTGGAGAGATCTGAATGTTTTTATTCAATTTAGTAAAGAAACACAGACATGCACTCAACATTTGTTGGAAGAGGAAGAAGGAAATATTTCTGTGGCAGGTTGCATAAAATGTTGGCAATTTCAAACTGCTCAAAAATTTTAAATACTATACTAAGTACTGGTGAAATAGTTGGTACAAGTGAGGTGGTCAAAAGTGCATGCTAAGTGCAATTTATTACATGGCTTTGTAATTCATATTACCACCGTGTGTGTGTATATATGAATTGGTATAAATACTTAAAGGGAGGTTGGGTTTTTCTCAGGATCTACTCATATGGATTCCCTGCCGTCAGATGCTATATGAGCTCTAGTGACTCACTGTGGAAGGTGTAGCTCATTTAACATGCCCTAGATATAAGGGTGGTGGAATGGCCTCTCTTTAGAAGAAGCTAGGGTTTGGGCTGAGCAGTTCAAAGATTAGAACAGCCAAAATGGGGGGAAATGTTGGGCTGGACTTTAGTTTGTTTAATTTGTGTTAACATCTTAATCAAAGAAACTCCAGGAAAGTGGGAGGGTGAGTTTGAAACTCTTATGTTTGCAGCGGGCACTCAAGGAAGTTAGATAAAAACATGGATTCTGTTGCTGGAAGGTAGAATTCAGAACAATGTTCTATTGCAAAGAAATTTAAATAAAAACACAGAGAAAACAGGTTGCTCGCTAAGGCAGTGAGGAACTGCTCACTCCACCTTGCTTTAAGGTCAAATATGTCACCTTTTAATCCTCTTTTATAGTTTGGCTTCCCTGAGTGTTGCACTATAAGGCATGTTTTCCAATTCTTTAAACATTCTCATGGCCCTTCCTTCTCTGAACTCTCGCCAGTTTAGCAACATCTTCTTGAAGTGTGTATACCTGAATTGGACAGAGTATTGCAGCAGCAGTCACACCAGTACCAAATACAGAGAACCTCTCTTTTTACTTGCTATTCCCCCATTTATATATCCAGGAATTGCATTGGCCCTTCTGGCCACAGACTCTCACTGGGAGCTCATGTTCAGCTGATTATTCATAGTAACCTCCAACTCTTTTTCAGAGTCACTGCTTGCCAAGATAGGCCCATCTCTTTTTCAAGTATGGCCTACAGATCTTGTTCTTAGTTACACACTTTAATACAGCTAAACGTAGTTATGTATTGTTTGATTGAATGTGGCATTCTAAGCTATCCAGATCTCTCTATCCATGACTGGTCCTCTTCATTATTTACTTACTTCTTTAATATTTGTATCCTCTGCAAACTATTGGTAATGGTTTCATTTTTCAGGTCATTGATACAAACATCAAATAGTGTAGGGCCAAGAACCCTTGTGGGTTCCAATAGAAGCAAACCTGTTTGATACCAATTGCATTTTGAGACCGCTCAGCAAATATTTAATCTATTTCATGTGTGCCATGTTAATTTTGTATCATTCTAGTTTCTTAATTAAATACACAGTCAAAGTCAAATGTCATACAGAAGTGTAAGGGATTGTCTGTGGCCCTGCTGTCTGGACTATGGGGGTGTAAGCTGCAGTACCTGCTGAAGTGTTGTGCTGTAACTGCCCCGGGTAGTCCCTGCTAGCGCGAACTAATTCATGTCCACGTTGTCCAATGGAAAGTAGATTCCACTGAAACCTTCTGCACTACACCACATTATCATACTAGTGTCCCTTTTGAAGATGGTTTATGAATCGTCCCAAGAACTTATTTTCCGTTTATTTTTCTTAATCCCTAAATATTTTGGGAAAACATTATATAATCATGTTCAGATCTAAAACTTCAGTTGTTAATAGTTTCTTTCTGTAGTGGATTTAATGTCTTCATTGGCAGAGAAAGCAGTTTAGTCTCCTAGCTGATGATCAGTATCTAGGTCTGCCCAGCTTTGAGTAGACCCTGATTCACTATCTCCTAGTCTGCTACTGATAAAGACAAGTTTGTTGAGTGGCCAGTGAGTGCTAATTCACATTTGATCTTTGTACGTTGGAATCTTCATTGGCCACAGCTTACCAAGGTGGTGCTCAGATTAATGCATTATAAAAACCTAGATAGATAGTTTCTCATTTCTATCTGGTTTCCGGTAAATAGTAGTGTTCAGGAGGAATGGGCTGTGTGAGTGTGGTTAGCTGGCTTCTTAGCAGCATGCTATGTGTCCATTCGTAACTTCTGTTAAGATCAAAATCAAAATATGAAGAGGCTATCCAGCTATGTGAACATGAATTTAAAATGGCTGAACTATAGTGACACTTTTTTTTTTTACTGGGAATCCTTTCATTGTAATTGCATCAAATGTTAAAAGAAGAGTAATTCATGTAGGGTGAAATTTGCCCCATAGAGGGACAGCACACGTTAAGGCTTCAAAAGGTTTAAATGGGTATCCAATGGTGAACTGTGGCATGGGGTGAATTTTGCCCATAGTGCACATGCTTAAATGGGTAGTTGAACATGCTTAGTAGTTGATTCTTGCTGAAGGTCTCAATCAGAATTTAGCTCCCTGCCTGTTAACTTAGACAGGGCTCAAATTTAATACATTTCCCTCTTAACTTTATTCTGTCATACATCCATTTAGTCTAATGGATGGCAATAATTTCTACTTATTTGAGACAGTATTAGGGAGTTAATGTGGAGTCCCAAGGATCTACAGTGATTTTTTTTTATGGACTTGTTGATGAATGGTGGTGAAATTTTAAACATTGGCCTTTTCCAGAATTTTTTTTAAATGAAGATTTAAAGAGAAATACACACGCAATGCATTGACTACAATATTTCCTCTTGTTTTATTCAGTGGAGTATTATATTAAATTTAGTCTCAAGAATTTTTTTTTAAATTTCCTGTTTTTACAAAAGGAACACCTATTTAATTGGGGACAATCACTTGTCCATTGTAGTGTAATTTTTTAGCTTTCACCACTGTATTCAAGAACTATAATCTTTCTCTTCTCTTCTCCTTCATGCTAGGAACCCATTACTTCTATATAACTCCAGACTCCAAATTTAATCTACTGCCTTTTCCCTGCTAACACTTAACCTCCCACTGTGAAGAGAAGCAAGATAAAAGACAAACTCTTGATTTTTTGTAGTGGGAGCTGCAGCAGTTGGGTGCACATATAGGGGCACCTACATGAATGTATTGGGAGAGGGGAGCAAGGCTTTTATAACACAGGGCAGGATTTGGCCAAAATGGTTTCCCTTATGCACATCTGAGAGAACATTATTATTAATAATAATAATAAAACTGTCATTTGTATTTTTAGCAATGTGTTCAGATCTCCAATTTGGGTAAAAGAGGAGTTAGGAGAAACAATCACTTTGCTTTCAAGAACACCAGGTAGCATCTAACTGCATACACTATGCTGCATCTGTCTGATGCAGCATGAACGTGGGGCATAAATTAAAACAGTTTGTCATAACTAATGATAAGTCATTTGGTTGTCAAATACAATGCAACATAATTCAGGCAGTGATCTGGTTAGGGAAATATACCACCACTCCTGTCCAAACTTGAAAATGAATAGAAAAGGCTAATGCAAACAGCAAGACCTAACATCCAGAATTTAGGGAGCCCTAAATGAGATAAACAGTCTAGTCACTACATATAAAATAGAAATGGAAATTGGAATTCCAAAGTCCCTGACATCTCCATATGGCACACTCTTCTGGGGAGAATTCCAGGAGAAAATAGTCATCCACTTTCTCCTACATACTGGTTATCACTTAAAAATGAATCCAGACATCCCCAGTATTTTTGGGGCGTGGATAACCACACACATTTTCTGAGATTGCCCTCAGATGCCAAATTTCTCATCAGACATATACAATAAGCTTGCAAGAATACCTACAGCATACAATTGAGGGGCAGGACGAGGAACTCATACAAACCTTACTCTATTCTGGAAATAGACCATTTAAATTTTTTAATTCATCCCTCATTGTTAAAATTTGTATCTAGTGCTTCATGCTTTTGCATTCCTTAATGCAGAATAACTTTTAAATTAATGCAGAGACACTTTTATATTGAGCTAAATGCAGCACAATGCTGTTTAGATTTTTTTTCTCAAACTTGTATTCTTGGTAATGCCCATGTACCCCACATTAGAAAGATTCCGTTATTCTCTGAATCTATTTTATTTTATGCCCAACAGCATATAAGATTTAATTAATTCAGTTTTATTTTAAAATAGCCTAAATTCAATTTAGCTCAGCAACATTTTTCTTCACTAGCCTTTATTTTCTCACTGGAGGATAAAATAAACTCAGATGAACATAACTGACATTCTATTATAACAAAAATAGGTGTTTTGTCAGAATAAAGAATTCTCTTCCCCTCCTCCCCAATAATAAAATTTGGTAAATGTGCTACTTTTATGAAGGCCTGATCCTGCAATATGGAAGTTGAGACAACATCATGGAGGATCACGATCACGTTCTCATAGACACTGGCAGCTGGTGCCCAAATGGTGGGGCTGGGGCTGGTAATTAGATTCTTACTCCTAGATTGTTTCTAAAAAAAAATTGTACCAAATAAGATCAGTCAGCCAGCTAATTAATTTGGGGCTCTTCCCCCTCCTCCAGTCAATAAATTCTGCCCCTCCTTCTCCTTAGTTCCTTTGCTGTAACTCCTAAAACTGCTCCTGAAAATGAACAGGCAACCCACCTCTGCAATGCTACACCAGCCACCAACTCTAAACCAGGGGAAGTTGGGGGATGGAGGGCAGACTTGGTGTGTATTAGGGCTGTTGCAGCCCTAACTTTCACTGGTTCCAGGTCGCTCTGAATCGGGAAGCTGGAACTGCTTCCTGTGGACCTCCTCTCCCCTCCATCCAAGCTCAGACAAAGCCCTTGGACCTGGTTTTCTTAACTGCTGGGCACCTAACATTTTAATTGAAGTCTGTGGCAGCTGTATGTGTCCAGTAGCTAAAGGCTAAAGGCATCAAAAAATGGGCACACAGAATAAGAGGGCACTTCTGAGAATGTAGATATTACTACAAGGGTGTCTGAGAGAATCTTCTAAATAGTTTAGGAAGTGCTTTGGGGACTTTATGGAGAGACAGTCCTATAGTAAATACAAGATATTAGTAGCTTTCATTTTCTGTTCCATTTTGTGCAAAATGTGAGTTTAACACTGATTTTGAATAAAATTAGCTACAGAACTTATGCAACAATTACAGTAATTCAGCAAGGATGTGTTTACTGTACATGTACTTCAGTATTTGAGATCAGCAGCAAGAAGAGTTGCCACCTCTCCAGAATTGGCCTGGACTCTCCAGGAATTAAAGATTAAGCTTTAATTAGATTATGTCATGTGATTAAATCTCCAGGAATACATCCAACCAAAACTGGCAATCCTAGCAGCAAGCCATTGCCCATGAGCACTGAATAAATATCTAAGCTAACAAACAAGCGCAGTCAGCTAAGACTGTGATATTACTCGTATAATCATTGTGTTGGGAGATTCTACTATGAATTGGAAACCTACTGAGGATGTAGCGGGCCACAGATAAAATGGCCTGCTTTGGAAACTTTCACATTGGATATGCTTTTTCAGAAAACATAACTTTAACACCGATTTTAAAAACCGCTGTGGTTTCACTAACTAGTGTGAAACAAACATTTGCAGCACAGACCAGATTTTAATGTCCTTAGAAACTGTTTCCTCATACTGTGCTGTTTCAGATGAGACTATAGAAGTGGTATTTGTCAGTTTTTGTTGCACTGGACTTTAGAAGATTTCAGAAATATTTTTGGAATCTTATTGTACACTGTAGTAATCTCCAACAGTGCAGTGCTCCAAAAGCAAATTCTAGAGTAGCATAAATGTCTGCACCATTCTCACGGCCTGTAAGCAAAGGCAGCAGCACAGTACTTGGTTATTCCTTTTAAATTCACAATACCTTTCTGTCAGTGGAAACATTCTGAAGGCATGATTCTGTGTCTTTTTGTAACAGGAACAGCTTTTCTTTTGTTTGTAGCCAGAGCAGATTCCCTCTTCCAGAAATAATCTACCTTTGTTTCTCTCCAGTATCATTATTGGGATTTTATAGCCACACATGACATTCCTTATGGTATAATAGCTGAAATATAAATGTAGTGCATTTTTGGTGGGAGGAAAATATATGGTAGAATATGATTGGTTGCACTATTGATAGAACTGTGCAGTTATATGTTTTGTGTTCTGGAAGCTGCTCCCCCATCCCACCACTTTATTGGTGAAGATTTTACAGGTTGAGATCAATAGCGCTGTCTGACCATTTGATCAGTCACTTTATTGCATTACCCAGTATATTTTGCTGGAGCTCACAGCTTGAATAGCTAATTGAAATTGGCTGTCAATTTGTGCACCACTCGAGTGGTGCACTGTGTATAGCTTCAGCTGAATCTGCATGCCTATAAAATGTACAATATCTTCATTTGCAGTGCTATTGACATAATGGCTATTTGGAAAAGGGTTATTTCAAATCAGAAGATGTACATTTGCTCTGTTTTAAGATAATCAGCCTAATAAAACAGAAAACTGGAATCCTCTTATTCCAAGTCTAGATAGCTGTGACAGCACACTTGTGTTTAGCATCTTAGCAATTCTTTCACTCTCTTCAGCTGAAAGGAAGCCTCTGCCACCAACAGCATTATTAGCATTCATCAATTAGAATTAAGGCATGAAATATCTTTGTACAGATATTTATATTTGTTTTCACCATTTTATTAACAAAGCTCAAGCATGAAACTTTGACTAACAAACCTTGTCTAAAATCTTCCTTAGAGAGGAATTTACAGGCATTGAAAAAGCTTACTAATGATCAGAGAGAATAAAATTCCTAAATGACAAAATGTTACCTTCCTCTTGGCATAGAACTAGTCTTCATCTCAGAGGTCACTTCAAACAAAAAAGATGGTTGCTGACCTAGATGTAAACTGCCCCATTAGAAATTGAAATAAAGTTTTGCAATGTATTTCCTTTTAAGACAAATTCTACCTTCAGTTGTACACACCCAGCTTCCCTTGAAACCGCGTTTAACTCCCATGGGTCTCATGAGATTGTATCCATGGCAGCTTGGTTACTATAGCAGGAATGACCACTTCTCTCCAAACTCAGAGCATGAGGAGAGGGCAGAGCATAGAATGTATATGCCAACACAATTTGCCTCTCCATCACTGAAGAGCAGTATTTCTTTATTTTTTGACACCGCGTCAGTAGAACTTGATTTCAAATTCTCATTATTTCAGAAAGATATATAGCCATTCAAGGTAAACAATCATAAAACCATAGGGTTAGAAGGGACTGAAAGGGTCATCTAATCTAACCCCCTGCAAAGATGGAGGATCTGTTGTGTCTAAACCATCCAAGACAGATAGCTTTCCAGCCTCTCTTTGAAAAGCTCAGGAAAGAAGCTTCCACAATTTCCCTAGGCAGTTTCTTCCAATGTCCTACTGTTTTAACAGTTAGGAAGTTTTTCCTAAAACTTAATCTGAATCTGATATGCTGTAGTTTTAATCTACTGCTTCTTGTCCTGCCCTCTCTGACAAGAGAAATTTTTCTCCATCATTTTTATGGCAGCCTTTCAAGTATTTGAAGACTGCTGTCATGTTCCTCCCACCCCCTAATCTCCTCTTCTCCAAACTAAATGTACCCAGTTCCTTCAGCCTTTGTTCATATGCCTTGCATTCCATTGCTTTGATTATCTTTGTCATTCACATCTGGCACAAATCTAAGGAATTCTAAGATAGTGAACACCTGCTTTCATGAGATGTGAAAAAGAGCTCTGTAAGTGCAACAGAAGTTAGTACAATAAAAGATGTTTCCTCACCCACCCACTCTCTATTTTAAATATTATCCTCTTGTTGCAATTCTTGCTACATCCTTCTCTTTAGTATGTCAGTTATACCAGCTAAACTTTCTCAAAAGTGATGTGCAAATTACATGTCACTAAGTGGATGTGAGGCTAAGGGCATGTCTAAATGAACACCTTAGTTTGCCACAAGCAAGGATGAAAATCTACCTTGGAGTAGCCTGCTGCAGACAAGTGTCCATATGGACCTTGCTGCTGCACACACACTTCTGTAGAACGCTTTGAAACAGGAGTAGATTAAAGTGCACTTGGGAACTTTTGGTGTACAGTGTGAGGGTCTGCACAGACACTTAGTGTGCAGCAGGTTAAGTGTAAGATTAATTTACACTCCAGCTTTCTGTGAACTAAATAGTTGTATAGACAAGTTCTAAGACGGTGTAAAGTAAATACGGAAGTGGCCAGAGCGAGGTGAGCAAGACTTTTTTGCTGGGTGAAATTCATCCCAGTGAAGAAGGCTTGCAAAAGGCATGTGCACTACAATGCCTTTTGGGATAGGAAAGGGTCAGATTTTGGCAGTTCCATGCTCTGGGTAGCCTAAGACTATTTCAGATTTAATATCTGATATGGTAAAAAATTCTACTTCATAAATAAGAGAATCAAGGCATCATTACCATGGGACTTGGGAATGATAGTGACAATTCCTGACTTTTATACTCTTAAAACAATTTTATGCTTGTGTAACTGCTTACCTCAACTGAGTTGCACCAGCATAAAACTAGCATAAGGGTACAGAATCAATCCCCCTTGACTTTTGTATGTTTAAATCCTCAGATATAATGCTATGTTAACATATTTGCTGCATAGATTTTTAATTATTGTAGCAGTCAGAATATCAATTGCTGACAATTATTTATAATATAAATGTCAGGAGTATTATTTTAGAACAATAGCAATAAACCCAGTGCTGGAGATAATATATTTCACTTTAGTTTCCTTAGATCCTTTAAATTCCCTCGCTCTGTTTCAAGACTCATAATTCCAAAAGGATTGATAACTCTTTCAGGCTTTACCATTAAGCTAAAATGAAAGGAAATAAATTCCTATCCAGGCATAGAATACTGAAGATATTGCAACTGCAGTTCACACACAACACTAAGTTTTGTAGATCTAAAAATGATCAGTGCAATATTCACATTCTGACACAGGGCCGGTATTGTGCTTTAAGAAAATGATGTATTGCAAAATGCACACTTGCAGATGCATAATATTTACCTGTTGCAATTATCTGGCCCAGATATGCCAACACTTTGATACATTTTCCTAGAACAATTCTGTGCAGAAGCCAGGACTCTGGAGAATATATGTGGTGGGGGTTGTTGTGTGGTAGGAGCTGGGGTGGCAGGAGAGTGTGTTGCTGGTGTTGGGGGACAGGTTGGGTGGTCTGGGACAGGCAGAAGAAAGATTGTGGCATTTAGGCTGGGGGAAGGATTATAATTTGTCAGGTACTTAGTGCACATGGGAACTGGGCAAGCTCTACCATCCTATAGCTCCAGCTATCTCCACCAACCAATTTGTAGAGTGAGGTCATAGCCTCTCTTGCTTCATTCCACTCCCACCCTCACTCCTTTGGAGGGATGGGCATCCCCCCAGAGGTGTAAAAATAAGCAGTACTGTGATTCCCTAAGTTAGGGACCCAGGTGTGGAGATGCAGAAGACTACTTGCCCTCACTTGTGTATTCACAATGAGTACTAGGGATAATGTGGCTGTTCGCTTTTTTAATCTTTCTTCATAAATCAGTCTTTCCACATTCATATTTATTTTTTTTTTCTGAACTCCATCCAACTTTGCTACATCTTTCTAGTAATGAGATACCAGATGTGCAGTAATCCAGGGCTGTCTTCCCAGAACCAAATAGACAGGGAATTTTGCTTGTCCTGTCAGTGATGTAATGCCTTTCAATATGCTGTTGACTATTTTTCACTGTCACATCCCTTGCACACTCCTGCCTCACTTGCTGACTACTAACACTCCTACTTCCCTTTTAGAATTACTACTTTACAATGATTTTCCTCCCTTTGAATAACTGATTATTTTTTTCATTTTCTTGCAGATGGATTTGCTGGTATCTTACAAGTCAAATATTTGTTTTTAAAAGTATGTTTGTGTATTTGTAGCCTTAAGGTCCCTTTGTATCTTTTTTTCCTCAATTGTATTTGTGGAATTAATTAATGTGAAATTTACTCCTTCTCTCAGCACTTTAATGAAAAACTGAAATAAAATCATACCCAGCACTTCACCATCCCATCAGATATGTCGTCCACCAATTCAATATAATGTTTCTTATTACTATCCTTCAGTCAGCTTTACATCTGTGACAGTGTTCATAGTCAATCTAACATGAATCATTTTTGTAATACAATTGAGGCACAATAAGACATGCTTATAGCCATGCTGCTTATTGCTCATTTTTCCATTTGTTCACTTCATATTTGTTCTATTATCTGACTAGAGATTGAAATTACACTTCGAAATAGAGCTTGGAGAATGATCTATGTTGAATTATTTGAATTTTACCTCTTATGCTGATCACAAATTATCTGAACACATCTTGATTTTGTTGGCAGACAATTCTCAAAGAAAAATTAAAGAATTACTTGATGATTAAGAAATGGGGAGTATAATGAGGTAAATAATCAGTGGTTCAATACATTTAATATTTAATTAATTTAACTCCCTAGGATGCATATTCTCCAGACTTGATTTGTATTTGTTCACCTTTTTAAGCATTCTCTTACCTGTCTTTGCAATAGCTATATTACATGGTCTTTCTAGGTTATAATTTGGAGAAAAACAGGTAGTAGGAAAGATACCAGTCTCAAATACATTACCCATTTGAATTGATATAATCAGAGTGTGTGTATGTATAATTAGGTCATGGTATAAATATCTAGAAAGAAAATCCATGGCATGCCTATCACACTGCTGAGTCGCAATGCTTTTTTGTTGCCTCCTACCCACCCTCTTTCCCTACATTCATATGTTGTGTACGTCTGATGTTTTGACTGAGGCTGTCTTGTTTTTATTAATCTACAAAGCTCTACTAGCACACTGATGATGTTATGAAACTGATACCCTAATACTGAGTTTAGGAAAGCAATATAGGTTAAATTAAAAGTGATCTTTCACTGGGTTTTGAATAACTTTGGTCTGTTTTTAAAGTAATTCATTCTATTCTATATATTCTTATACCACATGCATCACTGTAGTATCTGAGAACCTTCCAGTAGTGCCTTAAATAAATTGACTAACATCTGCCACATGTTTACTCTTCCATCCTCTCTCCAGGGAAAGAAGTGTGCAATGGAGAGATATGTATTTTAATAAAATCCAGAAGTGTAAATACACAAGCACATGCATACTTGTGTACCCATAGAACTATATATTGATGTTAAAGAATGCAAGATCAAATAAATGAATCGTGCACTTAGAGCAGAAGATGCTGAGGCTTGTGATAGTCCTTAGTTCCTGTGGGAGTTCATTCCACAATCTTGGGCCAGCTCTTGAGAAAGCTCTGTATCCTGCAAAGATGAACTTTACCTTTATTGTAGAGTTCCATTGTGCCAGATGAGTTCTCACCTATGGTCTTCATCTAAGAGCTTTAGCTGATATTTTAGATACTCTGGGCCAAGGCCCATCAACATCTTGAAGCTGAGGACTCGGAGCTTGAACTTGATTTGATATTCAATGGGAAGCCAGTGTAAAGAGCAGTGTGCAGGTTTGATGTGTTCACAGTAGCCTGTGTTGCTGAGGAGACTTGCTGCAGCATTCTGTACCAATAGGAGTTTTCCTAAGTGCTAAAGTCGTCATGCCCAGGTGTGTTGCATTGCTGTAGGACAGTCAAGGGGTGATGCACTTGATCCTTGATTTAAAAATAAGCTAAAATTTAGTTGTGCAGAAAATTCATCATCGGAAAATGAATGTTTGTAAAGTGTGATATATAGGAAAGTTTTAAATATGTAGAAACTGCGTTATTGCAAACTGACTTCATGCATTGATTGTTACTGTAAGAAAGAGGAACTAATACTTCTGAACATTTAAAATTAGAAGCTCTGGTTTAATAAACTAGCTTTATTTTATTAAAGATTGGGTGAAAGTCATAAACTGTAGTACAACCAAGTACAGAAACAGATATTAAAAGCCATGTACACAAATATATATTAAAATGTTTATCAGCTTAAGTAAAATGCCAGGTTCTCATAAATTATACAATGGAAGTTTGGTTCTTCCGTATTAAATTATTTTTCCCAGAAGGTAATTTGGAGGTTATATACAATTTTCAGGACCATTATTTCCTTTAAAAGAGAGTCATAAATGGGTACATCTCAGGCAAGTAATATAGGATATTAACCTTCAAGTTTTCTATACTGCAGGATGTAGGTTGCCCATAGAGTGTTAAAAATTTTAGATGAGATCATGAAAGCATTATGGTTTTAAAGATTCAAAGTCCAGATAAATCTAGCTAACAGAACAGTGTTCTATGCTGAATACTGAAAACTTATCAGACAAGCTCAGTTCAGTTGTTTGCTCACCTACTGTATCTCAGATTTTCATCGAAGTTGAGTAAGCTGGTGTCCTCTTAGCATAGTACTTGCTCAGAAAAATGGGCTGCTTCAGTGAAGGTAGCTGCAACTTGATTATTAGATATCTGGGACTACCTGGCAGATAAGTGTACAGTGTAGGTAACTCCATGCTCATTCAATAACTTTAGGGGGGGCTTCTGCCACCCTCCCCTCTTTGTCCATCCAGGTTCCCCAGCCAACCCATTGCTGTGACCTTACAATGCACCCCCCTTGTAGGAGGGTTAAAGTGGGCTATAAGAAAGGGGTGTGTGCACCCTGCCATAGCAGTCATAGGAGTCCCCATCTCTCCCCCCAACACACTCCTTTAACCAACACCTCCTTTTTAAAGTCCTTTACCAAGCCATTTATCCAGTCACTGCATACCTTCTCTATGAAGTACCTACACGGGACATCTGCCCCATTTATATAATGAATTGCGACATGTAGCCTACCTCTCTTCATGCCATGCTTGAACAGACCCCTCCTTAAACCACTGTGGGAAAGGCAAAACAAACCCAAATCCACCTAAGCCAATCTGGTGGGAAGGGAAAAATTCCTTCCCAGCCCCACTAAAAAGGGGTGGCTAGTGCCATGCCCACAGCAGGTCTTAACCAAACCTGGTATTTCACCACTTAAAGGGGAGGGATGGTGGGTGCTCCCTCAGCCTGCTCCATGTGAAAGGGGGCTTCACCGCATGGGCTGATTCTTCCAGCCACCAAGATTCGAGGGGATGAGTCAGTGTTGCCTTTTGTCCCTTTTTGCAGCAGTTTGCCTCTGTCTCTCCCCTCCCCAGCCATAAAGCACTATTCCCTTTCTTCAGCCAGCCAGCCAAATCCCCGTGTTCCCCTGCCCCCGAGGTGTGGTGTGGTCACAGACAGTAAAGACGTAAAATGACCAGTTGGGCCTTTCCCTGAACTCCTGCTAGAGAGTTAGAATGAGTGGACTTTCTGTGGCTTTCTACCTTCAGGCTCAACTTAGTGTTTGCTTTTTCCTCTGAGTAAGTAGTACCAAGCCAGTTCTGTTGAACTCACCATGAGAAGGCAGCTGGCAGCAGTCATCTCTTGCCAAGGGCAGGCTTTGAGACCTCCATTGGATCTCTCTGTTGCACAGCAAGATTTGTTTCCTGGTGGATCCTTTTTGGAGACTTAATTCAATAGACTATTTCTCTCTAAGAAGTGGTGGATTCTCCTTTTTATATGCTAGCCTTTTGCACCATTGTTTGGCAAATTTGTTACCAAGGCACTGTTGTTGTTTGTTGTTGTTGTTTCCTTTCCTATTTAACAAAGTAGGAGGGCTTTTTTCCCAATTAGTCAAAGCAAAGATGCTATTCTGAGAACTTTTTTGATCCAAGAAGCCCATATTTGGCATGCTCAGTACCTTGCCGCCACCGCCTCCTCCTCCAGTTCTTGGGAAGGAGAAACAATAAAGCAAAATATTCATAGTATCCATGCAGAGGAACTTGAGGAGCTTGACCGTAAGAGCATCTCTAGAGGACAGTGAATCACATTTGGTACAAATAAGGGAAATAAAAGATCAGAGAAAATGGAAGTCTGAAGACAAAAGGGGACCATAAAGGCATGGAGAAAAAACAATTAGGGATTTGTTAATATGGAGTTGAATGAAAAATGAGTGAAAGTTTTAATGCACCTAAGCAGGGGTGCTGGACTAATTTGTATAGTGGGGGTGCTGAGAGAACTAAACTGTAAACCCTGTATATGATGTCAACTACTTCAAGCCTGTGGGTGAGGCAGCATGCCCAGTTCCAGCACCTATGTGCCTAGGTGATTTAGGCTCCTCAGCACCTACATCAGTTTTGAAAATGGAACTTAGGCTCAAGTCTCTTGAAAATCAGTCACTTTGGGTGCTTTTGACAATTTTAACTCTTGCATTTATTTTTTGAAAGAACATGCAAAAAGGTTAAGGATGAAAAGTTTAAAGAAATAGAAATATAGAAACACTTAAGGTTCAAAGAGTATTGCACACAGGTTAGAACAGTCAAAGATTGTTACTACAATGATATTTACATAACACAAGCAAGAGGATACCATTCCACATTCTCTTGGCAACACACACGCAAGATCAGATGACAATTCTCAATCTTAAGTTTTTTATAAATACCAGTTTATGTTCATCACAATGCTAAGGTCAGTTTGTAAGAGATTATTGAATCTTTATGTACATGACCACTACAAAGGCAAGCATGAAATGTACAATAGACATTGATTACAGGATTAAAAATGTCATGGCCTGTGTATAAAAATAAATACTTCATTACTGTGACGCCACATCTGCTAATTAAGAAAATCTACAAATCACAGAAAAGCATTGCATCCATCAATAGCAAGGAGAAAGAAGAAGCTTCATTCTAGGGAGGAAAAGAACAGATTAGAGAATCATACCCATGTATCATATAAAATTAAAAAATTAAAATTTTGAATGATGAATCTATAATTCCACTGTAGAGTCCTAGTGCTTACACAAACAACTCAAGCTGTTCTCTCTGGGTTTATGATGTCATCTGAATCCAATCAATAGATTTATAGCCTCATAATTCACAATTGCACATCCTGTATTTTCTGTATGTAATTGTTGATCTGACTATAGCCTGCATGGGAAAAAGTAGTATTTTCAGGGTGCTTTAAATATACTACACATACATAAAGCTTTAGTATAATTACTGTAGTTCAAACCAGAATGTTAGCGTTTTTCCTGCTGAAATATATACCTTATTGGTGGGGTGGTTTTGTTTTTTTGTTTACATTGTATAACTCTTAAATGAATTCTGGGCCCCCATTGTGCAAGGTGCTATAAAAAGAGAGGTTGAGATGCAGCATATTTTTTTATCCCTGTTATGTGAACAGATTTTCCTGTGATTAAAAATTCTGACCTTTTTGAGCTCCTATACTACAAAGCAGTCAACAGACTTCAGTGGGACCCTGGTTGAAAGCAGATGTTGGCTCACATGTAGTGGCTTCCAGGATCCGGACCTTCATTTGCATGATATTATTAAAACATAACCTGTCTTATGAAAAGTGGTATTATAAAATTTCAATTTGGACAGTTCTGAAATGTTCCCCAACTTTAAAAATCTACTTCTGAAAGTGCAGAAAAATATCTTTGCCATGCTGTATTTGAAGTAGTCATTGACACACACAGAGATCAGACTGTCAAATTAAAGGCTCAATTCTGAATGCCTCTTGCAAGGTGTTGTGTCCTCAACACTTATCAGCGTCACGGGGGTACATAGTAACATACAAAGTCAAGCCCTGAATTGGAACATAAATATTGTCGATCATTCCCTCCTCATACTAGACTCCAGTAGCTCAATCTGTTCAGTTTAAAAAAAAGTAGTGCATTATGCTGGAGGTCAGACTAGATGATCTCAGTGGTCCCTTCTGGATTTAGAATCTATACTAAGCAATTAAAGGTTTTTAATTGATGAAAATGTACTGGGGAGATACAGAAAGTGAATTGGCATTGGAGACAGAGGTAGTACTGCATTGTTTCTGTAATCCTATTGCATCTGAGTTTCTCTATATTGTGTGTGTGTGTGTGTGTGTGTAATTTGTCTACCATTATACAGAGAAACTGTATAGTGTATATTGTCAGTATAGTGTGACTCTCTCTTTAAAAATTTCAATATTTTTTTCAACAGTTACCATATTGTGGTATGTGAAATGCTAGTCTTACTTTGTATTGTAACTGCAGTATCTCAGAACAGAGTATGGCATCCATTGACTTTGTAGTGGCTGGAGCGGCTCAGGCTTTCTGCTGTGGTATCAGACTAGTAAGTGTTTGCAGGTATTGGTTCAGATTCTTTGTCTGACAAGAGACCGTAACTAAGAAAAGAAGAGTGTTCTCTTAAAAGATGAAGACCAGATAATCAGCTAGTGTAAATTTCCCTAGCTTCATTGAAGTTGATGGAGCCACACCAGTTTACAGCAACTGGGGATGTGTCCCTGAAAGGGACTGTCATTTGAGGCCTTCATTTAGAAATCTGATTATACTGGTAATTTAGCTGAGAAGTGCATGTTTTACTCGGGAAGCAGTAATTTTGGGTCACTTTATTATGCAGCATGAGTGTTACATAACAAAGTAATATTATCACTTGATCTAATTTTTAGTACAGGAATTCAAACTGATTTATGTATACCTCTCTCCTTTGAAAAAAATCAAAGCAGCTAGGAACAGTGATCTTTCTACTCTCATTAATCACTACATGCCAAGTTCTTCCCTGATGTAACTTTCCTTATGTAACTTCTAGCTTACACCAGGGCTAAATTTGGCCCTTATCTGAAAGATCTGATTACTCAACCACTGCTGGTACTTACATAAGCTGAAGGAATTGCTTCATGTGTATTACAGAGCACCTGATTTGTCTTGTCACCTTTTATATCAACATCTCTTTCTTTGGTGTAGTATTAGGCCTGGAGCCAGCTACTCTGAGGTAAGAAAGCTGAGACAAGCTGTAGAAATGCATTAAAAGTGGGATCTTGGTGTCTGTCCCAGGATGCTATAGTTCCTGCACAAACACACAGGCCGTCCCAATCCTTGCCCCACATCATTAACAGTCTAATATGAAACACAATGTAACTGGTGAGTTTGATAAGCTAGGAAAATCCCTTCTCTCCTGTCTTCCACTCTGTATCAACCATACAGGTGTGGGCAAGTGGAAGATCATAATATTTTAGCACCTACGTATTTATAAATAATAAAAAGTACCTTAGTTTGCCTCATTATTTGTTCTTCTATTTTAACTTAAAATGTTCCTTCCTTCTATGCCATTTTCACTCTTATTTTTCATGGTTTTTGCCCTCTCAATCTTGATCTCTCCTTCTCATACCCAGTTCTTTTGTTTCTTCAGTTTCCTTCAAATGCTCCTCCAAGTTCATGCATGTATAACACAGGCTTACTCAGGGTACGTCGACACTACAAGACTATTTCGAATCAACTTAATTCAAATTTGTGGAATCGACCTTATGAAGTCGAAGTTGTGTATCCACACTAAATACACTAGTTCGACTGTGCGAGTCCACAGTAACGGGGCCAGGGTCAACTTTGGAAGCAGTGCACTGTGGGAAGCTATCCCACAGTTCCCGCACTCCCTGCTGCCCATTGGAATCCTGGGATTTCCCCCCAATGCATGCTGGGGGGAAAAATGTGTCGAGGGTGGTTTTGGGTAACTGTCATCATTGAACCGTCACTCCCGCCCTCTCTCCTTGAAAGCGCCGGCGGGAAATCTGTTCGCGCCCTTCTCTGGTCGGTTACAGCTCAGACGCCACAGCACTGCGAGCATGGAGCCCGCTGCGATCATCACTGCACTTATGGCCGTTGTCAACTCCTCGCACCTTATCGTCCACCTCTTCCACAGTCAGCTGCTGAGAAATCGGGCGAGGAGGCTCCGGCAGCGCGGTGAGGACAGGAATTCACAGAGTGGCGCAGACCTCTCACAAAGCAGGGTACGCCGCGCAGTGGAGATCATGGTGGCAATGGGTCAAGTTCATGGTGTGGAACGGCGATTCTGGGCCCGGGAAACAAGCACGGACTGGTGGGACCGCATAGTGCTGCAGGTCTGGGATGAATCACAGTGGCTGCGGAACTTCAGGATGCGTAAGGGCACTTTCCTTGAACTCTGTGACTTGCTGTCCCCTGCCCTGAAGCGCCAGGACACCCGGATGCAAGCAGCCCTGAGTGTGCAGAAGCGAGTGGCCATAGCCCTCTGGAAACTTGCAACGCCAGACAGCTACCGGTCAGTAGCGAACCACTTTGGCGTGGGCAAATCTACCGTAGGGCTTGCTGTGATTCAAATAGCCCACGCAATCGTTGAGCAACTGTTCTCAAAGGTAGTGACCCTGGGAAACGTCCAGGTCGTCATAGATGGCTTCGGCGCGATGGGATTCCCAAACTGCGGTGGGGCTATAGATGGCACTCACATCCCTATCCTGGGACCGGCCCACCAGGCCAGCGAGTACATTAACCGAAAGGGCTACTTTTCTATGGTGCTGCAAGCACTGGTGGACCATAGGGGACGTTTTACCAACATCTACGTGGGGTGGCCGGGCAAGGTTCATGACGCGCATGTGTTCAGGAACTCTGGTCTGTTTAAACCAGGCAGGTAGTTTCTTCCCGGACCACAAAATAACGGTTGGGGATGTGCAGATGCCTACAGTGATCCTCGGGGACCCAGCCTACCCGCTAATGCCCTGGCTCATGAAGCCCTATACAGGCGCCTTGGACAGTGAGAAGGAACTCTTCAACTACTGGCTGAGCAAGTGCAGAATGGTGGTGGAGTGTGCTTTCAGACGTCTCAAGGGGATTTGGCGGAGCTTACTGACTCGCTCGGACCTCAGCGAAAAAAATACCCTCGTTGTTATTGCTGCTTGCTGTGTGCTCCACAATCTCTGTGAGAGCAAGGGGGAGACCTTTATGGCTGGATGGGAGATTGAGGCCAATCGCCTGGCTGCTGATTACGCTCAGCCAGACAGTCGTGCCGATAGAAGATCCCAGCGGGAAGCGCTGTGCATCCGGGAGGCTTTGAAAGATAGGTTCCTCGGAGAGCAGGGTAACCTATGACTCTCCAGTTGATTTACAGAGAAGCTGAACCTGAGCCTGTTTCAGTGACTGTTGACTTCGATCTGCGGTTACATACCCCGTTCTCCAGGTTTCCCCCCCTTCCAACACACGTTTTAAAATAACTTTAATGGAACACTGATTATTAATAGTTTTCTTTATTTATGAATTCCTGTTCAAGGGTTGAAACATGGACGCGGACTGTGGTGGGTACGGTGTGCACTGATGTCCAGACCGCTTCTACACTAGAGGAATGACAGGCTCCTTGTCATAAACAGATAGTTAAGGGTTAAAGTCTGTTTTACCTGTAAAGGGTTAACATGCAGTACCTGGTGACCACCTGACCAGAGGACCAATCAGAGACGAGATAATTTCAAATCTCTGTGGAGGGAAGCCTTTGGCTGTGTTCTTTGTGAGAACTCTTTTGAATCTAAAAGGGACCAGTCATGTCTCCAAGTTCTCCTGGAGTAGTTTCTACTAATTAATAGTGAGTATTAATTAGAAAGGCGATTTCTATATTTGCAATTGTGTGTTTGCTAAAGGAAATGCTTTATTCCTGTTTGCTAATATTGCTTTTACTGAGAAAGGGGGGGAGGGGGAATTCTCTCCAGAGACTGATAAGGTTATACCCTATGAGTGTCCAGCTTGGGCTCATAGAGATTCTGTATTTTCTTTTTGTTCTTTTAATAAATTCTTTTCTTTTCTTTGGACTTGGTTAAGTTCCTTACCTGTGGATTCAGGGGAAGGAAGCTAGGCGCCACTCCGTGGAGACAAGGGTTGTCTCCAAGCAGAGAAAGCAGGGAAGGGAGAGGGAAGTGAAAGAAATCTTTCTCTCTCTGTGATTTGATCTGTGCTTCCCCAGGAAAGTCTCTGGAAGGAGGAGGGGGGAACAGAGGGGTGTCTCGATTCACCGAAATAATCGAGTGGTGGCAGCGAGAAGGAACCCTACCCTAAGGGTTAGGGTGGGGGGAGAATACCTGCGGGTCCCCATCTTTGAACTCACAAGCTCAAAGTGGGGGTGAGACCCTAGGACATGGTGGCATGCGGGTCCTCACCTTGAAACCCCCCAGTTTCAAGTGAGGGTAGACCCATGACACTCCTGCTCCTACAGCGGTCTCTGGGGGGAGGACGGTTGCAGGTGGGTGTGCAGGAAGGGGTGGGTTTGCAGGAAGGGGTGAGGGGTGCCGTCTTTGGGACGGAGTTTGGATGCAGGCTCTGGACTGGGGGTTGGGGCGTAGGAAGGGGTGAGGGGTGTGTGGGAAGGGTGAGTATGTGTCCGTGGATGAGGGCTCTTGCTGGGGCTCAGGGCATCGGAGAGGCTCGTGGCTAGGGGGGAAGGGCATGGTAAGGGCAGCCTGCCTTGCCATTTGTGGATTCAGGCGCTAGGACCCTGGGGCAGCATACACCTCACAGACTGACCCGGGGCAGCATTCACCTCCCAGAATGACCCTAGTGCCTAGTGACTGCAGTCTGTGTGTGTCCTGCTGTTGATCCTGCCCCCAAGTCTGTACCCTGGTAATGGAGGCTGTCCTATGCAATTAAAAAACCCCTCCCCCCCCTTCACACAAAGTCTTCTGACAAGGAAAACGTGACGGAAACAGTGAATAACAACAAACTACTTTTAATACTCAACCACACAGTTGGGGGATGAAACTTGGATTTGGGACTGGGTGATCCAGGAAGGGAAGCACTTCTCACACTTTAGGGAATGAGAGCTGTTTGGTACATGAGCACTCTGCTGGGGTGGAGTGACAGTTTTCACGGCCCCTAGCGCCCCTCCTTCTTGTGATTTTGGGTGAGGGGGGGACAGGACTTTGTGGCGGGGGAAGGCGGTTGCAGATACAGTTCAGGGAGGCTCTCTGCTCCTGCCTGCGGTCCTGCAGAACATCTACAAGGCGCCGGAGCGTGTCCGTTTGCTCCCTCATTAGCCCAAGCAGCGTTTGAGTCGCCTGCTGGTCTTCCTGCCGCCACCTGTCCTCCCGTTCGCTGTGTGAGTGCTGGTGCTGACATAGGGTCTCCCTCCACTGTCTCTGCTCGGCCGCCTCGGCTCTGGAGCAAGCCATCAGTTCCGAGAACATGTCGTCCCTAGTCTTTTTCTTTCGCCGCCTAATCTGCGCCAGCCTCTGTGAGGGGGATGCCGGGGCAGTTCGTGAAAGAGCCGCAGCTGTGTGATGGGGAAAAAGGAAGCGATTTCCTTGAAAAGATACATGTTTGCGAACACTGAACACAGTCTAGTCAGTTTCTGTGAACAAGACCATACAGGGCACCTAGTCTCACGAGCTCTCAGGACAAGTTCGAGATTTCGGAATACGCTTTCATTGGCTGCGGTCTTGCACAGGAGATCGGACAAGCGGGGCGGTACAGCTGAATCTGTGTAGCAGCCAGGCCTGGTAAGCACTACACTATAGGCTGCTTAACAGTTAATGGATAGCTGTGCCCTCCCGCTGAAGGCAATCTGTAAAGCATAAAGTCTGACCCTGTTCCAGCCCCTCGCGGCTGTGCACAGGAAAGATCACTGTATGCTTTTCCTCTGTGGCCTCCAACACGTGGCTGTTAAGCGAAGGTCATTGCTATGCAAAGTAAAAGTCAAGCATTCACAATAGTAACAGTACACTAATTGCCCTAATTAGATGCAGCAGTCGCCGAACGAGATTAGCCTGAGGCGGGTCACTCGGGGAGAGAGAGAGAGAGGATGCTGCTCGAATCCCTGCACAGACCAGGACCGCACGCTGCAATGCTGGTGGAGGCAATGATTCCGCTGTATATTAGGATGGCCTGGCGCAGAAGTGTGTGCTTCCATGGAGCACCAAATAAGGCACCTCTCCCCAGGAACCTCCTGTGGAGACTTTTCGAGCTGCTCTCCGAGAGCTTCGTGGAACTGTCCCAGGAGGATTTCTGTTCCATCCCTATCTGTGTGGACCTTCTCTTTATATAGCTTTTTAAGCAAAAGGTTTTATATAGTTTTTAAATATTTTTATTCCTGTTTTTTAAAAAATAAATGTTTCCATGTTTATAGCACTTACCGACTGATCCTTCCCCTGATTCTGAGTCCGGGTTAACGGCCGGGGAGGGTTGGTAGGGGATCTCTGTGAGGGTGATGAAGAGATCCTGGCTGTCGGGGAAAGCGGTATTGTAAGCGCTGTCGCCTGCGTCGTCCTCCACAAACCCTTCCTCATCTTCCCCATCGGCGAACATCACCGAGGAACTGCCCCTCGACACTATCCCATACTCAGAGTCCACGGTCACTGGTGGGGCAGTGGTGGCAGACCCACCTAGAATGGCATGCAGTGCCTCGTAGAAGCGGCATGTCTGGGGCTGTGCTCCGGAGCGTCCGTTTGCCGCTCTGACTTTTTGGTAGCCTTGTCTCAGGTCCTTGATTTTCACGCGGCACTGCGTTGTATCCCGGCTGTATCCTCTGTCTCTCATGGCTTTGGAGACCTTCTCGTAGGTCTTTGCATTCCGTTTGTTGGAGCGCAGCTCCGAAAGCACAGACTCATCGCCCCACACAGCGATCAGATCCAGGACTTCACCGTCTGTCCATGCTGGGGACCTCTTTCTATTCTGGGATTGCATGGACTCCTCTGCTGGAGAGCTCTGCATCGTTGCAGGTGCTGCTGAGCTCGCCCCGATGTCCAACCAGGACATGAGATTCAAAGTGCCCAGACAGGAAAAGGAATTCAAATTTTCCCGGGTCGTTTCCTGTGTGGCTGGTCAGAGAATCCAAGCTTGGACTGCTGTCCAGAGCGTCAACAGAGTGGTGCACTGTGGGATAGCTCCCGGAGCTAGTAAGTTCGATTTGCATCCACACCTAGCCTAATTCGACATAGCCATGTCGAATTTAGCGCTACTCCCCTCGTCGGGGTGGAGTACCGAATTCGAACTAAAGAGCCCTCTAGGTCGAACTAAATGGCTTCCTGGTGTGGACGGGTGCACGGTTAATTCGAATTAACGCTGCTAAATTCGAATTAAAGTCCTAGTGTAGACCAGGCCTCAGTGTTGCTGGACTTGTTTTTAAGTCTGCTTCTGCCTTTGAGTTAACTGAGGTGGGTCTTTTAGTTCAGACTTTTTAAATCCAGAGGTCCTATCTCAGATGCTTGGCCAACAAGCCAGGGGATAGTGGGGCAGCATTATACATGCACCAGCTTGGGGAAACACCATGTATACGTTTTTACTTAGCTCATGCACCATTGCCCATTCTGATCCTGTTGACCTGAGGGAAGGGGTCTTTTGGATTTCCCCTCTCTCCTCTGCCTGTGCACTGAGTGACTGCACAATCTCTCTTCCACTGTTCTCTGAGGTTTCAGACTTTAACTCAGGCAGTCATTAATTCTGTAAACAAGAGGAATAAAGACAGAGCATGGTCTTCTTCCTTACCACCATTCCATACTGCTTAGTTTTCTTCTCTCTCCCCACTTCCTCCTGTAGTCCCCCTGGGCTCTCCCACTTTTTCTTTTCTAGGTCTTTTCCCTCCTTTCTTGGTGTCCTCTTTCCCCAACCCAATGGGTTCTCACTGCTTTTATCTTCATCCAGATCTCACCTACCCCCAACTCTAAATTGGAGTTCTCTAAATTCTTCCCCTTGAGGAGTCTGTCCTTCTTAACTCTAGTTTCCCTCCTGAATCCTATTCTAGAACTATTCTCATGGCAATACTGCTCACTTAATCATGTTGCCAGGGACTTCCCTGTCTGCAACTTTCACCAAAAGCCTCCTCAAAGAGGGGAAATCAGCATAAAAGACAATATTGCCACACTTCTGCCCCTGAAGTGGAAAATTAACCTTTTGCTTGTGGATCCGGAGAGGCAAGATAACCCCCCCACACACCATGTTTTATTTTAATTTTGCATTGTGCCTAGAGAGACGTTGATAGGGCACAATATAAGTTTGAAGGATGATTATTAAAGAAAATTCTGGCAAGTCACACCCTCTAACTGAAAGCCATTGCTTTGCTTTAATTTCTTGAATTTCTTGCTGCTTCTACTGAGTTTCAGTTCCTTAGAAAACCAGAATCAATTAAATTGAAACACACTGGATATTTTTGGTTTTAAACTTTCTTTAAGATGTTAATGTATTGAGGCAGATGGTATGAAACAAAGCACAGAGATGACTAAACTTTTGTGCTCAAAGAGTTTTGCATGTACAGGGGAAAAAACATGGAATTATTCTGGCTATTAAAGGTATAACTTAGAAAAACAAATTACTATGAAACTTCAAGTTTGCAAAGTGTTTGAGTCCCTGCATTTAAGAGTATAACTCACTGAACAATACTGCTCTGTATTTCATTAACTTTTCAATGCATTGAGTCTCCATCTTCAGTGGAAAAAAAATTGATCCTGTACTTATCACATGATTATTCATTCTTGTGAGCATGCCATGAATTTGACTGTATGACAAACATAATGATATATGTTAAATACAGAGCAGCAGTAAATGTTCCCAATAAGTTATAATGCCAAGAGCAAGCAACATCTAGCTTATGTCCATTTTTACTATTTAGTCTTTCCTTCTGATGTGCTAACTTTTATTGGAAAACAATATTTAAGGTAGAAGCATTTATTTGTCCTCTTTTATAGACAGTTGTTCCAATAACTATTTAGTAGTGCTGGCATCACAGGGAGAAAATTGTATACCTCATCTGCTGTCCTGCCTGTAGCTGTAATGAAGTCTCTGTAGTAATCTAATTGTATCGACTTAGCAGGAAAGTGGAATTTTAATTGACAACATAAAGCCAAGCAAATTGCACTATCACAAGAGACATGCTGACTTAAGCCCAGTTGACACTGATGTCAAAAGTATTTTTCTGTGGCTAAGAAGAAAAGTCAGATGCATTTCAATTATTAAACTTCCAAACATGTAAATTATCCAATCAACTTAGTATACTGTCTTTAGGTGGGATCTGGAACTCCAGTCTTGCATTCCTTACCTACTTGCATCCCTTGTGATTATTTTAAAAGGAGTTTGAGGTATTCCAGGACTGTAGGGGATGATCCTGGTTTCTAAGCAGAAGTGAGAAAAGCAATTCAAGGCCCATGAATTGCTTTTCTCACTTCTGCTTAGAGAGTGATATCAGTCCCTCCACTTTTGCATGTGGAGAGGACTGAGATCCAGCCCTTTTGAGCGAGGAGCTTTGGGTGAGCTGGAACAGATTTTATATTGAATCCTAACTTATGTCTTCTTAATCACCAATATGGACACATTTTAAAATCTAAATTACATATATAATATCTCACCCTCACCTTCCCACCTCTATCTGGAGCATGGAAAGAGTGTAGGAAAGGGGAAACCCATGATGTTATAGAGTTGTAGCTCAGCCATGAAAGAGCTAGTCCTCATCCCCGTGACTAGCTTCCATCAGCTCCTGCTACAGGTACTTAAGGAACATTGAGCTGACATCTGGATCCCTGACCCAATAGCCATAGCTAAGGAATGCAAGCAAGCTAAAGACATCCATCAGCACTGATTCAAGCAACAGTCTCACTTTTCTGTGTTAATTTTTAAGAAAACAATGGAACAAAGCAGCTTCTATAGAATATCTTAGTAAAATTTTCTTGCTCTCCTTTCCCGATAGAAACAATGATTAAAATAAACTCAGAACACAAGCAATGTACATAACTGCTTATCTGATATGTGGTGAGGTTTAGAACAGGAAAGTCAGTCAGAGGAAAATTTGATTTAAAATAAGTTAATATTTTGTTTGACAAAAGCTCGATCTGCATTTATAGCCTTTTGACTGAGAATTCCTCCAAGTCGGTGATTCTCTGGGCCAGTGTTATTGCTAAATAGAAAAGCCATCTTATGAGAGAGAAATTTGAGCCTCCTTTCCTATTTGCTCAAAAGGTCTCCTGGGAGCTTGAAAAACAAATTGTTTTCATTATTCATCTGGCCTCCTGACTGAAGCTCTTTGGCAAAATACAGCTTTTGGGGTTCAGGAAATGTAGAGGTCAGGCTAAAAGCTAGAATTTGAAGGGGAAAAGCTACATAATGCCCAAACCTGCAGTTCAAGAAAACAAGTCTAAGCCTCAAACTAAACTCAGAATGAATGACAAGTCATCCTTGGTCCCAAAACAAAGGCGATATATCTCCTTCTGCAAACCCTGAAAGGACCAAATTCTCCAAATGCATACAATTGTTGTGAAATCTGTCCCCATTGAAATCAGTGGCAAAGCAACCATTGACTTCAGTAGTGTCATATTTAATTTTTTCAATACTCTTTCAAAATTGACTCATATCATAAAATGCCTTTTTCCCTAGTAGGTATAGTAGATGCACTTTAAAAAATTAAATTTGGTCTGAAATAATTGACTGGTTGCATAGATACTTACTTCCCTTTAAAATAGGGAATTTCACTACCACTAGATGTTGAATTCTTCAAGTTAGGTGAGTTTTAAGACCACTCATGTTGTTTGTTATTTGTATTTCATAGCACTTAGTCATGGACCAAGATCCCACTGTGCTAATGCTCAAACACAATAAAATGATTGAAAGCTCTTCAGGGGAGGTACAATTTGAGTACAAGACAAGAGACAATAGATGGATACAGATTGATGGGGAAGTAACAGGAAACAATGAGACAATATTGGTCAATATGAAAGGTAGTGGTAATAGCACACTAACAGCCTAACTTGTCAAGTTTATTGTAGGCATCATGGCAAAGGAGAAATTTGAGGATTTGAAAGAGAACAATTACACTGAGTGTCATTTTCCCCTTAAATTATGAAAAGAAAAACCCATGAGCTCTGAAAAATTCAGGTTTTTCATATTTATTTTTGCTTTGCTTCCTGACTTTTCACAGGCGTGCATTGATTTGCTTGCATATTTAAACACTCTTGTGATATCTATTTTCTAAAATAACACTTGGACACCCTACTGTTCGGGGAGATGTTTATGTGCCTGAATAATTCCACAATATTAAGAAATTCACTTGCTTACTGGTGTGAGGGAGAATTGGACTTTGAGGGAGAATTGGACTTTTCTTGCATATCAATTTGAGGTTGATATGCAAGAAAAAGTAATTCTAAAATATACATGTGCCAGTCAATTATTAGAAAACTTTGCTGAAGGACCCTCCATCTTCGCTGAAGGACCCTCAGATACTAGAAACAGCAGATGCATAGTCTGAGATAGGAGCAATTTTTGGGGAGTGTGCATGCACCGTCTGTCAGAAGTTTTGTGGAGTTTCTCTGTCCAGCAGAACATTGGCATCTGCTACACACTTCTACTTGGTGTTGCCCTCACAGGCCAAAGATGCAAATGTGGGAAAGGCTACTGCAAACTGTGGGATTTCTCCTTTTCAACCCTTGTAGAGTTCCCATCTGCCAAAACTGGCTACCTGGACTTAGAATAGGAAAGAGACTGTGGCCCTCAAGAATGAAATGGCTATCAGAGAGATTAGATAGAAGATATAGGACTTCATTATTCATAGGTGATCCAACCTTTGACGCATTGTCTAGCAGGTAATTAGTCAGAAGATTTTGCTAAGTTGCTGCCAGTGCTTGCAAATCTTGAAATGTATATGAGAGAGCCCATTTAAACTTCCCAGAAGTCCCAGGCATAGAAAGGAAAGCAGTTCACACCCAATTCCTTCCATTGCACCTATGTAGGACTCTCATGTAGCAGAGCTTAAAATGCTATACACTACAGTATGTGGAACAGGATTTGCAGAGCTTATGTGGAAGAGCAGTCTCTGTCCCATTGTACAGTGGGGATTTGGGGAAGAGTGGGTAAATCCACTGCTAGGTTAGTCCACCAAACTTACACACACACACACACCTTGTAATAGAGAGACAAGTGGCATGGAGGCTACCCTAGCTGATGTCTGTTGGCAAGGAATTGCATGGGGAGAAGGATTCCTTCTACCACAGCGTCAGAACAACACCCTAGGTCTCTACTATGCAGCCTGTTTCTACTATGCAGTGGGGCATTTGCACTATGCAGTGGGGCAGGAATTTGGCCTTAGGTAGTTCACAGCTCTTCACTGTTTCAGGTTGACGGTACAAAAGCATTATGGTAGTACATAGGAGTGAGAAAATGCAACTGGTTAGAAAATTACTATAATCAAAGTTAAACAGTAAAGTCCAATTTCATTACCAAACTGAGTGCAATGAAAAAGTAAACAATACCGCTAATAAAGAATGAATTTGATTTTAAATAGTTGATCATTTTAAATAATCCACAATGGGGATTACACTCAGTACTAAGATCTATGCCAGGGGTTGGCAACCTTTCAGAAGTGGTGTGCCGAATTTTCATAAATTCACTCTAATTTAAGGTTTCACGTGCCAGTAATACATTTTAACATTTTT